>NW_026575047.1:2052500-2652500 GCF_905146905.1 Nyctereutes procyonoides | reverse complement strand
GTCCAGCACCCGTCCCGTAGAGCCCGACACCGCCGCACCGTCCTGGGCCTGGTAGCCCTGCGACGTCTGTGCTTGTGACAAACAGGCTCTCGGGCCTCGTCCAAACCCTGCTATAGCAGCACCTGCATTTTCACGCGTGACTCGACTGCACATCAGAGTCAGAGGCGCTGGGGACCGGGACAGTCAAGACGCGGAAGTAGGCACGGGCCGGCGCTGGTGGCCCGCGGCGCGCAGACTTGCGCCTGCATCTGGCCAATGTCCACATCACGAACGGTAACCGTTGGGGGGTACTTTTCCCCCTACATTTCAGATCTGCCCACGGAACACTTGCTTAAAGCAGTTCGCTGGCCCGCCGTGCTTGCAGAATAAAGCCAGAGCCCACTCGGGCTACAAAAAGGCCCCGCCGGACCGGCTGCAGAGCCACGTCCCTCGCTCCGTCCCCTGCGTCTGTTGCCACGGCCGCACCGCACGATTAGTGGTTGTCGTCTGGATACACCGTCCTCTCCCCTTGGAGCCCTCTAACACTCCAACCTTGGCTCACCCAAGCCCCTCCCTTTCTACTCCAGTTGCCTTCCTTGTCCTAAAAGAACCAGGATCTAGCAAAACAGTAAGTGGCGCGGGCTCTGAGCTAAGCCAGCTATTTCTTGGGCAGATCCTCTATAAAAGTTGTAGCCCCCAAGAGTCCCTGCAGACCTGCTACTCGCATTTGAATGAGCTGCTGGCCCTTTCACATTCTGACTCGCCTTTAGTGAAGCATTTCTACGCCTGGAACCGCGTGCTCACTACGACATACTCCGTCACGGAAGAGAGCAGAGAATGCAGCCTTCTTAAGTAGGCCCTAAAGCATCTGCAAAGCGACCTGCAGAGCTGGAACGGTACGTGGTATCAGGAAAAGGACTTGAATTCTGAGGGTGGATGGACGTGGGTCTGAAGCCTGCCTCCTCCACCTCTGAGTAAGCAGCCCTGGGATGCAGGCTCTTGGCATCCCGCAAAATGCGAGGAGCATCTTGCTGGTGCATAAATGCTCTTGCCCTTCCTCTTCACGACCTTCCCACCCATCCCAATTTAGCTACTAATCTAGTAGTTTTCTACTATCTTTCTGAAGGAGGATACGTCCTGTGTCTTTGTCACGACACAGCTTATTGGGAGTCTTTCATATTCCAATAAGCTTGACTTGTAACAGTGATTCATAAGCAGGAGGCGTTTTGCCCCCGGGAACACTGGCACTACCCAAAGACATCTTTGATTGTCACGACTGGAGGATGCCACTGACATCTACTCGGTAGAAGTCAGAGATGCTGCTAAACATCCTACAATTACTAGGACGGCCCCTCACACAGAATGATCTGATCCAACATGTCAATCGTGCTGAGGCTGAGAAACATTGGGTTGCAGGGACAACTGCGGAATTTGTCTGCAGACTTCTTGCTCCTAGGCATCTCCTTGCAGAAAGCTGGCTCCATCGAGCTGAAGAAGCAGGGTCAAGAGCACGCACATAAGAAGAGTTTGTTCCGACTGAGGAAAGGGCCAAACGTCCTTCAAGCACCCACGGGGATGGGTGGGACCTCTTCTGGGAAAAGGTCCACGTGTACAATAGGATGCTGACCCTGGACACTCCAGCTCTCAGCATTGGGAACAATTTGTGTACACCTGTCAAGGCCCTGAGCCCAAGAGCCACAGATTTTCAAGGACCCATGGGATCTGGGGGAAAATACATCACTGACCAAGGTGAGCAACAGAGAGAGGCCCTGCCACACTGTTCTGGTACAACCTAACAGGTCGCTAAAGGGTCCTGGTGGATACCATCCCGACTGAGACCGAACATCCCCATCTGCCGTGTGGGGTGTGGCTCTAAGATCCAACTTGATTTTTAAGGTAGAAAGTGATGTTTCTTACCCAAATTAGTGAAATCCTACCCACATCCCTCGTGCACAGAATCCACGTTCTACAGGCAGTAACTAACGGTGAGCGCCAGCAATATAATCCCTCCCAAAACGAACTGCATGTCATTGTGGAGCATCTATTCTATCCTTGGCAAGGTAGGCATTACAGGAAAGAAAACTAAGTGTGGGTCCCTTCCTTCCAAAAAAAAAATAAAATAATAAATAAATAAATAAATAAATAAATAAATAAATAAATTTTATGTAAATATCTTTCTCCTAAGAGGGAAAGGATGTTAGGAAGCCGGATTGCCAGAGAGCCCCGTCACCCACGGAGGTTGAGCGGAATTGCTATGAGGAAACATTCTCAAATTTGGCAAGATGGGTGTTGGGGCAGCCACTCAGGAAAAGGCTGGCCGCGTGGACGGCGTAGGGCCCCCGGGTGCAAGGGAGGGGCCCGAGCAAAGGATGTGGACTACATTTGCAGAGTTTGTCAGTAAAAGGGAAGGAAAGAAGGAATGTTGACTCCACAGCCACGCTCCCACTTCCAACAATGGCCAAGAGGGCTCCTCTGCAAAGCTGAAGGCCCGTGGGCCGGGCAGGGGCTCGTGGGGAGCGGGGCTCGGGGCAGGAGGTGGGGGGAGGGCGCGCCACCCGACGGCCTGCCTCTCTGTGTCTCCCCACCCCTGTCCACAGCGACCTCTCCGGCCTCCAGGGCCCTGGTGTCACTGGCACCTGCACAGAAGGCCCTTTCGGTGCCTGCCCTGCCCGCACGCTGCATGCTGGAGCCGCAGGCAGAGACCATGCCTCTCTCTGCGAAGTTTCCACGACGTTCCACAGGGTACTTGGCTCAGACTGAGTCCAGGACGAACAAGAAAAGCTTACTGAACGGATGTCAGAGCAAAACTGCAGAAAACGTTCTGTGGTTCTGATGATGAAATCCCTGATCAGAGACAGAACTGGCTGATTTCCTAACCTAAACATTTAAGCCTTTTTTCCCCCTTTCTTTCAAAAACAAGATTTATTTACATATTTATTTGCAAGAGAAAGAGAGAGAGGAGGGGAAGGGGCAGGGGAAGAGGGAGAGAGACAATTTCGAGCTCACTCTCTGCTGAGATCATGACCTGCCCTGAAGCCAAGAGCTGAACCCTTAAGGACTGAGCACCCAGGGGCCCCAAACACTGAAGCCTGTAACCATCAGCTGGTCCGTCTGCAGCTGTGCCGTGGACTGTGCCTGTTTATCCCGTACCCGGGGTCCCAATGAGAACCTGCAGGTGCTCAGTAGAGGTTTGCTGAATGAGGCAACGAAGGGCAGGACTGAGTCCAATACCCATAAGATGTCTATAATAAAGCTTAGGGAAAAAAATAGATAAAATAAATAAATATTTTTAAAGTGGCACATTCAAAATTTAGATTCTGGTCCTAGATCCTAGATCAATTCTACCGTTAGCTAAACGTCCCAGCCTTGGTGAAATTTCCATAGGACACATAGCTCAGATTTAGATATACCATGTGGTTCACATTCCAGGCCCCTCCCTCCCCACATCTAAAACTGTGCAGAAAATCCATGAAGGGAAGAGGGAAGGTGATGTGGAATAATCAAGACTGAAATAACACTATGACTCTTCATTTTGTCATGTTAGCATCGAATTACTGATTTTATTATCAACGATACTGGAAATTCTACCTTTATTTCCATTATTTTAAATGTTCCTCCTAATCAGGAAAAAAAAAGGCTCCAATGCTACATTATTAACTATAGATTTGGGCATACAGTATTAAATAGGTGTTCATTTGATTCATAAATTTAAAGGCATGGTCGGTCGATGAACAGTTAAGGGAAAACACTAATTTCCTAGAAACGTGATTAATCATTAGTAGTTATAAATTGCACACATTTTTCAAAGTCACGTCCCAATCCATCTTTTTATGCTTAAGAATCTAGCAACTGAATTCAACCTACCGAACACAAAGTTTGTTCTATGGCCTTTCTACCTTAATATCATCACTAATACATTTTTCTTTGATTTTTGACTCTGAAATAAGAAAAATCGAAGACCTTCTGGATTAAATGCAATTTCATGCAAAAAAAATTATAATATCTCGTTTGACGTTGCAACTAAAATAGAATCTAAAATAAGTTAATTTGTAAATGACTTTAAACTTTGGAGTGAAAGGCACCAATTAGAAAATTCTTGTCTTCTACCAAAAGAAGCCACAACTACTTCAGATATTTAGCGTGGGCGAGGAACATAATTAATCCTTACCCATCTCTAAAAAAAAAGTTAATCTGTCAATAAAGAGTTAATCACTTACTGGAGTGAAATTTTTGTTGCTGTCGTGGTTATTTCTCAAATTCATGTAATGTTAGAGAGTAGTACGAGGACTGTAAAGCCAAGGCCTGAACGTCGCCCCTTGGCGGTAACTGCTGCTGTCAAATGATCCCACTCACTGGTGTTCCGCTAGATTAACCTTCAGATGGATTTATCCACTCACTCCTGCCCGGCCCCAGGTTTGTGTTGAGTAAGGAATGACAAATGCCTTAAGGACGTTTTCCTTCACTCTCTTTGAAAACCAGGTGATTAAAATGCACCGGAAAATGTGTTTATGAGGCACCGAAAGTCACAGTGAACAAAACAATAGATGGAGCTGTGTAAGCAGCGTTAGCATCTAGTTTCCTATCTGCTTGAGGGAAAAGATATTGAGGTCCAAACACACACTGGCTATTATCTTTTTTCCCCCATAGAACTTACCATGTTCTAATTCATTACACAATGTACTTGTTACTATTACCTATCTCCTCTGGCCAGAAGGCAAGCTCCATGAGGCCTGGCACCTTTGGTCACCTGGTTCATTAGGACATCCTAAGCATCCTAAGAGAAGCAGTACTAGAGCATTATAAATGCATATTTAAGGAGCGAGATACAGATCCTCCTTTGGTTTAAAAGACATGACAATCAATGAATGGTTACTGATAACGCACAACCCAACACGTCAAGGGAATTCTGGGGTTGGGTTGTCCTATCTCCCTCTCTTCTCCAAATTAGAAGAATATGAAAGAATCAAGGAAACAATGAAGGGGCAACCTTAGGTGAAAAGAGAAACAGGATAAAGGAGAAAACAAGGTTTTAGTAAAGGGAAGATTGGTGGGCAAGATATTCAGAATATGGGAGAGGCGATTAGCAACGTAGTCCAAACAAAGTACTAAAGCCCGAGATGATGAGAAAGATCCTGAGGTTCATTTGATGCTCTGCTTGGCACCCTCTTGGCGACAATGACGTATAACAACAACAGGCAATGGGTGAAGAACCAGAACGACACTTCTGAGCCTCAGCTGGAGATTTTTTATGCTGATTTCAAAGATTTTCAATGACGTTTGCGGCCTTCAGGATCAAAATCCAAGATGCTGGCAGGGAATACGAGCAAGCGATTTCAGGATAATGCCTTGGCCTGCCTTGAGATTAGGGACTCCTTCAAAACAATCTAGGCCCCAGCCTGGCCCAATCTGTCGTGCTGCCTAGAACAGGGCAATGCTATTTCACGTCTTAATTCTGCACGTGTGGTCACGTCTTCTTAGAATGCCCTTTGCCCCAGAGGCCCTAGGAAAACCACGTACGAATGCACTTGCTAGGAACAAATTTGCTTTTAAACTTTTCCTCTAATGATCCCCCCAAATAGCCCAAGGAGAATTAGGAACAACCCTCTTTTCTCCTGAATTCCGTGTTGGTGCGCCCGTCTTGGTACAGCATCTGAGCTGCTGGCGAGTGGGGAGCGAGTCCGTTACGGTTCGCATCCCTGGAACTACGAGTCTCTCCGGCACGCAATCACGTGGAACAAATATTCCTTGAGTAAGCGAGCAAGTAGACTCCTGAGAAACTAAGACTCTAAACTGCCTTTTCGGAAACCTCACTAACCCCCCAACAGAAAACTTCAATCGGGTTCAGCTGCGTTGCCGTGTGAAAGAGCTGGCGATTCCCTTTCCAATACTGTGAACACTTGCAACCCACGTGGACCGTACAGTGTATGTCATTTTGTCAAAATATTCAGTTAGCCACCATAGTCCATTTATTGATCAAGGGAACAGTAGATTGTCTGTATTTGTTTTTATACAAACGGGCTGTATGAATAATACAGGCACCCCTCCCTTCCTCGATGCCTTCAAATAATAGTTTTGTTTTGTTCTGTTGTTTTTTCTGGAAAATGTTCAGACAGTGGGCTCCTGAGCCCAATTTTCCTGAACATATGTAGCCATTATCCCAAAATAAGCTTCACTGTGTGTGTCAGGAAATAATGTGAGCTTGCCTCCATACAGGACTCCTTGCCCATCTCTATTATTTACCACAAGACTCCACAGGAGTGAGATATGCAAATCCTGTCAACACAGGCCCTCCATACTGCTGACTGAGCGCGATGCTGGCAATAGCCTGCCCCAACCCTGTCATCAAAGGGCCACGTGCTGAATCTTTTGCGGACAGAGTGCAGACCCCGCTTTGTTCGCTTTAAAATCAGGGAAGTAATTTTTGCCTTACGAAAGGGAGTGAGTCACTGTGACCAACCAGGTCACATATCAGTATACCTATCAGTGTACCTATCAGTATAGGGTAAAACTGACCATCGTCCTCTAGGTAGCACCTGCCCCCTTCAGCAGCAGATATTTAAAAGTGCTTCCTTCCTTTGTAATTTTAACACAAGGGGAAAACAAACAAACAAAAAAAAAAAAAAAAAAAAAAAAACCTTACAAGCCATCCTGTCAAGCTCTGACAATACGAATGAGTGAAATTTAGAAATTTATGAGAGATGGAAAAGGAATCATTTAAATACACTAAAAAAAAAATCCTTGCTCATGAGTGATATCCTTGAAAAATTACCTAATAATTTATCCCAAATGAGCATCCTTTTTTTTTTTTTCCACATGCGTGGCATGTGGCAGGTTTCCTTGCCTTTCCTTTGGATTTACAACTAATTTATTAAGCAGTTTTCAAGCAACTGCTCTGAACTTAGGGTTTTTGATCAACTGAAAAATCTGGCATATATCATGGCATCATTTTTTTTCTTTTAAAATATAAATTGAGTGAATGGGTGACGGGCAAGGAGGGGGACACTTGACGGGATGAGCACTGGGTGTTATTCTGTATGTTGGTAAATTGAACACCAATAAAAATTAATTTATAAAAAAATAATTAAAAAATAAAATATAAATTGATAACTCTACAGGTTTCATATTTTTTAACCCAGAAGGAGCAAAGAGGAAAAGGTGGATTTTTGCTCAGTTGAGTAAAGGATACAAAAACCAAGTGCTGTGTGTTGAGGTCGCCTCTTTGCTTCCTGCCCACTCAGGCATATACTCGCCTCACAACATCTAGACGTCCAGGTCTGGCGTGATTGTGTGGTGCTATCACTACCTATCAGCGCTGAGCTCCATAAAAGACAACGAAATCAAGTTATCTTAGTTTCAGTCCTGATTCGACAACTAACTACTCAGCTGACCTAGTGGCTATTACTTAAAACTCTTTGCTAGTTAACCTACCCTTTGTTAAAAAGTGAAATAGCCATACTTTCTAGTACTGTCATTTGATCAAATAATTCTAATAAAATATTCTGAACATCCTTGTGAAACTGTGAAGTAACTAGACCCCTGGGGGAAAAAACACCATACATAATTCTTAATTATTTTAAGGAACCAAATCCAAACAAAAAATCCACAAGGTACTAAGACTTTTCAGAAAATAATGTCAAAGTCCTAAATGGTATAAACACTTTTGACTTAAAGAATCTGTGGATGTGGATCAAGTGAGCGCAGGATTAATGAGGCAGGGGAGTAAGTAGTAGCTGAAAGGTTAAAAGCTGGTAGGCAACAGCCCTTTTCACATTTTGAAAACTACTCCTCAATTGTGCTTTTGGGCTTATATATAGATAGGTCCACATCTAAACATTTTTTTAAAGATTTTATTTATTCATGAGAGACAAGGAGAGAGGCAGAGACACAGGCAGAGGGAGAAGATACGGGACTCGATCCCAGGACCCCGGGATCACGGCCTGAGCTGAAGGCAGACGCTCAACTGCTGAGCCCCCCAGGGACCCCACACCTATATGTTTTAAAAGGAAAACTCATTTCAGTACATTAGAAGAGAGAAGTGCGGGCTTGAGAGGCAGCACAGGACATGCAACATGTTGGTGAATGGTGTGAGCCCCATGCAAGCTTCCCTGTGCCCACATGGGACAAGAAGGGACTCACGATCACCCTGCATGCTTGGAATATGACTTGATGGATTTTTGACATCATCACCTGTGTCCTGGCTACACCAAGGACATACTGGGTAGCACGCTGAGCTCTCCATCTCTTTCTACATGTGTCACTTACTAGAAGCACGCTGCTCCTGTAGCAGCACAGGCCTGTCCCTACCTGGAGACGTGAGCGGAAAAATTAAGCAGGTCTTACAGTGAATAGGGCCTTTGCTCCTTCTGTTCACTCAACTTCAAGAGCTTCTTGCCCCGATACTCACAGACGTTCTTTTCTCAAACACCACTTCTTCGGAAGGTCCTTGCCTGTCCACTCTAGCTAAGATCGCACCTCCCGTGATTCCGTGTCTTCCTCTGTTTTCTTCGTAGCCCTTAGCCCTCCTTGACATCGTAGTAGATGTGTCTACTCTTATTATCTGGTCATTCTAGTGGAGAGCTGGAGATTGGTCTACGCTGTGTCTAATGCAACCTGCGTGCTGGTCCTTAGCACATACTGGGAGGTGAATCAGTACTGGCTTGGATCAATGAATGGTGAGATTACGATCAGAGGCAACACAGTTTCTCAAGGTTATAAACACAGTCTAGCGTATCAGCTACGGCACAGCATGGTCCACGATGGATCCAGGACTTCAGGGATGCCATGGAGACAAGTAAGATGTGACAATAAAACCGAGATGAGGGAACTGGGAGAGGAAGGAAACCAATGGCTTGCTGGACTGCAAGAGGTGGGAGGAGACGTCGTAAGTTAAGGAAAACACAACATCCTAAATGATGGGTGATGGTTTTTTCCCTCCAAAAACCCAGTAACTGTATGACAGTGGAGAAGTTACTTAAGGATTCGGAGCCTCAGATTCTTACTCTGCAAACTGAGGAAGCTAACAGAATTCCTTCTCCAGGTTGCAAGGCAACTGGATCTAACATCCTACATGTAAACTATACGGTATCTAGCGTCACGTCTGCACCTAGTGGGTGAGTCCTCCATAAACAGTAGGGCGTACTAATTACATGATTATTGCTTCTACTTCTAACGGATACAAGTAGTCCTGGGACAGCAGTATTTGTTTGATTTTCCCACCCACTGGCCTAGCTCAGTCTACAAGTCCAAATGAATTTTTGCCTTGAAACAAAAAGTCCTCGAGCAGTTTTATCATCCCTCTCTGATATACTTATATCCAAAGAACTTGTACCATTATTCTGATCAGAAACCAGCCAATGCTGATTCTTTGACTTCTGAATTGTGTTTAATGAGGAATTTCTCTTCTTCCAGTTGATTCAATTTGAGAACATCAGGGGGCGGGGGGTGGGGGAAGGGAGAGAGCACAACAGATACTCCAATATTTCATCCCATATTTCTTTCTTTGCTTACTCTATTTCATAAGAAAAGCTGATAACCACTACAACACTCTTTTCCATATATCAACAAAAAAGGTCACCCAATTGTATAGTATTTCACACAGTTATTAACAAATGGTGTCATTTGATCCTTTACTTTATATTGATCTGACTTCTGTTCAGAAAAGAAAGAGTTCCGGCGCCCACTATGCAGACTGGTGATCCTGTTTGCCTCCTCCTCCTGAATCCATTCTCTGTCCTGGTTTGGGCACCCTGATCCCAACTCCAGAGATGAATCACCCATACTTCTAAAATCATCCCATTTCCACTTTGGGCCATCCGGTGGGAGGTACTGGAAGGAGATCCTTGGCTGCTTCCTTACCTGGGGACTGTTCTGGCCATGGTGGCCCCTCTTCCATGGTATAACTTGCACTGGGCTTTGGTAACACCATTCCCTTTCTTCCGCCCTCTGGGCCTAGGGACTGGCTCTTCACTGTGCTAGTCCCTTAGTGCATCACCATCCCTTGTTGGTTCTTATCCCTGCCCAATTAAACATTTAAATGTTCCATCTAATGACTGTTGGGACCTATTCTACATATAATACAGAACATGCATTTCAGGCAAAATTAAGGTAGGATCACCATTTACACATTAACTCTCATATGTAACAGACACTCAATAAATGCTTCAATTAATCTGAAATTCCTCAACATAATTCCCTCAGCTCCCAGTCTCCTAAAAATGTTATTAAAGACATTTAATCATCCCTAATTGCTAAAAATAGAATGCTGAGCATTATGTAATTTGATTAGATATTATTGTCTCATTATTGCCAAATTTTATAGTATTTTTCCAGTGTCCAGCCACACGAACTCTGTTCTCTGGAATCGCATACTGCTTCTGGATCTGCTCTTTTTATTCTCCTTTGCTAGTAATTTCTCTGCTTTTTCATTCTCTGAATGTAGGTAGCCCCAGAAAATGAACCCTTAGTTTTATAAATCATTCCAATGGAACTCCCATGCAAATTATCAGCTTGAAAGGAACACTTCCTTCGTATTAGCAAGACCTACTATGCACCTTCATCTTGCCCTGTCTCTGCATTTTCAGAACCACTCCTGCATATCCAAAAATGAATGTCTCCCATCCCAAACAGGATTCTCTTCTATTAATGAAGACTGCATCCTTCTGGATACTCACAGTAAAAAGCTAATGGCCATCATCACGGACTGAACTCTCTCTTCCTTTCCCCACACACCCTCATGGAGCCTTTTTCCCAGTTCATTTTCTGCATCCATTCCTTCTTCCCTATTTTCACTGCCACTTCCCTAAGCTGAGCACTCACCTTTTATTTTTTTTGGCTTCTTTTATCATCAAATAAGAATTTCTAAAAAAAACTAATACATAGCCAGTAGAATCTTTATAAAGTACCAATATTTTCATAGCACTGTAAAACCAAGATGAATGAAGTATGAGTTGGAGGAGGTAAAATATGAAATATAGATTTGGTAGTTTCTTAAAGTTATTTAAATAACCATTATGAAACTTTTGCACAAAATACATCTTTAATGAAATTTAGCAACTTGATACGATAGAGCTGCCCAATTTATGCACGCATGTGCACGCATGCCCACGCGCACTCACACACACGAACAGTATTACATCTATTTTAACTCAAGAATGTGAATTTGAAAAAAAATCTTTAGCAGAAATGACATCTTATGAATCACCTTACAAATAAAGAAAACTCTGAGTTAGGTGTAATTATAATGTTTTCATGAAAGTTTTATAGAGAGAGAATAGAGGGCATTTATACTCAATGGGGCAATGTAATCCACCAGGGAACAATAACTGACTTTGGGGGGCAGGAGGATGCAAAAGTCTTTTATACTACAGAGGTCTGTGGCCCTCCAAAGCTCAATTCAATGCAACAACATCTTTTACATTAGTAGTTAATTTGTCCAGTAAGGGAGAATTATATCTGATAAAACTTTTCTCCCTAGGAGGAAGTGATAATGGGGAAAAAAGGCTGAAAACATAGCCAGGTGGAAAAAATACGGCATGAAAAGTTTTGAGTTCTTTGATTCTTTTATCAAGCCCTACCACAATGACTTGGGGGAAATAAAAAAGCTGAGTAATATTTTTAAAACTACAATTAATTAGGTCAATTAGGCACCAATCTTTGGAGCAAATTATTATCTATTAAGAAACATTCCAAATAAACACAAATCACAAAATATTTTTAACTAGTTCCTCATCAAGTTGGCCTCTGAATCCATTCTTCATGTTACCTCCTAATTGACCATTATCTATATACATGAAATGAAACCAAAGTGAATACTGGATCTGTATTTTTTTCTCAAAACAAATTAACAAAGGAACTCTCTGTGGCTCACAACTTAAATCAAACACTGAAAAATCAATTTCTTGGCAACTTCAATTGGCCAAAGCATCTTTTCCTTTTGTCTCATGTAGCAAGAGGACTACAGAGCAACATCTGTCAGTGAACACATTTTGAGAACAGGCTACACTCTTGGTTCAGATTCACTCAGAACAAAGTAAGTTTCTCAGCTGCTGGAATGTGACTGGCAAAGCAAACTGCACCACGTTCCAAAGTCAATCTGTTCTCAATAGAAAGGGGCGGGGGGAGAGAAAGAAAGGTGAAAAGCACGTGTAATCATACAATGATTTAAGAATGAGTGCTTAAAGAATGGTTCAGGGGCATATTCTGGATTAGCCAGAAGAAACCCAAGTTTATCTTCAGGTTTACCCCACCCAAAGAAATTCTGACTGTTTAAAAATAGACGGAGCTCACAATCAGAAAGTTCTAAGCTTCTGAAATCCAACTTCTCAGCTCACAAAATAAAGCACAGAAAGTGTCTTGCTTAATTATCAATACATTGAAAGTTTCTTTCCTTCCCAGAATATTTTAACAGTATATTATAATTTTAACAGCTTTCATATTAAGTTCATATGAATAAGAATATTCGCCTCTAATACTTTTTTGTTTTGAATAAAATAATAATTTCTAAAAAGTCACAAAATCATTTTTAGACACTGGCAGGTACTCTTAAGTAAAAGGACATTTTCCAAAAATTAGAAGGCACTAAATATTTTAAGAAATATTTCTAGAGGAAAATATTATTTCCTATATTTTAAAAATATAAAGAGTATTTGTGTTAGACCTTGCTTTACAGTAAATTTTCCCTTTCCCTATATATGTCCCACGAAAAACAAAGGGCCACTTCTCTAATGGTAGAGTCAGAACCTCAGAAAATCTCCTACTCAGTAAAAGCAAGAAAAAAACAAAAATGATTTAAAAAAAAAGTTTTTTTTGAGACTTCGGAAAATTAATCAAAGGCTTGCAACAAAGTGAGAAGAATCTGTTCAAGAAAAAGTTATGTTTTTACAAAAAGTACCAAGACTAGGAGTGTTTTAACTTCTCTTACTGTCTCCCTGTTTGCAGCTCCATGGTGGGCTTGGAAACGAGCAGCCACATGACATACTCCTTGTCACAAACAGTAGCCTTAAACAATCAGGAACAGAACAAGTATGTCTGCACTCACTGTATCTCTTGAACATCGTACTGAAAGTGTTTGCGGGGGCAGTTAGGCAAGGAAAAAGATAAGAAAGATGTCCAGATTGGAAAGAAAATAAATAAAGTTACTTCTATTTACAGATGAAATTATCTTGTATGCAGAAAATACTACCAAATATACATACACACAATTAGAGCAAACAGACTAATTCAGCAAAACTGCAGGATACAAGATGAATATACAAAAAAAAAAACAAAAAATAAAAAACAAAAAAAATTACATTTCTATACACTAGCAGTGAACCTGAAATGAAATCAAGGAAAATTCCATGTGCGATAGCATTACAAAGTACAAGATGTTAATGTTAAGTTTAACCAGGGAAGTGCAAGGCTTATGCACTACAACTACAAAACATCCACTGAAAGAAACTAAAGAACACCTGAATAAATGGGGAGATACCCTATGCCCAGACCACACTGAGTATTATATTCCGCAAGTCAATCTATAGATTCCACACAATCTGGATCAAAATCCCAGCCAGATGCCTTTATTGGAGAAGTTGATGAGCTGCTCCTAAAATTCATGTGGATATTGCAAGGGACCAAGGATATATAAAATAATTTTGAAAAAGAAGAAAAAGGTTGGAGGACTTACACTTCCTGATTTCAAGCTGACTACAAAGCCATAAAAATCAGAACAATGTGGTATTGGCATACGGTGTATATACAGAATTGAAAGTCCAGAAACAAGCCTTTACATTTATACACAATTGATTTTGTGCTTGCTTTGGCAGCACATACACATATAAGCAATTGATTTCAACAAGCGTGCCAAGACAATGAAGTCGTGAAGTATAACCCTTGCAACAAATGCTGCTAGAATAACATGCTATGATCCACATGCAGATAAATAAAGTTTGAACCCAATCCCCACCATAAACAAAAATTAACTCTAAGTGGATCATAGATTTAGATGTAGGGGCTAAAACTATAAATTTTAGCAGATACATAGGCGTAAATCTTTTGACTTTAGGTAATAGTTTCTCAGATGTGACAATTAAAAACCACCAAAAAAAAAAAAAAAAGATAAGCCAGATTTCATCTAAATTAAAAACACATGTCCTAAAAGGTACATCATCAATAAAATGAAAGGACAACACCCAGGATGGGAGAAAATATTTATGATTACATCTCTGATAAGGGACTTGTCTCCATAATACACAAATAAGTCTTACAACCCAATAAAAAAAAAGTCAAATAACCCAGTTGAAAAATGGAGGAAAAAGGACTTGCAAAGACGTTTCTCCAAAGAAAATACACAAATGACCAATAGTTACAAGAAAGATGCTCAAAACCATTAGTCATTTGGGAAATACAAATCAAAACTACAATGACATACCACTTCACATTGAGTTGGGTGGCTAAAATCAGAAAGAAAGAGGATAGTAAGTGTTGGCAAAGATTTGAATAAACTGGAACCTCTCCTCATACATTGCTGGTCAGACTGTAACATGGTGTGAAGTTTTTCAAGATGTTAAACATAGGTTATCATATAAACCAGCAATTATACTTCCAGGTACATAGACGACAATTAAAAACAATGATGCACACAGAACTCATACATAAATGTTCACTGCGGCATTGTTCATAAAAACCAAAACGTGAAAACCACCCAAATGCCTATGATGAGAGGATAAACAAGATATGGTAAATCTATACTCTAAAATACAATTTTTCGGGCAGCCCGGGTGGCTCAGCAGTTTAGCACCACCTTCAGCCCAGGGTGTGATCCTGGAGTCCTGGGATTGAGTCCCGTGTCGAGCTCCCTGCATGAAGCCTGCTTCCTCTTCTGTCTGTGTCTCTGCCTCTCTCCCCTCTCTGTGTGTATGTCTCTCATGAATAAATAAATAAAATCTTTAAAATAAAATTAAAAATAAAATAAAATATTTCAATAAAAAGCAGCAATCTATGGACACATGCCATGGAAGAACTTTGACAATGCAGATTAAGTTAAAGAGGCCAGTCACAAAAGGTCACATATAGTGATCCCACTGACATAAAATGTCCAGAATCAACAAATATATGGAGGCAGAAAGTGACTGCCAGGAGCATGGGGATAGGGAGAATAAGAAGGTGACTGACTGCTAATGGGTTTCTTTTTGTTGCTGATGACAATGTTCTAAAACCAGGTGGTGGTGGTAACTGTACACCTCTAAAAGTACCTTAAAAACCATGATTACATAGTCAAAAATTGAATCGTATGGCATGTGAATTACACCTCCATCAAGCTCTTATAAAAAAAATCTCATGCCAGAGATAGTTATCAGAAAAATGTATGAGCAAAGGCATGAAAAACTCTAGTACAGTGACAGGCGTCAAAACATTCGACAAATGTTAGCTGTAATTACTATTATAAAACACAAATGTATTTGTCAAAATTAATTTTCCTGGGGAGGGAGAGAAAGAGAGACGGTGGCAAGGAAGGAGGGGGTGGGAGAGAATCTCAAGCAGGCTCCACACCCAGTGCAGAGCCCAATGCCAGGCTCGATCTCAAGACCTGAGATCATGACCTGAGCTGAAATCAAGAGTCAGACACTTAAACAACTGAGCCCCCAGCCACCCCTTCCAAAATTAATTTGTAAATGATAATAATTTAATATGAAACATTTAATCTCTCTTTTCCAAGGTGAATTCAATATTCTTACCCACTGTTTGACTAACTCCTACAAATCCACAATCCTGCCTGGTAAATAAATATCATTCCATAGCAATGGTTGTAAAATATATCTCATTAGCTTTATATCTAGAAAATACTATCTTCTGATACATTTTGTGTGTGTGTGTGTGTGTGTGTGTGTGTGTGTGCAAGTAGGGCAGTATTTTCTTGGGTCATCATTTCCTTTCTCGATAGTGCTTTTCCTTACATGAGTGTATAGAAATCCATATGGAATTTTTCTAAAAATCACACATTATAAAACATACCTGGTGTCATAAAAGACACTGAGTAACAACCAAACAACCGCTGGCTCTAACATAGCTTTTGTTTGTTTTTGCTGACTTTCTCATAAACTTACTTTAAAGACAGCTTCCACAAGAGACCAAATTTTAATATAAGCATGGGGACGGACCAGTCTTGGCTCTGCAACTTTTATGAATGTACCTATACTTGACAACTTGTTTCCTTGTCAAAAATTGGACTACGTGATCTGCAAGATTCTTTTAACTCCATGAGGTCATGATTTGACATCTTAACTTCTGAATGATTTTCTTCTAGAATGAATTAATCTTCAAGACTATGCAGGTTTTTTTTTTTTATCTGACATCATAATTTTTCTGGAAGAGGAAAGAAAATACCCTTCTCCAAAATAAAGCCCCAGAACTCAGTGTGAGAAGTTACAGCTAATGAGTATATACTAACAAACATAAATAACTATCTTGGGGGATTATATAATTACTATGTATATAATGCTTCATGCTTCCTAAGTGCTTTAAAGCTAATAATTAATATTCCTTTCACACATACCATGAATCAGCAAGTTATTTCCCTCCTTATTTTCTAGGAGAGGACCCAAATGAAAAGAATAACTGGTTTCTCCAAATCCAAAACTAATTCTGCATTATAAATGAGGAGTAATCCATAATCATGCTAATCTAACACCAACCGCATCATTATCACCAGATATATTATTTACATAATGCTTTGCACAATTACATTTAAGGTTTCATTGGCATTTGGAGACCTCAAACGAACACCGAGTTCTTTGAGGGAAGTTCGGTAGAACCGCTTGATGAGCTGTGCCGTCTCCTGAAATACTGACGTATTAAATTAGCTGAAAAGAAAAATCTATATACCAGTCAACGAGGAGAGGAGAACTACCAAATAAACTGACCATCTAGCTACATCTGGAGAGCCAATGCTACAAAAGTTGTGGCCACGGAGGTGAAACGTAAGAATGTGGAAGAGTGCTGATGGTGTAAGGTTTACATGGGAAACAAAACGAAACAGACACCTAAGTTGGAAAAGGAAAATAAAGATGCAAAGAAGAAAATAAAAAATGATAAAAAACGCAGCAGCCACAGCTCTTGACCAAACCATAAAGAAGGTGGGCCAGGGATCCCTGGGTGGCGCAGCGGTTTAGCGCCTGCCTTTGGCCCAGGGCACGATCCTGGAGACCCGGGATCAAATCCCACATCAGGCTCCCGGTGCATGGAGCCTGCTTCTCCCTCTGCCTGTGCCTCTGCCTCTCTCTCTCTCTCTATCATAAATAAATAATAATAAAAAAAATTAAAAAAAAAAAGAAGGTGGGCCAGCCGCAGAAAGCCTGTACCTCTGAAAGGTTGCCCATGTCATTTCTTAGGAGGAGTGGGGTGTGACGAAAAATGGCACTGTCTTCTAGGAATGATTTATGTCCACAAGCATATTATGCAGGCAAGTAATTAGTAGCTGTCTGATTATCCTCCCTGTTCATAAAGAACAAACAAATAAGCCCCATTCTGTGCATACACTATCGACTGAGCTCAGACCAGCGTAGGAACTGAAGAGGCATTTTGTCTGATGGAGCCCACGTCGGAGAGGTATGTGCAAAATCCATTTTTCAATCCAAATATATGCTTGATCGGTATATGTGGATTGAATCGACTCCTAAGGTTTTACTAGTGTGCTAGGGGTGACTTCTGATACCATCCATCAGTCCTCAGTAACAACGCCGCCTCCGCTGCGAAGCCTTCCAGGCAGTAAAGCTGCGCTACCTCCTGCGCAATGAACACCGTTAGCAAATATTCCATTAAAGCAATTCTCATTATTGAATTAAAATGCAACGGGATTCTGTTGTCTACCGTTCTGAGTCACGTACTCATTTTATCATGATTACACATCATACATTTTAATTTTAGCTCTTATTTCACATAATTGTTTATTACAAATTGCTTTTTTACAGATTTTATTTATGTTTTTTTTTTTTTTTTAGATTTTATTTATTCGAGAGAAGAAGAGTGAGAGAGGGAGAGAGAACACGTGGGAGGAGGGGAAGAGGCCAACTCCCTGCTGAGCGGGGACCCCGACACCTACACAGGGCTGGATCCTGGGTCTCTGGGATCATGACCTAAGCCAACAGCGGACAGTATCCAGGTGCCCCATCATAAACCGCTTAATAATTAACACGTCCTGCTTGTTTACATGTCAGTCCCCCGATGGCCTACACGGTCCTTGAATAAATAATCCGTGTCTTATCATCATTGCATTATCTTCCCTAACATACAGCCTAGGACAATGCCTGAGGCAGAGTTAACAGGCAGTAATATTTACGGGAATGGACGAATGAATGAGCATCTCCAGCCTTGATCTCTTGCCTGAATGCTGCACCACGTATGTTCCGTCTGCTGGATATGTCCAGGTACAGATGTCTGGGGCTGGGTGTGTCCTAAATCTCCACTTCCGCTCTATTTTCAACTTCCATAATTTGGTTCAGCAACATCATCATAAATTAGCTAAACAATATTGCTATGTGTGTCTTCCCTCTGTGTTTCTCTCCCTCCCCTGCCCACATACACTCTTCCTGGGACACTTTTCTTCAGGTCAAGGACCGGCTCCAAGTCATGTATCCATGAAGGCATCATCATCCCCATCACTCACGGTCTGTTTTTAGGCTGTTTGCTGTAGAATTGCAAATTCCTTCATCTTAGCTCCCCTGTGCTCCAATTCTTTGATGTAGAATGTGCCCTAAAAGCTAAACGTGTCATGGAGACTGTTCATAAAATTAATATGTGACCACAAGATCAAAGTCTAAATGTGTAAACATCTTTCAGGATAATATCACTCATTTTAGAATTTCAACAGACATGAAATGAGCAACACAGGCTCTACCTTGACAGAAGTTAGAGAGCCGTAATTCAAATAAGATGGATGATGCTAGTGCGTGGGGTGAACAGTCAGTGACAACTTTGAACATTTGCTATGTACTAACTATGAATTATAATTTGAATTTGACTTAAAAGAAGTTTTTTTTTTTCATTTTATCGCTTAAGTGTAATGAGTTTTGCCTATTTTCTAGTGAAGTGAAATAACTGCTTTTAATTTTAAAGCACTTTAGCAACAGTCTTTGCCTATACACACAATTAACTCACTAGTTACAAATAATGCTTGCCAGTTCACTAAAAGAAGGAAGAGCAATGAGTATTCCGTGTTACGTTGGGTTGTATAGGTAGTAAACAAAAGCAACAAGGCTACACTCACTCATTTTTTAAACACAATTTTTTTCACAATCTTTGTTTATTTATAGGATTTCACCCAGCCTGTCTATCGATATTGTATGACCAAACTCATTTATACTGAATTATGATGTTTCATTTTATAACCAAACTAAATTAGTTTCCTGGAAAATAAATAAGCAGTTCGAGGGGAAAAGGTATCATTCCCAATTAGCCAGGCCTCGGCTTGGTCCATGTTTAATGTCATAATACAATAAAATAATCTGGCCAATGTTGCTGTTAGGAACTAGCTTCATTAGAAAAGTCAGGAAAAGGCTGTAGCTCTGCATGTCCTCAGCATATACTTGATAATTAAAGCCATATGCCTCCATCAATCTGAAAAGAATATGAATAATAGAGGAGAAACAAAGAAACCAGCTTAGAAAACTGTTGTTTGAAATGGCTGAATGTATAACCATATCCAACACTGCGCTGCACCTCTCTGGGCTAAATTTAAATGTTCTGGAAGCAATTCCCATCTTAATTCCTAATAAGATATATGTTAAGACAAACATAATCAATATTCCATGTCTTCATCTGAGAGTCTAGGAGCCGACCTCATTTAATGTCATTCCTTCATCCCATGGAACACTGAATTATGTGGTTTGGGGATAATACAAAAAGGAAAAGAAGATACAGTCTAAGAAACAATTAGTACATTTTCTAACTGGAGAGCCAGAACTCATTCTCATAATTAAAAAAAAAAAAAGACTTCAGAATGCTTTCAACATGTCATATAAATAAGAGCAAATTAATAGAGTAGATAATTCCACGGAGATGTGCAATAGGAGTCACTTGGAGTTCACTCAGTAAGTCTAACCAAAAGAGGTTAGACCTAAGCCAGGTTTTGAGAGTCAAGGCACAAGTGCAATGATTGAAAAGCTAAGGGAGAAAAAAAAAATGCAAGCACAGGCGAAGAGATGCAGAAAGAACAAAAGCTCAAAGATGGAAATGAGCAGGATGGGCAGGTACGGTTTCTGGGGTACAGCAGCCCGCACCGGGGCCGGCACGATTCCGAGAGTGTAGGACCTGTGACAGGACTCCGGAGAGTTTAGATGCCCTTCAAAGCATCGCTTTGACAAAATCAGCCAATCTGAGTCACCGTGCATTTTTTTTGGATAGACGGAGAAATGTTTGGATAGGAAAAACAACAACAGGACAAGAAACACTAGTGCCTCACAGGAGCTCGGGGATTGTCAAAAGGATTCCAAAATATATTTAGATGGATATCCAGTGACTTTACTTGCAGACTGAATCATCCTTAACACAGAGTTATCCTTACAACTGT
The DNA here is from genome assembly GCF_905146905.1 of Nyctereutes procyonoides. Taxonomy (NCBI): domain Eukaryota; kingdom Metazoa; phylum Chordata; class Mammalia; order Carnivora; family Canidae; genus Nyctereutes; species Nyctereutes procyonoides. Next base: position 2,631,979 of record NW_026575047.1, on the reverse strand, counting down.
AAATGTCAGAATATGCAGTTTATTTTTTATGCTATTTATACACCAGCTACTTCCAAAACAGATTTTTGAAGGGCACCGAGTAAAATCATAAAAGAACATTAAAATAGTAAATGAGGGTGAGCGAGAATATAGCAGGAACACGTACTTAAACTAAGAAAAGCCACTGCCATTTAGCACAGAACTGAGCACTGGGTTTCTGGCAGCCGAAGTACGAGCTAAGGAAGACACACTCCCTTTCATCCCTTAATTGATCGTGAGGCAAATATTTATTGGTCACACAGCATGTACAAAATTATGGCCAAATACAAGGGAAAAGACTGATTTCTTTCTAGTTTTGAATTCAAAGAGAAATCTCTTTTGATACTTAAATGAGGGAGACCAATGATATCCATTAGGCCCAAACCCCCCAAAACTGAAAATGCTCTACGTTAGGGCTCTTTCTTAAAACAAGCTCTGAGAAAACTTACGGCGAAGCACTTGTAAATATTACAGAGGGGCAGCATTTTAAAATAAATAATGCAGGTGTGCTCCATTTTAGAAGCCCTGCCCAAGAATTTAAAGAGTGCATGGTATATCCTTGTAGCAAAAGCACAGAAACTGTACATTTTCTACTTCAGGGCTCACAACAAACTCTGATAAAGATGAGGGCAAAATGCCTGGGGATACGTATATGCAGGCAAATATGTATGGAAGCTTCATTCTGGCAATCTGGGAGAGTGGATGGTGCATCAGCTACTTTTTTTTAGGATATTTGCTGAGCCCACACTGATATTTTCTTTTCTTTTTCTTTCTCCTTCTTTTCTAAAAACATCTGCCCCATCCTATCCCTACCTTCTCTAATATAAAGGGCTGAGTCTGTACACGTCATGACCCTGGGCCATTGGCCACAGTTAGTTGGATCAGTATTGGACATCAGCTAGGACTGTCTGGTAAGGCTTTTTGTTTTGTTTTGTTTGCTTTGGTTTGGCTTGTTTGTCTTAAACCAGAGCATGTTCTGAAATACCCTATGGGCATTGGTGCTGCTCCTCAAAGCAGAAGGGAGATGAACTTGAGAGCAGTGAGAGGGCCATCCTCCACCAAAGCTTCTCTGTGCACCTGATGGAAGATTAAATGAGGAAGAGAGGGAGGAACGGGGGAGAGGAGCCAGGGAAGGAAGAGGGAAAAGAGCTCAGGAAGGGGAGGAGAAGGTAAGAGAGGAAAGAGGAAAGGCAGAGGAAGAAAAATTCAGAGAGAGAGAAAAAGTTTGGCTGGTTTTCCCTGGCTTTTCAGTCCCTGATTCTATTTTCAGTACCTACTGAGGACTTGGAGTTTTTCTGCCCTTGAGTCCCATCTTTCTACTATTTTGAGGAGCTTCTAAAAAAAACCCTGCCGTCCCCATAATCACTGCCTGTGCTTTCACGCCAATGGGGCAAGAGCAGGGAGGCCTGGGGAGGGTTGCAGAGCCTCACTACTACAACGTCCCAACCCATCCACGTTGCCTCCGTGCCCTGGGAACGTGGAAACTGTAAAGCCCGAGCTGTCAAGGCTCGGCAGGGACTCCAGGGCTTCTACTCCAGGCAGCTCAAATGCCACACGACGTGGTCCTCAGTTGGGGCTGTTTGTCACGCGTGCCATGTCTGGCCCACCAGATATTTTTAGCAAGCTCCACCCTCCCTACTCTTGTGCTTTGACTTGCTTTTCATTTTCCCCCTTAATTGCTCACCGCCTGATTTTTTTTTCTGATATTTATTCACTCGTATTTATTTTCCAACCCCTTAAGCAGTAATGTCTTTACGCAAAGACGGAACCCATTCTCTTCCCCACCTCTAGGACTCTCCTCAACAACAGTGCCCTCGAAAGACGAGGCTACTCTTGCCTGGAAAGCAAGATATCAGAACCCTGGAATGGAGAAAATACCCTGGAAATCCAAGGTCGCACTGTACTTTTCAGCTGCGATCTTCTACAGGAAAGAATTAAATCGTTAGTCTCTTGGCCTGTGTGGGAGATTCGTGGTCTGACGTCCACTGCCCTTCCATCCTCTCCTAGAAAGCAACACTTTCAAACATGATGGTATTTTAGAGCTTTCATCTGCAAAATGGAGATAATAAGAGCGCTCATATCCCAGGATTTTTATGAGGATCTGATGGCATATTTCTGTGAAAGTACTTTGCAAACTCTGAAGCATCTTTAAAATGGTACTTATGCACCTAATCCAATGACGCAGAAGGTCCCTCTTACAAACACAGCGTCCCTAAGAGCTGGTGGTGAGGAGGTGACATCATATTGACAAGGGGCAATAAAGAGCCCAGAATGTTCGATGCCATTAGTCTGCGTGGTCCTGAAAATTCACCGTCAAAGCCTGTAAAGAAGCCTCACACCAGACACTACAGGGAATTGCACTGGGGCTGGGGCATCGACTTTCTTTTCCTGGAGCTTTTTTGGGGCTAGGACATAAAATACAATGATTAAGGAGAATAATGCATGATCACCCTTAAAGAGATAGGCTCGCTACTGAACAAACACTACAGGGTCTCATTTCAAAGGAATCCCGTGGAAGCGAGACACGCGGCAAGCAGAGGGAAACACGCAGAAGGAAAGGGGGTACCACGGGGAGGCCCGGAGGCGCCCGCGCCACGAAGGGCCCCGCTTCTGGGAGATAAGGAAGCGGGGATCTGGCGGGACCTGCGCAGAGGAGGACGCTCCTGGGTCCCTCCCGCTTTGTCCCTCTTGCCTCAGGCCTCCAACCCGGGGGAGCCCCACCTGTCCCGACTCCCCCGAAAGGCCCGTCATCTGGGCGACCTCAGCGGCCGGGAGCCCCCTGCCGCGCCCCCTCAGCCCTGGCCCGACCTGCGCACCGCACCTCGCCAGGGCCGTCCCGCGGGGACACGGTGGCAGGCGCCAGGGCAGCGGGGAGGGGCGCACAGGGCCCTGGCAGCGCTGCCCGGCCTGGGGCGGGAGTGGGCGGGAGTGGGTGGCCGCCAGACCCCGGGAAACCGGAGGAGACGCTGGGGAGGAAGCGGGAGGGCGGCGGCCGGGGCGCCGGCTCGGATGCGCAGGTGCCCACCTGGAGCCCCGTGCGGGCCGGACTCGGGCACCGGCCGCCCCGCCGCGAACACGCACTCGGTGGGTCTCCAAGGCCCGCGGCCCGGGCAGCTCCGAGGGCGGGCGGACGCAGGCTGGAGACCGTAGGAGAGCCCTTCCCTTCACCCCGGGGGCCGAAGCAGTGGCGGGAGGGCAGGACGGGGACCCGGGGACGCCAGCCTGCGGCACGGGGCAGCAGTCCTTGGGGACACTGGCCGGATGCCATCCAAGGGGAACGGGAGGCCGATCCCCAGTGAGAGGTCAAGGCTTACGCGGACAAGCTCCCTGGGCCAGAACTCGGGCCGCGGCCCCGGAGGACAAGCGGGAGGGTCGTGTCACCTGAACAGCCGGTGCCAGCGGCGGGGCCACGGGGCCCAAAGGGGACCCAGGCAGATCTCCCAGGCTGGGAGGCGCCTCCAAGCATCCATGGTTCACACCTTCCAGTAAAACAGTAAGATACGTGCGGACACTGTTCACATCCACAGCGGCCGGGACGGCCCGAGCTGCGCCGACAGTGGCCCAGAGTGTGACAGTCGCGCTCCAAGCTCCCTGCACGGCCCCGCTGACCTTCACAGGAGCTCTCAGGGCACGGGACTATCCTTGTCCCCTTGCACCTGCGAGGAGCCCGGGGCCGAGCGGCGCTCAGTTCCAAGCAGCGCATGGCAGGCCTTCCAGAGGCGCGGCCCCAGGCCTGGGCCACCCGAGCGGTTACCTGGGGTCCTCGTGCCTGCTTCCTGAGGGAGTGGCTGCGGGAGGAACGCGGGCCCGGGGCGCTTGCTGGAGGGGGGACGTGGCAGCCGGTGGCCCACGGCCCCACATAGGACAAACACGGAAACGCAGCGACCTACAGATCCTTCTCTGTGTTCCGTCTGACTTGGGGTACAGGTGCTCGGCCTGTGCGTCTGCCTGGCAGCCGTATGCGGGGGCTCGCCCCTGTGGCCCAGGCACCCCGCGATCACCGGGGCCTCGCGTGGCTCTCGAGGATCTAGGCCCCGCTGAGAGCTGGGGAACATCTCTATCAGAAAGAAGGCGCCCCTGACCAGGGCTCTTAGGAGGTATTCCCAGGAAGGTTCGGGGACTTTTTGTTGGTTTTTTATTTTATTTCCTTTTTTTTTTTTTTTTTTTTGAGTGCTGGCCCAAAGCCAGTGCAGCCCAGCCTCCTCATGCTCCACAATCCGAAAAGAGAGTCTGGAAGAAAGGAAGGCTGACATGGAAATCCACTGGCAAACTCATTCCGCTCGACGATTTTTAGTGAGGGCCTAACACGTGCAACGCACCGTGCCAGACAACGGAGCCACAGGCCGTCACGGAATTTCGGGCTGGAATTAATTAAAATCCACACCAATAAATGTGATTCCAAAGCGAGTTAAATATGTAAGTGGCTTTTTTTTTTTTTAATCATCAGACTGCAATTTTTTTCCCCAAGGTGAAAATTCAAAGGATGCATCCATCCATCATTTCCGGCACTTAATACCTCTCCTGCTCCCCACTGCAAGTTAGATGTATAATAGGATAGCGAAGGGAAAAGACCTGAAAAACACCAGCAATTTTATAGTCCAATAATCACATCTCATTCTACCACCTGTCTCTGCGAGCCTTTCTAGTTTCGAATAACATTTGCAAGTACAATAATATTTCTCTCCTTGTACAATGCACTGTGTAACAAATTTGAAAACACAGGAACTACTTAAGAGAAATATTTAGATTGTGTCTAATTTAAATAGATAGTCCACTGGGCAAGGACTGTGTCTAATTCTGTGTTAGGTACAGCACATTGCAAAATGTTGGCACTCAATAAATGTAAAATAATAACAACAGCCTTTTCCCCTTTAAAGTATATAATTACATCTACCCCCTACTGTGCACCAAGCTCAGTGACAGATCTTTTGTTTATTAAATCCACAGCCCCGAAGGCATACAGTACCGCGGTTTCAATGCAGCTTCAATGCGAACTGCAGTGAAGTCCTCTCTCCTTTAGGTAAAACTTTAAATATCTACAAATCCCTAAAGAACATCTTAATTTAGCCATCCACCATCTATATTACTTAACCAAATGCAGGAAACCTTTTCTAAGTCCCCAAAGTGGGATCCAAACACTAAGTGGAAATGTGTTCTCAAAGTTAGTTTGGAAATATGTCATGGACTAAAATTACTCTTAGCTAATTTACCATTTCTCTTTCCTAAAGAAACATGTCAAGCTGCTGAGCAAAGCTCTGAAGGCTTTATGCAGGAAACATTCAATAGGTTCCCATGCTTGTGTTCAAAGTGCGCTATTATCCAAGTAGCCTGAACTGAGGAGGGGAAAAAAAAAATGACTCATGTACAGCTTTATTTGAGACATTTGCACTACAATGCACTAAAGCAAAGCAACAGGTCATGTTAAAAAATATTCCAGAAAGCAACAGCAGCCGAAGCCCCTTCAAGGGGAATTTTGGACTGGAAAGCACTTTTGCTTCGTTTCATCATTAGTTTCTTCTCGTTTCCCGTGTTTGTATTTGAATGCTTGCACTTGAACATTTAGTTTCACAATCACCTATTCTACATTTGGTATTGATGAAGTTCAACATATGCTCAGCAATTCACTGCTACTAAAATAAGAAATGCAAATTCAGCTAAGTGTGCTCCAAGTCTAACGTTAAGCTGGGCCCGAGTTCCTTTGTAGTTTTGTAGAGTATTATCATTAGTAGAGAAGGGTTAATGGCAAAGGCCGATGATTGTTTAAAAATTCACATTACCAAAGTGGATTACATTGCATCTACTGAGGGGATCAACAATGTAAGCCTACACTAAGCCATTATTGCAGAAACAAAGCTTTCATTTTAAGCCTTTGGAAACAAGCATAAAATGGACAAAAGAAAAAATTCTTCTGATGTAAGAACAAGGCAAGCAATACATGCTTTTCATCCCTACTCAGTTTTAGAGCCGTGATGAATACGCCAAAAATGGACCATCTCCCCAAAGAGCGAATCATTAAATTATAACATATCCACGTTTTGGGAAAGGCTTCTTGTCTACAGCTAAAAAAAAAAAAAAAATCCAACCGAAATCCTCTATTTAAATGTCTTTTCCCTCTTGTTGAGACTCAGTCACAACACGGAGATGTGCATTCTTTGGGACTGGCTCACCATTTGTTCTTTTAGCTTCTAACAAAAAGAGAAAGAGTGGTTTGGGAAAATACATTCCTGCAGCCCGGGTCCGACTGGAGCCTGTGCAGCAGCAGGGGCTCGTTAGGAGCGGCCCGGGCGCCGTAACCGAGCGCTCCCCGCGGTCGCCGCCCGCAGCCGTGGCCGGGCCCAGCCGCACTCCGCGGAGCTTCCCGAGGCACGTGCAAGTAGGGTATTATTCCATCCCGCAGATGGGGACACCGAGGCCCTGAGAGGGTCGATAACTCACTCTGCATCACCCCGACAGAACCAGCTCTGCGCTGAACCCAGAGCTCAGGCACTCCGCCACTTCCCAGGGTGTCAACCAGTGACAAGAGGCTCCTGTAAGTCGAACACTATTTCAAGAAACCACCTGCAAAGCTCCACACGGAATGGAGGCCTCTCAGATACATTTTTTTATTTACAAATGTGAGCTGGACAATGAAGCACCTTTTCCACGTATGTGACTCAGCTCTTGAGACGCGGTGTCATCACCGGTACCGTGCGATGCGTGGCAAGAGCCTCCCGAGAGTCACAGAACCTTAAGCTCAAGGGGATCGTAAACTCTCCTGCGACACGTGGACCTATGGCAACTCATCGGATACCTTCAATTCTTCAGAAAATGGCTAAGAACGGGTAAGTAAAATAGAAACAGCTCATGAGTAAATAACAAGGCCCCCAGCAGTCAAAGCACCCCGCACGCTCCGTCCACGAAGGCCACGCATCTCACGCAGACAAGAAAACTGTAGGCCCTCCTCCTGGGCTCATTAGAAGTTCTTCCAAACATGATTCAGCAAACTTCGTTATCTGCTTTCCCTGCTCACAGTAAACTATGAATTGGGAAATAGGAAGAACTCCTAGCACGAACGAAAAAGTGCGACCCTCGCCAGGAACGGAACAATGCTATCCGAAAACATTCACGAAACTTTAAAATGCATGATGTGCCAATGGTCACAAATGCATAGGTAAACAAAATAATCATAGGACTTGTCTGGTATCAGCAGATTTATTACAAAAGTATATGCAATAAGATCCAAATATAAACACAAAAATAACATTTTACTGTTTTTTTTATTTTTTGGTGCAAAAAGGCGGTTTTATTGGAAAAAATGTACTGTTATTTTAAATAGTTGTATGAAAACTAAATTATATTAAATCATTAAATTACATTAATCTAAAATATGTCATTTATAACTTATATAAAATAAGATTTACAGAAAATATCTAAACCATTTGATGTATATTTTATGCGATATAATGTTACATATATTTCGTTACATATATATATTTAAAGACAAGCAAAAATAAAAAACATAGTAAAAGCCAATATTTTTACAATGGAATCCTAGGAATAATTATCTGTTAGAATGGCTTTTTTCTACTTAGAATTCTGGACTTAAAGAACGGAAGTTCTAGTAGATGGAAGCTTTTTAGCAGATGAATCTAAGTGAGGCTTATTAAACTAGAATATGATCCTGAATATACCAGGGTCCAATGAGGATAGTGCCCATAATAGCCATTTTGATAGGACGCCAAACCTGTCTTCTGTATCTTATCATTTTTTTTTTACACATCCTCTGCTGGTCCCTCAGTGAGATCACACCTTGCTTCAGTTCCCCCACTAAGTTTGTATTTAGTGGTTAGGAATGAAGGGGTTTTGATTTGTCCGTAAAAGCTGATAATAAGTACGCAATAAAACCTTAATCTATGCTAAAGAGAAAAAATTAAGTGAGAAGGAACTGATGACATGTTTATAACCTGCAGAACTGTAAACTCCTTGTAGGTAAAAGACTCATGAATAAATCTTTGTTTCCCCCACAAGGCTTAGCAAGCAATAAACCTTGGAATAACTGAGTGAATGAATGCATAAAGTTCATCATGCCTTGCCCAGCTCACATTTTTGGAGTGTAGGAGGAAATCGGAGGAGGTGACTTTATTATGGGCTCTGTTGCTGTCCCCGTTTGGCTCACTCTCCCTACCAAGGAAATAAAAGTCCAAACTAAGCAGGAAAATCATTTCTAGACAAAGGGATCTTGCAAACAATAGCCCTCAAAGTATTATTTATAATAGATATATAAAATCATAAACATTATATAATATGCAATTATACATAATGACATATAATATGTAATCGTATAACATGTGATTATATAATATATAATGATGTACAATGATATATAACGTATAATTATATATATAACCGTAAGTAATGAATAAATATTACATATAGAATGAGAGACGCTTACGTACATGTATGTGTTAAAAGCCCTTACAGAGTTCTCAATACGTTTCAATTAATGAATGTTTGAGATACTTGGTCAACACCTGCTACGATGCAAAGCATTACAGCAGGTTCTGTATTAACCTCATACTTATGAGCCCTAAACAGGCCATTTTGAAAAGTTCGAAATTTTAGTTTCTGTTTTTTTTGTTGTTGTTGTTACAATATTATACATGATAATTTGATAATTGTAACAGCTTGTAAAAATCAAAAAGAAGAGTGGCACCTGGATGGCTCAGTCAGTTAAGCATCTCCCTCGGTTCAGGTCATGATCCCGGGGGTCTTGGGGTCCATCCACGTGGGCTCCCTGCTTGGCGCGGAGCCTGCTTCTCTCTCTCCCTCTGACCCACCCTCCCATGTGCCCTTTCACTTGCTCTGTCTCTCAAATAAATAAATAAAATATCTTGAAAAAAAAAAAAGAAATCAAAAAGAAGGCCAAGTGCCATGATTTCCCATCTCTCCCCAACAACCCTCACCCAAGGCCCACATGAGGTAACAAACTGTATAATGCTGTGTATACATTCTTTCCCATCTTTCTCTACGTTCATAAAACATCATCAAATTTGAAATAACCATGCAGAGAAAAATATGAATATAGAAATGTGGTCATACTAGTAAGTCTTTCACAACCCCACTCGCTTTTCTCACTTCACAATGTATCATAGATATCCATAGTGCTGATAGCTCTAATTCATCATTTTTAATATCGATATAATGCTGCATACTTTGGGCTCACCATAATTTGCTGAGCTCCTCCATTATTGATGAAAACTTGTGATTTTTCCCGTTTTTCTGCCCTCACAAACACTGATGAAGAACAGCCTTGGAGACATGTTTTACGCACTACAGCATTGGTGTCGAAATGACCCTTTATTGAGTACACTGTGTTCACTGCTTATCTTTTTGATTAATAAGACCCCTTTTTATATGAGAGATAGGTAACTTCCATCCTGTGCTACATTTTCTTCTTTACATTAGTTTACAAGAACATGCAGATAGTGTGAACCAACGTAACACACAGCCGAGACCGCCGGGATGGCTTAAAACAAACATTAGCGACACTGAAGGGAAGCGTGCAATATTCGCTTTTGAAAATATTAAGCCCTACAAGGACAGGAGTCTTTGTGTCATTAAACCATGTGTCTCAAGAGTCTGGCAAATAGTAGAAACTCAGTAAATATCTACAATAAATGTTATTGAATAAATGTGTGCGTGCGTGTGCACACACAGTTGACCCTTCACAACACTGGGGAGTTGGGGTGCCAATCCCTCACACAGTTCAAAATCCACGTGTAACTCCTGACGCTCCAAAAACTTAGCTACTAATAGCCTTCTGTTGGCCAGCAGCCTTAGCAATAACACAGACAGCTGATGAGCACGTACTCTGTAGGTTATGTATATATTATATACTGTATTCTCACACAAAATATAAAGTGGAGACGAAAAAAGTCACTCAGAAAATCGTGAGACAGAGAAGATACATTTCCAGTCCTGCATTCATCGACCAAAACTCGCATCCAAGTGGGGCCTGCAGAGTTCGAATCTGTGTTGTTCAAGGGTCAACTGTGTATTAACCTCTAAAACTATAAAATGTTTGTTTTCCACATGGCAAGGAAGGTTGTTTGTACTTGGCCATCATTTACTATTGTCTAATTTTTGTCACATCTTAACATCTCACTTAATCCTGAGAGCCAGATATTTTTATTTCTGTTTTACAGATGAGGAAATCAAGACTCAGAATGTTGTCCAAGATAACATGGCCAATAAAGAGAGCTGAGACATAAATCCAGGTTTTTCTGACAACAGAGACAGATACTTTCCACTGCGTCACCCAGCCTATCAGCAAGTATATCTGACCTGGGGCTGGCAAAAACAGGCTTATCATCTAATTTTTAACTTCAGTTGCCCTGGGACTGAGAAATAACCTAGGCTCTGTCAACCAAGAATAGCATTCTATTTGTAGTCATAATACATGAAGTATTTGTTTTTGTGGCCCTAAAAATAGCTAGAAAAACATGGGCTCTAAAACACTTAAACAATGACGTGGATAAATTTAAAAAGAAAAAAAAAAAGAAATAAGAGGCAGAAAGCAATCAGAAGGCTGCTTTCTACAAAAAGCCAAATTTCATCCCGAGAGACTGCAGGAGAATGTGATTAACTAAATCAACGTGTTTTAGGAACAAAATCCTGCAACTAGTCCAGAAACACTATCCCAATCACAGAGCTGAAAAATCTCTTAATCACGTCAAATTGTAACACAATCATACAGAGATTGTCTTTCAAGTATACATTTTTAACAGCAAAAGCATAAGAGCATTTCAGGCTACAAAATAAATTTTAAAATAACCTGAAATGAGAGAGATAAAAAGTTTATTAACCAAGTTTGTGTGTGTGTATGTAAATTAAATCTAAATTCTTTACAGGGACACTGCAAAATGTATTATGTATAGATACATAAAATCCCCCCAAACTTATATTAAGTGGCATAATTTAATAATTTCCACCAAATAAAATTTGATTCCCATTGATTAGACTATTTTCTGTAACTCAAGAATGTTCTAAAATTCATTCATCGGAACCATTTTTTTTCTTTTTTCTTTTTTTAAATACTATTTGCCCTAACAATTGCCAGAGATCACTAGTATTAGCTATCACAAGTTAGCCTATATGTTGATAGTTAGCACGTGCAGAAAAAAAAAAAAATCCACAGGCAAAAACGTTGGATTTATTTGTTTGTTTTACATTCCAGACTCCGCACCCTCTGTTTAGATCAAAATACAACTCTGTCAACTAAGAGCAAGCGAAGGCACAAATCACGAACTATTAGCAAAAACACCAGTCAGTGGTTATCGTGTCTGGTGATCGGCGGATACGATTACTGCTGAAATTTAATAATTACCATGGAATCATCTGAGTAACACTATTGAATGAAAAGCCCTCCTACCCAAAGCCACAGTTTGCTGTGGCTATCCCAGGCCTTTGGCATTATTCTTGGGTTAGGGTTTGAGCTCTTTTCTTTTTTGTCAATCTTCTGTGTGAAAGAATACAGTTGGGGGGAAAAAAAGGAAGCACGGATTACAGGTCAATGTTAACCACACACACTTTAAATAGTTGAATGGTAACAATCCCTAGGTTGGAAATTGCATCAAAATCATAATCAATTTCTTAGGGACAGAACCCCACCAAGATTACTACCAGAATAATAGCTATCAAAACCAAGAAAGAAAAAAAAAAAGAAAACCTGTTATGAATTTTTTTCATTGGAAGAGAGATGAAAATATAAGTTCTACTCTAAAAAATATTTTTTCTTCTTAATATGTATTTTGACATTATCTAAAACATAACATATAACTTCTACAAGATTCTATGAATGGAAATTACTCAAGAAAATGTTTGGCAAATGTTAATGAAGATGATAATCTAAAACAGTTTCTATGTCTGACATACCAACACTTTTATTTTCAAAGAATATCACGCACACCCACAAAATGTGTGTGACTTCTCAATGTAAAGTTATGAAGTATGTAGGAGATGAATAAAAGGCAATTTGCCATTTGTTAACTGAGGAACTCATAATATGATGTAATCATGAAAAGAAATGCCTCTCTAGTAAAATATATTATTTCCCATACTTATTCTAATATTTTATCACGCGGGCTTTCATGTATGTTTTATGAAATAGTGTCAATTTAACAAACCACAGATATGACTGAAACCGTAACATTCTTTCCTAGAAGATCTTTCTAGGAGTTTTAAGAATGTTTTTATAGAAATTCTTTCTTCCTTTGCGCTATTAACAAATGTTCACAACAGCAGAGACACATTTATTTTGCGGACTACAAGAATCTAGAGAGAGTCAGATTTGCCATTTCTAAGATTCAATCACGACAGGACATATCCAACTTTGCGTCTTTGAACCTTATTTTCTTTTTTTGAAAAAGAAGCTGCTGAGATCCTGTTGGCCTCTGAGAAGAAGAGAATGTTCCAGAGTCTCAGCTCTGGCCCGGCCACCCCAGGGCTGCCCCCCTCCCTCCTCTGCCATCCTTCCTCCCACCTTCCAGCCCAGACTGTCCATACAGCAAACCCTGCGTAGAGGGCGGCGGGGAGAGAAGGGAGGATGGCAAGAAACAAAGTCCCCAACACACAGCGAGGAAGATGAAATTTCAAAATCTTTAGTATTTCACTAAAGGATAATCTGCAGTCACAGCATCCCATATGCATGACAGTTTTAGATCATAATTATTGAACTCTTTTTGGTTCGCATTAAAATGCCTAAATAAGTGAGTAACCTAAATTTTCCATACTGTAACGTAAAACCAGACATTTAACACAGTTAGTGGAAACCTAGTATCTGATCCTATAAGAAAGAGTTTCATTTTCTTTAAAATAACACTCTGAGAAACTGTTCTGAAAATACAAACTTCTCATGTTGCACACCTCAACTGTCATGGTCATAAAATGAGACTAAATTCTTTAGCTAATCTTAATCGTGAAATAGTTCATGCGCTCTTAGAAAATACCACATTGTGGCTAAACACCATTATTCCATTACGCCTGAAAATAACCGGTGGCTCACGGCAGTAAACAATTCAAATTGCATTCCTTGTATTAGAAAGCCAGTCATACAGAAATGGAACCAATGCTGAAAGCCCTGAGAAACTCAATATGTTTTCATCCGAACGCCAATTCAAATGAATTATTGGACACACATTTATAGTGACTTAATAGAGTACATTTCAAACAAAAATACATTAATTTTGCAATCAAGCCTCCATAGTCTGTATAATTTACTAAATATTCTATACAGAATGGTCCATTCTGTTATAATTGCAAAACGCAACAAACAAAAACCTTTCAACCAAGCTGGTACTATTCACCGCCAATAACCAGTATGTAATACTGGTTTTGAAAAAAAAAATCAATAAAGATTTTAAGGGCTTATCAGCATGTCTCCATACCAACTTGTATTTAGATACAATCAGAATGTCCATCAGCAATGCACCAAATCCTATACCAAGATGATTACCTCATTTTTAATTTATAACACTACCATCTAAGTATAATGGGAACATATTCCACATTATTTCATCACACTTTCAAAGAGCTGTTTAAATATTTACTTGTAAACGTAATACCTGAGGGATGATTCTGTCACAACAGCATGATTTGAAAATGGGACGTACCATTTCAAGTTCAAAGCTGTTTCCTAATGTCCAGCTTTTCCCATACATTCCCTTTTTTGTCAAAATTTTCTTTGTATTTTGATGAAGTCTCAATAGTTCATTTTTGCTAATGTTTCCCTTATCTCAGGAGATAGTAAGAGGTTGCTATGGCCAAGGTCAGAGAGGTTACTGTCTGTGTTCTCCGCTAGGATTTTAATGGTTTTCGGTTTTAAATTTAGGTCTTTAATCCATTTTGAGTTTATTTTTGGTATAATGTAAAAAAGTGGTCCAGTGTCTCCTTCTGCATGTGGCTGTCCAGTTATCCCAGCACCAGTTGTTGAAGAAAGACACTGTCTTTTTCCGATTGTTCTGTCCTGCTTTGTCAAAAATTAGTTGACCACAGAGTGGAGGGTCCATTTCTAAGTTCTCTATTCTGTTCCATTGGTCTATGTGCCTGTTTTTGTGCCAGGACCACACGTTTTGATGATCACAGGTTTGTAATAGAGCTTAAAGTCGGGAACTGTGATGCCACCAGGTTTGTTTTTTTTTTTTTTCAAGGTCACTTTGCCTATTTGGAGCCTTTTTCATATATATATGAAGTATCACTTATGAAATATGAAATATGTATATCATATATATGAAATATTACTAGTAATGTTACTAGTAAATATTACAGTAAAATATTATTAGTAATAATATTTTATATATGTATAAAAGCCATAAGAAAGGATGACATCTTGCCTTTTGAAATGATGTGGATGGAGCTAGAGAGTATTATATACTAAGTGTAATAAGTCCGAGAAAGACAAATACCTATGACTTCACTCATATGTGAATTTAAGAAACAAATGAACATGGAGGCAAAAAGAGAGAGGGAGAGGCTAACCAAGGAACAGACTCTTAAGTATAGAGAACAAGCTGATGGTTGCGAGAGGGGAGGTGGGGGATGGGTTAAACAGGTGATGGGGATGACAGAGGGCACTTGTGTTTAACGCTGGGTGTTGTACATAAGTGTCCAATCACTAAATTGTACACCTAAAATTAATATGACAGTTTGTTAACCGAAATTTCAATCAAAACTGTAAAAAGATTATCTTAGTATAAAGTATTGAGTCCAAGGATGCCCGGGGGTGGGTCAGCGGTTAAGCATCTGCTTTCGGCTCAGGGCGTGACCCCGGGGTCCCAGGATCGAGTCTCACATCGGGTTCCCTGCAGGGAGCCTGCTTCTCCCTCTGCCTGTGTGTCTGCCTCTCTCTGTGTGTCTCTCATGAATAAATAAATAAAATCCTTAAAAAATAATAATAATAAAATAAAATACTGAGTTCAGTTCACAAAGATTTATCAGCTACATGCGTGTGAGTGTGTGTGCACACTACCTATACTGTGATAGTTTCTGGGAATACAGATAATAAACCTATTCCGTTCTCCTTTGGAGATTTGTAACTGAAAGCTGACCTGAAAATTCAGTTACAGAATCACAGCAAGTAGCAAGAAAGAGCTTTCAGGATAATTCCTTGGGTTTGGGACACAGGACTCTGGGGCCAATGGGGCAAATTCACTGATGGAAAGCATCTCTCTAGCAGGCAACAGTATCTGGGACCAGGGCAGCCATCCAGGATAGGAAAGGAAGAGAAAGACTTGAGAAGCAATTAGGAGGCAAACTGTCAGAGATGAAGGTTTATTGGTTGAGGGGAAGAGACTGAAGTCTGAGTCTGACACCCAGGTGACTTTATGTCCCTAGGTGACTTTGAGAACGAAGGTGCTGGGAACTGCAAAAGAAAATACTGGGAACTGAGCAAACTGTTGATGGGGATGAGGAAGATGATTAGCATCTTCCTATGAGATGAGAGAGTTTTTATGTGCTGGCTAATTGGAGTTGCTAATATTTCATCCAAATTTGTGTGCTATTTGGCATGTAATAATCTGCTGTTCTGGGATGGAGGTTTACATTTTAGGGTTCTCAGTGGAGGGTAGTAGTTTAAAACTTGAAAACTAGTGAGCTTGTCAAGAAAGCACATATGGAATGGGAAAAAAAAAGAAAAAGAAAAAGAAAAACCCAAGGAAACACGGATGTGTGCGTGAGAAGATGATGGTAAATCATGTCCAATGTAGCAGATGACTGATACTGGGTCACTGCATTTGGTAAATGGGGACTGGGGAGATTACCAATGATTCGGGTATAAGAGGAGCAGTAGCAATGCAGCAAAGGGCAGAGGTTTCCCGTAGTGGATTGGAAAATTAATGAGAAATTAGGTAGCCGATCGAGCAAATAAGTCATTATACTCAGATGTCTGGCTGTAGAGTGGAGAGCTATAAAAACACTGGGAAAAGGGAGATTTTATTTGCTGTTTCCTTTTTCTTTTCCTAAGGACTGAAGAATCTTGACCGTATTCACAGGCAGAAGAAAAAAGGCCATAAAAAGTAGTAAGTTAAAAGTAAAAGAGAAATAGAAGTAATTGGCGAGAAAGAAACCAGAGCACATCAAGACATCAAGGAAAATCTAGATTCGTTCTAAATGAAAGAGGGCACACTGCTCTACTCGGAGACAGAAAGTAGAGATGTAAGTGTGTGGACGGGTTTCTGGCCCGGGGAATTCTTACTTGAGCACATGCATAATTTCACTGGCATCTTACTTGAGAACTTTCACTTGTTTGTGAAATACGTAAGGGAAACCTCACTGTAATGAGAATATTCACTCTTTTGGGGTGCCTGGGTGGCTCCATCCGTTAAACATCTGGCTCTTTTAAGATTTATTTGATTATTTGAGAGGGGGGCACAGAGGGGAAGGAAGAGAGAGTCTCCCCGCTGAGCATGGAGCCCAGAAGCATAGGACTCTGATGTCGACTCAGGTCAGGACCTCAGGGTTGTGAGGTCGAGCCCCACATCAGGCTTCCTGCTGGGGGAGAAATCTGCTTAAGCTTCTCTCTCTCTCTCTCTTCCTCTGCCCTCCTCCCTTCTTTCTCTCTCTTAAAAAAAAAAAAGAATATTCAGTCTTTTAACTTAAAAGAACCTCAAATAGGACTTGATTTCATACTTTTGACACCATACTTCTGACAACTGTCCCTACTTGAAAACCAAGGAAACTGGTTATTAAACTAGCACGAAAAAGTTTTATATGAAAAAAAAATCATAAATGTGTAATTCTGAACTCATGATGATAATAACGTTGAATCTGCTGTTAGAAGCCTCAATGTCTTTGGAATGGCACCACATTAGATGTATTCTCAAAACTCCCCAAAATATGACTCAATGAAGAGTGACAAAATCATTTTTATTTCATGCTAGTCAATGTGAGAAAAATGAAAAGTGTGGGAACTTTCTTACGGCATCAGAATTTCACTCAATTACATGAAAAGAAATAGACACATTTGCTATTTATGCACATGCGCGTGCAGGTCTATCAGCACCTTGAAACTACGTCACGTGTCAACACGAAAAGTCCACCTATTTCAAAGTGCCTTCCCACTGTCTCTACAAGCACCGCGACGTGCAGAAACGGGACGCGGCCCCGGAGGCCCGGGCTTCCTCCGGCGCCTGTCCCGCACTCCCCGCCGTGTGTCTGGACCCAGGTGATGCGTCCAATTTGCAAAGGCAGCTGCGGAGACTGGGAAGCAGTTGGGCTCTCAGTCGAGATCACGTACAGCCAAGAAACGTCAGAGCCGGGCTGGGGGGGGGGGGGGGCTGGGCCTCGAGCTCCTGGTGTGTCAGGGCCGAGCCGGCGCAGCAGCAACCAGCCCGCTGCATGTCAGCCACTGACTGCACCCGGGGGGCTGCCCGCGGCCCGCGCCTCGTCCTCCACGCCCGCCCCGGAGCCCACCCCTCAGGCGGTGACTCCAGCCTCCCGCCCTCGGGCACCCTCTCCGCCCCCCCCTCCCCAGGCAGAGCTGCGGGTCCCTGTCAGCGTGCACCCCCAGCAAGCACCTATCACTCAGACTCGTCATAGTCACTGTCACCTCCGCCCCGCTGGAGTGTGGGCCTGCCGGGGACAGGGACCGCGTTCTGTTCAATGCACGGTCCGTAGTGCAGAGAGCAGAGCGTGGCACACAGTGGATGATGAATCACCGTCTGCTCCGCAGAGAGAACACCCCGGGCCGTGGTGTGAAATGCCACGTCTGTCGCACACCATCCGCGCGAGTGAGGACCAGCTCCTGCCCGCGAGCCTCGCGCCCACGGCCGCACGGACGCACGAGCACGGACTACCGGGCTTTCGCGGCCTGCAGAGCAGCGATCGGAGAACCCGGAGTCCGGGACATGCGACTAGGTCCCTAGCAAACTGAGTCCCCTGCCCTCCCTCCACCTTCCTGAGTTCCCGGATGCAGGACAGGTTAAGGGTGCACGTACTGACCCACCCACTCTGACTCAAATGTGCACGAGGACCGCGCAACCCTCGTTCGTGCCGTGTGCACGGGTCAGGAGGCTGAATTTCTGCACTCGAGGAACTGACTGCCCTGTGAGGAGAATGCAAATCTTATTCAAATTGTATTAAAAAATAATAATGAGGCAGGAAATAGAGAAGCGTAAGCTACGAGAGGTGCACGGCGCGCTCTCCTCTGGCCCCTGGGAGGACCGGGCGGGGGCGCAGCTGCCTGGGTTGCGGGGAAACCGGAAGCGTCACCACATCTGGAACCTGATGGAAGTTCTGCACAAGCGACTGCAAGCTGGAGGCATGGCTGTGCAAGGGAGGCAATCCCCGGGGCACAGAGGCAGGGGCGCGAGGACTTCCCCGGGAGGGGGACCCTTCGGACAGACTTGTCGGAGCGCCAGACGCACAGGGATGGGACAAACCGGGGAAGAGAAACCTGCACGTGGGCCGCGGGTCCCTCACCTGCCACTAGTCTCCGCCTGCCGAGGGGAGCCCCTCTTCTCCACCCGTTGGGATTCTCAAAGTCCTACCGAGAGGGAAAGGGACTTATAAAGCAACGTGGTGTCACACTGTGTGGGAGCAGGGTCCACCGACCGCCTCCTCGGACACAGGAGCAAGGGCTAGTCCTCTACCTAAATGCGTGGGCCTCCTTCACCACTAGTGTTGGTCCTGCGCTTGCTGGATTGTGAGAACAAGAAAAAAAGAGTGTGATCAAAGAGAGTCTTTTGCATAAGAAAAAAAATAAAAATTAACCAAGAATGCCTCCTGGGAGAGGCCAACGTCTTTCTCCACCAACCAGACCAACCAGACGGCCTTTCTGTTTCAGACTCAAAATGTTGTACTGCCCCCTGCTGCTTGAAGTTTCTGGAGCCGAAAACAAAAAACAGAATTTTCCTCTCATCATTTTTCACTGACTTAACTGATTTCCACCATTTTACTTTCTCTTTTTCTTCCTCTTTCTTTTTGTTTCCCCTCCATGATCACCAAGATTTTAGGGGCTTGGTTCTTGGCCAGATGAGATTTTGATACCACGGAGGTGTAAGAATCATGCAGAAACGATGGGGAGGAGGAGATTAGGGCTTTGAAAGTCTGGCGCAACGAAGTGTAAGTCCATCCTACGTGGCCATCGTAACTTATTTGGGACTTGTCGACTGTACATTTTCACCAGGAAAGGGTAACCCGTCCCCAAACACACTATTTGCCTGTCATTTAACTGGAAACCCAAACTTTTGAGCCCCCAAGTATGTGATCCGTGTGGGTGACTAACCTCCCCATACGTGGCATTCCGCACGTGTTAGACTGAGCGAAATCTAAAGGATAAGCCTGGATTACCCTATTTTTCTGAAGTTTGTTCACTGATTTCAGCTTCTTGACTCCCGCTGCAGAACTTCAGTCTTCTTTTATTTTCCCTTGTGCTGTAATCTACCTAATTTCAGCGCAACAAATGCCCTGTCTTCCTTCGGGGGCTCTGTGTGTTTGCGTGCGGTGTGCTTACAAGTCCCGTCGCTATGCGGCATGTTAGGTCGCAAGGGCCTATGATGATCAAAAGCAGAAATAAAGAAAGGCGGCTATTTGGAAGGTTCTAGTCTCGCAGTGATTAGAGAGCACACCACGTCCTGTGTGTGGCTTTCTTTCAAGGCTGCCCCAGCCCACAGTTCTGAGGAGCTGCCACCTGCCAAATCGTGGTAAAAGGGTTGGTTCTTCTGCTCAGTTGAGTCCGGGGCCTAGCGAGGGGGCTCCACCTCCTGCACTTCTGTTCGTAGCTAAATGAAGGCATCATAATCCTTCTCGATTCCTCTTTGAGTTACACGCCGCTGCGTAACAAAGCATCCCAAACGTTAGGGACTTTAAATGACAGCCCATCATTATCTCTCCTTAAATTCCGTGGTTTGTTTGCAGGCAGCTTTTGCTCTTCACACGGAGTCGCTGGAGTCGCTGGAGTGCTGGGGGGCGGGCAGCTGGACGCGGCCAGGTGTAGAGTTGGGGCTGCTGGCCGGGGATCTGCGGGTGTCTCCACACGGGCCTCTCCCCATCACTCCGTGGGTTTCCTCGTGGCAGGGGGGCCGCTGTGTGAAGGCTCGCTCTAACCTCAAGCATTCCAAGAGGACAATCCCCAAAATGCAAGTGTTGATCCAGCCTCTGCTTGCCTCTCCCCTGCTCATGTCTCAATAACCAAGGCCAGTCACACGGCCAAACAGACTCAACTACAGGGAGTCCACATGGCCAGGGACCCCAGGAGGTGAGGTTCCTAGGGAGCAGCACAACTCCTCTCCTTTCTTCACCAGCAAGCATCTTTGATTGTCCTTAATTCAATCCACAGTTCTCTTTCTCATGCTCTTTCTTTCATCTCATTATTATTACTTTTTTTTTGGGAAAAATCTAGCTGGATGGGATCCCTGGGTGGCTCAATGGTTTAGTGCCTGCCTTCAGCTCAGGGCGTGATCCTGGAGTCCTGGGATCGAGTCCCACATCGGGCTCCCTGCATGGAGCCTGCTTCTCCCTGTGCCTGTGTCTCTGCCTCTCTCTCTGTATCTCTCATGAATACATAAATAAAATCTTTAAAAAATATATAGCTGGACTCTCAATGAAGGGTTAAGGGAAGAACAGCAGCTCTCATTCAATGCATACAGAATGTGCTGAGTAGTGGTGAGGAATGTACTGCACTAGAACCCGGTGACACAAGACTGAGCAAGAGTCTTCCTCTACTCTCGCAGCTCAAACCCTACCAAGGAGGCCCCCAGTCCCTCAAACCTGCCCTCCTATCATTTTTTATAGTTTCCAGATTTCAAGACGTCACGGCCCTGCTAATAAACCTTTTCCAGGTATTCTCCGGCCTCCCCGGGGAGACCCCACCTCTGCAGCACGTCATGCAAGGTCCCTCACACTCCTCGTTCCAGGTGCATCTCCTACCACTTCTCCTCAACGTGTCACCTCTTCCCCTTTGTAGGTCCCTGTGCTTTTTTCCTGCCTTTGCATCTAGCTGGAATGCTCTTCCCTGGTCCTCAGCTCCGGGAACATGTAATTTTTCTCTTCAGATCCACACTTAAGTACTTTTCTAGAAGGTCTCCACAAGACAGAAAGAACATCTAATCCATCTGTGCCCACACTGCTGTTCCATGTAGTTTGCATGCTTGTCCTTTCAAGGGACTGTACACTCTTTGGGGACACCATATTCACAGTTAAACAACCCGGTGTTTCCTACTAATACAGCTTGGTACGTAGGAGGAAACAAAAAGAGGATCGCTTGATTTCTTTCATTTCTACGAAATGTACTCTCTTTTCCTATCTTCAAAATAAAAATATCACGCTAGTAATTACACATCAGTTTAAGATCTCCGAACTTCTGCAGGATGAGAAGTGCTCTAATGAGACATGGAGGCTAATAAATTCCTGTTCAGTGAAAATCAATCAATCATCAATCAATCAGAAATATGAAAAGCCACTACACCTGTTTCCATGCCTTACAATAAGCAACATGGCTGACCTCCAAGGGGGCTGATAAGGGCAAGCTCCCTAAATCCGCCACCGAAGACTTAATTAAATTCCACATCTTTATTAACAGAACCTAACCAGTGAACCTCTATTCAAAGCAGGCCTCGCTCAGTATAAAACTAAAATATCCCATGCAACGCCAGTTGCGTTTTAAATTCATCATGAGGATATATCCATTGGAGTTTTCAAATGCACATCTGACTGGATGATATAATATGTCTATTTGGCTTTAATTGTACGTAGTTATAAGATTTCCATAAGTGAACGGATTTTTACCACACTCACACAGATGATGAGAATATGTGAGTTTTTAACCACGCAAGCTCCAGGTCACGTGTAATCAGATACAAACAACTGCGCAATTCAATAAGCCAGTGGATTCATGGTAAGGCAACCGACCTCACTGGATGATAAATGTTGGCTTCGAAAACACAAGACCTTCTGGGGTCAGGTCCCGTTTAACACTCCATCTTATTCTCCAATCGCTTGCTCTTCAGTCCTGCTCCCTCACCCCATCGGATCGCACCTATCACCCCCTCTACTGGATGCCACTCCCCAGCTTAACCTCCCTCTACAGATACAGCTCCCCGTTCACGACCCACCTCAAGGGTCATCTCCTCCATGCAGCTCTCATGAACCCTTTATCTGTAAATAAAAGCTCTACCCCCAACATCACGCTGCATTGTCGGCCACAATACTCTGAAGGGCGGCCACTCTTCTGTACAGGTGTCCGTCCATCCCTCCCACAGGGTCTGTGTCCTATTTAACTTGAACAGTCCACACTGCCTGCCAAGTAGTACGCACTGGATAGATGTCTGATAACTGATTTAACAAATGACTGCATAAAATGAAGTTTCAATCTTGTCTTTCAGTTTGAATAGTCATTCACCTAAATCATGAGCACTCAATAAAAGGACTGACATTTGTATTGGATATTTTAATTTTAGCGAAGTCTTCATTCATATACTCGAGAATAAAATATTACAAATGGGAAAGATATAAATTCTAGGATATGAAAAAATAGATTATAATGTGAGTGAAAGCACAATTCTAAAATGTGTCATATGCTTTGCACCCTTTGGCAAAATGATGAAAAGAAAGAACTAATCTGCATTTCTCCAGTTCTATTTTTGCCACTTATCAGATATGAAATCTTTCTGTAAAACGAGGTCAACAATACCTGCTTTCCTTACCTCACAGATTCCTCATATGAAAATCCTTTCCTTAAGCTAAAATGTAAAGCCCTCTTTTTACTGAGTCAAAAAGTCGATATACAGTATATTTTTACATTGGAAATGATTGACCGCGATGAGCATTTAGCCCAATCACTGTCTAGCATTCTAGCATACTCAGGGAGAATTTTCCTTTGAGAAATAAAATATTCATCATTTCTAATTATAAATGGTACTGTTGTCAAGACAACTTTTCTCATGAGGGTAGGATTATTCTAAAATGGTCTTTTTAAACAATTTTTTAAAAAAACTCAATTCTTATTTACAAATGAAAACACATCATCCTTATTAATATCTCATTATTCAAAATACTCTCAGCAATTTAAAGTAAATGTTATTTGAGAAAGGTTTCGATAGAGTTCTCTTCCTCAGCTCTCCGAGGGAATTAGAATTCACGGCATGAGGATTTAAGTGTGTAGCACTTCAATTAAAAGCAGGGAGTCTGGAACTAATGTTACATAAGTAGCAAGCACAATAGAGTTAGCAGCCCCCCTTGATGCCTGGCCACTGGGACAAAATGACATCCTGAGGCATGAAGAACAAAAGGGTAATTGGATAAAACAGGGATCTCATTTTAGCAGACATCAATCTACGTGGCCGTTCCCACAAACAGGACTCACCGCAACAAGGGGGCCTTCCTATCCTGAAACTTTATTATTTTTATTTATTTATTTATTTATTTATTTATTTATTTATTTATTTATTTATGATAGTCACACACAGAGAGAGAGAGAGAGGCAGAGACACAGGCAGAGGGAGAAGCAGGCTCCATGCACCAGGAGCCCGATATGGGATTCGATCCCGAGTCTCCAGGATCGCGCCCTGGGCCAAAGGCAGGCGCTAAACCGCTGCGCCACCCAGGGATCCCTATCCTGAAACTTTAAATAGGCCACACACTGCTTACCTCTTTCTTAAGATTGCAAAGAAGACCTATCCCAAAGAGTCAATATCCTGAATTATAAAAGTGCAGTGTCATCATTATCCGTGAGATCACAATTGTAAACTCTCTATGATTTTTAAAAGATTTTGTATTTGAGAGAGAGAATGTGCGTGCAAGTGAGGGGAGGGGGGTCGAGGGAGAGGGAGAGCATCCTCAAGCTGACTCCCAGCGGAGCGTGGAGCCCGATACAGGCCTTGATCTCACAACCCACACGTGAGATCACGAGCTGAGCCCAAACCAAGAATCGGACGCTGAGCCACCCGGCTGTCCCTAAAAGAGTTGTTATTTTTAAAGCTCTCCCATACAACTTTATGAGCAAACAGGGCAGGGGACATCTAATTTAAAACCGGTAAATAGACTCTTTGAGGTCCGCAGCCAGGAAGAGTTCGCCCAGGCACCCCTTCATTCATCCACCTTTTACGAAGGTTCTACGCGGCCAATGGTACTATCCACTGACCCAGTCCAAAGATTAGAGGATTAATCTTTCAACTAGAAAATCAGTAGCAGATACAATTTTTTTTAAACTGCAAATTCACCAAGTGTTAATTATATTTTAGGCTCTTAACAGTATAACAATATTCCAAATGAACCTCTAGGCACCACAAGGGTTAAGTCTAAAACAAAAAAAAAAAGCAAAAAGGCAAGAGTTTTATAAGCAATAATACATGTAAAATTCCTTATTTGCTAAAATGAAACAGTAAGCTGAGATTTACTTCTCTTGAAATTTGAAAAAGCAATTAATTAGGTATTTAGCACCTAATATACATCTTACTATGTTCACCACCAAAAAAACAAGAAATAAAGACCAAAGTGTTTTTGTACTTGAGAACCACAAGGCTATGTATTTCTGTGTGTGCATATGTCTAAATTGGAGAAAATCCAAACACAATTATCATACATTATCACCTAGAATATAAGTATATGTAGATAACTAGTAAAACAAGATTTTTAAAAATTATACTTGCACAAATTATAAAACATGTATTCTCAACTGTAACAACAATGTCCTTGTACGAATCCACGTCCTTTGTCAAGACACATGTAAATATCAGACTGAAAATTTTTCTAATCCCTGAGAGTGTTTTATGCCAAAATATACGCTGCCCTAATTCAAACAAGCAAAACCCCTCCACTTTCTTGAGAATAGAACACAGACCCAAACAATCATGGAAATTCAAAACCACCTTAAATGATTCATTGCAGATGCTGAATTTAGTCAAAAATCTTTAAAGAAAGCAAGGTATGCGGGTTTTTAAAAAAATTCCACATAACAACATCATGTAATTTCAATTATTTTATAAATTTAATGAGTACAAAAAGCAGAAAAAGTATTTTCCATCTTTATTAACCTAATCACAATATATTGTATCCAAAGGACTTTTGTGGGTGGTAAAATGTTCTGTATTTTCTACACTGATTTTTGTGAAAAGACTATAAAATTATCTTGAATAGAAATATCATACATTTGAAAAAATATCATATACTTGAAAACAGTGACCTTTTCTTCACTTTCCTAAGCATGACCATCATAGATTAATAATTTTAGTTTTGCAGATTAAAGGATAATCAGTATAAAATACTGTATTTCTAAATACTGCATCATTTTTTTATGAAGAGTATCCGTTATGGGGCTTTGTAAATGTCCAAGGCAAAGACAGTATTTTGGCTTTGACAAATGAGCATCAGCAATAATGCCAAGCAACCTCAATAGAATATGGAATTGGCTCCCCCTGTTGGGCCTGAAAAGTTCACATTTTTGGCCATCACATCACAGTTCTTAAAAAAAATAATAATTTAAAAAAGCAAAATGAACAATGTAAACAAAACCGAAGACCTACAAGTGCATTGGAAATCTGTGTTTTTAAAACAGAATTTATTTTGTTCTATTTGTATTTGTTTCTAGAAGAAAGAAATCATGAAATCAACACATAGTTACTGAAGAAGACAAGAATTTTCAATTTAGTGAAATAGATAAAATGTCCAAAATGAGGTATTAAATAATCTCACAAATGCTGTTGTGTTCTTTCGTCACCTCAAAAAGCATGTGGCCTCCTCTGAACGAAACACAAGGAAACAGAACAGTTATTCCTACACTCGAAATACGGCTTAAGACAATGTCGTCATAATGGAATTTGGTTTCACCTTTGTTCATATGTAAAGAACTTTTTCTTTAAAAAAAAAAGTGTACATTCTTACTGGTCAGAGCAATGCGGGGGGTTCATCTCTCTTAAGAAATCTCTTAAGAGTGGCTGTGAGGAGTCCGCAGGCGGGGGAGGCCTGAGAACCCCCAGCAGGGCAGGGGTGGGAATCACAACAGGCCAAAGGCAGCGGCCCTACGCAATGTAACACAACTCGGAGCAGCACTGAACGATTTTGTTGTTGAAAAACAGTAAGACCTGAACACGAATAAAAAATAAATTTATAAAAAAACAAAAACAGTAAGACCTTACAACCCCAGTCTGCAAACTTAAATATTGGTCAACCTCCCAACACAG
Source organism: Nyctereutes procyonoides (assembly GCF_905146905.1). Taxonomy (NCBI): domain Eukaryota; kingdom Metazoa; phylum Chordata; class Mammalia; order Carnivora; family Canidae; genus Nyctereutes; species Nyctereutes procyonoides. The sequence goes on along the minus strand of NW_026575047.1, from coordinate 2,605,811 downwards.
CACTCCTCCCCTCTGCAAAGGCTCTGCAAGCATCACTGTGAGGGATATGGGGGTGGGGGGGGAGTGGGGGGGGCGGGGCAAGAAAAATAACCCACAAATTTTTATGCAAATGAAGCATTCTGAAGGTGGGACACGATGAAAAAATTAAAAATCACAAGTAAGCCCTCAGACCTTAGAGAGCCAGCAGCATATCAAGGTATCTGTTATACCCTACTTTTCTTGTCATGCTTCATAAATCATTTTTTTTTTTTTTAGATTTTATATTGTTAATGTTTCTTATGTGGTCATCTAGAAAGTCAAGGTTAACAAAGCCCATCAGAAAGTCCGGAGCCACAAAGGGGTCAAAATGGCACGAGTGACAGCGCATCTTGAAGGCAAAGTGCAGTCCCTTTAAGGAGCAGGTGCGCCAGCAGTGGCTTGGCCTTCACTCCAGGTGGGGGAAGGCTCTGGAAGCAGAGCAAGGCCCAGATATGGAACAGCTCTGCTGAAACTTCCTATGGGACCATTTTCTTTCCAGAAAACGGAGAGAAAATACCCATCACTGCTCTCCTTCTGGCACATATGCCTTGAGGATGCACCACTCAAGCAAACGTCGGAACCGTATCTTAGATACATATGGATTAAATAGGCCGCAAGGCTGGCCTGGGAACGGGACCAATGTTTACAACATTGTTTCTATGGGAAAACGTGTTCCAAAATCTAAATAAGTTACAAAGGTTTGGGATATACGGATATGATTTTTTTGGTTGTTAAGAGATACATTATGAAGACAGGATATAGATTACAGTTGACTTAGAGGCAATGCTTTGCTGACCTTTTTTTTTTTTTTTTTTTTTTTTGGCCTCCCCTTTTCCTTTTGTATTTTGGAAATACAGTATGGCAGAGGGATGGGAATGCCACAATTTTACACAGATATATATATATATATATATATATATATATATATATTTGTTTTGTTTTTTTTTTTTTTTTTTTTTTTGCAACAAGAATATATACAAATCTCTAGCAACTCTGATCTAACTGCACCGAAGCCACCCGACTATACATCTATTGGTTTGGGGATTTTGCTTGGGGAATCTCAAAAATGTGATCTTCCAGACTTTGCTGGTTAGCAAACACAGATTTTACTGTACTTGCTTTCTCTTTTATCTGCAATGAATCGTCATCTGCTGGCAAATAGCTCATTTAAAAATCCAAGTTCTTAGCATTCAAGTTGAAGAGGAAAAAAAAAAATTAAGAACATTTTGCCTCCCAAGTCTGAGGCAGTCATTAGAACATTTAGAAATACAGAATGGTTACAAACAAGAATTTCTTCCAAACTTTAAATATCAGGAAAATAAAATTTCACTTCAGATAAATCCTTTAATTTTGAACTTATTACTAAAAATGTGAACCACATTTAAAGCATTGTGATTTATAATAGCACCAATCCATCTTTATTAACTATTTCAAAATAGTTTATCCAAGTGAGCTGTAATAAGGATTAAAAAAAAAGAAAGAAAGAAAGAAAGAAAGAAAGAAAGAAAGAAAGAAAGAAAGAAAAGAAATGACGACAGGGGCGCTTGGGTGGGTGCAGTCGGTGAAGCACCAGATTCTGGGTCTGGGTTTCAGCTCAGGTCCTGACCTCAGGGTCACAGGATGGAGCCCACTGCCCCTGCCCCTCCCCTCTGCATGGGCTCTCACTCTCCCTCTCTCGCTCTGCAGTAAATAAATATTTCTTAAAAAATTAAAAATAAATAGAAGGAAAGAAACGAGGACTAAGAAGCGCAGTCAGGAAATGCATGTGAATTAAACTATAAGGAAGTGGCCAAAGAAAGCTCTGATCCAAAAGGGAAAAAAACAAAACAAAAAAAAAACAAAAAGAAACAAAACTGGCCCTTTGAAAATCCAGAGTTATTAACCGTAAACCATGTGCAAAAGGGAAAAACAAAACAAAACAAAAAAACAAAAAGAAACAAAACTGGCCCTTTGAAAATCCAGAGTTATTAACCGTAAACCACCTGCCCGAGCCGCCGATGCTCCTAACGTGACGCGCTGTCACCCTGGCGCTGGCAGGTGAGGAAGGGCAGCGCCACTTGGGTGCCAGCAGGACAGGACGCAAGGTTTCAGGTCCATAGAACGTCAGTAAAAAAAAGTATTAAAAAAAAAAAAATAAAGGAAAGAAATGCTATCCCTTTTGTTCAGGTTTAGGTGGTTTCAACCCACGTGATGAAAGCTGCCCGGGCCTTCTTCCCCAAGCTGAAGGCAGGCGAACCCCGAGGGCACAGCTTCAGCGGCCCCTCGGAGGAAGCAGGGCCAACAAGGCGCTGTCTACACCCGGGAGGCCATGCATTTAATGAACTGGGTAGTGGGGCCTTCCCGAGGCTTCCGCCGGCGATGGAATATGAGGGCACGGGGGCTGTCGACGCGCCGCCACCTGTCAGCGCCACCGCTGCTCTGCAAGCACCCCTTGGACCCGGGCACTCCACTACCTGTCGCGGTCATTAGAAATTTTAAACACAGCAACAGACACTTTTTCTCAAACAACTAAATTAAACCAGCGGCAGACACAAAAGGGAAGGTAATGCCATGGGAACTGCTGTGCAACTGAAGGTTCTTTTCACTTATTTCCAGTTCGGGTCACTGGTTTATTTTTAGTTTTATTCTCTCTGTTACACAACAGCATACTACTCTCCACACATTTTAAAAAAAAAATTTTTTTTTGACATTTGACATTATTAGAAGTAGGCAAATGAATATAATAGGCAAGAAGTTACCTACTATCTCTGTGGTCAAAGTGAAAGACCATGAACCGTATTACCACTTTAGTCTCCTAAGCATAATGAGGAAATTAATGGTTATTTGTCTGATTTGCTCTTTTAGAGTATCTGGAGTATGTAGAAAGGTCAGTGGGCAACAAGAAAATTTGTCTGAAAGTGCTACTATTTTCCAGACATTTTCTTGGATGGAAGAGATTTCGTGAATGAAATAAAACATCATAAGAATTAAGTGAGAACGTAGTCGCCTCTAAAACTTCTGCACCAAAGAACACGATCATCTGAGCATGTAACCCTGATAACACTTTTAAGATTATGTGTCCTCCCTTCTTCTCCATTACGTTCTTCCCAAAGTGGTCTATGCAGAAAAGTCAAGCCTGTAAATTTAAGTGGATTTACTTACAATTATGCCTTCTCAACTGAACACAGATTTAAGATTTGTGGAAGAAAAAGACCACTGTGCACCATAAGGCTATACCTCCTTAAGATCCTAGAAGTAATACAAGATTTTTGTTGTTGTTGTTGTTCTTTTTCACTTTATTGAGTTAAAGAGCTTCTTGGGCAGCTCAAATAATTTTCAAGGGGTTTCAGGAAGGTCTTAGGCTAAACAGGCAATAGACAGTGTTGGACTGAGTGGTTATTAAGGCAGCCGATGTGTCCTCTGCCCAAGTACAACCCTGAGCAGGGCTTCTCCCTAAACGTCGTGAACAAACCAAGGGCCGCCAGACAGAAAGTAGGTGAGGGGATGGGCGAGAAAGAGCGAAAGGGGATTAGGAGGTGCAAAGGTCCAATTACAAAATAAGTAAGTGACAGAGATGAAAAGCACAGCGCGGGGAATATAGATAGTATCGCGGTGACGCCGACGGGCCACGGGGACCACACGCTCCGTGGTGAGCCCTGAGGAACGCACGGGATGCGAATCAATACGTGGTGCACCTGAAACTAACGGGGTATTGGATGTTAATTATGCTTCAAGTTAGAAGAAAGTCACTCGCACGAACTGACCTTGTTCTAAATTAAAGTTAAATTAATATTTTTCCATTGAAATGGAAATTGGAAATTGTTTACCCCAGAGGTTTTCAAATTAAGAGAGTTGCATACACCGGGTTTCAGAGAGGCGCGTCAGGAGCTTCTCCAGAGCAGGGGCGTCCTTAACATCCTTCCGTCGGGGAAACCTTGGTTCATCTACGTTATACATGGCCAATGTGTATCGGCTTCACTTCTAAACGGAATTCAGTGACAGAAATATTAAATTGAGAAACCCTCAGACACACAAACACACACACACACACACACACACAGAAAGAAACATTTAAGACACGGTTCTTAGGCAATTTTCCGATCATGGAATAGTGGGGGATACGTGGCCACCAATCCCTCTGTAAGAGCCTTTTGAAGCAGTCTCTTCCAACCCCAAATTACTCTGGTTAAGCTATCTAGATCTAGTATTTTTTTTTAAAGATTTTATTTATTTCTTCATGAGAGGCAGAGACCCAGGCAGAGGGAGAAGCAGGCTCCATGCAGGGAGCCCGACGTGGGACTCGATCCCGGGACCCTGGGTCACCCCCTGGGCCGAAGGCAGGTGCTCAACCACCGAGTGACCCGGGTGCCCCTAGATCTAGCATTTGATTTTTCTCCGAGAGGATATCACCTCTGAGGTCGTAAAAAATTTTCTTGATGAAGTAGTAACGAGAGAATTACCTCTTCTTCAATTGATTCTCATAGGCTCATTCAGGCCTTTTGATACCCTGTTTTTCTCCGAATGGCTTTCATTTTCTATTATGACGTCATGTCTCAATATGAAATGGTTTATTTTATGGAAGATATGAATTCCAAACGTGGCTTTACCTTTTAGAGCGAGGAGGCTAGTCAATGTAAATTAAAAGAACAGCTCCTTCCTTTCTTTCATACACATTTTTTTAAGTAGGTTCTGTGCCCAATGTGGAGCCCAATGTGGGGCTTGAACCTATGACCCTGAGATCAACACCTGAGCTGAGATCAAGAGTCAGAAGCTTAACCCCACTGAGCCCCCCAGGAACCCCTATAATAATAGCTCCTTCTTGAAGACTGTTACACGTATGAATTGAAAATCCAAAAAAAAAAAAAAATCCGTGTATTACAGCTTCTCGGAAAAGACAAACAACACGTGAATCTCCTTTCCCTCTCCGTGAGAGCCAAAACTATTGGCCAGAATTAAAAACAAAACAGGAACCTTCTAAGTAATAATGGAGACATTATGAGAGAGAACTTAAAACATTTTATTATTAAAAAAAATTTTATTACCCAGTAGCACAGGATAAAAACCTCAACATACAAAACATGAGACTCAGGGAAGCTAAGGCCTGGGTATGTTCAACTGGCTTTCCACGGAGCCCGGCAGAGCACCGTTAACTCATGAGCCCTTTCTAAAGACAAAACAAAAAACAAAACAAAACAACTAAGACGCATCACATAGAATTCCATGAATTTCAGGGAGATGCCTTCAAATGGCAATGAAAACGGTATGAAATGGTAAGAAAAAGAAAGGAAAAGGCTCTTGGGGCCTGGAGCAGGCTGGACCAGGCAGAACCAAGTCTCTGGGGGACCCTCACATGGATCCTGGACCCATGAGCCACGTGGAAGGTTCCTCCCCAACAGCCCGGGCAGGTCCCACATTTCTGGCACCTGTTCCTTCTGCACAGTTCCTAAAGTCCCTTTTCCGCATGGGAGGTATAGCATCTTTTTTTTATTCTAATAGGAAAAGTGAAGACCCCATTAATACATCTACACTCCCAGGTCTTTGGACAGCAAAATAAGGGAAACAGTGTATGTGTCAGGAATAAAGGTAACAAGTGATTCTGAACACCGAAACAGCGGTAATGCTCTCCTATTCCTGATTCTGCTTCGCGCTCCTGTGAAAACTAATAAACGGAAGACAGACTAACATAGACTCCGGGGTAGGAGGCGGGTATCATCTCACATCAACCACAGGAAGAACTGTCAGAGACAGACCCCGACAGAAGAATAAGCAGCAGGAAAGAGGCACGGGTTACAGGCTGCAAGCAGCGAAGATGCACCCTGCATCCCCCACAAGACATGGACCATCCCTATGAGACTCCCCATCACCCTGAGCCCCTCTTTCCTCCAATGGACTTTCATTCAAAATAACCCGTCCCAACTCCCTCCTGCTTCCCCATGAGATAAGGTTCTCCCCCTTTGTTGAACGTGCCCATGGAGAGCTTCCCTCTCCCCAAATGCAGTTCATGGTTATTCCCAAACAAATAAATCCTCTTTGCTGGTAAAAATAAGCAGCCATTGCATTTTTAAGACTAATACAACTATAGGTTAAAAGCTTCATTGGAGAATCATCAGTGCCTCAGGTCATCACAATGCTTAGGCAACTGGCTTTCTTGGCTGTTTACAAAGGCTCTGTTTAGAATTTTAAATTAAAAAAAAAAAAGAATTTTAAACTCTTGTCCTCTACCTAAAAGTGCCATAACTGTAAATCTCACCATAAATGCCTCTTCACATGCCCTTCTCTTTTCCTAAAATCGTGTCACCCCAAATTGGGACTTTGGGCGGGCTCATTATTTTTGTGACTGATCTCCAGGCTTTAAAGTTTGTCTTCAATTCGCAATCCTAATCCTCCTCCGAAGCATTCCCTTGGTCGGATGACCCCTGCCGACCAGATAAAATCTGAATGAAGTCCTTCCTCATCAGCCTAGTATTTGAGAACCTTTAAAATGGTCCCAATTAAGGTGGGAAAAGAGAAAATATATTGGAAATTTTTAGTCTGATATAAAACGAGTTGTACTGGAAAAAAGGAGGGGTATCCTCTAGTTCTATATACTATAAATCCCTCAACTTCCCCTGTGGAAGGAGCCTCGGTGTTCTTCAACAGATGATGGACAGAGAAGATGTGGTCTATGTATACAGTGGAATATTCCTCAGCCATTGGAAATGATGAATCCCCACCATTTGCTTCAACATGGATGGAACTGGAGGGTATGATGCTGAGTGAAGTAAGTCAATTGGAGAAGGACGATCATCATATGGTCTCACTCATACGGGGAATATAAGAAATAGTGAGAGGGATTATAGGGGAAAGGAGGGAAAATGAGTGGGAGAAATTAGAGAGGAAGACAAACCATGAGAGACTCGTAATTCTGGGAAACAAACAAGGAGTAGTGGAAGGGGAGGTGGGCGGGGGGACGGGCACTGAGGGCGGGCACTGGACGGGATGAGCACTGGGTGATATGCTATATGTGAGCAAATCAAACTCCAATAAAAAATACACAAAAAATAAAATAAATAAAATAAATAAAATGGTCCCAATTGTATTTCTTAGATTATCTCTCCATAGTTCAATACCACACATGTATGAAATTTTTCTTAGTTGACACACACATCTTTGAACCATTTCAACTGATGTCATTCTCTTTATAAGAATGCTTTTTTTGGGGGGGACACCTGGGTGGCTCAGTCAGGTAACCATCTGCCTTCACCTCAGGTCATGACCCCGGGGTCCTGGAATCGAGTCCCGCACTGGGCTCTCCCCTTGGTGGGGAGTCTGCTTCTCCCTCTCTTCTCTCTGCCCCCCACCCACCGCTCATGCTCACTGTCTCTCTCTCTCATTAGCTCACTCTCTCTCCCAAATAAATAAATAAAATCTTTTTTTTTTTTTTTTTTGCAGAGTACAGAAATCCATTTAAAATGGAAATCTCTGTGTTGCCTTCCCAGACGCTACGGTCAGAAATGATTCGTGCTCTTGTAGAGCCGCTCGGTACCCGAATGACTCAGCGCTATCGGGGCAGTAATGGAAGCTCCATCGTGGTTTCATTACTCGATTACATAACAGTCAAAAAAGATCAGGAGGTGGTTCCTTCCTCAGAAAATAGATTAGTCCATTAGCCGATCATCTAACCAATTAGTCACATTTTAACTAGTGTAACAGAGAGAGAAAGAATAAACTTTTATTTTAATCAGTAATCATCACATTGGACCTCCTACCAACAGTTGTGATTTTATTGCTGCTAATAATGGGGAAAAGGATTCCGCTGTTAACGCATCCGAAACTCAAAAAACTCTATCAACGCCGTCTCCGTGGAACTAGGCCAGCCACTTCCACCCATCCGTATTTCTTTCTCATAACAAATCTTTGAATTAATTATCTCCGACTTATAAAGAAAGAAACTGAAGCCGAGATTGGTTAATTATTTCGCCCAAATCGCACATTTTAGAAAGAGGCTGGGCTGGGATTCCAGCTCGGATATTCCGAGTCCAAGCCTGTCCGTCTACTTTTTGATTTGGCTCCGACCATCCGTTCATTGTACCATGTCCCGGGGCAGCGAAGAAATGAAGTAGCTGCTTCACAGCTGGTTTTAGAGTACGCCCATGAACCAGGAGGAGAAGGCTCGCCACGAACTACTCATCTGAGAGGGGAACTGGCTAATGAATCTTGAAACTAGTGTATCTGCTCTCCCAGAGAGGAAGACGCGGAGATGGACGTGAATGGGGCCTAAAAACAAACCTCAGCCCCAGGGCACGCGCTGTCCTCTAGAGCACATGCAACAGCAGCTCATGTGGGGAACACATGACCCACACACGCACCCACACTCGCCGTGGCACAGGAGCCCTAGGCTCACTCCTCCAACCTGCTTACGGCATCTGAAAATGACCTCAAGAAAAAGCTGCAAATCAGCTTGGAAACGACCGTGACATTGGAATTATTCGTGAAATCAAAGTTCTCCCGTAATTACTTTGCTCATGCATCACCATCAGTACAATCCTTTGAGCACACACCCCCCCATTCATAATGTATTCGTGTACTTAGAGATTAGTACTACTGTACCAATATGCCACATATGTAATGTAATACACTACAAATATTTAAAATGTCGACAAATGTAGAGAGTTTTCAGAATCGAGAAAAAAAATTTTTTTTAATTTTATTTACTTATTCATGAGAGAAGCAGAGACACAGGAAAAGGGAGAAGCAGACTCCATGCAGGGAGCCTGATGCAGGACTCGATCCTGGGACCTGGGGTCATGACCTGAGCCAAAAGCAGACACTCAACCGTTGAGCCACCCAGGTGTTCCAAATTGAGAGAAAACTTTAAATAGAGATTTAAATAGAAAATTGTGACATTTTCTTCCTGTGTCCAAGGCCATACTCTTACAGGTAGAACCTCTGTGAATAAATTCTAAATGATGCCTCTTGGGCAGACACAGCTCCATGAGCAGAGGGCAGGCTGAATTTCAACCCCATCCTCATCAGCCGGGCACTTGCACGCAGCGTCCAATATGCACCACAATTATAAAATTGCTAAAATGTAGATTATTTTAAGCAATCCTTGAAGGATGCGTTTGCCACACTGTAGGCACTGAATTAAATTACAACTGTTTACAGAATGCTTTTCCGGGAATGATTTAGATATCTGGAAGGTATCTTGGAAGTGCAAGAAACACATTTAATCATTTAGAGGGAAAAAAAAAATCTCTCCAGGCTCTGCCCAAGCCAAGTACCATGCCAACACTGGGAAAACACTTCAAGACCATCCCTAGCCTATTCTTCAGGTCCACAGAGAGACAAATGAGAAAAACAGATGAGTGACAACAGCCTTAGCAGGATGCGGGAGCCACCCAGGGGAGGGGCACCCGTTCTAGCTTCAGGGAGGTGGAGGTGAGGCCCAGTGAAGGTGAAGTCTAATCAGATCCCTAAAATAAGAAAAGGAAAAGGGGACAGGGGTTTCAGGCAGGGAAAACAGTAGCCATTCCTGAGGACTTTGTGGTTTCTCCAGTATTTATGTTCTACAGAAGACATGAAAAATATGAACAAATAAGGAACTAACACAAAACACTAACAACCCCTTTTCTACAAACCCTAAGTCTCATCTTGTGAGAAACACATGAAAACAGGCCGACAAGACGCTGCTTGGTGGCACTGATTCAACACATTTACTGAGCACTTACAATATGCTGGACATTCTCATGCTTTAGGGAAACAATAATGAGTAAAAGTCCCTCCCGTATTTTCAAGAAGCTCTGGTGAAAACAGAGCGTTCATAAAAATAATCATACAATACACACGTATTCAAAATCAGGTATCCTCATACCATGGGGATGTGAGGAAATGATTTATCCCAAAGGATCACAGAAGGAAGTGATGTTTGAACCAGAATCTGAAGATCTCAACGGAATCAAGTAGGGATACTATGGGGCGATGACCAGGCATAAGAAGGCAGCAGGTAAGTAGAGCCATAGGCCTGGGAACGTGCATATGCAAAGGCCCTGTGGAAGCGAGAGCAACAGATACTGTGGGGACTGCATAAGCCTATACAGCTGGAACACATGGAAAGGAGGGGAGAGTGGAGTAAGCAGCATGAAGCCAACGCATGAGGGGCAGCCTCTGCAGGGTCTTACTGGCCCACCAAGAATGGGATTTTTTTTTTTTTAAGATTTTACTTATTCATTCATGAGAGAGAGAGAGATAAAGAGGCAGAGACACAGGCAGAGGGAGAAGCAGGCTCCCTGGTTGTGGGACTCGATCCCAGGACCCCGGGGTCATGCCCTGAGCCCAAGGCAGATGCTCAACCCGAGCCCCCCGGGTGCCCCGTTGGGGGTTTCTATCTTCAGTGCAAGGTCATGAACAAGGAGACTCTTTCAACCTCTGCAGGTCACGTCTAGCTGCCCCCACATCCCTCCTACCCCCCCTTCCTTCAACAAATTGATCGAGCACCTACTCGACTATGCACAATACACCATCTAGAATGCTGAAGCTACAGCCAGGAAGGAAGCAGGGTCTCCATCCTCACGAAGCTCACGTTCAGAGGAGGGGGCAGATAAAAAAAAAATAAAAATCTGTAAAATGGCACGACTTGTTTCTACACCACAGGGTTTCTGTGAGGATCCTGTATGACTGCACAACTGCCAACTTCACACAATGTAAACTGTCATGTTAGAGACCGAGACTGTTAGGAGTCTTCTCTTGGGTATGTTAACTTAGATGCGGTGATGAGGCACCTGCTGGGCTCAGGATGCGAAGCTTTGGAGATGGGAGCTGGAGTGGAGACGAAATAGAGATTCCGCCCAAGAGAAGACCACAGGGGCGGCCACTCAGAGCAAGCCGTATGCATCTGGGACTCGACCTTCCACGGGTTTTATTTTTAACCACCCCCAAAGCATGAGAGGTAGGTTCTAGTGTCCTCGCGTGTGAAAATGAAACGCAGAGAAATCAACAGTTGTAAACGGTTCCGTCTTACAAAGCTTATTAACTAAGTGTTGCTGTATCAGCGATCTTTTTTTTTTCTTTTTCTAGATTCCATTGGGTAAAATCAAATGAAAGATTAAAACATTGGGGAAAAAAAAAAGATTAAAATGTTGAGTTCTTGTCCCCTTGGCGACTCTAGTGTCATGCACGTCATCTAAGTCGGTGCAGGTGATTCAGGAAAGGGATTTAGACTCCATTCAGCAGTGGGAGCGCTATCTCCTGCCTCTTTCTCATACCTCTTCCTTTTCTCTACTCCTCCTTTTTGTCTCTCACTCCCCCTGAATAGGAAGCAGGATGCATGAAGCCTCTATGGCACCGACGGCCGTTTGCAGACCAGGGCCAAGTTCTAGGACGAGCTGCCCCTCCGGATGGGAAGACAGGGAGAAATTAAAAGCTGTGGCTCCACCCACCTGGGCAACTCCTGCTCTAAGAGAGGATAATTCTCCCTGTCGGAAGCCGGGTTCAGACAAGTGTCAGCTGCTTGCAGCCCGGAGCACGGACTAATCCGCTCATCATGACCCCTACGTTCGTAGAAGTACCGCATGCTAACCGACTGCACCATGGAGCTCCAATGACCACCTATTCTCCATACTTAAATGCTTTAGGTCTCGGTGGTACACTGAAGACAGCCAGCCCTTAACACCTAGGGAGCTACGTCCACAGACGTTCACACGGCGAGCCCCTGACATGAAGCATCACTCTGGGCGTGGTATCGTCATGCTGGCATTTCCAAAGTTTCGAAGAGACGTTCTAATTTTCAAGCACATTTAACAGGTAGGGAAAGCAGGCCAGAAGGGTGTTTCCCTCCCCGCACATTGCTAAAGCAAACCAGAGTCTGAACACCATCTTGTCTGCCACTGAAAGTTGGCTGTTTTTACTACCCAGCATGCTGACTCACATGCCATTTTTTAAGATTCTAAAATAAATTAACATAACACGTTCCTGTAATAAATATGATGAAACACAAGAACTGCAAGACTTGTTTACTTGGGCATATACACATGCTGTGGGTTTTTTTTTTTTCCAAAATGTGAACTATTTTAAAAATCACATACAGCGTTAACTGAAGCTCTACTCCTTTTTTCTGGCCGAATTTTTTTTTTTTTCTGTTTCAATGATAGAAATGTGGCCTGGAGGAAAACAATGCAAAGTCCTTGTTAAGTCTATATAACAAGCACTTGCTGAGTGCCTACTGTGCACCTAACGACGCTAGCTAGGTGCTTTGGGAAGCACAAAAATGAAAAAGACTTAGCACCTGCCACCCGAAGCTTGAATTGTAGGGGAGAGAGGCACACACTCACTGTGCTATCAAACAGCTGTTACATAAAACTAATGGTGGCATAAGAAGCCCTGTGAGGTGTGACTGCAAAGGAGCAGGCTCAGATGCAGCTCTCCAAAAAAAAGCTTCAGAGAAGAAAGACACTTTGGAGTTCGTTATGCACCATCCCAATGAAGCTCATTTAGTCAACCAGGCAGCTCCAGCCATGGGCCAGGACCTCAGGTGGCAGTGAGATCAATAAAATATGACCCCTGCTTTATAACATTCTCGTGAGATACAAGGCATACTACCAGGAAAAACAAAAACAAACAAACAACAACAACAACAAAAAAAAAAAACAGATGGGAGATATTTCATCAGCCAGTACAGGGTAAGGAACAAACATTCCCGAGAAGGATCATCTGTGCCAGCCTAGTGTGTGGGGCCTCTCAGTGGAGAGCACTGTTCGCCTGAGGCATTGAGCACATGGGGTCACACTTTTCTCTGTGAAACTAGGTAGGTCTTCCTGGTGGAGGAGGCACGATCTGGATCCTGGGTAGTAAACAGAAGTTTGGCTGCTAAAGAAGACAGAGGAAATATCAGAAGCAAAAGTGCAGAGGCTCAAGGGCAGCGAGTTTACCTGTGTAACTCTTCAAGTACATGGCATGATAAAACATCAGGAACTAGGACTGATTAGTGGGTGCCAAAACATCAGAAAATAGGAGTGATCACAGCAGGAGCCTGGACCACAGACGCTGGGGGTGAGTCGAGCTTTAGAGAAAAATAATAGTCCTGTTATTTACCAGCCCTATAACCACAGGCCAGTAATTCAGTCACCCACATCAAGCTACCATTATGCCATCTATAAACAGAGGCAGTGATACATATTCATCAGAATTCCTTTGGATGGAAGATATGGGAAAATGTTTTGTTGAATGTAAACCATAATGCTGATATAGAAGATGATTTTTGACTAGGAAAATGACATAATCCTAGCTGCTGTACTTTATGAAGATACACCTGGCCGTGGGGCTGCCATTTTGTCTGCCATGGAGCAGACAAAAACATCCTAGAACAGGGGATCTTAGCTCCTCTGGGAAGAGGGAAAAGAGAAGACGATGTGTGTGGTCCTCAGGAGGAAGAATCAACAGAAACTGAAAAGAGAGGGGGAATGCGTAAGGTGACACCCACAGGTTGGGATAAATAGCATGGGTAGCAGAGAGAAGGTGAACACCTACGCACCTATAAACACCTATGCGCGTTAGAAATGCATAGGCCAAGATCAGGATTTAAAACAGACTATAAGGATGAGGCATTTTATAGTATTTTTACCTAATTACAAAGACCCCCATCCCCTCCGTCCCCAGTCCAGTTTATACACGTGGTAAAGAGCACTGCGTGTGTTCAAATCCCAGCCTGCCACCCGGGGAAAGTACACCACCTTTCGGGTCTCAGTTTTCTCATCTGTAACTTGGTTCATGTTGCTGAAGATCAAATGAGCAACTGTTAATACGAATAAAGCACTCGGAAGAGCTCCCCGGTCACATAATCAATGACAAAGCCGGCTGGGAGCCACTAGGCTGACTTGAACCCTTCCATCCTCAGCACCACCTCTCCCTCCAATCAGAAAATATTTATCTGCGTGGAATGCAGGCCATGTTACGAGTAGGGCACCACGGTTCCTACACATTTGCTCTATAAAGCCTGCCTCTAGCAATCAATACACATGAAATGCCTGTATTTAATCCATTCCAAAAATAAAAGAAAAAAAAAGAGTGCTTTGATTTGGGGCAAGAAAAAGAACAATGGGTAGCACGGTCTCCTGCATAGTCTGTAGGAGCCTCAACTACCTCAAGATGGTAGGCAGAGCACACTGCTAGGGGCAGGCGCCCCAAGTCCGTCGCCAAGTGGCCTGCGGGGCCAGGATCAGCAAGGGCCACCCCCCCCCGGTGCTCCACCCCGGGGCGCCCCCCCGCCCCCCGCAGCTGCCCAGCCGGGCTGTCAGGGTGCCCGTCCCCGGGGGGCTGGATCCCTAAGGGGACAGAATGGCCTCTTATGTGCAGGCTCTGTGAATTCCTCTCCACCCCTCGGACGGGGAGACAATTTAAGTGGAAAGGAATAAATCGCTGGACTTAATACACTGACAAAACACAAAAGTCTAATAAAACTGTCAGAAGTACGCGCTCTAGACCGGCAGGGCCCGTTGGCAGCGCTGCGGGCGTGCGCCCAGCGACGGCGCGAGGCCGGCTGCCTCGGTTGCTTCCTATCCTTTCCGCAGCTTCCACTCCCTAGTGATCTCGTAGTACTCCGTAGTGATCTTCTTTCATTTGCAGCTTAAAACACAATGGTGGGGATCCCTGGGTGGCTCAGCGGTTTAGCGCCGCCTTCGGCCCAGGCCGTGACCCGGGGTCCCGGGATCAAGTCCCGCATCAGGCTCAGGCTCTGCAGGGAGCCTGCTTCTCCCTCTGCTTTTCTCTCTCTCTGTGTCTCTCATGAATAAATAAAATCTTTAAAAAATAATAAATAAATAAAACACAATGGCACCCGCACAAAGACGTGTAAAAAGAGCAGGAAATAACTGATAACTACGGTAAGACATAGCACCACCTTGTCCCCCGGCTTCCTTAAACAGAACGGACACTTTGCATCAGGCGAGGACTGGTCCCACAGCCCGTAGGAGAGCGAACCGCGCACTAACACGAGACACAAGAGACGTCTGATGGCGCAGCTTCACTGTCCCTCTCTCGAAACACAGCAGCAAGGCGCACGAGGGCGAAGCTCTGCAGAGGCTAGAGCTTCACACGCCCTCGGCTGCTCGCGCGCGTGGGTCCCCCCGCGACCCTCCGTCCTGCGCGCACTCTGCCTTCGGTGACCATCGCGTGTCCGCATCCATGAAAACCGCTCCGGGGTGAAGAGATGAACCGGCCCAAGCCGTCGAGGAGCGTCCGGCCTAAGGAGGGAGCGCTGCTGACCAACTAATACTCACCAGATAAACCCTGAGCAATCTCTGTAACGTCCTGGACGTCGTCCAATACCTTTGATTTCCTAGGTAGAGGCGTGTGAATTGTTCATGTGAAAAAGTGAGTGACCATGTCCACGCGGGCGAAGGTGGCTCATGTTGGGTCTTTCCACAGCGCAACGAGGGAGGGGTCCCCGCTTGCCGGGCAGGGCGGTGGCACCCCTGGATGGCAGCAGGCCCTGTTTGAGACGAAGCGATGCTGTGACCGGGGAGCGGCCGAGGCAGGTGCAATGTGAACGTTCCAGAAGCAGGGCTGGGGAGACAGAGAGCGCTGTCTAAAAGGAGAACCCGTGAAGCGGGTGAAAAGGAAGGAGGAAAGATCGCGCAGATCCTAACCTGTGCCTGCGCGGCCTGGCCTCCCATTCTGGTATCTGGCCTCCACCATGGTCCTGGGCGCCGGCGGGGCTCAGCTAAGACCCTAAAGCAGTGACACACGATTTCAACAGACGGTGGCGGTAAAGGTTTGGTGACTTGGCCTCAACCTATTCAAGAAGCGTTCGGTCTATGATGGAAGATTTAACCCCCGCTGAACTGGGTGGCAGGTGCATCACATCCTCTAATCCTGTGCAGGACTCTCTGACGTTGCTGTTCTAATTACCTTCATCTTGAAGAAGAGGGAGTTGAGTCAGGGAGGTCAAGAAATGTCCTGGAAGCCACACAGCCAGGCAGCCTGGAAGCTGGGCTCCAAATTCTGGCAGACTGCAGAATGTATGATGCTTTATGCTTTTAATAGAATCCAGGAGACAAATGTGTTTGTAAATACCAGATATGATGCAAAGTCAATTACTTTATTAAATCCACTTAATATCAGGTTTTGAAGTAGTTCGGTTTCAGCCATACCCTGGGATTTTCTTGGGGATCCCTCAATATTTAATTAAGAACTGACAGTCAAAGCAACACTTCGAGAAGGGACCATGATTTTCAGTACAGATCAGAAGATCCTATCAGATACGTGTAAAAAACTTGTCTTAGATTTATAGTACCACTAATTCTTTTTTTTTCCCCCTTTTACTCATGTCTCTAACCCATCATATCAAAGTTGTCTTGTCACCGAGTCCTGGAAAGACAGGTTTTGGAAGGAAATACCACACCAATGAGCCTTTACGTTGAGTCCAAGTCCATCGACCATCCACAAGTTCTACATAACACACTTCTAAAAACTACTTTTGGAAAGTAGTCATTCTCCAGAAAAGCTAAAGATCGCTGTTGTTATTTGGATTGGGTGGTACACACGGGGGAAGACGGGGAGGGGGGGCCTGCAGAGCCAACCAACTTCGAGACGCGGGATTTAAAAGTTGAACCGATTTCTTTTTTTTTTTTTTTTGAACTGATTTCTTTATTGCGTGATGCCTCATTGACAAGCTCACTAGCTCACTTGTGTGCACCGCAGTCACCACCGGGGATACGACTTCCGTTATTTCCTGACACATTAGCCACAGCAAAGTCTTCTCTTGGATGGCCCACTGAGGATCCTAGCACACACTAGGAATCCCAGTTTTGAAATCTACTTCACATAAGGCAAGCTGAATAGAAATAAATACAAGGCACTAAAGTAACAAATACTTGAGAAATGGGGGAAAAGAAGTATATTTAGAGGGGCGCCTGGGGGCTCAGGCAGGTAAGCAAGCACCTGCCATGGGCTCAGGTCAGGATCCCGGGGCCGGGGGTGCATCGGACTCCCTGCTTCTCCCTCGGCTTCTGGCCCTCCTTGTGCTTGCTCTCTGTCCCAAACAAATAAATGCACATAAATAAATAATAAAAGCAAATAAATAAATAAACAAATAAAAGAGCTATACTTACAAAGCATCTGACCCTGAATCCTCCTGTAAGTATATAATTACGCACCTGCAATAGCTATCACACCCATGACATGGAGGTGACATTTACTTGGAAATGACATATTTATCCACCGTGTAATGGTTTCGGGCGCTCAATCTATGATATTAAGCCAATATCTGGGTTTTCTTGTTGTTTTAAGCCACTCTGCTCTCTCGAAGTGAATATACAGTTTCTGAACAAGAAGGGGAATAAGACTGTCCACTTAAAAAACATCCTGTTATATTCATAGTCCTTTTTTTTTGCCTCTTTGTCATACTCCGTTCACGCCTTTATCTTATTTTCTTCGAGCATCCCATCTTAGGATGTCAGAAAGATGTCTGATAACTCAGAAAAGGACCAAAAAAAATAAGGTTGGTCATAGTTGGGCTTCCCTGTAAGACTGAGGAGAATGAGGAAAAATTCTTTCCAGACACCCTGAGGTGAGGACTCTTGCCCCGAAATACGGTAATTGATATCTGTCATGATTTTTCAAAGTAATTATTAGAACCACAAGCGCTATTCTTGTTCGCACAACTTCACTTTTTTTCATCACGCTATTTGCTGCAGCAATTTCCCGAGTCAACTGAATTCCAGGGGATTACGCGGTGGGTGGGGAGAGGAAAAAAAGTATTTCCCCTTTTATCACATGTAACGCTGTTGCTTTCCCATTCCATCACGTTCCTGGGTAAGAACAGAGGAATCCAGGGTGGTCACTTGGAGTACCTGATTAACAACTTGCCTTGAAACTATTAATTAGGTGTGGAATTCATTCCCCTTAAAGACAGCGGGGGGGTGGGGGGGGACCCATACCGACTCAGAAAAGTGAGCTCGCCTTTTGGAAAAAGACTCCAGATTTCAGCTGCCTTCGGGGTATTCAGGTTCTGTATGCTCTACTCTCCCCGAAAGGTCAGGGAAATTAATTGTCCAGGGCGCACAGTGCATTTCCCGGGCAGAGTGATAGAAAATGATGGTCCCTACTCTCAAACCTGGTACAATCAGCAGCTGATAACACAGCTACGGGCATACCTGGCATCAGCCAGCACCATTTCTCCTCCTTGGATTTGCCTTGTTTGACTTTTTAGCTCACCTCCTCACGCTCCCATTAGTGACGTTTGCGAGGCAGGTGATTACTGAAACTACTTCAATGGTAACGCCACTTCCCTCATACTGAGAGATTACCAAGTATCAGGATAACCACTTAATAATGCATCACCATAAAATCTCCCTTAATCGCCTTTTTTTTTTTAAACCCAAACCTTCAAACAATTCACATTTAATGCCAAAGCCATGCAAAACACAGGCAGGCTGTATTTATCCAGAAAAGAAACCGGCTTTATTTTTTTTTTAATTGCTAATAGGAGAGAACAATCCCAAAATCACTAATCCACAATAAAATGATCTAATTCCTGGTTTATTACCATGAATAATTCCACCCCTATGATTCCTGCAAGTCCTGTGAAGGGTTCCCTATACATTTCTGAAAAAGAGCTGGAACAGTGTGATATATTTTGATCTCGTTCCCTCCTCTCAATCATGTTTGAGCATTCCCTAGAGACGGGGAAGAGGAGAGGAGGTGGACACACCACACGTGCTCACCCTCTTATCTGACTTACTCTAGACTTTCATGAGCAAAGAAACTCATCCTCAAAAAGAGATCAAGCGCCCCTGCTCAGCATCTGCGGCCAGGGGTGACCAACAGAGCTAGGAGTGTTAGCTAGGCTGTCTTCTGACTTTTCTCATCCAGCGCCTTCTTTTCACAATGTATTTCATTCCAAGTTCAAGCTACTGTTAATTATTTTCAGGTTTAATTTCCATCAAACATTCAGTTGGAAAGTATTGATTAAGCAACCTGCATTGGGCGAGACGCTATATGTAAAACAAAGACAAACACGGGACAAGAGTCTTTGCAAAGTTAACACACACGTTACGATTAAAGAATACGTTACTGCACATTATACGACACAGGAAATAACAGTTGTTTTGAAAGTTAAAAAAATAAAAATAACATAAAATACAGCATTTACCGTGTATCAAGCATCCAACTAAGCCTTGTTTACTGAATAATCGACTCCATACAGCACTTCCAGGAAGTAAATTCCATTATCCTCTCTCTTTTTTCTTTTTTTTTTACACAAGGAGAAACTGAGGCACGGGGGAAGGCAACTGAATGACATTCTGAAATCTACACATTAAGTGATTCACATCTACACAGTCATGTGACGGTCTGTACTCAAACCACTACCTTATAATCAATGATCATCTGGCCATAAGGCACTGAAGCAGTTGAGAGGGTCTCGCGAAGGAGGGGAGACTTATTATACCCACAGGTGAACTATGCTGCCATAAACTGGCGGCGAGACTGGAGGCCACAAATGTGTGAGGACTTCCGGGAGGCAACCGCTGGGATGTAGCGTGCATGCTGTGATCGCAATGATAAAGCTGAAGAAGTAATACAGAACTAAATAATAATTGGTCCTAAAAGGCAGGCAAGAGAGTTCTATGCAAATGGGAAGTTAATTTTAACTCACCTAATCCCTGTGGAGTAGGATGCAGAGTATTTCTAGATATCCTATCTCCCCATCTCATTATATTCAACAGTTCCTATTGAATAGCCATCAAATGTATTCATTGAAGCATAATTGTTTGTTATTTCTATTTTTTAAGACACAGACTCAGAAACTTTACCTGCAATAAATCCCAGAATCTTTCTTTTTATTTACTAGTCGACGATTCCAAATAACTAACGTATAAACCTTGACACTCACTTTCTCAGTACAAAAAAAGCGTATCACGGCTTTTTTTTTTTTTTTTAGCACAAAAGCAACATAATTATGTTTAGTGGAATCTCCTATACCTTCCCTAAATTTATATTCCTCAAGCATCTTGAACATTCACAAACTGTGTACGTTTCTCTACCTCTCAGGATCCCCACTTCCCAAGCACACACAACCACCTGGTTGGCTTGGAATAGCTATTAGTATAATGGACTATATCATTTAGAACATCTAGCTATCCAGTCTGTTAAAACAAAATTTGTTACCTCTCCCTTTCACTAATTTTTTACCGCTGAGCATTTTGTGTCTGGCAACCATCTCAGTCTAAAGGTGGATCCTCATGTGAAGGAAATAAGACTCAAAGCAAATAGTCCTACTTAGAGGTTTTTGTTACTCGATTTTGGGTAGACAAGGAGCTTTAAAAAGAAAAAGATCAATGTGGGTTTAAAAAAAAAAAAAGGAACGTTTTGGAGAAAAGCTGAAATTTGATAGAAGGAGAACATTTAACATTGTAGAAAGTGCCCATACTAAGTTCAGCAGTATTTTGTGAATGAGAATATAATTCTTGGTTCAAAGCAGAGCTTTCTATTAAGAGATTTTTAATAACATTCAATCCTTCTTGAACTCTTTTACCATGAATAATACAGAAAGCAGGTTTTATCCTGAGGCATTTGAGTCTAAACTTTTAAAAAAGGGATAAACATTTTTAGTTGCGGTATGAATAAAAATAGTGTCCTTAGAAAAACTATAGCAGGACATTTATTTCTGGAAAAACAAAAAGATTTTACTTTCACAGCAAATAACTGTAAATATTTTTTTACAGTTTCATATTTTTGAATATATGGAGTTGCATATCCAGATAAAATGAAAGGAGTTACGATATAAATTCTAATATTACTTTTAGAAAAAACACAGTGAGTGAGTGAGCAGCTGTCTCTGGCAGTACATATCATACTTTCCAAATGTTATCAATTTGCTTCAAACTCTTCCTTTTAGGTAATTGCTAAAAGATGAAAAGCAAATCAAAGATGAAAAAATAAATCAAGGAATTTGATAACATCTAATCTTTTCATAACTAATGAAGCACATCTGAATTTTCATATTAATTCATATTTCATCCTGTCTATATATGTTTTTTAAATCATGATAATAGCTTCCACCTATTAAATAATCATGATAATAATAATAACAAGGGACCTTTCCCCCTATAATTTGCTTGCCTGTGACTACATATTTTGACCCCAATTCTTAAAACAGTGTAACTACAGTGGTAGCTTAAAAGATGTAAAAATATGTCTAATCAGTATGCTAAACATGAACTTCTTATGATAAACTAATGGGCAATCTCAAATGTTTTGCGGTAGAAAGCGTAGACCGTAAATTAAATAAATATTTAAACATTACACACGTTGACACAAAAATAAAGTGTTTAATTAAGACATATTTTAATATATTAGTCTAGAAACCTTTTAAATAGGCACGCCAGATTTAAAATGTGATTTAAATTAATATTTCAGAAAAAAGGGGTCAAGGTTAAACTGTTTGTCTTCCTTAAAAAGTTTATAATGTCTTTTGTGTCTCTACTTACAAAAAGAAATCTCAATGAAACTTGGATATTAAAACCTCCCAGGAAACCAACAATAAAAGCTGCTAAGAATTTCACAAGTTTTTTTTTTTTTTCCTTAGGTGTTAATTAAATGATCATTTAACACTGCAATGTAAACACAACATTTTCATCTCCTGACAGCACAGCCTATTATAAATCCAGGGTAATAAAAGTCTTGGTGTTAACGCTCTGAACCAAGTTCCCACCACACTCTGAGATGCCTTGTCGTGTCTAAGGTTAAGCATCTAGACACAAAACAAAGCTTGTGCCTACTCGACTTCCAGTCCAATTTTCCCATCGCCCAGTGACCTAGGTAACACTTTGAGCAATAAAGAATAAATTTAATTTCTCCAGCATTTTGTGAGGATTAGGAACAATTGTTGGCTTGCAATGACTTTTTATCCTTGGATTCTTTTTCCTCCAGAGCATTCCTCCGGTCCTAAAAGAGAATTCTGATGGTTTAAGACATAGAACAAACAGAACTTTAAATTAGGCTTTTTTCAATCAATTGGAACTGTTGGAGGGGAAGCAATCAACCTTTCTCTGTGCTGTTCTCAGCTATTCACATACTTCAAGCTTTAATCTTTCACTAGTTGAAGAAACCTATCATGACGGGGCAAAGCTATCTTTTCCCATTCTGTTTCCAGACGTATTTATTTCTCTTTTCTTTAAGTTTTTTTTTTTTTTAAACACTTAAATCAAGTTGCCATACTTAGCTGTACACATTCATTTGGGGGAGATTTCAAGAGGCGCAGATGTTCTCTTAATAACATTTCACACAGCCATGTCCTACACTACACCACGGGTGTTGCCACCAACAGGCCTTTTTACTTTTCATTGCTTCCTTCTCTAGAATGTCGTTGTTAAAAAAAAAAAACAAAAAACAAAAAACAACAACAAAAAAAAAACTCTTGCCCCAAAGTTTCTTACATCCATCAGCATTAACCAAATATTTATCATGATTTTTCAACTTTCTACTGAGAATTCAGTGATAGCAATTAACTGGGTTATGGGTAGCAGGTAATAAAGAGGAGACACACCACATTGCCTCTGCCTGCAAAGCTTATGTACGTGCGAAGTATTGGAGTTACAATAAAAACAAAACGAAACAAAAATAGCTTCTGGCTCAGATCTATTTCATTATCAAATATTGTTTAAATCCAAAGTGCTAAACGATTTGCAATTTGCACTGCATTCTGACATATGTTTAATCTAAAAATGCACTTACAATCACATATGCAGTTTATGTAAAGATGACAGACTGTTCCACAGATCACATCATATTTGCATATTACAAGATCAATGGGTTAATTATCTTAGATGGTTTTAAAGATTGAAATTTTAATTAGCAATAAAAATGTTCTTTAGGAACATATGCAAATCTTCTTGATAACTTTTAGAATAGTTTAACTGTAGTTTAAGGAGCGTAGGCAGTTTTTGCGGGCGAACTCCTATTTTTCCTTCATTTATTTACCAAAAAACATCATTAAAACAACCACCCAAATATGTACACTAACACAGTTTCTGAGTCACAGTCTCTCTTT
Source organism: Nyctereutes procyonoides (assembly GCF_905146905.1). Taxonomy (NCBI): domain Eukaryota; kingdom Metazoa; phylum Chordata; class Mammalia; order Carnivora; family Canidae; genus Nyctereutes; species Nyctereutes procyonoides. The sequence continues at coordinate 2,582,788 of NW_026575047.1, read as the reverse complement.
CTACAGCTAATTCACTCTATACAGGAATTTTAAAACTACATGAATCATCAACTGGGAGAGGGCAGGAGATCTCATTAAGAACATTCTGGCCTTAATGTACCTTGTGTGGCCAAGTAAGGAGAAACAAGATGATGCAAGTGCACATCTTATGTTAATTTGTAGTGGTAAAAAAAATTAATGTGGCTGTGCTTCTGCATGTGTTACTACATCGACAATAATTGCAAGACAGAGGTGAAACAGAACAAGGAGATTTGCTGACTGTGGGCAAGTTGCAAAGACATCTGTGTGACTATTATTTTCATCTTTGCAAGGACAAGATAATAATCATACAATTTCTATCACCCTGGGACGTTGGCAATGTTCTTTTGAAAATAGAATCTTGAAACATCCTCAGGAGGAAAACATGATCATTCCCATTTTAAAGATACAGAAACTTGACTCCACAGGCGTCACCGGATTCCCAAAAATAACAGAGCTGCTAATATCTGAGTAGGTATTCAAACACCAGTGTTTTATGTCCTCTCTCTTATGCCACACACTGGTCGATTTCAGTGTCTTAAGACATAACATAAATATATTAAAATTAGCTAACAGAACTACAGTCCGATGGGCCCTTATTCCTAGAATTATTTTTGCCAACTTTGGTCACCAAATTATATCCTTGAGACTGCAGTGGCAATTCTAGGACTTACCGCCGAATTTTAAAATGTTCCCTTGATGATGTGCACTGAAAAAACATCTCTTTGACATGGAAACCATAGACTTGAATTCACGTGTCAGCAAACGCAGTCACTGTTGCGGAACTAAGTTTTAGTTTACATGTCACAGGTCAGACGTTAGCGGTGGCCGAGGCCCACGGACACCACATACCAGCATCCATCAGGGTCCTCTCCAACTGCAAACCGGCCTACCGCGAGCGCCTGCTGGTGGTCGCAGACACCTTTACACCCGGGACACAACCGTTTGCACAAGCCGGCCACTTGGACGGGAAGGATTGCTGCCCGGGTGCAAGGCAGGTGCTGGGCACCTAGCAGGAGCCTACCAACATCGGACCCGTTTCTCAGCAGCCCCCCCTTCTACTTGTGATCTCTCGGAAATAAAACTATCGACACGAGGCCCGGCAAGCCTCCCAAGCACGGTGTTCATCTCCGTCACATGGGTGACTTCGAGGTCACCGGAGCACGTGTGGATTTTAAAACAGAATCACAAGTCAGTGCTACGGGCGGCCGCCTCCCTCCCGCACGCCAAGTGGCGAGGGCGACTCTGAAGGAGCCCGGGTACCTGCGCGGCGAGGCTGTGTCTGCACACTCAAGACTGGCTCGTGCAATCGTAATCTTTTCAAATTAAATGCTCCCCCTAAAGCTCCATTTTTCAAGGGGCAAGAGCAGAGGCCCCGGGCCCCGTAACAGTGAGGTTATGGGCCCAACAGCGGGCCTTGGTGTTTCCATCACAGGTGGTTAGCGGGTTTCTAAGTTTTATCTCATGTACGTCCAGGGTCTCAGTTTCCAAAGTCAGTCTGTCGCCCCGCGGAGCCTGGGGGCGGGGGAGCCTCGGGGTGAACGGTACAGAGTACACCCCAGTGTCTGCACCTTGGCAGCGGCAAGGGACCGGAAGGGAGCAGCGCCCGGATGGGGCAGCTCGGCCAGTGGAGCTGTGGGTCTGGCCGGACAACGGTAACCCTGGCAACTGCAACCTGCCATCCTGCACAACCCAGATTTACTGGGCAGGGCCACCGCCCGGGGAGGGGGAGGGCAGCAGGAGCTCCGCACCTGACACCTCCCGAGCCCACGCCCACGCCCATGCCCACGCCTGAACCAGGGCAGGCAGACAAGAACTCGAGGAATTCTGGCACAAGCTCCGCCCTGGTACTCCGCGATTATCCCTGGATACAAGCCTCCTCGAGACGAAATCACACGGTTTTATAGAAATGTAGGATTATAGCGAGGTAATGAATATTTTGCCGAAGCGAAAAACGGGCTATTTTTATTTTGCGCGTGTCTACCCAGACCCTTCAATGTTTAGAAGACCTGAGGGGACTAAACATTTTAATTAGCCGAGTTACCCTTTAAATTTAATTTGGCTCTATTATTCCTAGTGCCTTCCCAGGGTTACTGTTTGCTCATTCACGTTACAAACCCTGAACCCGACGGAGATTTAATTCAATACATCAAACACTTACTGAGAGGTTTCTAAAGGTCAAGCCTCATACTAGGCCCTGGGGACATAAAACAAAACAAAACAAAACAAAACATGTTTTCATAATAAATGTTTGTCAGCATGTATATGCATAATCATAGAAAACTCGGTGAATAATAACTGACAAGTTTACTAACGGTTGTGTCTGGATGGCAGGATAATGAATAATCTCCACTTCCCTTTTTCTATTTTTCTGGATTGTCCCAACTTTTTTGACCCAAGGATATGTACGTTACTCTTGTAACTATTAAAAACCAAAAACAAACACTAAAGCTCCTTCTACAGGGCGAGACAAAAGGGAAATAAAGACAGCTCCCCTGTATATTTGTCATACTTCGCAAATGAATTTTTACCATAATGAAACAAAAATTTGTTTTCTTCTAAAAAAAAAAAAGGTTCTATCATCATTAAAAACAACGTTAAGCATCTGCGATCCTATCTGACAGTCAATGAACTGCGACCTGACCAATCAGATTAAGCGGTCAAAATCTATTTGTCTCAGGTAAGTAGTCACTAGGCCATAAAAAGAGCCCTGGAGTTTAAAAATACTATTTATAATGCTAGATAATTCAGAGACTCCAAAACTCACTGGGGAATAATAAATGCCACTTGTGAACCAGAAATACCAAAGTTTTTATTCAAAGAAGTAGAGAAAATGGATCACTGGGACTCATGCATTTAATTTCATTTGTTAGTTTTGTCTTGTCTCAGTACACACCAGAGTGAAAAATGAGTTTCTGCAATACTTAAGCTTATGTTAGAAGTCTGGGTAAATATAATAATACTCAAAGAAATAAACAGAAAACCACAAAACAAATATTTATAACCAAAAGCTTGACCGCAGTAGTCCCAACGAAATTCCTCTCTAATGAGCCCGGATTAGTAGCTGCAAACTCAAGTTGAAAAGTGTGAACCACTCACTGGTAAATCACCTGTAAGGTTACATTTATCAGGAAGATTTGTACATGCTACTCATATACATGATTGCCACTCATAAATCTCAGACAATCACGGTCGCCCATTTCGAAAAGTCGCTAAAATCTCCGTTGACCAGCTCCAGATTGTCCCACGAATAATTTTCTCCACTCTTAGGTCGATAATAAAAACGCAGCATCGGTTTTGGAGGAGGAGCCACAGGGAGAATGGCGTATCTGCGCAAGTCAAGGAAACCATGTGCTGTCTCTTTTAACCTCCAACCTCTGGCCCTTTGCTTTCCCTTTACTTACACTTTCCATCTGTCAACAAGTGCTTGTAATTTTATTACACTGTCCTGTCGTTTATGCAGAGTTGGTATTATTTTACAGAGTTCTGTTAATGGACTGGATAAATGGTAATGCTATTTAAACTAGTCTCCTGCTCCAACAAACACAGCTGCAACTGTACTACTATTTCTGAGCAAACATCTTGACCTGAACATGTAGTGCTCTCTGAACCCGTCCAAAGAGAAATTGGAGCAGACAGCAAAGGAAAAGCATATTTGGCCGCTAGCAGCAACCAACCGTGTCGAATCATAATTCATATACAGTGTACCCTCTTTTTCTTTTATATTGCATTTAGAGTCCAAAAAAAGCATGTGTGCTGCTTCACCTGGCATCTCATTTTCAGCCAAGAGTCAAATGGTGATTATTCATTATAAACGTGAGAAGAAAATCTGCATAATGTCCAGTACATCAGACTCTTTTTAATCTAAGTACACTGTGATAAAAAATCAAACACCAGTAGGATGAAGCACACAATAAACTAGTGCACGTCTTCAGTGGTTGTAGACCAGGATTAAAAAAGAGTATCAAATAAGGGGGAAAGTATTAGCTAATGCGGTAAGTCAGAAAAAGAAACAGAGATGGTAATGAGAATCATGCAACAACTGATAAGAGAAAATTAATCATGAATTTGTTTCTTTCATGAATTCTAGATGTGCGTGCCTCTGCTACATTATATGGCAGGCGATTAGGGATCGCTTAATTTGTCGGTGCAGCGACGAGTCAAATACCTTCCCTGTCCCAACACACTTTCTCTGTTATGTATCAGAAATCCTGTATCCTTTGTTCTGTCACTTATCCCTCTTGTGTGAACATTTTAAAGGACATTTGTGTTTTCAGATTTCTGCACATTCTCCCATCTGTGAGAACATTTGTTTTGGGTGAACTGCGAGGCACCTGTATCACATGATGAAAATCTGAACTTGAACCCTTCCTCTTGGAGCTCACGCTGGCTAGGCGGTCAGGCTCACAGGCTTTACTCATGAAAGACGTTTGATGGTGGTTGTTTATTCCACTTAACGATCATCGTCCTAAAGAAGTAGCTTAGAGCTTAAAACATGTGGCTTATAACTTATCTACTCAAGAAGGAGACCACTGGTAACCACTCACTAAATCTAACGCAGGTGGGACTACGGTGCCTCCACTCAAATGATCACTGACCTGAGGATGGAGAAAAAAAATTACGCCACTGTTTCCACGTGTCTTTAGTACTTATGTCACGTGTTAAGCCCCAATCGATATTAAACATTACGCCATCAGCCCCTAACTCCGGGGACGTCAAAGCACTCAAGTCCCTCTTGCAACTACTTCTAAGAAATAAAGTCTTATCTCCCAGAACTCCCCAGGGGAAGTCACGCGAGCCAGACAGGGACATCACAACTCCGAATGCATTTTCTAGCTGCCCTTTTTCCCAGTGTTTACATGCTTTTAATGAACTAGGAAACACTGCCTGAGAATTTTACAGGTTCTGTTTCTTTCACTCATCTCTTGAAGCTATCAGTTTCTTTTCGCACGGCAGCTCCCTAAAGTTGGACGATCATAACAAAATATGAAAGAACACCCCTTGGCCTGCTACGTGATATTGTCAAAGTGGGGAAAAAAAAAAGTTCAACAATATAATTTGCCGATAGAGGATGCGGTACTGGATTACACCACCTGAAGCCTTCCAAGAGAAGTAATCCAACTACTTCTAGACTAAAAACCAGAGATTCTTGTTCCTCAGAGACTGTGCAGAAGTGAATTTTCCCTTCTTAATTTTTTTTTAAATTCTTAAAATTTAAGAATTTTTCCTTCTAAAAGCTTAATGCTTTTAATTGTAGATGACAGTCCTCATTTAAATTATACTTTCCTGGCTACAAAGAAAATCGAAAATGTCCCAGATTGGGGTGGACTGCTCATATACAGACACTATTAGCAGAGCAGTGGTTTCATATCCCTCATTGTACCGGAGCCTTGAAGCCAATGCTTCAGTCTCCTCAATCACAGCAACTTAAAGCAGAAAGTAGAGTGACACGAAAACCATCCCTGTGGCCCGTCTTGGAAGCTAAGCAGAAATATTTAAGTAGAAGTATCAACTTCTATACATACATGGAATCTATTTTTTTTAATTTTTTTAATTGGAGTTCAATTGCCAACATTTAGCATAACACCCAGTGCTCATCCCGCCAAGTGCCCCCCTCAGTGCCCGTCCCCCAGTCACCCCCACCCCCCTCCCCTTCCACCACCCCTTGTTCGTTTCCCAGAGTCAGGGGTCTCTCATCATCCATGGAAGCTTTTTAATGGCCTATCTCCTAGTTCCTTGGTCAAAACAGTCCTTACAGAAACACTTATTTAAAAGTCAATCTTTAGGTTTGGTTTTCTTCTCAATTTGCTTGACTTGAGCTGAGTAACCGGAGGGGAGCACGGGGAGGGGAAGCCCTGCCCGGGGACCTGGACCGCGCTGGGGGAGGGCGCCGGGGCCCAGGGCCAACCCTCCGCAGCCAAGGCCTCAGGGGCCCAAGGAGCCTGGCCGCTGCGGGGCCAAGAGGACGCTCCTCCTCCTGCTACAACCGTGACAGCAACAGGCCCCGACAGAGCCAGGCTGCAGGCGCCCCTCCCCGCGAACGGAGCCCGTGGGGGAGGCTGGGGCGCAACGTCCACGAACGCCACCGATCGTGGTTATTTATTCTTCCCACGCTCTGTAGCTTACCTCCCATCTGCACGGAATCATTTGTATGGCTGAAAATCTAATTTTAAAAGCTTTCAGAACTGTGTTTTCGCCATCCCATCTTAGGTCAGCGAACAAGCATTCCAGGGAGGAAAGACTGGTTCTGCCTAATAGTTACATGACGCTCCTTCCAAACACGTACTTCCCTTAACACCCTACAACAGAGTTGTTACGAGACCTTTACAGCCATTCCTATTGCAGAGTTTGGAATTCTGGTTTTAAAAGGAACATTTAAGAGGAAATTTATAGGCCTCTTTAAATACCTTATAATAATATTTCCAGACTAATAAACACTACTCCAGTACAGAAACAATGTCAAGAAGGCTGACACTAAGAACCCGAACTTTACAAGGAAACACTGCCAACTTCCTCTGAAAAGGAAACACAGTGGCGATTTTCCCCTCCAGACCTTAATCAAAAGTTTCCATAAAGAAGTAAGGTAAATCTCACCACCGCACAACCAAGAGAGAATAATACAATTACAAGGACACAGACAGAAACCACTAAATGCTGACCAAATACAACAACTGAAACCACTGGAAAACCAATCATAAACTTCCATAAGACCAAAAAAAAAAAAAAAAAGAAAGAAAGAAAAGAGAGGCACACTCTTAATCCATTAATCTACCGGTGAACAGATTCCAGGAGAGCACAAGGAAACAGATCCAAAACACATTTAATAAAATACAAGGTACTACCCGAAGCAACAATAACCGTTTCTGTCTACTTACAGCCTGTACAGCTTCGAAGTCCCAAGAAACAGCAACTCAGGAAACAGCTGAAGGTGATTTCTGTTTAAACGCCTTTTGAGAAAAACAAAAACAAAGCATACGTTACACAGAAAATACCCAACAACCAGTCTGTGATTTAGTCGTGTCATGCCTCATCCTGTATTTCAGGGAAGAAAGAAATGACATTCAAAAGAACCCAAGCATTGCAAATCAGAAGTTGGTTACACCTTGTGTCACCTGACTCTTTAAAGCAATTTCCCATTACGCTCACCCGGATGACTCCCCGGGCCTAAGCCCTAGCCTCACATCCCATGCAACCTCAGTCATCCAGGATACACACGATGAAAAAGGGTTTCTTGACTCAGACTCTGGTGTCTGGGTTAGGTGAGTGCAGTACACAGCACAAATGCCACAGTGAACGGTGCCCTAAAAAAAGATTCATGTGCTGCCCCAGATGACCTAAATTTTCAGCCAAGGCATTATGGGGAGATGGAAATTTCAATTTTGTGAGCATCTTGCTTAGTTGGGGGGAAAAAAAAAAAAAAACTGTGAAAAACTGTCAGCATGATTTGTCCCTATGGGCAAAAGCAGAGGAAAAACCACAGAGGTCCAAACCTAAACCCCACAATTCTTGACCCTTAGCTAAAAACAAGGCCGGGTTATAACCAATCATGGTGGCTAGAAATGCTTAGATAATGCTTTTTTAAATGCTTACCTGATATGAATTTAAATTTAGAATTTAGAAAAAAAATGTAACTGCAACTAATTCATGCCCTGATGCCATGTAACTGAGTTCTCCTGGACCGTGGACGTTCGTTAAGGAGTTGGGAAGTCCGATTTGCCTTAAGTGGGCAACCTGACCTGATTTCGGGCAACCGAAATCAGTAAAAATAATGCCCATCCCCCTGCATTTTCCAAAGTTAAATAAAATAATGATATTTTGCTTTGTTTTTGTTTTGCTGATGCAAAACATGGACACTTAAACGATTTACAGGTTGCTATAGCTCTAGACGAGAATAAGAAGGTCCAGAAAATTAATGTCATATTGAAGAACCTGGAGCTATTTCTTGAGCCTCAACTATAAATGTTAAGAGGACAGGAAGAGAAAGCGTATCCATCTTGACATATATAAATGGTCATCAGATAGGAACAAAATTATACTTATTTAATCTCCAGAGGGCAGAAATGGCACCAGTTTGACTGTAAGTCTTAAGAAAGTAGATGATAAGAAGACTTTTCTAAGAATTAGAGAATTTCCAAAAACTAGAAGAAATGGAATGACCTGCCTTGAGGAACTCTCAACTCTTTAATTCCATTTATATTCAAGCAGGGGCTATGCATTTGCTTGTTATTTTTTTTTTTTCTTGCAGAGGACATAATAAAAAGAAATCCTGCGCTAGGCGAAAAATCGCACCAGGTGAACTTCAGAACTTCTTCCAACTCTAAAATGCCACGAGGCAATGATGAAAACCGTGACTTTCATTACACAAACTCGCGTTATGAAGAAGTTGACCATCTACGGAAACACTCTCAGCCTAATAAAATGCACACCCATAAAAAAGGAGGCCAAGACAATTAGGCGGGGAAATAGTAAAATTAGCGGCGAAAGAGTGGAATTTCTTCCCACTTACACAAATTTATTTAAACAAAGCAGACAACAAGGTCAAATCTAAAGCAAAACCAAGAGCTCTTTACTCATTTATTTTTCTCCACTGGGCAAGGAGGAAAGGGAGGAGTACTTCCAGAATCTACTATGATGCAGTTCTGATAAAACGTAACTTCACTGTGACCCGGTTATGTTTTTCTCTCAAAAGACAAAGCACGAATATTCACAATAGCGGAAATTAGAATTTTTTTTAGGGAAGCAACCGCTTTCGGGTAGACTCTCATTATTCCAAGAGCCAATCTCCACTTGTAACGTGGCAGATGTGGGCTGTCGTAAAGTCATCCAACCACTGGACCAACAGACTCCCTGCAGGATTCTCCAGCTGCATCCAGGATGCTCCTTCAAGCCCCTATTCCAAGCTTTCCTTTGAGATGGTACATCTTACATGGTATGTGAAACTTCCCTGGTTCCCCTACACAGAGGTGGTGCCTCCCCTGGCTGTGCTCCCCAACCCCATGGCATTTGACAAATAACAGTATATTTAAGTAACCCTGTATATTTATTCACATACTTCTCGGATTCCCTGTAGACTGGAAGGCCTTCCAGTACAGAGACCCCATCTTTGGATCTCTTCCCTTCTTCTCCGGCACTCAGTGGGCTCCTAGGAAATGCTAAAGGACAACATACTTCTCTTTTTGCATGCTGACATAGTTCAGCAGAACGCTAGCCTATGCATTTTACATCCAGCCAACGTTCCTCTGGGTTGCTCCCTGAGGTCCCTGCCTTAGTTTTTATGCCACTGTCTAGCTAACCAGAGCCCCACCAGCAAACCTGCCTTCAGGTGCCCCATACAGCAGTCACCTGCTTTCCTTCCCATCACCTCCCTCCCCCTGCTGTCCTCAACATCACCCACAAGTTGGAAGGAAACTGACATGTTCAAACAAGTTACGATATCCTGAGAAAAGTAGGTATTTCAGATTGGGTCCATGCACTGCCTTTTTCCTAAACATTCCTTTCACAGTCCCAGCCATTCTTCACTCACTCCAAGAGCAATAGCGAACATACACTAAGCGTACTACGTGATGATCACTGTTCTGAGAGGTTTGCGTGAACTTTCTCATTCGTGCTTCGGAACCAACCCCAACAGTAGGTACTATGCTTACTGCTGTCCTAGAGACAGGTACCCTGCTCACAGAATGTAGAGTTAAGCCCTGAACTCAGGCAGGGGGATTCCAGAACCTATCTTCTGAACCACTTCTATCAGAGACACAAGCTTAACATATCTCAGCATTAATTCAAGATCATATAATACTGAAATTTCACTTCTCACTGACCTTTGCTTGGGGAAAAAGACATAGCTTTATAGAGTCTATTTCTTCACTCTCGATGCATGAACCACTTGAAAATAAAACAATTTAAAAAACTAGCTTTATATTCAGCTCCCTGTTTAAGATCCTTTTAAAATACCTGAAGTTTGAGAGAGAAATGAAAATATGTATAAAATAGTTTTCTCCGAATTCAGGTAGTTTATCATTCTTTCATGAAAACTATGGTGAGGGGATCCCTGGGTGGCGCAGCGGTTTGGCGCCTGCCTTTGGCCCAGGGCGCGATCCTGGAGACCCGGGATCAAATCCCACGTCAGGCTCCCGGTGCATGGAGCCTGCTTCTCCCTCTGCCTCTCTCTCTCTCTCTCTCTCTCTCTCTCTCTCTCTCTCTCTCTCTTTCTATCAGAAATAACTAAAAAAAAAAAAAAAAACTATGGTGAATGATCGTAACATTGTCTAAACCAACCATGAGCAGGAGACAAGGTAGGACACTAGAAGGGCAGATGGTAAGGGATGTGATAACATGTATAGGAAAACAGTATGAGGTTTTTTCACCATAAAAGAATACCAGTACACTTCGGGTTCCTGTTCTTTCTGCCATCGGTGCTATGAATAAATGGAAATCCAAACATTAAAATAAAAAGTGAAATTCTTCCAAAATATTCAGTGCAGGGGAAATTTTTTAAGCAGGGATTTCTTGTAAAATGACCAGAAATTAAACTCTTAAAGAGGACATTAAAAAAAAATCCAGTAGTACTTTAAAGACCATTAAGGTGCATAAGGACTCCTAAACAGGCTACTAGCTAGCACCTCGAATGACACAGAATACTTCTTAGCAGCTTGAAGAGGATAGTGCTGTAATAACAATTCTAATGCAAATGAGTTCAAGAAGCTGAAATCTGATGTCCCCAGAACAGAAAAACAGCATGTAGTGAATTAAGTGTATCTCAGAGGAGGATTTATGGGACCTGGCATAAATTGGCTCCATCAAGCTCACCAGGTGGGGCAGTCACCTATTGTTCGGAGCTGGGACACTCCATCCTGCTGAAGGAACGTGGAATCACATCCAGGCCTCCCGCCACCACCAGCTAGACAGGATCTGCCCCCGAGATCTCAGGGCTCACGGAGACTCTCTGGATGGTCACTCATGATTTCAGAAAGGCGTGTAGAGTGCGTCTCAAAGACGCTCCCTAGCTCCCTAGGGCAAGGATGACAGGGATCCCAACACCGCTTCCTCTGTGTTACAGCGGTTTCTGAGCGTGACCTTCAGGGGGGTGAGGGATCTCTCCGTATCACACACAACACCACTGGCCTCTGAAATGCTGATTCTCAGCAACCTCGATCTGAAGGGCAGCCTGAGCATTATTGACAAGCACTGCTTCAAATCACTATCTGCCACTGCTCCTATGTCTCATCCATTGGTAAAAGCAACAAACAGTCTTTTATTTTTTCAACTCTTCAGTTCAATGAAGAATCGCAAGCTTTAGCCCAATGCAAAATGGAAAGTGGACGTAACGTTTCCTGTTGTTGCACACGTAAGGCATTTTAGCAGCGTGTCTGGTCTGTAATAAGCCTTCAATACACGCTGCCTTCATGAGTTTATCACCTACGATCTCCTATTGGTCAAACAAAAATGCTTTCCGTTCAGGTTAACTTCTACTTGTTCTGAAAATGTTGGTGTTCTAACATTTTTAAGGTGACGATTTTAGGTTATGTATTATTCAGGTGGATAAATCAAACTTATTAGTAAAAATATTGCCTCCCCTTCGCTCCCCTGGCTTCTTGACATTTCTCTCTACACCCAGAGCAAGTGTGAGAAATACTCTGGGACAAAACCTGGAGGACCCAGTGGACATTCCCCACACCTCGTCTAATGCCGTGTGCCACGCAGAGAAAATCAGAACGAAAACTACAGTGAATATGAACATGCAAAAGCCAACTTCATCATCTACACATTTTATTAGCTCAACGAGATCAGATAATGCCTACACAGAGCTTCTGAAAAACAGAGGAGAGGTGATGAGATGCGGGGTAACACTTCTCCAAATGCCAACCGCGTGACAAGTGTTTTGGGGAGCTCTATGGGCATCATCTGATGTAAAGCATGTCCTGCCAGTATGATGATCGCTCTTCCAAAGATGGGGAAACAGTTTTGGAAAGACGAAGCAATCCGATCAACACGCCACGGGGGGACTGAGAGCAAAGGCTTCTGGTTGCGTGCAGCCGGCGTACGGACAGTGAGGTTCACGTGAGGCACGAGCGTCGTGAACGCAGAGCATCAGGCTTCTGGCGTCGCTCTTGGCTAACAGTTCTGAATTTAACAAAGGGGCACAGAAGCTTGCGAGCGGTCAGAGGGCACAATCCGCGTACCAGCAGGGAGGCCCTGGCACGCCGGCCGGAGGGCCGGGAGGAGCAGATGCGGCCACAGCGGCCGCAGCCCCGCAGACAGACGGACCTGCCCAGACCCCCCCAGGGCCGCTTCCCCGCAGGCTCCCTTGAGGGGATATTCCGGGGGCGTCGGTGCCAAGTCACCCCCACTGATCCCAGTCCCCCGTCCAAGCGCTCTCGCCGTGTCCCGACAGCCCAGCAGCTAGAAATCGCTCTGAAAAAGGGTACGAAGAGTGACCGGTAGAGGAGTCCATGCAGCCAAGTGCGTCCTTCCGTGGAAGTGGCGAACGCCGGGCCCGCCGCCGGCAGAGGCACCCGCAGGGCCGGGACGCAGTTCAGGGCCACGCTGCCCGGCTGCCTCCGCAGACCCGCGTCCCAGGGCGAGCGAGGGCGCTCCCTCCGGAGGCGGGATAAAGGAGCCGGCATCCTGCACGCACGGCACAAAGGGGGAGCCCCAGACAGATGTGGGAAAGATAAACAGCCCTGCTGCCTCGGTGTGTCCGGCGGCCCACGGACAGCGAACAGGCCCGTCGCCGCCACCGTTCAACCGCAGGCCCCAGGGAGGGCGGACGGGCGCGCTGGCCGCCACACCTGTCGCGGGTGTGCGCCGAAGCCCTGTGTGACCAGTCGGCGTGATTCGGAACAGTCCAGCGTCGCTTACCAACAAGTGACAAGGAGTCACGTTGAACCGGTACACACTTGATCGTCCACACACGCTTTCGCTCACGCGGGGTGTATCCTCGGCCTCTGAAAGTCTGGTATGTTCTCGGGCCCCAAGTTGTGTCTCCTAAGAAAATAACTGCTGTGGTTTAAAGCTGGAAGGAAAAAGCGGCCAGATGACAATGGTTTCGAGATGAGCTGGCATTCTTTTCCGAGGAGATTAGCACTGTTGGCTTGCCCTTATTTTAAGAAAAGGAATGTGTTATGTGTTGCCTGTAAACTTGTAGGATTAGTCAGAAGAGGGATTCTCTAGGTCCTCGATGAACGGGGATAAGTGGTGCTTTCCTTCAGACCTGTTCCACCACATATTCTCTACTTGAACTCCTGTGCAGCGGCCTACAGCAAGGATCCTAGGGCTCCGCAATGCCTCGGCCTCACACCGGCTGCCACCTGCTTACGACTGGTGTATGCACGCAGGAGAACTAATTCTGCACAGGCCTTAAAAAAAAAAAAATGTGTTCTTTAGATATCCTCTCCTGAGAGTGTAGGGTTTGGTCAAATGTAGGTTCCACTGTAAAGGGATTTAGACTCTTCCAAGCTAAAATGAGTATTTTCTTTGTACCGACTGGATAGAAACATGGAAATGTCTAAGCGTACGACTTTATTTTCCAGGACTCCCCAGCTGGCTCCATGGGAATACTTCTGGACTCTTTTCTTTTTTTTTTTTTAAGCCAAAAAGCAGTATCAAAAGACAAAGTTAGCAGGAGAAATTTCAAATCCGAAGATACTAAAACGTGGAGACTTTAAAGTACTACTTGTCTTCAAAGACCTTACATGCCATCGGTATGAAAAGAAAAACAGTGCAAACCTCTGCCTGTATCAGTACTGCAATTTCCTTATTATAAGACGATTGTGAAGTTAACGCATTGCCTAATACCCAAGATTTCCTATGGTATGCTCCTGGTTTTCAGTAACATAATTTAGGAATATCAGCATTTAATTTTGCATATAAGTGTCTCACTGCATTTAGGATTTAATGTCCTAATGTTATTTATTTATTTTTTGGCAACCTTAAACAATTTCAAAACTTTCTCATACTCTTGCTTTTGTATTAGGAAGGAACCCATAAACATAAGACAATTTGCACTAGTGGAAACTGAAATGGCCTGTGTCTCCTTAAAAGGCCATAAAAGAGAACTTTAATGACTGCAGCTTAATCCCATAAACAATAAGTGAGCAACAGAATTTTACACCAGCCCGCAAATATTCTGGGCCTCAATACGATTTTTTTTTTTTAATTTTAACCCTCAAAGACGTTATGCACCAGCCAAGAATTACTTTGAATTAACAATTTTGCATGCAGGCTTCAGTGCAGGTACACAGGTATCTTCTCTGTAGGATAGACGGGTAGGATAGACGTTCCAGTTCTTTCTTACAGTTTGTAGTTTGTTTTCCTTAATGGTTTCCACTGAATTAACTAGTCACTTAACTAAATTAGATTTCAGCTGAACACCTCGATTAAACACATAGGAGGGCTCTTAATACAATCTACGTGAGGTGCGTTTCTCAGGGTTTCATTTCATCCCCAGATAAGCAAGGGTGGCTGGCAAGAGGGACCTTGGCAATCCGGCCCTGCACGGGTTAGGTCTGGGAGTGTAGGAGGACACCGTCAAAACAGGAGGCAACATGGTCTCGTGTGTGACTCAGGCTCCTTGAGAGTGATGCAGCAGGGCCTTCTGGTGATGTCACATCTTCTGATACAGTCTTCCAAGGACAGAAAGGAGGGAGGCAGGGGGGAGGGAGGATTGGAGGGGGTGTAGACGGAGGAAGCTTTTCGGCTTTTGTTTTTTAGCAAGGAAGGTTTTTAATATCCATGTGCTTCTTGACATTTGACTGATAACCCTGTACTTCGCCGCTTCTCTGAAGTGCAGAAAAAAGATTTTTTTTTGGTAGTTATGACGCTTTGATTTACAAATAGTGGCTTTCCCATGCTCTACGCTACCGTTAAATTCAACCTAGCCACACCAACAACAGCCTAATCTGTTTCTTACAGATTAAAAGTTGGGATTTCTAAAAGGGCACAGATCTTATCTTCTGTTCTCAGACTTGTCTTCTCTCTCTAGATCAAGCTAAAACTATCAACATAAAACAAGGAAAAACTGAGAATTTTGAAATGTTCACAAAACATTTCACAATTGTTTTGTCGTTTTAAAATGGAAAACACTTAGAAACATGAATCATACATGAATAAAACTATTTTTTTTATTTTTTTTGTTCTTCAAGGAGAGAAAATTAAGTTAATGTGCATCTTATATGAGTGGCATTTGTAACATTTATACCATAAGCCTGCATTTATACACCTTTTCATTAGTTTGAATTTAAAAATCCACATCTAAATTGCTAAAAACCATATAAGCTCACACAACGTCTAATTAGTTAAAAGTTAATTCATTGATCACTTCCTGTCTCTTACAACTTCTTGGGAAAAAAGAGGCAATTTTTGTGATGTTGACAACCACCTACTAAAATAAAGACTACATCCCATAGGCCACAGTAATTTGGTTGTGGAACCCTCTGGTTAGCTTTCTTTATTTTTATTTTTTTAAACAATGTGCTGAACAAAATGTATAATGGTTTATTTTGTGATAGCTTGAATGCATTCTTTAACAAAACTGCCTTGCCATTTAACGTATTTAAAAAAAAATAAATATTTGAAAAGTGTATCCACAATGTTCCTAAGAAATGGTTTTGAATTCCAGAGTCCCAAGGAGATGAATTGGCTGTCAGATAACAATGTGCTTCCATCAGATGGACTTGGCAGTTGTAAACAAAAGGAATTTTCTCAGCTTTTCCTCACAAATATGAAATATTTGCTTTCGGCCAACAGCTGGGGTGATTTAAAGAAGTCCTGCATATATATTAGCTTTCATTCAAAATTACAAATCCTCCTCCCACTCTGAAACATCTGACTGCATCTTAGTAGAACTGAAAATTGTTCTGAGATGAAGTGACATTCTCAGGGGAAGTAAAAGTCAAGAAATAGCACCTTCTTGCAACTCTCATCAAATTTCAGATCACAGACCATTTGGTTAAGAATTTCTAGAAAAAGTTAATTTGTTCAAATGGTATTTGAAGTGGCCTGAAAAACAAGGAGCAAGTTTGGTCTGTTCTAGCATTTCTGAACATATTTACAATATAACCGAAACAGAGACTGCATGAAAAGTCACTGAAATTCCTTCAACCGGATGTTGCTTAAAGATATATACATACGTATCCATATGACCAAAAAGTATTCATGAGTATAGTGTTTAGGTTTGAATTATAATTTTAAAATTATCTCTCCATCTTACCAAATGCTTAAATTATTTTGATACTTTGTAAATAGATAAATTAAAAATACAATAGGCTCACGACAAATTAACGATTCATAAAAGTCTATGAAAGAGACCAAAGTATATTTTCAGAGTATTTGTATATACTAAGAGACAGGTTACGAACTTATGAACTTTGTAATGAACTTAACCAAATGTTTACCTTGTTTTTAATTCTCTCTGAAAAATAGCTCAAGGTGGTGGCTTTAAACTTATTTTGAATTCCACAGCTAAATTCCCTACCTTGTAATATATATCATGAACAAAATTTTATGGTAAAATAGACATCTCTGGGCCTAATTTTACTTGTGGTTATAAAAATGGAGCCTATAGATTCACAAACATCTTAAAAGCTGACAAGCCATTTTTTTTCTACTTAACAATTGCAGAGAATTAACGTTTTGCCTATGGGCCCAGTGCATCTGAATATGTGCTATGCCTAAAATGAACTTCCTATTTCAATGTTTTAAATAAAATTTTTATTTTTACCTAAAGTGACTATTAAAGCAGGCGTGGAAATTGTTGCTACTTTTAACAGAGCTGTTCATTACCCTTAAAACACAGACTTAGTAAACTTGAGTTATCAAGACATAAGAGACATGGAACTCAGATTTCAAATTACAAAGTGTGTAGTTTATGTCAATTACTGCAAGCAAAGATTTTGTCCTCTGTAGATATATACTATACTGTAGATATAAATTAATAATGGCCCTCAAGTAGCATATATCAATCTCTTAAGATTTTGTTTCTGAAAAAAATAAAATCTATTTTAAACTTTGGATTCCACAGGATCTTCTTGGGGGAAAAAAAAAAATCAATGTTAAAATGACCATGTTTTGATAATATAATTCTTGCTTCCATTTCTACTAATCCTTAAATTCTTTTTCCGAGAGAAATATCTAAAAAGCTACCATAAAATAATGAAATAATGTTAATGGCTGTTACTAACCATGTCCACCATAAGTGAGAAATACCAAAAAGCTAATTTTTACCACTAAGAATTTAAAATATGTCCTCCAATGGCACTAATGACACACAAAGCAACAGCATGAAAATGAAAATAACTACTAGCAAACTTTTCTGATAATATACTCTAAATGCAAATAAAACCACCACCTTTCTTACTATTAAGGCAAATAAAACAAACTAGATGAGCAGTAAGGAAAACCTGTAGCTCTCTAAGTACCAAAGCAGTGGTTATTCAAGGAAATCAACGTCTCAGAAAAGGAAGTCTGTATTTTTTTTTAATCTTTATTAAAGGTTAGTACCATTTATGCAAAATTCCACAATCTCCAATTGTAAATTAGTCTGAACACCACTTGTTGGACCCCTTGTCTCCGTAAAGCATTCAAAGACTACGACATGAAATCGAAGACATGGCCCTTGAAATTCAAGTATTTTTTTTTTAAATACAGTTATGTCGTCATAACTTTGGAATTAAAAATACTTACAGTCTCTCCAGTTCCTTAAGATCCTGGAATGCTCCTCTTTCAATGGTGCTAATCTTATTCTCCATAAGCTGACTGAAATGCAAAGTATAATAGGGTCTTAATGTTACCACTCCCCATATGAGCGAGTTTCATTCAGTTCAGCAACTGAAAACTTGTAACCTCTTTCCCTTTATAAAATCAAGTAGTGCTCTGGTTTGAGCTTTAATATCAAACTTAATGAGTATTTGAGAGAAATCACAGAAGGCGAACAGCATCCACATCACAAAACTTTGGTAGAAAACCCTTATGCGTAGTTTCTCACAAGATTTTCTAGCCAAAACTCTGAACCCCCAAGTACAGTCTGTCCTGAAGGGCAACCCATGACACTGCAGTTTTGGTGGCTGTTTTTTTTGGTAAACTGATTTTGGAGTGAGTTCTTAAACTGAAAATAATCAATATACAGCATGTCACCATACACATACTTTAATTCATTTATGGATATACATCAGGAAGTGAAAGATTTCACAACGGCCAAAATGTGTCCTTTAAAAGATGAACACCCAACACACAGTGATCAAAAGTGTCATGTTCACTACAATGTAAATATTTACAGATCTGTGGGTAAAAAGTTTTAGATACATTACATTGAATCTCCAAAGATGGTTCCCTCACAACAAATTTTACCCACTAATTAAAGAATAAACAATATCATAAAGAGCTCAAAGATTCAAAATACAGGAAACGATTCAGAATATAACCAGTGTACTTTTTTTTTAATAGAAAAACATTTCCCATCAAAAACTGTGGAAAACTTGGACTCTCTGGTTTTAAGGTTAGAAATTATATCTAAGTGCCGTTTGCTAGAAAAGTCTTTTATATTAGCAATAATAAAATGCAGACCCACTTAAATTCTTTCTAGTTAATCTCAAATCCTAAAAGTGTATCAAATATCTCACATTACTTATTCATATTGTGAAAGCAATTATTCTACACGTTTATATGCATAAGGCACTTAGGGTATGGTATAGCAAACATTTGAGGTCATTTCTATAATATTGTTTCAATGGCAAGCATCCAACCTTAAAACAAAAGCCAACGTTTTCATCAAAAGCTGTAATACAATGACAAAACAAAAACAAAAAAAGAAAGGAAACAAAGGCCTTTCAAAATTTTATGTTTCTGTCATTGGGACAGTTTTTCAAACTGAGACCAGTAACAATACAAAACATGCAACCTTAAGAACAAAAGAAAATTCTTCAAAATACAGAAGAACGTACTTACAGAACTCTTAGGTGTCGAAGACCAGCGAAATCTGTCTTGGTAATCCGTGTGATGTTATTGCCATTCAAATCCCTGAGAGAAAGCAAGAAAATGAAAGTTCCATTTTAGTTCTATCAAGATCTAGTTAAACAAAGAAAAATAAAGACTAAATAACTTTAAGGTGAAAGATCAGTTCCAATTACTAAAATAGCTTATGAGTAAATGAGACAAGGAAGTAGAAACCTCTGAAAGAATCTTTTTTTTTTTTTTTAAATGATTCTTAACAAGTTTACAGAGTCCATGCTTACTGGCATCTGACAAGAGCATGAAGCGATTATGTTATCAGAAGCCCTCTTTTGTGTGTGTATGGGGGCGCTTTCAATTTTTGTTTTCATGAGGATGTGTAAATTAATTTCACAGGTATTCTATGTATTATTATCAGGCACACCCCGAAAAAGTTCCCTTCAGGAAGTTCACAAGAATAATTTTCTAATGCTACCCAGGAAGGACTTTTTTTTTTTTTTTTTAAATTCTACCCCGAGGTGGCACGGTGGCTAAACTTCCTAAGGCAAAGAAAAAAGTCAGAGTGCCATCAAAAGAGCCGCACTTCAAAGACTTGCATTTATAGGCATTTACCTTCCAACAATTCTATGTTTGTATGAAAACTAAACTCTTCATTTGCAGCTCAGGGAACCCCGCTGTGACGGTGAAGTCAAAACTACCAGAGGAGGCAATCATGGAAAGATTCAGGCCCTGACATTTTTGTTCGAATTTCAGCACCACGTTCCCTTCGAGTCACCACCCCCTTTTCTGGCATCTTGGGTCAAGATCTAAACTTGCCCTGGTTCCAATCATTTCAAGTAAAACCAGGCTTTTTGTTTTGCTGCGGTTTGAGTGTCCTCCTTCCCGTTAAGTTTTTCTCTGGCCTCGGAGTCGAAAACCTCATGATGGAAATTTGTATGTAAAGCACTGACTTCCTCAATGATGGAATCCTACCAGCGGCCCTGGGCAAACTATTCTCTGAAAACTTTCTGGATTCCCTCCTAGGGATCTTTTTTTTTTTTTTCTTTTCGTTTTTTTTTTTTCTTTTCGCCCAGGCACCCCAAACTCTGTTACTATTTTGTTCTGGGCACACTCCCTTTTTGAGTAAGACACGTTAGTGCCCAAACTTTACACTTTTTTTTTTTTTTCTGCATAGCACGAAATGACAAGTGCGACAGCAGACTCCCCAACCCACTCCCCATGCTGAGCAAAGTGCCACCGAGGTGCTCCGACCATCCTTGGGGTCTTTTAGGGCTGTCTGCCTAGCACGCAGCCCTGCCCCCGCCCCAGAGGGGCCCCCGCCCGCCCAGCGCGGGGCCGGAGATGCGGGGCGCAGGCCAGGGCGGCGGGAAGGGCAGCGAGGGCTCCTGTCTGGCCTTGGGGCGGCCTTGGGGCGGCCTTGGGGCTGGAAGCTGCGGGCGGGGAGCGAGGCGGGGAGCGAGGCGGGTCGCAGGGGGAGCGCCGGCAGGGCCCGGCGGGTCCCTCCGCGGGGCCGCAGCCGGGGGCGAGCGCGGCGCCCGGGGCGCTCACAAAGGGAAGGGGGGGCGGGGGCGCCTCGGGAGCCACGGGCCGTCCCCCGTCCCCCGTCCCCGTCCCCCCGCGGCCGCCCTGACTTCTTCATTAGAGATCCGCGGAGACAGGGAGGCGGGGATGTCTGCGGGCAGCCGAGCGGGGCGCGGGGAGCGGGGAGCGGGGAGCGGCGGCCACGTGAGCGCGCGCGGAAACTGCCAGAAAGGTGGACGGGGCCCCGGGGAGGGGGCGCCGGGGGACGGGGCTCTGCGGGGAGGGGGCGCCGGGAGAGGGGATGCCGCGGAGGAGGCTCTGCGGGGAGGGGGCGCTTGGGGAGAGGGAGCTGGGGAGGGGGGAGCTGGGGAGGGGACCTCGGGGAGGGAGCTGCTGGGGCTCCGCGGAGAGGGGGCGCCTAGAGGAGCGCGCCCCGGGGCTCCGTGGGGAGGGCAGGTTCGGTCTGGGAGCGGCCCTAAGTTGGCCCACGCGGGGTGCGGGTGCGGGTGCGGGTGGGGGCGGGGGTGCGGGTGGGGGTGGGGGCAGGTCCTCCTCCCCGGGTCCCGGGGCATCCCGCCCTCCGCGGCCTGCACAAGCGCCCCCGGGCGGCCCCCGCCGCCCCACGACCCTCCCTCCGCAGCCCTCCATCCCGGGGAGCGGGGTGGCACGAAGCCGGGGAGCGGAGCCCTCTGCGTCCCGAGGTCCCCCGCCCGCGGCGACACAAGCTGGGGTCCGGCCCCCCGACCCCGGCCACCACCGCAAGGTGACTCCGTTTGGGGAACAAAGTGGCGCGTCCCTCGGCCCGGCCGCCCGCGAGGGCTGGTCCCCGCGCCCCCCGCGCCCCCCGTGCCCCCCGCGCCCCGCGCCGCAGGCCCCACGGCCGCCGCGGGAGGCGAGGGGCTGCCCGAGGGGGGGCAGGGACCCGGCGCGGCTGGCGGCCCCCCCTCCCCGTCCCCCTCCCCCTCCCCGTCCCCCTCCCCCGCCCTCCGCTCCCCGCGCGGCGCCCTCGGGTCCCTCGCCCTCCCGGGGAGTCGCGGCCGGGACGCGCGCGGAGGCGCTGCCCAGGCGCGGGCGGGCGAGCCGCGGAGCCCCGGGGCCCGGGGTCGGGGGGGGGGGGTCGGGGGTACTCACAGCCTCTCGGTGTTGCGGGGGATGCTCCTGGGCACGCTGCGCAGCGCCAGCCCGTGACAGTCCACGGTGCTGCCCGAGCAGGAGCACTGCGCCGGGCACGCCTGCGGCGCCGCCTCGCCCAGGATCAGCAGCACGAGCCCCAGCGACACGGGCAGCGCCCGCCGGCCGGCCCCGCGCATCTTCGCCCGCGGGCGCCGCGGCTTCGTCGGCGGCTCGTCGCTCCGCGTCTGCGGCCCCGGGTCGGGGTGCGGGTCCCGGCGGGCACGGGCGGCGGAGCGGGCGCAGGTACGCGCCGCCCCGGCAACTTGGGCCGCGGGCGATGCGGCGGCCGCGCCGAGGCCACGAGGACGCCCCCGGGCCGGGGGCCGAGGACCCCGCGCCGCGAGCCCCGGGGGCTCAAGCTGGCGGCGGGGGAGCGGGGGGGAGGGCGGCGCCGGCTGCTCGGACCCCCCCGCGGACGCGGTGCCAGCGCGGGGGCCGGGCCGGGGGCGGGGGCGGCGGCGGCGGCGGGGGCTGGGTCGCGGCTGGGTCGCGGCGGGCTCCCCGGAGCTACAGGGCGCGGGGGCCGCGCGGGCGCGCCGGGGGGGCGGGCATGGCGCGCGGGGGCGCTCGGGGCTCAGGCGCGGCTGCGGCGCGGCCTCCCGACAGCGCGGACGGCGGGGCGCGGCCTCCCGACAGCCGGGGGCGGCCCGCGGGCACACGTGCACTCCGCTCCGCCGGAGGGGGTCGCGCCGGGCCCGCCTCCCGCCCGGCGTCCTTGGCGACGCTCCGCGCCCGGGCCCGGGCCTGGGCCTTCCCGAGGTCACGCCGACGAGACAAAAGGGCAGCGGGGCCGCAGCGCCCGCCAGGCGGCACCCCGACCCGGGAGCGCGGGGTCCCCCGGCGACTGGGTGCGCGGGCCGGGGGGCAGGCGTCCGCGTGCGGGTCCGGGTGCGGGTCCCGGTGCCGCCGCGCAGTCCCGGCGGGCGTCCAGGTGGTGGTGCCGGTGCTGGTGGTGCTGGTGGTGCTGGTGGTGCTGGTGCTGGTGGTGCTGGTGCTGGTGCTGGTGCTGGCGGCGGCGGCGGCGGGCGGGGGGGCTCCGCCGCTCCGAGGACGGCGCGGTCCGCTGCGCGCGCGCGTGTGGGCCCCTCGCGCGTCCCGGGGGCGCCGCAGCTCCGCGGCAGACACCTGATGGCAGAGGCGGCCGCAGCCCCTCGGCCGCCCCGCGCCGCCGCCCGGCGCGCGCCGCTCCCCGAAGCGCAGGAACTTTTCCGAGGCTCCGGGCCCCGCGCCCCGCGCCCCGCGGCCGCCTTCCCGCCGCCGACGTCGCGGCGCCGCGCGGCTCCCGGGGCTGCACCTGCCTCGGCGCCTCCGCGCGCCTCCTCCTCCGCGGGGAGCGACCCCGAGCTCCCGGGCAGCGCCGGAACAATAGGGCGGGCGGGCGGGCGCAGCGGCCCCGGCTGCGGCCCCGGCTGCGGCCCCGCTCCGGCTGCGGGAGGCTGGGTCGCGGGCGCCCGCGCAGCCTTGTCCTCAGCGCTCCCGCCGCGCGCGCCGAGCTCGGCCGCCGCCGCCTGCGCCCGGGAGCCGCGGCGCTCCCATCACCCGCCGCCGCGGGCCTCCGCCGTCCGCGCGCCGCGAGCCCAGCAGCCCAGTCCCAAGTTCGGCCGCCGCGCGCCTTATATGGGCGGCCGAGCGCCCGCCCCCGCCCCGCCCCGCCCCTCCCCGAGCGCCCCGCCCCGCCCCGCCCCGCGCGCCCCTCCCCGAGCGCCCCGCCCCGCCCCGCCCCGCGCGCCCGGCGCCGCCCCCGGCACCTCGCCGCCCGCAGAGGTGAGGCCCGCGCTGCGGGCGCGGCCCCGCGCGGGGTGCGGGAGGGGAGGGGGGAGGGGAAGGGAGGGGAGGGGGCGCTGCGGGCGCCCTGGCTGCCGCTCCGCCCTGCGCCCCGGGGGCTGCTCCGGGGAGGGGGGGGGCGCAGCGACCGAGAGGCCGGGAGACGGCGGCGGCGGGGAGGGGGGGGGTGGAGGGAAGGAAAAAAAAAAAAAAAAAACAAGGAAAAAAAGAAAAAAAAAAAAAAAAAAAAAGCCCATTGTACCGAAATAGACCTGCCTGCGCTCGCGGACGCACACAGGCGCACCCGGGGGGAGCTCCGAAGTTCAGAGTTTGTGCAAGTTTCGCGGCGCCTCGCCCGCCGTCCCGTCCCCGGGAACCCTCCCCGAGGCGGGCGTCGCGGACACGCGGGAGGCTCCCCCTCCCCCGCCCCCTCCCCTCCCCCGCCCGCGCCCGCGCGACTCGCTCCCGACGGCCCTAGCAACGCGCGGTGCAGCGGGAGGGCTCGCGTACCTGGGGGAGGTCTGGCGTCCCCCCTCCACCACCACCGCTGGGCTTTGAAACACCGTTTCCCTGTTTCTTGCCTTTTTGTGTGTGTGATGCGCGGCTGGCGACTGCTGCACGCTCGTGCTCCCCGCCCCTTCCCCAGCAAAAGCCAGTGTCCCTCTGGAGCTGAAAGGGTAAGTGGAGGGGGGGGCTCCTCGGGGGCCGCGGCACCCCGTGCCCTCCTCGCCCGCGCCCTCGCACCGCACCCCACGAGGCGTCCGGGAGGCCCTGCGAGCCCCCCGGGGTGCGCCCCCGCAGTGCGAGAATCATCTGTGGATCTGCCCCCCCCCCAGAGCAGGAGGACCTGTCCAATCCCCTTCTGTATCCCCAGCATCTCCCACGATGCCTGCCTGCCACGTAGTCGGTGCCCTGAAAACTGACCCATTTGTTTGAACCTAAGAATGTATGTACTTGGGGATCCCTGGGTGGCGCAGCGGTTTGGCGCCTGCCTTTGGCCCAGGGCGCGATCCTGGAGACCCGGGATCGAATCCCACGTCGGGCTCCCGGTGCATGGAGCCTGCTTCTCCCTCTGCCTGTGTCTCTGCCTCTCTCTCTCTCTGTATGACTATCGTAAATAAAAAAAAAAAAAAAAGAATGTATGTACTTCATCTGAAATTTCACCAGTATTCATATGAACTCCCCCCCCCCCCCACTTCAGTTTTCCAAAATGTCTTTTAATTTCCAAAAGGTCTGTCGGGCTGTCTCTACCTATTCGTTTTGCCAGCTCTGGAAATCCTAAAGCTGTTCTGAGGACATTTCCAAAGACAGGGGACCCATTCAACAAAACCAAAGGGGAACTCTTAGGATTACTCATTTTAATGCCATAGATTTATGCTGCTCTGTTCTTTTAAAGACTTGAAAACACTTAACATTTATTAACTCATTTGTCCTTCTAGGTTTTAGCTTAAAGGTCTGTTATGTAACTTCTTTAAGAAGGTGAAAGTGGAAGGCGTACTCACGTTTCCTTGTAAGGCTAATGAGTTAAAGAATAAGTAAGTGCCTGTGAACGACCAAGTGTTCTTCCAACACCCTACCCCAGCGCCAGCGAATTTTCTTTATTCTCTACCAATAAATCATGTGGTTGAAATATATTTACTGCCACTCTAATTAATTTAATTTCATGACTCTGATATCTTGTCAGCAGCAAGATGTATTTATGTTCAACTTTATCCGCCACCTAGAAACATTGTTCTGCATTTCAATTGCAAAAACATACCTTGCATTCCAATACTTGCAATTAATTTTATGCACACACACACACACACACACATAGTTGCACCAGTGAAAGTCATAAACATGAGTTCAAGTTTGATTCTTTGTCTGGCTCACTGTCCATTCTGTGTAAAGCCAAGTAAAGAACTGAAAATAACATTTGTAGCAACATGCCTATTGGAACACATTTTTAAATTCGATGGAAATTTAAATAAGAAGATATGTCCAGTGGATTTCATGAAGAAGAAAAGGGAGACTGCAGCTAAATTCCTGAGCAACGTGGCACAGTAATTTCTCTCTGTTATCAACTTTTGAGTTAATGAAGGGAAATTTATACATGAGTGACCAGGTTTCTAATTTCTAAAGCTATTCTTGTAGTATTCCTTTAGTATTATTGTGGGGTGTTTTTTGGAAGCCTTGAATGCTTCAAGACCAGTAACTTCTAGTTCTTTGGTTTCCTAGATTATGTTGCTCCCAAATGAGATCCCAACTTCTCTTTGGCTGTATTAGACCCATCCTGAAGAAAGCCTTCTGTGGTGCCTCTTGTCACCACATGAGGTCTCCATAAATCCTGACCTGAATTAAACAGAAGTGGAAACCACTGGAGTCAATACTCAGGTCTCCTATTACGTTGAGAGAGAGAGAGAGAGAGAGGAGAGAGAGAAATCCGGTTGCTACGACAATTTAGGAAACAATTTAGACAATTAAAAAAATCATACAGTTAAAAAGTAAAAAGCAAGCCTTCTCTCAATTTGCATTTTCTTTGGAGAAATGGATGCATGAAATTGGGACATATGGAGAAAGGGAATAAGAAAACGAATTGATGAAAAAGGGGTAAATATGAGTGAGAACAAAGATAGCAACAGTAATAGCATTGGTCAAATTCACGAAGCTAACCAAATAATTTTGTGGCTCTCACTGCCTTCATGCTACTATTTTCCATCGTCGCAAAATGCGCTCATGGTAAATACCTAACTTTTCTTACAATATCTTTGCATTTGAAATACAAATACGGAACCCCAGATTCATGGAGATTGAGGTTTAACTAAAGTTAGTTTTCATGCACCCCAACCGCCGAGCTATTTGATAGAGTTAAAACCACAGTGTAACGGTGTGGGGTTGCTATTTTACTGGTATTCAGGTGAGGACACTGGTCTTCAGTCAGGTCTGATGAAACGGCACAG
Source organism: Nyctereutes procyonoides (assembly GCF_905146905.1). NCBI lineage: Eukaryota > Metazoa > Chordata > Mammalia > Carnivora > Canidae > Nyctereutes > Nyctereutes procyonoides. The sequence continues at coordinate 2,556,434 of NW_026575047.1, read as the reverse complement.
CTGAAATCAGAACCCGGGTTCTCTGACCTCAAACCTCAGTTGGCTCTCCGACACATGGCTATCCCTAGAGATCCGCTGAAACTCTCAGGGATCGAGGAATCTACAATTAATTCATCAGGAACTGGAGATGTGCACATCTCTCCACGTGCTCTATTTATGGTCATCTAAAAAGAGCAGGGGAGAGCTAGGGTCTGCAGGAGTGGCACCCCAAGTAATATCCCAGCAGCTTCTGGAGTCGGCTTAACCTTTGAGATGACTCTCTAGGGCGGTGCTCTCAGAGCATGGCTCCCGGACCAGAAGCATCAACAACACCAGAGAGGTAGCCGGAGATGCAAATGTTCAGACCCCACCTCAGACCCACAGAATCAGAAACTCTGGGGGTAGAGGCCAGCAATCTGGGTCTAAACGAGCCCTCCAAGTGGTTTTGACGCCCGCTGAAATTGGAGAACCACTGCTTTCTAGAGCTACTTTGTGGTTACATCTGAGCCACTTAAGTATAGAGAATTAAACAGCACTGAGTGATGGTCGGTGCCTGCTAGGCGGTCTTCTCCTTGCCTGGCATTTGACAAGTGCACGTTCCTGGTCACCTCTAGGGGGCACCAGAATATTTTTATGTAGGGCCCCACAGAGGCAACAAAAGCTTAGACTCCTTTTTCCAAAGAAATGGCCTTGGAAAGTGAGAACAGCTTCAATCTCAACAGGCTGCTCTAATTATTACGTGTCAGCCAGTTAACAAAATTCACCATATTTATGCTTTCTTCCAGTTTATGGTACGTAATATGGGAATGACGATAACCACTGTTGATGATTATCGTGAAGATTAAGATAGTATGTGTCAAATTGACACAGCACAGAGCCTGGCATAGACCGAGGTGCTCGGTAAATAAAAAGCAGTATCGCTTTTTTTTTTAATCATTACTACTGCTATGAATAGGTAAATATTTCTAAAATATCTTATTTCTGCTGAGAATAGATTAGATATTTCCATTAACAGTTACGATGATCAAGTAACTTCTTGTCCTGAGCCCTGGGGAACCCAGAGATGGGCAGGATGCGGGCTCTACTTTCAGAGTAGAAGAAAGACCCTGCCCTCCCCAGGCCTACAGTAATCCATGAGCAAAAGAATCGAGATGAATGCTGTTAGTTTCATGATACTTCTATCCCATGATACCCTTTGAGGGGGTGAAGCTGGTTTTCCATTCCATAATAAAAGAGCTTGTGGGTGGTTTGGTAAAATTAAAACAAAAAAATCTAAAACCTGGATATGCGGCTAAATGGGAATGCTTGGGAAGCTTTGGCTTAAGTCCCTCAGACTTTCCGGCCAGTTTCTCTCATTTACATAATGTTGGGATTAGGCCAGCTGAACCATGATCACTTCCCAGAGTGTAGGAATAATAATACATGTATTAAGTAATGTCTGTGTTTCAAACACTTAGCTTCTTTATGCTCACAACAGTCTTCTGAGTTAGAGGCTATTTTGATCCCCCATTTATACTTAAGAAAACGTGGGTTCATAGGAACTCATTCAATTGGTCATGTTCTTAGCACATGGCAAAGTAGGAAGTAGAATTCTGGTCTGGCACCAAAAATCTCATTTTATAAACATCGTGATACACTGTTTCTCAAATCCTATCATTTAAGTATACTGTGTGATGACTTGTTCTGTATATAATTAAGGCAAAAATGTTTTAGGAGAGGTAAAGATGGAGTGAAGAGGCATTTGAACACTAAATATATAATATACTTGGGCAAGAACAGCAACAACAAAAATGAGTAAAAGGAATAGTTAATACCCAATAAGGCAGGTTACAAAAGCACATTAATGTTAAAAAAGCCCAAAGGAAAATATATAGAAACATTTTAATGGTTTTATGAGGTTAAAATAAATTTGCGAGAATTTAACCATTAAGGGAAAAGGAAATGCTGTTGTAAATTGTTTTAAGCTGCCTGATCTTTTGACTCTACAAAGTCTGAAAACGTGCCTCCCGGATTTTCACAAAAGAAAAAAAAAATCTTCCTGTGTTAGGTGGGAACGAAGGGAGAGAAACCCCTCACACCTTCTGTAGGCTCCTGCTAGTTTAAAAAACGTCGACCTTCCTGCTACAAGGTCATAATTACAGGCTAAAATTATGAAGAATTTGCTCTAGTCTACTATAAACTCAAAATATTTTCAGATCCCAAGGCTAAATATTATATATTTTAGGGAATAGTCGACTCTGATTAACAGAGGCTCTTCATAATCACTATTAGAAAATTGTAGTTCAAAGCACATGGCTGCCTGGTGGCCAAAAAGCCATTTTCTCAGAGAAAGAGTCACAACAGCGTCTTAGGTGAGCCACTGGCAAACTTTTTCCTGTAGAGAAACAGACAGTAAGTGTCTGTTAAGCCAATGGGCAAAGTTAAGGATATTATACAGACTCCAGTATAATGAAGAGAAAACAAATTTCCACAAATGTTTTGCTGATGTAATTAAATACATCACAGTTGGTTACAATTCTTTGGTAATATAAATTTACTTAATGAGAAGTATGGAAGTATTTTTAGAGGGATACTATTTCATTTAATTGGGATCCAACATAAGTAATTCCTATCATCAAATCAGTTGCTGAGTTGAATATACAAAAATCATTTTTAGCTCACTAGCAATACAAAACATGTGGCAGGTCCAATTGGGCCTCAGTCCAAAAAGGTGGTTATTCGATGTGAGAGGTCACAGTTTCCTAAAGGGTTACGTTAAAATTCAAAGGGATGTTGTAAAGATAGAAGCTCTGAGCTCCAAAGTGGCTGCTCTGTGACAGGCAGTAAATGTCTTCCTCAGTATTATCTACTGCTCTCTACAGTTCTTCAGCTCTGAAATGCAATTCTGCAAAAGCGTTTAAAGAAAATTTAAATTCATTTCATTTTAACATAAAATAAATTAGTACAAGATACGTTGCATATCCGTTTCTTGCATGTGCTTATCTGTTGAACCAGATGGTCCTCATATACAGGATGAAGATAAGAGTAAGTAACATTTATTAAGTATTTACTATGTGCAGGCATTATTCCAAGTGTTTTACTTCATATTCTCACTTGATCCTCCTTGAACACTGGATTACCTAAGGGTCAAGGATGTTGAGGGACGGAAAGGTTGAGTAACTCGCCCACGTGATGGTCGGGATGAGGGAAATGAAGTTAGGAAAGGTTAAATAACCTGGGTGAGGTTACTCAGTTAGGAAAGGGTAGAGCTAGCACCCCAACCCAAGCAACCAGGGGCCAAAGCACGAGGCCTCTTACTAATTCACGAGTCTTAGGAAATTCACGGTAATAAAATGAAAACGATGCATATGAAAGGACGATGTAAACTGTAAAATAATGTATTAATATTCTTATTTGCACCGCAACTATTTTTAATTGAAGATGGTGAATGTGGAAAACAACATACAGACATTCAGTCAAGAATCACTGGGCTGAATATAATCTGACTTGAGCCAACCCTTTTATCTCCTTCTTTCCATACTAATAGGATTCTTTCATTTCTCTTTCATGACTTGGGATACACTCTCCTCATATAAAAGGGAATAAAACAAAAGGGATATTTTTTACACTAAAATGACATGGAGATTCTATAATATATTTTCTATGTAAATACAGGAAAAACATTATGTAAAGAAGAACCTCTGAGTATAAACAGAGTTTGACTTTTCAGGAAGTACAGCGTCTGAAGAGATAGAAATACTACGTTACGTGCTGCTAACCAGTCATATCTTATTGTGTAAGAAGAATCAACTCAGAGCTGTGTGTTCCTCCTTATGATTGTAAGGTAACACAACTGAAAAATATTCTTAACGTGTGATTGCCCAAGCAGCGTAATGAAAAATCATGAAAAATAAAATGTGAGTTCTAATGCATTTTAAAGAGCATATCAAAATAAAATAACATCTAAAAGCTTGTTCGTTCATTCCAAATTGCTTTATTTGGGGGATGAATCTCTTCAGAATTATAGCCATACCTCTTTTGTGTGTGCATGGATAAGTCTCACCTGTATATTCCTCGTCCTTAGTGTCTTTGCCAGGATCTTAATTTTCATTTTTCTTCCTTAAACTATATTATGTGGAAAATAGGAGATTATGTATTATCTTACCTCAAAGAAGTTGATGAGATTAAATAAGACAATACGTAAAACCCTTGGAGACTTTCGGTTCTGAAACAAGAGGCATGGGCTCACAGATTCCCACTCTTCCTCTTTGAGTAAATGCCCTTTAAATACCCCAACAGGCGGTGACAGAAGGGCCCAGAGAGCTAGGAAAAGAAGAGGATGACTGGCTAGGAAGCTCAGGAACTGAGGAATGACAGCACTGTGTGTCCTGGTTTTTCCTTCTTTCTCAATGCCAGAAAAGGGCAAGCCTGTGAGAGTCCTAATGGGGAACCTGAACCCCTGCTCCTTACCTAGGGCATCAGCTGGCTGAGATCTTCCTCCCAACTGCTGCTGCAAGATGATCACCAGTAGGGAAGTGGATCCACCCCCCAGGGAGGTGTTAGTGGAACCCAGCATTCCCCTGCCCTATGCACAGTGGCATGAGAGACCCAGGCCCAGAGTCTTGTGGCTCTCCATCATCCCCTCGTAGCCCCCACTCTCGCCCCCCAGCAGAAGACGACCCAGGATATTATTTCATCTCCTTCAGGCAGCACAGTAGGGACTGAGTAGGAGCCCCAGCAGCACCAGGAGAGCAAAACAAACCAGAATTACATTGCAAAGGCTCTGAAAACTAAAGTCCACATAAGTAGGCCAGGACCTACATGCTAAATCTAAACACAGCGACTACAAGCTAAAATAGAAGATTTAAATAGGATCAAGAGTCTCCTAGCATAGCCAAAATGTCCAAGATGCAATAGGAAAAATCACCCACCCATCATACCAAGAACCCAGAAAACCACAATTTGAATGAGAAAAGACAATTAACTGATGCCAATCAGATGGTGAAAGGGGATATCAAGACATTCTTAGGTGTGTGAAAATAAATTATGTCTTGCCAGCAGACCTACCCTAAGGAAATGGCTAAAGGACATTCTTTAAGACAAAAGGAAATAATAAAGAATGGAATCTTAGAACATCGGGAAGAAAGTAAAAACAATGGAAAGAGTAAAGATATGGGTACAGACAGTATATTTTCCTTCTCTTTCCTTCTCAAATAAGTAAATCATATTTGATGATTACAGTGAAATTGTAATACTGTATGATGTTATTCTGTTTGTAGAGGAAATAGTGAAGACAATAGTATCATAAATGGTGAGAGTAAAGAGAAAGGGAGGTAAAGTTTCTGTGCTTCACTCAAACTGGTAAAATGTCAACATTAGCAGACTGTGATAAGTTATGTACATACAATGTAATACCTAGAACAGCCACAAAAAAAGTGTACAGACATACTCGAAAACACTATAGAGATATCAAAATGGAGTTCTGAAACATATTCAAATAACCCTTAAAAACAAAAAAAAAACAAAAAGAAAAGAAAAGAAAGAAAGAAAGAAAGAAAGAAAGAAAGAAAGAAAGAAAGAAAGAAAAAGGAAAACCACTAAAAACAAATAGAAAACAAAAAGAGAATGACAGACTTAGGCTCTAACATATTTCAATTATTATATCAAATATAAGTGATCTAATTGTGCCAACTCAAAGAAAAAGATTGTCCGAGCAGATTGAAAATCATGACCCGACTGTGTGCTGTTTGTAAGAAACTCACTTGAAATATTATGAATAGGTAAGTAGAAAGGAAAAGGATGGAAAAATGTATATCATGCAAACCTTAATCAAAAGAAGGTAGGAGTGGTTATATACACATCAAATAAAGTGGATTTCAGAGCAAAGAAAATTACTAAAGACAGAAAAGGACATTGTATACTGATACTGTTATGTCTTCTGGCCAATCCGCCCAGAAGACATAATGTTCCAAAATATTTACGCAAACTTATAGAGATGAAAATGCATTAGGGGTTAGGAGGGGTCAAGGGGAGGTGAAGAACACACATGGGGGAGAGTGGATACAAAGAACTAGCAAGAGGGAGCCTTAGGGAGATGGTTCAGTAAAGTATGTTGATTGTGGTGGTGGTTACATCACCAACCTACGCATGTGATAAAATTGCCTAGAGCTACACACCCGCACGCAAATGCAGAATAATGGGTGACATCTGAATTAATTCTGTGTGCTGTACCAGTGTCAATATCTTGGTTTTCATACTGTACGCCAGTTCTGTAAAGTGCTAATAGTGGGGAGGCAGGGTGGTGAGTCCATGGGACTCTCCTCTACATTTCTTTGTAACTTCCTATGAATTGAAAAAAAAAGCAAAAACACCCAAGAACCAAAAATTAAACCCTGAATTATTCCATCTGTCTAACATTGTTGACATCACGAGAAGGAAAAGTAAAAGTCTTTATTCCTAAACAGCATGTAGGGCTGAGGATTGCGTATAAAGACACTGGAGGGGGAGACGGGAATGTCCTAAAGGAGTCGTAAGTATGGGCTTTGGGCTGAGAGAGAGAGAGAGAGAGAGAGAGGAGAGGTGTGGAAGATCCTGAGTGGGGAAGGAGGAAGGAGGAGAAGGAGAAAAGGGGAAGACTAGGGAATGAAGGGGGCTAAAGGCCATAACTGGAGGAAAGGAAGTAATAGTAACTGAGAAGAACGTGAGGAGCGTGTGCGCGCAGGGCTGTACGGGAATAAGACTCGACAAAGTGTAGGAAGGATTTCCGGGGGGGGGGGGGAGGGTGCTGGCCATCCCGAGTGGATGCTATGGGAACCAGAACTGTTCAGGGGAGATATAAAGGAAGCACGTGCATGAAGAGGCAGACAGTGATCAGAGCTACACGTGGTGCAGGAAGGAGGACACGGGGACTGTCACGGATGGCCCGAGAGTTGTTTTTTTGAGGAAGCTGTGGCTAGAACTCTACACGTGGAGGGGATTCCTGGCACTGTTCTCAATTAGCTGTGGGGACTTGGGAGAGCCCTGGAAGCCAGCTGAGCCTTTGGCTCTTGATCTGTGGAATGATGAGATGATTCTTCCAACATCCTTCAAGCTGTAACAGTCTGTGATTTCATCGTCACTACATGGAACAAACAGGGAAAATGTGTTGAGAGGCTGTCTTCATTGTCACATCGTTGATAACAGCAAAGACTAAAACGTCTTCGCTGGTGTGTGGTTTTTCACATTAGGAAAAGCAAAGAAAAGGGCAAGTGTTGGTTGAGGTAGGCTGGTGGGAACAGGGCGGAAAACAGCAGAAAAGTTGAATACATGCATTGCCCGTGAGATGTACAATGGTACAGCTGCTCTAGAAAATAGCTTAGCATTTCCCGGAAAAAAAAAGAGAAAGAAAGAAAGGAAGAAAGGAAGGAAGGAAGGAAGGAAGGAAGGAAGGAAGGAAGGAAGGAAGGAAGGAAGGAAGGAAAAGAGAGAGAGAGAGAAGGAAGGAAGGAAAGAAAGAAAAGAAAGAAAGAAAAGAAAAGAAAGAGAAAGAAAGAAAGAGAAAGAAAGAAAGAAAGAAGAAGAAAGAAAGAAAGAAAGAAAGAAAGAAAGAAAGAAAGAAAGAGAAACGACTGAATGCTGGCCATACAACGTAGCATTCCTAGATATTTATCCCCCAAAATAAGAATTTATTTCCACACGAGAGTCTGTATACAAGTTTTTATAGCAGCTTTATTTGTAGTAGCCAAATCCTGTAAACAGCCAAAATGGTCTACACCAGAAGGATCTAGCAGTCGTACACCGAGAACCATGGAACACGACTTGACAATAACATGCAACATGCTGTTGACTCAACAACATGGGTGGACCTTGGAGGCCTTGGGTTGACCAAAAAAGATAGTCTCAAAAAGCCATTTACCATATGGTTACATTTAAAAGAATGTTCTCAAAAATGATGAAATTTCAGAGATGGAGAACCAATCAGTGGTTGCCAAGTGGCAGAAATGGTTAAGAGGAGGAGCGTGGAGCCCTTCGCGGCGATGAAGTAGTCCTGCACCTTGACTGGAGCGGTGATGACACAAATCAATGTCGCAGAACCACACACACACACACACACACTGTACCAAGTATATGCGTGTGTTGTGATATTGTGCTGTACTGATTTCGATACTGTCGTACAACTAAGATGGAACCATTGAGGGAAACTGGGTGAAGTGTACCCAGCAGCTATTTGTGCTACCTCTGACAAGTCCTGTGAGGCTGTAATTAATTCAAAATAGAAAAGTTACAAGCAAAATAAAATAAATAAAATAAAATAAAATAAAATAAAATAAAATAAAATAAAATAAAATAAAATAAAATAAAATAAAATAAAATGAAATAAAATAAAATGAAAAGAAAAGTTATAAGCAGTGTCAACATCTGGAAGGTGGTCATAGCATTGACAATAAAAACGCTGGCTTTGTACTTGATTTGCCTGAATTTCAATCTAGGTTATACAACTTAATAGTTTTATGACCTTGGCTTAAATGTTCGTCCTTTTTGGGAGCATCTGCCTTCAGCTCAGGGCGTGACCCCAGGGTCCTGGGATCAAGTCCCTCGTCGGGCTCCCTGCATGGAGCCTGCTTCACCCTCTGCCTGTGTCTCTGCCTCTTTCTCTGGGTCGCTTATGAATAAATAAATAAAATCCTTTAAAAAACGTTATTTTTTATTACTCTCTAATACTGGGATCATCCTAGTACTTATTTCAAGAGATTATCCTGATGTTTAAATGAATTGATGTAAGTTAATTGCTTAGAATGTGGCAAGGCACATACAAAGTGCTCACTGAATGTTATTCATCATTACAGGTAAATTTCATATTATGGATATAATGATTCTTGTAAATGTTATTGTTTCTCCATCTGGTTTCTTTCTTCTCTTTCTCTCTGTCTTTTTGAAAAGGGACTTTTTATTACTTTCACATACAGAAAATTCAAGTGTCCACTCAGGCCAGTTTGGTGGCCAGTTCGTTAGCCTTTGCCTTTTCCACCATGGCAATGGGAGCCACCAACTTTGAACCCAGAATGTTGCCTCCCCGTTGATGGCAGATCTCATCAAATCGGTCACTGTAATTGATCCTGATGGCTTCCATCAGCTGAGTCAGAGCTCCTTTGTCTTCTGAATTAGTCTGTGTGGAGGTGACAGTGGTGCTAGTCTTCCTGTGGACCAGACGCCCCAGCCTGGCTTCCCTCTGATAGTACAGATAGGGAACCCCGATCATATGACACAGGGCAGGCACGAAGACAACCAGCTCAGTGGGATCCACGTCACGCACCATAGCTACCAGCTGAGCCTTCTTGTTTTCCACCAAGGAGGTGACAGTATTAACCCCAACCCCAAGGACAGGTGGCCTTTTAGTCGGGACATTCTCTTTGCCAGGAGCTTTCTTCTCAAGCCAGCCAACAATCTCTGCTTCTTCTCTTGCTTTGTCTCTGGTCTGGACTGGGGGGCCAGCTTAAGCAGTCGGGTAGCTGCTTGGCGGTCCAAGGCCTGGGTGAACTGGTTAATTGTGGGAGGCATTTTTAGATGTTTATTGAGAAAAATCTCTTACTGCTGCAGCCGGATGTAGCAAGGCCATCTGACAAAGTGGGTGAGGTCTCTTTTGGGCTGGATGTCTTGTCAGATGCCAAAATACTTGGGCCATTTCTCAAACAGGGGATTGACTGCCTTTTGGCCTCCTGCTTCTTCACAACAACAGGGGCGGGGGCCACTTTCTTCCCCTTAGCCTTCTTTCCGTTGGGTGTCTTGGATAGCTGGAGGAGAGAGATGTTTGTTGTGTTTTTTTTAGCAGCTAGAAAGCTCAAAGTTGAATTTGGGGCATACCGTTAGGTATTGTGTATACATTTACATATGCTAAATGTGTGACGGTCTTCATGTTATTTTCCTGACGTTTGTACATACCTATCTGCTCTTATTGCATTGCATTTCAGAACTTGGGGGCTATTTTATCTATTCCTTTCTTTCCTATCCAGTTTTACTTTATAAATGTTGACACCTTTCCTATTTTGGGAGGAGAGGGACAGAGGAAGAGAGACAATCTTAAGCAGACTCCACACCCATCGTAGAGCCCAATGCAGAGCTCAATCTAATGGCCTGAGCCCTGAGCCAAAATCAAGAGTCAGTGGCTCAACCAACTGAGCCACCCGGGTGCCCCTTGACACTCTTTTCTAATATTTTTTTTTTTGGAATGAGGGTAAGATTTTTATAATGAAAAATAAAAATTATAGGAGTGTAAAGGAAGAAACTTAGTAAAAGCACAGCTGCTTATACAACTGTTAACTAGAGCATGCGGCACTTGTAGAAGGTAGATTACCACTTCAACATGGAGGGATTATGTGATTTAGTTCAGAAAAAATGTATGTTGAGCCCTGTTAGGTATTTGGTATGGGTATAGATGCCAGAGAAGCAAGATAGAAAGATATAAATCTTCCCCTTGGGAAGCCTATAGGCCAGCAGAGAGGCAATAGCAAAGTAAGACATTAGGAATCACTCAGATGCATGTGATGAGAAAAATATGTATAGCAGTGTGACAGAAAGGAGAAGCACAATGCTGTCCTATGACACCAGGGAAGACAGGACAATGAGTAGGATTTGAAGGATTGAGAGGAGTATTTCTGCTGCACAATTTGAATGATTATAGATAAAAACAACATAAAACCATGACCAAATCTTTTATCCCGTAAGAAAATATATTACCTCACCTAACAACAAACCCTGAGGCAGAATGGCCGCAGAACTGGTAAAGCTTGTGTGTATGTGTGTGTATCTTAGCACAGTTTCATAAAACTCTTACAGAAAACTCATAATATTATTTATTCCTCTCACTCATGCTTCATGTCCACTCTGGGTCAGTTGTGCTCTGCTGCATGTCATCTTCTCATCACCTTCACTTCAGGAACCAGACCCCTGAACATCCCGTCCCTAAAAACCCTAAAACATTTGTGATCATTACACTACAGGGAAAAGAGTGCATGGAGATTCTCCTCTGGCTCTTGAATATGACAGGCGTGCGACATCCATGACGTCTCACATTTCTTTGGCCATATAAATTCACATGGCCGTATATATATGAAGAGAGAAAGAGAGATTTATTATGAGGAATTGGCTCACATAGTTACAGAGGCTGACAAGTCCCACGATCTGCAGGCAGCAAGCTAGAGATCCAGGAGAGCTGATGGTGTGAGTTCCAATCTGAAAGCCAGCAGACTCAAGACCCAGGAAGAACAGATGTTTCCGTTCAAGCCTGAAGGCAGGAAAACAAACAAACAAACAAACAAACAAACACAATGTTCCAGCTCAAAGCAGTCATGAAAGAAGGAATTCTCACTTATTCAGGGGAAGGTCAGTCTTTTTGTTGGATCCAGGTCTTCAACTAATTGGATGAGGCCCTCCCGCATTAGGGAGGACAATCTGCTTTACTTAGTCTTTCAATTTAAATGTTAAACTCATCTAAAAACATCCTCACGGGAAAATCTAGAATAATGGTTGACCAAATATCTGGGCGCCTCATGTCCCAGTCAAGTTGACACACTCCCCAAAGTATTTATATTTAATTAATTCAGGGTGCACTTGGGCATCAGAATTTTTGGAAGCTCCCACATGATCTAATGTGCAGCCAAGATTGAGAACCACCATCCAAGAGGGTGGTGTCCCATACAGACTTGGGGAATATGGAGACCGGTCCTAGGATTTCCTAATTTAGCAAACAGGGTATTCCGCCCCCCCCCTCAATTTCCTGACCATCTTAGTATCAAGATTTGCTACTCTTAATACTGAATATAAAGAGGAAAAAAATCCTATTTCTTCCTCTAATTTGGAGTCCATGGAGACATAAGAATTAGGTCATGGGGTGGGGGGATCTACAAATCAATATGTCATTAATAACAGAAAGAGCCATGTTCAATAATAATTTACTCAGACATTATTTTCTCTTAATATAATACATGTTTTAACTTTGGGAGTACAGCAGGAACCAAATGAGAAATCTTTACTCCAGAACCAATTAAATGAATAAACACTACTCTTGCACCCACCCAGGAAAATAGAGACTGTGAGATAATTTACTTAAGATTGGTAATGAAATCTAAATATGAGTCAAGGGTGCTTTATAAAAATACTTCTTAAAACATTATTGTGAACACAGACATATACGATTGCTTTTTCTCTGAGACAATTTCCTTTTTTTTAAATTTTTTTTAATTATTTATTTATGATAGTCATCACAGAGAGAGAGAGAGGCAGAGACAAGGCAGAGACATAGGCAGAGGGAGAAGCAGGCTCCATGCACCAGGAGCCCGACGTGGGATTCGATCCCGGGTCTCCAGGATCGCGCCCTGGGCCAAAGGCAGGCGCCAAACCGCTGCGCCACCCAGGGATCCCTCTGAGATAATTTCCATTTCAGAATTTCATGTGTGCGCTTGTACCTGACAAACCTATCTGATAGGCATATATATGATCTATATCATATAAGTAGATGGCATTTTGCTATTTATGCATTTTGCCCAGTCTTTAATTAATTCACAACAATGATTTTTCATGTAATTATCTGCTTGATATTGCCATAAACATAATGTAATATTATTAACATTTGCAGGTATGAGAGTCTACAGTACACATATTTTACTTTCCTTCAAGTGTCAGACAAAGACATTCATTTTTATTTATGGATATAGATTAAAACTTATTAACTCTATCTACTCAGGAAAGGAATGTGAAGAAGTACTCAAAGTCTTTAAAAATCTTTTTTTTAAAAAAAAAACTCTATTTTAATCACAGACGAGATGGATTCATAAATTGAAACCTGCTTAATTGGCAATTAAAAGCTGTAGGACAATGTTGTTTCTCTGCTTTCTCAGAATTAAGTCCCAGCTGTTTTTGAGAAAGCAACCAGAAGATTGAGAGAAACTGCCAAGTATCCCGGGGAGAAATTGGGAGTAAAAAGTCACATTAGCTTCCATTATTCTAAAATCATTGTGCTACCAGCAGTAACTGTAAATACTGTAAATGGTTGAAAAGACCTCGAGTTTTAAAGTTAACCCGCTTTTCGCTGGAAAAAGTATCACCCTTTTCTGAGTCTAGACTTTGATCAGACCAACAAATTTCAAAAGTAAATTTGAGGGTGGCTCAGTCGGTTAAGTGTCTTCATTCAGTTCAGGTCATGATCCCGGGGTCCCTGGATCCAGCCCTGCATCGGGCTCCCTGCCCAGTGGGGAATCTGCTTCTCCCTCTCCCTCTACTCCTGCCCCTGCTCATGTGCTCTCTCTCTCTCTCTCTCAAATAAATAAAACTTAAAAAAATAATAAATTTGAGGCAGTATTTGTGATTCATAATGCTTCCAGTTAATAATAATAATAATTCATAATGTTCACCAGTTAAGCATTAAATGTTCAAACATTTAATTTGAGGAATGCCGTATTTGTACTAAGAAATGTCACTGCAGCCACCGGGAACGTCTACATTATAATGTAATAACTCCCCTCTCTCTATGGCTCGTAACAACAGAAGTTTTTTCTCTCCTATCGACCTATCTGTTGGGGGTCAGCTGTGGTTTTGCTTCCTCCTTGGTTACTCTCTCTGGTTTCAGGCTAACGGAGCAGCTACCGTCCCAAACTTTGCTGGTCATCACGGAGTGTCACATAGCAACACAGAGCTCCATCCCAAACGTCAGTCCTACTTTCACCATAAGGCACTGGCCAGATCTGGTCACATGATCCACTAGGCAACAGGTAGGAGAGAATCTATAATCTTCTCTGTGGTATGAGGTTAAAACCCAGAAATGCTCTGTGAATCGCATTACAGATTAGCACTTTCAGGTCAGCAAGTATTTAACTCACTCTACTTCCCTTGTGCAAAATATGCTCAACTCCTTCCTAAACAAGTGAGTCCAAGGGTCCCATTTTGCCTCTGCGTCAAGCTCAAAGCGTAGGCTTTCTGGGTTCATCGTAGTAGACTCCACATTGAACTCCACGGTGAACTCCCTTGCTCTGGAAACCATTGAACTCAAAAGGTAAGTCACCTGTGCGTGCTCTCCAAGTACACAGTAGGAGAACAGGGGCACAGTGGCTGCACTAAACTCTCCATTTGGGGAGGGGTCAAATAGCTGGTGCATTGGAGAAACTAATGTGACCCACAATAATCCTGAAGACCTACCTGGCAGAGATGGGGAGGACCTTCCACCTTGGGAAAGGACAATGGAATGGGACTGCTCCTTCGTTAGACACTGATTTTGCATAAATAAATAAATAAATAAATAAATAAATAAATAAATAAGTAAATAGAAAGAAACTGATTTTGTTTCCTGGCAAGGAGTTTCAAATGGGTTACTTTTCTCGAAGGTCTTTGACCCTACACTGTTTGCAACATGTGGAGTGGGCATTGGACAAGAATAAGTCTTCTTCATGGGCTGAATGCCTTCCTCACTCAGCTGCATGCTTAGTAAAAGAGGAACTGAGGGTCGTTTCAAGTTTCTTAGAGTCTCAGACATTTATAATGTGGGATCATATTTTCTTTGTGCAATTTTCTTAATAATGTTCCAGTGCTTTTTAATCTATTTGGTATAGTCGGCGACGTGTGGTGATAGCTGCCTACATTTCTTTTCTGCACAGGTGTTTAGATTGGCTCTGTTTTTTTTTTTGTTGTTGTTGTTTTTACTTCCTCACAGCCACACCTCCCACTCTCAATATAATTAGGGCCTTCCAGGATTAAGAGGGGAAGACTCGCAGTTAGCCTTTCTCCACTGATTCGTTTTAATTATACAAAACCATAATAATCCACTCACAGTTAACAAAGTGTTAAATTAATCCATCAACAATAAACATGACCAGATTAGTCTAGGGGACAAGAGAAGAAATGGAGATGTATAGATATTTTAAAATTATAAATAAAGCTAACTGTTAAATAAGTATACCATAGCCTCCCATCCAGACCTTGACATTAATGCAGCAAAATTGAAAAAAACATGTATAAAACTGGTTTTCATTGACTGAAATAAGGAAAAACAGCAAGGACAACCGTATTAATTATTATAGATTGTAGTTGAGAGCTTTGCTGATGGGCTGGATATGTTTACATTAGTAATGAAAATAGATAATTTATGAAGTATTACATATTTTGAGAGAAAATCATTTTTCCCTTAACTAATATTGTTACAGTCAAAAATTTCCACATCATTTGTGTATCACTGACAGTTGTGTCAAATTAGATTACCATATAGTGTTTAGGTATTTTCTTTTCCTGTATAAATTTCAACTTTGAAAACCTGTTCTCTGTAGAAGCATTAGTAACTGAAATCATCATCAAATTTTGTAAAGCAATATTTAAATTCAGAAACGAGCTATGGATTTTACATGTTATGCTCAAACAATGTAAAGAGGTCCCTTAGACAAATGATTAGATGACAGAAAACATTTAAAATATCTTAATTTTATATATTGCTATAATTTCTAATGTAATTTCAGCATCTTTTGTATTTATATCCAACTGTATCATTTAAGTTCTTTCAAATTTTAAAAGTCAGATATTATAAAGCAAACCCAAAAGAGCAGTGTTTGTTCAATTTTTCCAAATTTCTATTTTATTCTATCAATATTATATTTTAATTGTTGTTTAAGGGTACAAAGTTGTAACAAGTAATAAATAAGCCTTAGAAATACATTGTTTGCACACACACACACACACACACACACACACACACACATAGAAAACATACAGTGCAGTTTATTTTATTATTTTATTTTTTTAAAGATTTTTATTGATTTATTCATGAGAGACAGAGAGAGGGGATCAGAGACACAGGCAGAGGGAGAAGCAGGCTCTACGCAGGGAGCCCGATGTGGGGCTCGATCCCAGGACCCCGGGGTCACAGCCTGAGCGGAAGGCAGATGCTCAACTGCTGAGCCGCCCAGGGATCCGTCTACAGTGCACAGTTTAATGACTAGAGACAACAGTATTGAATTAAGATGACATAATGTGGTAAATATTACAGTGGTAATCATATTGCAATATATAAATATATCAAAGTAACACAGGGGTACCTTAAATTTAACACAATTTTTATGTCAAATTTATCCCCAAAATATAAAAGACTTTATTTCAATCTTAAAATGGCAAGAAATACAAGTCAACAGTAAAAAGTAAAGATAATCTGATTACAGAGGGGCACAGGATTTGGATAAACACTTCTCCGTAGAAGATGTATTACTTGCCAATAAACATTTGAAAAGATGCTCAACATCTTTAGTCATCAGGGAAATGTAAACCCAAACCACAATGCCATTCTACTTCATAGACGCTAAGATGGCTAAACTAAAAAAGACAACCCATAACAAGATTTAGCAACGATATGGAGAAATTGGAACTGTCATGCATTGCTTATGGGAATGTAAAATAATGACCCTATTTTATTTTATTATTTTTTAAAAATTGTATTTGTTTATTTGTTCATGAGACACACACACACACACACACACACACAGAGGCAGAGACACAGGCAGAGGGAGAAGCAGGCTCCCCGCAGGGAGCCCAATGCGGGACTCGATCCCGGGACCCTGGGGTCATGCCTGAGCTGAAGGCAGATGCTCAGCCACTGAGCACCCCCCAGGTGCCCTCGATGCCACTATTTAAAAAAAAATGTTTGGCAGTTCCCCCAAAAGCTATAACAGAGTTATCGTATGATCCGGGAATCCACCCCTAGGTATAAATCCAAGACCACTGAAAATATGTGTCCACACTAAAACTTGTACACAAATGTTCAAAATAACATTTTTCATAATGGCCAAAATTGGGACAACCAAAATGTCTATCGACTGATGAACGGGTGATTAACATGTGGTATATCCATACGACTAAATATGTTTAGTTCATCAAAGGAGGTTCTGATCTATCCTACAACATGGATGCGACTGGGACACAGCGTGTTTAATGCGAGAAGGCAGACATAAAAGGGGCATATTCCTATTTATATGGAGTGTTCAGAAAAGAGACATCCACAGAGGCGGAAAGTAGACTAGTGACTTAGAAGGGTGGAGGGAGGAAGAGGAGGGGCTTCTTTTTGGAGTGAGGAGATGCTCTGAAATTAAATAGTGAGTATGATTGCACAACTCTGAATATACTAAAAACTACTGAATTGTACACTTTAAAAAGGTGAATTTTATAGTATGTGAATTATATCTTAATAAAGCTGTTATTCAAAAATATGACAAAAATTAGAGTATGGTGATGGTTGCACAACTCTGAATATGCTAAAAACCATTGAACTGATCACTTTGAATGGGTGAATTTTATGACATGTGAAATTATCTCAATAAGTCAATGAAAAGAAATGGCCAGAAAACAGTCCCTATAGAGATGTGTGATTCTTGTAATATTCTTACTGTTTTATAGGCCTAAAAATATTTTTTTCTTCCTTGTTGTAAAATCTTCTATTTTGTCGCAATGTCATTTTTGCTTCGTATTTCATGTGTAGCTTTCGGTGAAATTTAAAAACACGTCTTAAAAAATTGCAATATGTACTTTTGTTTGACTTTTAAAAAGTGAAACAGCCAAGTTTAGATTTCTCTGGGCTTTTCTGGTAAGCTTCTGCTAACCTTATTATCAACAAGCAACAGTTCATGACAAATAACTTATAGCACATTTCAGTATTAATTTAATTTTTCACCTAAGATCATGTCTCGCTCTTGATTTGAGGGCTAGTCTCCCGTTAATTTCCTCTTATCTTCTAAACATTTCACATCTCGCCTAATGAGATCTAATTGCTTGAACAGTATTTCGTTGGCATTATCATCATGTGTACAAGTGTATTTATAAGGTCAAAGTTTTCAATTTGTCTATCAAGTTATTTGTTCCATCTTTGGGTGAATTAAAATAAAAACAAAAACAAAACCCCATATGTGGTCTCTGGATTTTTCTAAAGAACATTAGAGTCATCGCTATTGGTAATCGGCAGCCCTGTCTCCTAGCAACGAAATCTAACTGTATATGCTGTACATGGGCCTGGGATTTTGGCTCCAATTCTAACTTGTATACACTTTTAATTATCAATTATGTTAGCACCAGGATCATAGGCATAGCAAATCTTTTATATCAGTGCTGAAAATTGAAATTTTTTTTTGTAGTGCTTAGGCCAGAATGTGTGCGTTTTACAACAGGCGTAAAACAAACGAGATCCACCCCATTGTTTTCTTCTGGGAGCCCAGCAATAACTATAATGAATGCTTGTTGTTCAATATAACTTTTATCCCCGGTACAAAGTTAGATAGTATTTCCCTTGCATAATTATTTATAATTGTTTATTTTACCTTATTACACATTAAACTAGTACTCCCATTTTGACTTCCCCATCCCAGACACTTAGTTTATAAAATCTGCTTTACGTGATCAGCTATTGCTTAAACAAAGTTAGAAATAATTTCTTTTTTTTTTAGAAATAATTTCTAATAAACTGAACTTTTTGCTTTCTTTTGTGTTAATATTATTCCCTTGGTGCCACCAAAATCATTATATGCTCCACTGATATTGAGCATATGATATTATTCTATTCTAGATGGCCGTTAACATATTGACATTTACTTATCTTTGTTGCCTGTTACTTACTGACTGGTGTTTACTCGAACTTTTTGAGTGCTAGTAGTTGAATTTGTGAATTATTTTAATTTTTTTTATCAGAAAGTGGCATTTTGTGTTTCTTTGAACCAAAAATGTATTTCTAGTCATGGATACCTTCAGTGATCAAGGCTGAACTTAAAGCTTAGTTAGGCAACATGAAAATACAGTCTCAATATTCTTTGCCACGGATTGAGAATACAAGTACCAATATCTACAATTTTTCTCCATTTAAAATAATTTTATTGTAAAAGTAAATACTAAATTTTCTGATATATACATCCAAGTAAAAAATCATAATAATTAATTTGAGTCAGATTGTGTTTTGCTAAAAACCCTCTCATGCTGTCAGAAGGAGGTTGACGGCCATTTTCTGGCATCACAATCCAAGAAACAGTAACACTCCAGGGATTTTTGTCTTTTCCTTCAATTTGCTTGGTTGATAAATGTACTTTTCACCATCCTTTAATACGGTGACCAGAGTGGTATCTGTTTCTTCCAAGTTGTGAATTTGATGTGAACAATTCTCTTTTTCATTCTCATTGCTTTGGGTGATAATTCACATTTTCTGTTATTAAAGAACATGATGTGGTTGGGATTTCATCTGACCTGTTTAAATTGTTGAGTTGATTGGAAAAAGCTTCTTGCTCATCTTTAATCTTTGGATCAGTAAATCTTACTCAAGTAAAGACTGAAATGCCTCATCACAAATTTTATGCAAAGCATGCTCAAGAAGAGTCATTTCACTTCCATTCTTTCTAGTTTTTTTTTTTTTTAGGCAGATAACTCCTTTGAAGATTTTCCATTTTCTTTTTCTGATCTGTGCTTTTATGTTATCTCATCCTATCACAATCTCGACTTGTGCATTCTAAGGAATTAAAAATAAAACATAGCTTATTATTCAAAATTCACAAAATGTTAACACCTCATCCAAAAGCATAAGTGAAAGAAAATGAAAAACACTGAAAGTTATAAGTATGTTTTCAAGAAGTCATTTTTCTAAATCATTCAAAATTATATATTAAATTTAAAAGAAAGACATACTCTTTTGTTACATAGGTGGTATATTTTAAAATAAACAATTTAGGGGGGCCTGGGTGGCTCAGTTACCTAAGTGTCCAATTCTTGATTTCAGCTCAGATCATGATCTCAGGGTCTTGAGATCAAGCCCCACGTTGGGCTCAGTGCTGAGCATGGAGCCTGCTTAGGATTCTCTCTCTCTCTCTGCCCCTCCCCCACCTGAATTTTTTTTTAAATAAAAAAACTTAAGTCAAGATTCTTTAAAGTGAAATTAAAAGCAATTTAGCCTTCAGTGTCCATCCACAGTTGCCAACATAAGAATTAGTGTCATTTTTTAGATGCTATAGATGTTCATAAGTACAGTCCACAGACATACAGACATAACATATACAAATATATTTTAGGGCAATATGAATATTTTAGTATTGAGAAGCATTGTTCAGCTATGAGGAACTCAACCATGTGTGGTTTACTCAATGTTATCATTTATGCTCCTCTATTTAGAATTGTGTATTGACGTATTTTTTGTAGTACATTTATTGCATAAGTCTCTCAATGACAAGTGAAGAGTCCAGCAAATTCCAAACTTACAGTGCTATTTTCTACGTGCGATTCATATCATTAGTTTATTGCCTACTTGTAGCAATTCCCCTCCTAAACATACCCAGATGTCCATGTGAGTATTTTTCTCCCCTGTGCAGCATGCAGGAATGGAGAAAAGATGACCATCATCGCCAACTCTGGGGACACTTTCTTATTGCCTTGCATAAATCGTCATTTTTCAATTCCATGGTCTCACAACAATTCAGAACTAATTTCAGCATGCCTAGAAATGGTAGGCCAGAAGTTTTCTGTCTCCCACTGGTTATAAATAGTTGACATCTAATTACCTATGTAACTTCTAACAAACCTGACAGCCAGTCCTACAAACTCCAGGGGCACCCTCCTTAAAATCAAGCTGGCACGTCATCTTGTACTGCCTACAGGAAAGAGAAAATGAAAATGCGCCGGTGTTGTGCATTAGTTCCTGATCAGCCAACCCAAGAGCACACACGTGATTTGACCAAGCAGAGGTGCTCTCCTTGGACTTTCAAACTTGATTAGAGCAACACATACTGGAGCTGGTTGATACTCATCCCTCTAGGGACCAGTTTCTACAGACACTCCCTTTGGATTCCTCCTACATAGACCCATGGATCCATTCTGTTTCCTTTCCAGGCTTGATTTTTCAGCTTTTCCTTTGATCCTTCGAGTCCTGTTGTATCTTTGCAATAAAGTGATTCTTGGTTTAAGTTAATCAGAGTCTTTATTATTTTAGATTATCGTTTTGCAAATACTCTCTTCCCTTTTCCTCCCACTGTGGGCACAATGTATTTCCTCATTCTATTGATATTGAATTTGGCTGTGTGGCTTTGCTTTGGCTAAAGGAAGCAAGCCCAAGCCAAGGCCAGCCTAGGTCAGCCAATACGCAGCTGATCTACCGATGTGTGAACATGGAAAAGTAATTGTTGTCTTGAGTCACATGTTTGGGGATGACTTGACAAAATATGTAATTTTGGTAATATGTTACTGTTTGTGTTACTTGCAAATACCTTACATTACTTCCTTTTGCAAAACCAACATCGCAGAGGGATGGAGGACAGGCTAAAGCCAGAAGTCTTGCTGCCAAATTCAGCTCCAGCTCCTGCTATGAGACAGGCATGTGTCCAAATCATACTTGCCGTGTTGACCAAGACAGCAGCTGAAATCTAGCAGGTCAGTTTTCTGGTACTTTTTATTGAGCAATAACTGCATATAACACATCTCTCAAGAAGTCTTGTTAGTGGGTTGAGAAAAAGTAAGACGGATATGAGTAATGCCACTCTTAAGGACTTGTTCACTAAAAAGCACATTTAGATCCATCTTCTTAAGTAAAACATGTTACTCTAGTATAGCTCTAAAATATTCAACTTGGAAAAAGCAGCTAGAAGAGACTTTTAAAAATGTTTTTAAAATGTGTTTATAGAAGCATTCAGAGCAGGTAATCAGATGCTATTTCTATTCCTGCACTCTTAGTGGAATGATGGTTAAGCTATTTGCAATATTTAGATATTTCTCAACCTCTAAACTATTAAAATTTCAAGCCAAAGCAGTAATTCCTTACTTAAGGAATGAAGTTGGATGATTTATTATAGTTATCTATAGATCTGCATAGATTAGAACACTGTTGGAGAGCACAGGATTGCTCTAGAAAAAAATCTGCACCTATACCTCACACTAGGGCACCAGAATTGCCATGACTATCTCTTATGACCATTGACAGAATAGTATTTTTATGGCCTTCTACTGAAATAACCTACTTAACAGTACTCCACTTGCACTTTATGCTTATAAACTATAAAGTAGATGCAGTAACTCTGTATTATTCACCTTTAGGAGCGACTAAGAGGCATGGATAATGCAATTCAATTAATAATTATTTGTGTTTGGATTTAGAGTTCATGTAGTTGAACAAACATACTCAGGAATGAATGCGAATATGGGCTCTCCATCCTGCTATTTCAGTCCATGTGTATCGAAGATGGAAATGGGAGTACTGGTTCTGAGTAACCAGAGATGGCTCCATAAATATTTATTAACTCATGATTCCATATTTCTGGACCTACGTGTCTAAGTATTGGGAGAATCAAGTTCCATAATTTGATCTGATATTCTCTCCCAGAGAACACTGGTCATTGCCTAGCCTCAGAGATGGGTTCAGGGGGCTTCAAACAGTCCTTTGTGTCCAGTAGATCCAAAGAAATGCTCATTGCTGGAAACTTTCAAAAATGCTTCCCATGACTGTTCTCACTTTTTAATTTTTTTTGTATTTATATACTTATTTTTTTTAGAGAGAGCATGTGCATGTGCACACGCATGAGGAAGGGCAGGGGGAAAGCAAGAGGGAGAGTCTTAAGCAGGTTCCATGCCCATCACACTTTCCTAGGCAGGGCTCAGTCTCACGATCCTGAGGTCATGAGATGAGTGGAAACCAAGAGTCAGAAGCTGGGACGCCCAACTGACTGAGCCACCCAAGTGCTCTTCTCAGGTTGTTAATGATTGTAATACTCTAGGTTGGATGAATTAATTTTCTGCTGCTATAACAGGAGTTGCTCAAAAAGTGCACAACTTATCTTACAGCTCTAGAAGTCAGAAGTCAATTGCAGGCAGGACCACATTCCTTCTGGAGGCTCTAGGAGAACGTTTTCATGGCTTTCCCAACTTCCAGAGGCCACGTGCGCATTCTTCGGCGTATAGTTTCTTCCTCCATCTCCAAAGCCAGTGATGTATCATCTTCAAATCTCCCTCTGACTTCTTGCACTGTCATATCTCTTTCTCTGAGACTCAAAATACGCTATACATTTAAAAATTACCCAGTGTTTTCATTACGATTTATCTTGAAATAAGTTGCAAGTTTTTGAGTACTCTTCAGCGTGAGCTAACATATCATCAGGAAAAAGTCACTTATAAGGGATGTATGTATAGATTAAGTATATATCTTCATTAGTGGTAGAAACATGAATGAATTACATTTAAATGTCAGTGCATGTAGTTCTTAAGGTTTAGTTAATGGAAAAGTATGATTCCCAAATATGCAAACATGTGTTGCCACATCCTGTAGAATCGAACATTTGCAACAGGACTAAAACTGAGAAAGCCAAACCAATATACATTTTTGCAAGAGTAGCAGTGGAGGAAACCACCACTGATCAGCTAACACTGATGCACAGCTAACAAAGCATCTTTTCTGAATCATCCAGAAACACTATGATTGTCTGGGGCGCGTGGGCATCTCTGTCGGTTGAGCATCCAACCCTTGATTTCAGCTCAGGTTATGATCTCAGCGTTGTGGGATCGAGCCCTGGGTTGGGCTTCCTGCTCAGCGAGGAGTCTCCTGAGAGTCTCTCCCTCTCCCTCTGCTCCTCCCCCTGCTTGTGCTTTCTCTCTCGTGCTCTCAAATCAATAAATAAATCTTTAAAAAAAAGAGAGACATTCTGACTCTCCTATGTATACATGCAGTGGAAGCTCAGAAACTTTGGCAAGCATTTTTTAGAAGCCAGACTTGTTAGTATAATACCATATTAGGGTATCCCAGAAAACTCTTTGCAATGAGCTATTTCCAATATATAAAATAAATTGATGTTTAATAACTCAGTAGGTTACTAATATGTAGCCCTTAGTTGTGTACTAATCAGGATGGCTCCGACATGTCAGCCATTCACATACTGCGATCTCAGAAATTATTTGCCTTTCTGGGAACAGGCTCCACTCACCACGAGGATTCCCATGCCTTCTGATATTGTTATTTTAGGAATCATTACTTTAGATCCCACCCTTGTGTCCTCCTGGAATTCTCTTCCTGTCCTCCTCAAACACTCCACTTAGCGAATTCCTTCTCATCCATAAGAAATCAACTCGAGCCTTAAGTGCTTACATCTGTAGGATCCCTGGGCACTCTGTTCACTCACTTCAGTTGTACTGACAACAGTGTGAGCCCCTTCGGGGAAGGCAACCTGTGCTATTCATCTTTATAACCTCGCACAGTACCTCCAACAAGGTAGAGGTTTAACAAACATTTAAAGAAGGAAAAGCATTACACATTACGAGGGATTAAATAGCATTGATAGCTAACATTGATAGGCCAATTACTGGAGGCCAAGCACTCTTCCAATTGTTTTGCATCTATTTTACAGTAAAAAAAAAAAGAGAATAGTTTATCTTTACAGCAATGTAATGACGTGAATTCTATTTTAAGGATGAGGAAACTGAGGCACCAGGAGGTTGAGTAGTTTGTTCAAGGCCATTTAGAGGTGGGAACCACAGAAGGCAAAAACAGGGGAGGGAGATAGGAAAGGAGGAAGGGTAAGGAGGTCTCAGCAATTCTTTGATCCCCTGGAATGTACAATGCATTTCACAGTGGTCCTAAGAGCTTTTCATTTTTCCTTCTCTCCCTCATTCCCGACAGTGAGTTCGGGTCCCTCATTTTGCTCATTCACCCACAACTTTCTCATGTGACCTACTTGCTTGCTTAGTGAGGTCCAACATCTATTAAATCCAGCTCTTTACCTGCTCTTCATATGTATCTATCTACAGGTAGAGAGAAAAGGGAACGTGGCTGGGGAGACAGACAACTGAGTTTACTGGGCATCACTTTAGAACCACGACCACTGACCTTAAGTGACTCTACTGTATGTCCTTATTCTAGACTCTTCCTCTTCCGGATGATTATTTCACAGCTTCCCTCTCCCCTTAACCCCTCCACCCATGTTTCTCCCCACTTCTGACTCTACGATGACGATCTTGTTCCAATTACAGTGAACAAGAGAACAGCAATCCGAGAGAACTGCCATATAACCCTCAAGTCACATCTACAACTTCCTGTTCTAGCTGTATAATCTGCCTTTGCTTTTTTTCCTTCCTTCCTTCCTTCCTTCCTTCCTTCCTTCCTTCCTTCCTTCCTCTTCCTCCTCTCCTCCTCCTCCTCCTCCTCCTTCTCTTCTTCTTCTTCTTCTTCTTCTTCTTCTTCTTCTTCTTTCTTCTTCTTCTTTCTTCTTCTTCTCCTCTCTCTCTCTCTCTTCTTTTCTTTCTTCTTTTTTAGAGAAGGAATCCCAAATCCCAACCAGGCTCCACACTCCAGTGCTCAGCCTTGTTCTCATGACTCTGAGACTATGACCTGAATCGAAATCAAGAGTCAGATGCTTAACTGCCTGAGCCACCCAGGCACCCCTTGTTTTTACCCTGGAAGAGCTACTCCCAAGTAAGGCCAATCCTTCCATGTATACTCCATTCGCCAAATCTTCTCACCCACTCAGGAATTTAGCCTGGTGACCTCCCTCTCTTTGCAGCATTTCCAGTGTTTTCCTTTTTAACTGGATTATTGCCACCGCCATATAAACATGTTGTAATTTCTCTTATCTAAACAAATAAAAACAAACTAAAAAAAAAAAAAAAACCTGTTTGAACTCTCTTCCTCTTCCAGCTGTTCCCTCTTAAAGCAAAGCTCCTTAAAAGATTGTTCTTCACTTGTCTTTAATTCCTCTGTTATTTTCTCTTGAACATACTTCAGTTAGATTTTTCTCCCTGCAACCCTGTGGGAGAAGCTATTGTCAAGGTCACGTACGACCACCGGGTGCTAAGTCTAGTGATGAATTCTCAGTCCTCCTGTGAGCTAAACTCTCAGCAGTATTGTGTTGACCAGAGCTGATCATGCTCTTTTCATGGAAATACCTTGTATGCATTGCTTCCGATTTCCTTCTGTTTCATTGGCAGCCCAACCTCAGGATCCTTTGCTTATACTTCCTCATATTCCTGATCTCTAAGTCTGTGGTCTTCAAACTCTTTCTTCCTGTACCTCTTTGCCTGACATCAAAATATTTTCATTTTAAGATTAAATAGTTGCAAAAAAAGATGTAAGTGCCAACATATCTTAAACATGGTCATTTCACATGAAACTATGACACCACACTTATATCCACTGAAATCTTAACACTATAGCAGTCTGAGACATATCTCTATTTCTTTCAAAGTACAGTAACGTGTAGTATATCTTGAAATCTGAGGTTTTGATACCTCCAGCTTTATTCTTCTTTTTTAAAATTGCTTTGGCTACCCAGAGTCTTCATGCAAATTTTAGGAGGATCCCTGGGTGGCTCAGTGGTTTAGTGCCTGCCTTTGGCCCAGGGCGTGATCCTGGAGGCCCCGGGATCGAGTCCCGCATCAGGCTCCCTGCATGGAGCCTGATTCTCCCTCTGCCTGTGTCTCTGCCTCTCTCTCTCTCTCTCTCTCTCTCTCTCTCTCTCTGTGTGTCTCCCATGAATAAACAAATAAAGTCTTTTAAAAATTAGGATTTTTGCTCTAGTTCTGTGACAATATTCATATTTTGATGGGGATTGCATTAAATATGCAGATTGCTTTGGGTAGTGTGAACATTTTAACAATATTCATTCTTCCAGTCCATCAGTATGGGATATCTTTCCATTTGTTTGTATCTTCTTTGATTTCTTTTCACTTTTTTTGTGGTTTTCAGAGTATAAAAAAAGAGTATAAATCCTTACCTCCTTCGTTAAGTTTATTCCTAGGTATTTTATTATTTTTAGTGCAATTGTAAATGGAATTGCTTCTTTTTTCCTTTCTTTTTTTAAAATTCTGTTATTCTTTTAGGTTCCAACTTTTTAAAAAAATTTTCTTTATTTTCTCTTTCTGCTACATCATTATTAGTGCATAGAAAGGCAACAAATTTCTGTATATTAACTTTGTGTCTTGTGACTTTACTGAATTCATTTTTCCAGTAGTTTTTTTGGTGGAGTCTTTAGGGTTTTCTATGTATCCTATCATGTCATCTTCAAACAATGAAAATTTTACTTGTTATTTACCAATTTGGATACTTTTTTATTTTTCCCAGGTATCCCAAGATGTACAGCAAAGCCGTAATAACCAAAGCAGTATGGTACTGACACAAAAATAAAACACATAGATCAAAAGAACAGAATAGAGACTCCAGAGATAAACCCACACTTTGTGGTTGATTAATCTTTGACAAAGAAGACAAGAATATACAATGGGAAAAAGATGGTGTCTTCAAAAAATGGTTTTGGGAAACCTGGACCATGTGGTTACATGCAAAAGAAGGAAGCTGGACCACTTTCCTACACCACACACAAACACAAATTCAATGTAGATTAAAGACCTAAATGTGAGAACTGAAACCATAAAATTCCTAGAAGAAAACATAGGCAGTAATTTCTTTGACATCAGCTATAGAACCTTTTTTTTTTGGATATGTTCCTCTGCCAAGGGAAACAAAAGAAAAAATAAGCTATTGGGAATACACTAAAATAAAATGCTTCCGCACAGCAAAAGTAACCATCAACAAAACAAAAAGAAAATGTACTTAATGGGAGAAGATATTTTCAAGTTATATATCCAGTAAAGGATTTAGAACCAAAATATATAAAGAATGTACACAGCTCAACACTAAAAAAAGTAAATAATCCAATTAAAAATGAGCAAAGAACTTAGAGATTTTTCCAAAGAAGACATATAGATGGCCAACAAACATGTGAAAAAATGCTTAACATCACTATTCATCAAGGAAATGAAATTAAAATCACAAAGAGATATCATTTTACACTTGCCAGAATGGCTAAAATCGAAAAGATAAATAACAAGCACGGGCAAAGATATGGAGAGAAGCGAACTCTCATACACTGTTGCTGGGAATGCAGTGGGTGCAATCACTGTGGGAAATAGTATGGAGTTTCCTCAAAAAATTAAAAATAGAACTACCATGTGATCCAGTAATTCCACCACTGGGTATTTACCCAAAGACAATAAAAACAATGATTCAAAAGGATATAGTGTACCCCATGTTTATTGCAGTGTTATTTACTATAGCCAAGTTATGGAGCAACCCAAGCATCCATCAATAACAGCTGAACGGATAAAGAAGATGTGATATCGATCTCCAGCCCAGGCATCTCCCTCAACTTCAAGTGGACATATGTAACTTAATATTTCCGTGATATTTAATTGCATGTATATTTAATTACTCAGCCATAAAAGTAAAGAAAATCTCGTCATTTGCAACAACATGGATGGACCTAGAGGGTATAATGCTAAATGAAATAAGGCAGTCAGAGAAAGATAAATACTTTGTGATTTCACTCATATATGGAATTTAAGAAATAAAACAAATGGACAAAGAAAAAAAGAGGTTAAAAAAAAGATTCTTAAATACATAAAACAGACGGGTGGTTGCCAGAGAGAGGGTAGGTGGTTGTGGGGTAGAGAATAATAAATAAAGGAAATCAAGAGCACATTTATCTTGATGAGCCCTGAGAAATGTAAAGAATTTTCAAATCATTATATCTGTACACCAGAAACTAATATTACACTGCATGTTAATTATACTTCAAAAATATATTTTTAAAGTACATGAATATAATTTTCTTTAGTACTAGGAAATTATAAACCATTCTTTTTTTCTTAGACTATTATTTCCATTGCATTCCCATTATGGAATTTTATTCTAGTGTAATTTTAAGCCATTTTAATGTGAAATACACCTGAAGAAAATTTCACAAAACAGACATGTACAGCCTCATAATCTATCACAATGCAGACTCATAAAACCACCATCCAGGAGACAAAATAGAATATTTGCAGCAACATATGAGCCTCCCCTTTCCCAATCACAACCTTTTCTTCCATCTAAAATACCACCACTCAAATTTCTTTATGATTTGTACAGAGCTTCATTTTTAATGAGTTCTTGTATCCATCAGTGAATATTATGTATTACCGCTCAGCTTCCTTACGATCCTTCTGCTTCTTCATTGTTATAAGTGTACTCGCTGAGGAACCTCTTTCACAAAGATGGAGATAGAGATGTTTCCTTATAAAAATGTCACCTGGCTCTTTGATCACCTTTCAAACTGTGTGTTCACAAATTAAATGATCAATCATTACAAATTAGTTTTAATGATATTTCAAGTGATAACTATATTAGAAGTCTCGTCCAACTTTGCAGCAATAGAAGAATTGGAAACCACCTAATATACATAAAAACTTGTTCTTGGACATTAGAGTCCAATTAGACACTAGTACTTTCAAATTTCCCCTTGTTTGTAGTTCAAAGGTATTAACACATGCGTCAATGAAACATAAGATTTTGCAACATGTGACAAAGATATCATTTGTTTGTAAAGTGCATAGGAGCAAAGTATTTTGAAAGGAGAGATGGAAAATGAGAACACATAGCATGGTCAACTGAAGGGTGTCAAGTCAAGCAATTCTAGTCACGGTTACTTGTATCAAGTTGAGGACATGGACACTGACTTTCCCAAAACTATATCAGCTTGAATACTCTTCAGAAAGTCTTATGTATATTCCCAGGGTACATATAAGCCAGTTAGAAATCCCGTTTACACGTTAGAGTGTCCAGGGCTTTGCCCTTGGACCATTTTCCTGCCTTACTATATTTACTTATCTAATCTCATGACATGGCTCTCTCTCTCTCTCTCTCTCTCTCTCTCTCTCACACACACACACACACACACACACACACACACACTGAGGTCTCCCAAATCTATATCTGCAAACCAGACATCTTCTTTAACTCCAGATGGACATATGCAACTTGATATTTGATATCTCCATTTTGGATGTCTAATGGATAGCTCGACATAGATACTCCCATAACCGAAATTCTAATGCCCACTCCACCCCAAACCCTACTTTTCTTTAGTCTTCCCTCTTTCCGTAAGTTGAAAATCCTTCATTCAAATTACTCAGGCTAAATATTTTTGCTGTCACTTGAACATACCAGGCATACTCCTGCTTCTGAGTCATGTATTTGATTCATGAGTAAAGACCCTTCTTCCCCCAGAGACTTGAATGCCTTATTCTTTCTCTTCTTTTTTAGTCTTTGCTCAAATACCACCCGTATTTCTGATGCTGTCTCTGTTTTCCATATAGCAAGCATTTTTTACCTACCTACTACACACTCTCTCATCCTTGGGTTTATTTTTCTCTAGAGCACTTCTCTTTTGACATCCTATAAATCTCACTTATTTTAGTATATTTCTTCCCACTAGAATGTAAGCTTCATGAAAGTTGGCTTCTGATTTTTCATTTTATTCTGTATTCTCAGTACCTAGAAGAGTACCTTGAATATGGTAGACACTTAGTAAATACTTATTAAATTGAGGAATAAATACATTAATCATGAAGTACAAGTCAACAAAATAGCTCCAACTCTCTGCAACAAGCTTATGGGAGGCTTGAAAGTCAAGCTAGGCATGATGCTGATGAAAAGCATGATGTGAGTAGTGAAACAGAAGGGAAACTTATATTATAAGAACTACCTGTCAAAAAGAAAGACTGATATATAGCAGCATAGAAAGAAATGAACATCAAATCCATCTGAATTACTACTGACTGAGAAAAATGTAAATATTCATGGAACAGTGACAGGAGGTTTGTATAACTGACTACTTCCTGAAGAAGGATCCTGAATCTGCAATACTGAAGGTGTATGTTCTTACATAACGACTTTAAAGACTCTCATAATTTCCTGGTAGCAACTCAATAGCTCGTATTTGAGCAATCAAATCAGAAAAGGATTTTAAATGGTTACAATGTTGAAAAGTAAATGTCTCTCTATTTTTTTCTAATTTCATGATCAATTCTGGTTTGCTGAATATGAGCAATGATACCAAGTATTGTAGGAAAAAAACAGAATGTCAAAGATGGAATATCTATCTTTCAATGTGAAAAAAGAGCTGGCATCATAAATTTATTCTGAATGTCGAAATTAGACTGTCTGAACTTTTAGAGTAAGAGCCCTTCAGAGAAATTACCTTTTTGCATTGCAGACTTTCACTTCATTCTTCATGTCAACTAAGTTGGCATTTGAATATTTGATCAGTAAGAGAAATTGGCATATTTTGGAATCAAACATTTTCTTTTACTTGTGTAGTTTCTTGTGCCAAGTTTGAAGCACTGGAATTTTTCTTTGTGCATGTTTGGATCATTTTGACAAATTTCTGTTACATAATTTCAGTGGGCTTTGACTTAATAAAGGCTGGATTCTTCTCCCATCAGGATGCAGCCGTTGAATCAATGTATAAATGGTGATTCACTTCCATAAATGGGGCTGGATTGCATAATTTTACAAAGATTTCCCCAGAAAATAACTCATGCTTTACTGCATAATCAATTGCTATGAAATTTGTTGAGAACATTCCTCCCCCCAGGCTGCCTGGAACTGTATATCTGAATTTTGGTAGTGCTTCACAATCCTAATCATGCAAGTAGTTTGTAGGATGTTTATCACACTGTGTACAGGAGAGGTCAATAAGTAGATTCACCTCCTCAAAACTGATTATCACCGTGCTTTGCATACATTGGGTCCTCAAAACACATTGGGTCACTTTCTTTAAAGGTGGAAGCTAGAAATGTGGTAATCTTTGCAGAAAATAAAATTTCCTAACTCTTTGTTTAAGGCCAGAATTTCAGACTCTGTGCAGACATGTGGAGTAGATAATTTTACATGGGCCAGGCCAATCCTATGTATTAGGAGGAGTGAATTTTTGAGCACCAACCCCCCCCCCCCCGCAAAACGTTGAAGACATTGTTGTATAACCTTTCTCAAAGTTTCCAGCTGAAAATTTGCTTTCCAAAATATGTCCCTATCTCTGTTTAAAGTTAGGTGCTTTAAGGACTTAACTTAGAAAAAAATGGACAGTTTTCTTCTTCACGTGAAGATTCTCTTTAGAAAATAGCACTATAAATAAAGTTAGATATAAATGATACTTCTATAAAATTGTATTTACAAATTTGGTACATTATGTTTAATTTTAGCTTAGAGAAGACTTACATAGCATCCATTAAACTGGATTGACTCCTTTGTTGAGGATTGCTTGATTATGAAAACATTTAGTGAACTGTTATTCTACTTGTCATTAAACAAATAAATCACTGTCACTACTAGCCATCCAAACAAGAAAAATACTGCATTCATTTATCACTTTTTTTTGCAATAGGAGTCCTTGTTACTTTTCAGGGGTTCCTTAAACATCACTGTTTTCCCTTTCCACATGGTCCTACTTTTAATCAGCATGGCTATTTCAACATATCTGATGAAAATCCATCTTGCCTTTTTGTATCTAGATGTGTGTAGTCACAGTATCAAAGAGAAAACAAGACAAAAACCTTTTTTCATTTGCATATATATCTAACTTTACTTTGAAATATTTTTGATTAATTGCATAGTTAAAAAACTATTATCACACTGAGATATTCACTGATTTGAATTCTCCCAGAAAAAAAAATTATTTTTTGACATGAAGCATCAAATTGTCATCCTGACAATATAACAAATGAAGAAGTCTCAAATCTCCTCCAACTACAAGACACAGAACAATACAATGTTTAAAGACAACACATTGAAAGATGTATGAGTAATCTGTCAAGAAAGTAAATGGAAAGTCTGAGGAGGAAGGAGAGATACAAAATGAGAAAACAAAAGCCCAAATCTGAGCATTAATCCCAGAGAAGTGAGTGTTGAAGCAGACATGGGTTCTAAAAACTCAGTAAAGGAGTTATTCTGTGGGTATGGGAGGATAGGAGGAGTGAAGGATGGGGGCTATTGGGGACACTCTTCAAAGATGAAGACTCTGACATGGCTCTGGGTTAGTGGATGGTATGACTATGACCCGAGATTTTCCCACATGACATCCTTCTAGCTAGTTTAGGGACCATATTTTTACTTCCTAAAATGAGAATTAAATGTAAAGAGCTTTAGGTTTTATTTACGGGGGAATACACCACCAATTCTGTACTCAAGCAATTATGACATATAAGAGTCCAAAAACATGAGTATGATTCAACGCGAACACATATCACATAGGAAAAAGGCACCAGGAATAAAAATCAGTAGAGACAACAAAAAGCATGATCAGATTTAGGGAAATCTAAGATGTCAGGATTATTAGATACAGAATAATTCATCAGATGTGTTAATCAGATGTGTTAAAAAGTCTTCTGACCAAGTTAAGATAACTATGAAAACATTACTCAGAGAGGAACAGGAAGGCAAAAAGGAGAATTACTAAAAAAAGCTCAAGAGATTTGAAATATAGAGCTAGAGATTCTAACAAAAGTTTCATCAGATTTTCAGGAGGTGAAAATAAACAGAATACTAATAAAAATAAAAAAAGTATTATTAATATAAATAACATGCATATTTTTATAATGGCTAAGGGAATGTTCTAACTCTATCAAGTGGCTATTGTTATTATTATTATTATTATTATTATTATTATTATTATTTTACAGATATGGATAGTGAGACAGGAATTGAGTAAATAACTTCCCAAAGATTGTATAGCTGGTACATGGCAGGGTGAAGATTCAAATCCAGGCAGTCTAGCAACAGAGTCTGTGCTTTTAATAGACTTTTAAATGATAATAACTACAAATTCTCTAAAACACTGACAAAAGGCAAAAGATTTGAATCTTCAGATTTGGGAAGTACACCAAACCCAAGAAGGATAAATAGAAAGATATCCCTACCTAAAACATGTATCAATGAAACTGGTAGATACCAAAGACAAAAGTATGGAAATCTGACAGAAGGGTGTGAAGAAAAACATATCTAAAATATTGAGGAAAATAGGTGTTTACCCAGGATTATATAACCTACAAAATAAAGTTTCAAAACCAAGAGCAAAAAGCAGATGTTTTTTCAAATAAAACTGAATTACTGAGAGGAATAGAGATGTTTCAGGAAGAAGAAAAATACTTCCAAAGGAAAGCTATGATTAAAAAAAAAAAAAAAAGTTGGCCACCAAAAAGGAGAATTGCAGACCAATATCCCTGAAAAACTGGGTGCCAAAATTCTTGCCAAGATACTCACCAGTAGGATCCAACAGTACATTAAAAGGATGATTCACCACGACCAAGTGGGATTTATTCTTGGGCTGCAAGGGTGGTTCAACATCCGCAAATCAATCA
This sequence comes from Nyctereutes procyonoides, assembly GCF_905146905.1. Taxonomy (NCBI): domain Eukaryota; kingdom Metazoa; phylum Chordata; class Mammalia; order Carnivora; family Canidae; genus Nyctereutes; species Nyctereutes procyonoides. The sequence continues at coordinate 2,522,306 of NW_026575047.1, read as the reverse complement.
GTGTGATACACCACAATTATAAAAGAAGGGACAAGAACCATATGATCCCCTCAGTTGATGCAGAAAAAGTATTTGACAAAATATAGAACCTTTACCTCCACAGTGTAGGGATAGAGGGAACATACCTCAATATCATAAAAGCCATCTACGGAAAACCCACAGCAAATATCATTCTCAATGGGGAAACACTGGGAGCCTTTCCCCTAAGATCAGGAACAAGAAAGGGATGTCCACTCTCACCACTGCTATTCAACATAGTACCGGAAGTCCTAGCCTCAGCAATCAGACAACAAAAAGACATTAAAGGCATTCAAATTGGCAAAGAAGAAGTCAAACTCTCCCTCTTTGCAGATGACATGACACTGTACATAGAAAACCCAAAAGACTCCATCCCAAGATTTCTAGAACTCATACAGCAATTCGGCAGTGTGGCAGGATACAAAATCAATGCCCAGAAATCAGGGGCATTTCTATACACTAACAATGAGACTGAAGCAAGTGAAATTAAGGAGTCAATCCCATTTATAATCGTACCCAAAAGCATAAGATACCTAGGAATAAACCTAACCAAAGAGGCAAAGGATGTGTACTCTAAGAACTGCAGACAACTTATGAAAGAATTTGAGGAAGACACAGAGAAATGGAAAAACATCCCATGCTCATGGATTGGAAGAATTATTATTGTCAAAATGTTAATGCTACCCAGAGCAATTTACACATTCAATGTAAACCCTATCAAAATATCATGGACATTTTATAATGGTTGGAACAAAAAAAATCTTAAAATTTGTAAGGACCCACAAAAGACCCAGAATAACCAGAGGAATGTTGAAAAAGAAAACTTAAGCCGGGAGCATCACAATGGCAGATTTCAGGTTGTACTACAAAGCTGTGATCATCCAGACAGTGTGGTCCTTGCACAAAAACAGACACCTAGATCAATGGAACAGAATAGAGAACCCAGAAGTGGGCCCTCAACTCTATGGTCAACTAATATTCAACAAAGCAGGAAAGACTATCCACTGGAACAAAGACAGTCTCTTCAATAAATGGTGCTGGGAAAATTGGACAGCCACGTGCAGAAGAATGAAACTAGACCACTCTCTTGCACCATACACAAAGACAAACTCAAAATGGATGAAAGATCTAAGTGTGAGACAAGATCCCATCAAAATCCTAGAGGAGAACACAGGGAACAACCTCTTCGACCTCGGCTGTGGCAACTTCTTGCTAGACACGTCTCCAAAGGCAAGGGAAACAAAGCAAAAATGAACTACTGGGACTTCATCAGAATAAAAAGCTTCTGCACAGCAAAAGAAACAGTCAACAAAACTAAAAGTCATCCTACAGAATGGGAGAAGGTATTTGCAAATGACGTATCAGATAAAGGGCTGGTATCCAAGGTCTAGAAAGAACTTATTAAACTCAACACCCAAGAAACAAACAATCCAATCATGAAATGGGCAGAAGACATGGACAGAAATTCCACCAAAGAAGACATAGATGTGGCCAACACGCACATGAGAAAATGCTCCGCATCACTGGCCATCAGGGAAATACAAATCAAAACCACCATGAGACCCCACCTCACACCAGTGAGAATGGGGAAAATTAATAAGGCAGGAAACCACAAATGTTGGAGAGGATGCGGAGAAAGGGGAACCCTCCTGCACTGTTGGTGGGAATGTGACCTGGTGCAGCCGCTCTGGAAAACTGTGTGGAGGTTCCTCAAAGAGTTAAAAATAGACCTGCCCTATGACCCAGCAATTGCACTGCTGGGGATTTACCCCAAAGATACAGATGCAGTGAAATGCCGGGACACCTGCACCCCGATGTTTCTAGCAGCAATGTCCACAATAGCCACACTGTGGAAGGAGCTGAGATGACCATTGATGGATGAATGGTTAAAAAATATGTGGTGTTTATACACAATGGAGTATTACTCAGCGATCGGAAAGGATGAAATCTTACCATTTACATTGAACTGGATGGACCTGGAGCGTATTACGCTGAGAGAGATAAGTCATTCAAAGAAAGACAATTATCATATGGCTTTACTTATATGCGGAATCTAAGAAATAGTGCAAAGGATCTTAGGACAAGGGAAGGAGAAACAAAATCGGAAGAAATTGGAGAGACGGACAAACCATGAGAGACCTTTAGCTATGGAAAAGAAACTGAGGGTCACTGGAGGGGTGGTGGGTGGGGGGCTAGGGTAACTAGGGGACAGGCATTATGGACGGCACGTGATGGGATGAGCACTGGGTGTTATATGCAGCTGATGAAATACTGAACTCTGCATCTGAAACTAATGATGTTCTTTGTGTTGGCTAATTGAATTTAAATTAAAAAAAAGAATAGTTGAAAAAAAAGAAAAAGAAAGAATGGCTGGGCAGCCCGGGTGGCTCGGTGGAGTCAGCGATTGAGTCCCATGTCGGACTCCCTGCATGGAGCCTGCTTCTCCCTCTGCCTGTGTCTCTGCCTCTCTCTCCCCCCCTCTCTCTCCTCTCTCTTCTGTGTCTCTCATAAATAAATAAATAGAATCTTGAAGAAAAGAAAAGTTGGCGAGGTGTACCCAGATGGCTCAGTTGACTGGGCATCCAACTCTTGATTTTGGTGAAGGTCACGATCTCAGGGTCATGGGATCCAGCCCTGCGGGCTCTACACTCAGCAGGGTGTCTGCTTGGGATTCTCTCTCTTTCCCTCTGCCCCTCCCATGCTGTGTCTCACTCGGTCTCTAAAATAATAAATAAATAAGTCTTTAAAAATGTTGGCGAACAAAGCGAATTATAAGCATTTTATAGTAATGTCTGTAGGGGATTAGAAAAAATCAGGATGGGAAGTTTGTGTGTGTGTGTATGAGTGATTAGAGTGGGAATGTTCTAATTCCTTTGAATTGTTTGGGAAGAAGGTAAATATATTGATTTACTCTAGTCTTCATTAAGTGAAATGCAAAGCCAAAAAAATCAATAGCCATTTAAAGAAGGGAAATGGAGTCTATAACTTCCAAATCACAGAAGGAGAGAAGGAAAGAGGAATAAAAGCCCCAATAAAGGCAAAGAGCAAAGAGGAACACAGCGATCAAAGAGCGAAGCAGGAACTGAGATGGTAAAAATACACCCACATAGCTCAGGACAACACCCACATATCTCAGGGATACAAAAATAGTAGGAGGCAGAGATCACTCTTGCGGAGGTGGAGCAATTTGCTTAAGCTCCCGACCAAATGGCCACCTAACTTCCTTGGCCGTCTTCAGTGTATGGTGTTTCCTGATGGGCTGTTGACGGTGCCGCATCTCTAACCTCGGTGCAGGAGGGCCTGTGAGAGGAAGGGGACGAATGATACGTTAGGCAGACATTGACCAGATGCAGCTGGTGTGGCCAGATGAGGACTAAAGTACCCAGTCAGCGGAGAGATGAAATAATTCCAAACTTCTACGCACTTAGCACCACAGCTTCCGAATCCACTGGAGAGGAGTCGCGTCTACAAGAGAGGACAGGGTAGCAGGAGAATCGGCTGCCGTTAGAACCGGACAGACCAGGTAGGGGAGACCAGCAATAGGGGGGGCTGGTCTAACACACGTCTGTAGGATAGAAGGGTTCGACTCCACCCAGAACAGCTGGAGGACACTGAATTCTTTATTTTATTTTAAAGATTTTATTTATTTATTTATGAGAGACACACACACAGAGGCAGAGGGAGAGAAGCAGGCTCCATGTAGGGAGCCCGACGTGGGACTCGATCCTGGATCTCCAGGATCAGGCCTTGGGCCAAAGGCAGGTGCTAAACCCCTGACCCACCTGGGGATCCCCCCACTTGATTCTTTTAAAGCTCCAAGGATATTTATGAGATTGACCGACATCCAAACGCCGTAGGCCCCGCTGGCAAGTCCTCAGCAGATTTCAGAGACTTGGTACCACTCAGATCACATTCCCTGGTCGTCATGTGGTTTGAGCATCACAGACTGAAGGAAACCCCAAAGTCCTATCCCCGTGGAAATGACACACTCACTCCCGGGACGGAGGTGTAAGCAGGCGTCCCACCGAAAGCAGAAATCACCAGCACACGCGTGTGAAAGCCTCTGAGCATCACTGGAATGAGGAAACGCAGGGGACACCCCGGGAGGCACCCTTTTTGTCCCGAGACAATGACATATTTCTCGAAGTCTGGCCATGTGGGGTGCTCAGGGGGGTGTCAGCTTTCATCCTCCCCAAGGGGGGAGCATAGGTGCGGGCAGCTCTTGGGAGGGAGACCGGCGCAGGTGGGCATGGTGAGAGGGCGCAGGGCTGCACCTGCGGCCGCCCTCGAGCGTGCAGGCCTCCCGGGCCGATACCCCAGAAGCTGGACTCGACCCTCCGCCGCTCAGCTGGGAGAGCGAAGTCCAGGGACCTTATGATCCGGACGGGAGCGCGTGGCCCAGCGCCCTGAACAAGTGGGGCGCGTGGGGGAACCACCGGAGAGCTGTTTTCTCCCTTTGGCCTGGTTGACTTTACGGGGATTTGCAGGTTTTCTTTATGTGAATTAGTGCATTGAATTAATATATTGAATATATACCACGCCCACTTTATGCTTTATCTCTTGCTTCGTGTTGCCCTTTTGCAGAGAAGCCTTAACAAGTTTTATGAATTAACGTTTACATTACGGTATTATCAGAACTTTAAAAAATACTCTCGTCACTGGCATCGTATATACACCCGTCAGTCCCCCAGATCTTACCAATATTCGCCTCCATGATTTTCCTAGGCTTGTGGAGTTTCTTCCTCCCTTGTCCGTCTGTCCTTCCCTCCCTCCCCTCCTCTCCTCCCGCTTTCTCTCTCTTTGATTTTGACCAAGACATCTTTTTACAGAACATGTTTTTTGTTAAAGAGTAAAACTGAGGGACGCCTGGGGGGCTCAGCGGCTCAGCGTCTGCCTTTGGCTCAGGTCGTGACCCCGGGGTCCTGGGATCGAGTCCCGCATCTTCTCCCTCTGCCTGTGTCTCTGCCTGTCTCTCTGGGTCTCTCATGAATAAATACATAAAATCTTAAAAAAAAAAGAGTAAAATTGAGATACATTTCTCTTTTTTTATTCCTCTAAAAGATATTACAGTCTGTTCTAATGATACTCCTGTCTACACTGACGCCAAACTACCTGGTTCCAAGAGCTTTTTATTTTTATAGCTATGTAAGGTGTCTCAGAAAACTGGGAGAGCAAGGTCTCTTGATAAGCTTGTATTTGTCAAAATTTCTCTGTCTCCTCCCATGTTTATCCTGCAAATTATCTCTTGAAATAGTCAAATTAAATACAAGTTTGGGGGATTTTTCTTTGAGATGATGTTATATTTAGGTACGGGGCATTGATAGCTTCATTATATTAATCTTTCCTAGAAAATAATAAGATACTCCTTTCCATGTATTTAGGTTTTCTTTCATGTCTTTTGAGTGAAATTTATAGGTTGTTTATCTGCTAGGAATACCACATATTCTCCTTAAATTAACTTCGGGTATTTTAAAATTTTTGTTGCTGCTATGGATATTTTCCATTTTGTTTCCAATATTAGTTTTTAAGAAATCTGTTAACATTTTTAGTTGTGTTTTCCCAACCTATCACTTTTTCAAACATTATTATTATTATTATTCCTAATATTTTTTTCTTTGATTCTCTGGATATCTTACAATAATTACATCATGAATAAATTACGATCTGTATGCCCCATCTATTCCAGTCCGTCACCTAAGACAAAACAAACAAACAAACAAACAAAAAACAACAACAGCAATAATTAAGCTACCAAAATGATGATTAAGCCATTTTCTTCTTTGATAGAATTGTTCTTTAGGGGAGAATAGACATTCTGATCATTTTCTGCTCCCTCACAGAAATAATTATGCTATTTATCATTAAGTGTGCTACTGCCTATAATTTTAAGATAGTCTATCATGTTTAAGGAGTTTTCTCTTTATTTTGCTAAGAAATTATGTTGATTGTTGTTATGTGTTGAAATAACCAAAATTTTTTGCAAATATGGTATCTATCTATCTATCTACCATCTTTCTATACATCTTCAAATATTTATTATCTTTGCAATCCTGACATAAAGCATGTCATTCATGGCACATTATTTTCTTCAAATACTGATGTACACAATTTTCTCAGTTTTTGTCTAGGGTTTTTGCATCTATATTAAGAAATAAAAACTGTTTAATTTTTGGGTTTCTGTTCCATATTTTGTTTTGTCTTATTATTTTTGTTTTCATTTGAATACTTTGTTCTACATTTTTCAAGTTAAGTTTTGGTGCTTGAAGAGCTTTGTGAACAGACCTGGTGAACTTTCTTTCCTTATCTAGGCTCTGAAACTTTACATATTAAAGGAATAAAGTTTTGAAAAAGTCACTGAGAATCTAACCAGCCCTAGAGATACAATTAAAATTTTTGTTTTGTTTTTACGACTTTTTAAATCTCCTTATGGTGCAATAGGCCTATTAATTGCAAGCCCAATATCCATTTCTTCTCTTATAACCACCCTTTCACTTTTATGGAGGATTCTGAGTTTGTTCGAGGTTCTAAGGTATCCAGCTTAAAAACAAAAATTCTGGGCTCCTTTTCTAGCTATGGTATCTATGTGTTGACAATATGTGAGTGGAGGGGTGGAGATTTCTGGAAGGCTGTTCCTTTTTTAATAATAATAAGAAAATTACTTGGCAATTGTTTTTGTCCTTCTCTATCTCCCTGGCTTGGAATACAAGCGAAGTGCCGGTGCTGCAGCAGCCATTTTGTGAACACGTGGATAAAAGCCACCCCAAAAATGAGGAGGGAAACACATACCTGAATCTCAGTGACCATCTCAAGATTTTCTATGATGTGAGAAATACTAATCCCTGTTAGTTTAAGCCATTGTAGTCAGATTTCTGATACATACAAGTGGATGCAATCTCAAATGATAAAAGGCATTAATTTCTATAGGTTTTCTATCCCTCTTGAGTCAATTTCAGCAACATATTTTCTAAGAAGTCCTACATTTCAAGCATATTTTAGGAATTTAAGTATAGATTTTTCAAAATATTTTTGCTCCTTCACTTTACTAAAAATCTGTGGTTAAGCCTGTAATTCTAATTTCCAAGTTTTTCTATTTCTGCTCTTATTTTTTCTTTTATGCCTCTATCGAGTTCTGTGGCTCTCTTATTTTCAAAGGAGATTTTCCATTTACTTATATTATCAATCTTTTCATGCTTTCCAATATAAAATCATTTTTCCCCTGTGACTTTGTCCTGATTTTGAGTTGAGTTTTTAGCTCACTTTATTTAACTTTAGGAATAGAGTGTAAAAATGTAGGCTAACAGTTTCCTCTGGATGAAGTTTGTTCTAATTCTCAGTCTTCTATCTCTTACCTTCATTAATTTTGTGAAGATTTTGTGAGTATAGTTTTGGTTACTCTTTTTGTTAGGTTCTAGTTTCACAGGCTAGTTTAGACATTGCTGTCATCGTCTACAGTTTTGTGATTATCTTCACATCTTATTGCCTAAATGTCAGAGACTAGAAATAATCCAATTTCTTCTTGGGGCTTTTGATTTTTTTTTTTTTGTGGTGGGGGAGGCTTTTGTCTTTTTTCTCTTTTTTTAAAAAAATACAGTTGACACACAACATTACATTGGTTTCAGGTATACGACACATCGATTTGACTGGGCTCATATGTTTTATTTACTGTGTCTGCTTGAAAAAAAAAAGATATTCCTTATTTTGAAGGTCATATAACCAACTTACAGGGTATGAGTCCATCTTATTAATATATTATTCAGATGCTATTTGTCCTTTCCTCCCACTTACAAGTTAAGATCTACTACTAGGTGACTATTGATTTCTCCTGAAATTTCTAATCATTTTGCCTTACATACGTATCAAGTTGCTGCCAGTGTTGCAGAAGCCACGCTCTTAGGTTTTCTACAACCCAGGCATATCCTTCCAGGCGGTGAGAATTAGATTTTGGTCAATCCAGAGGGCTCCATCTCCTCCCCCCTGGTTGCAGCTCCGGGTTCGCCGCTCCCTTGGGCGGGGGGAGGAGGGGTGGCTTCCCCGCGTCTGGCGCGTCCATGCGGACGTGCGCGCAGGTGCCCTGCTCCGAGGAGCCGCAGGTGTGTCCCGTGGTGCTTCCCCGTCTGGAGCCCCGGGCCTTCCTCGGGCCACCTGGAGGCAGGATGCTCGGATCCCCTGGGATCCAGCCTAGGCCCGGGCGGCCCCTGAGGAGGTGGGTTAGGGCCCCGCGGTGCAGGTGCAGACGCCCGCGCCCTGGGCTCCTGCCCTCCAGGCCCTCGAGGGCGCAGCGGGTCCCTTGGGCCCTGAGTTCGCGCCCCGCACCCGGCCCTTCTCTGGCTGCAGCCGGGCCAGGGCATCCTCCCCAAGGAGGGAGGCGAGCTCTGTCCCCGGGGGTCCTCTCTGGTCGCCCACAGACCCAGCTTTCCGACGACCAGCCAGAAAGCGGCCGCTTTCCTCTGCTTGAACCCGTTTCCCCCTCGTTCTTGGGGAAGGGGGGCGCCGACAGGTGCAGGCACACGCGTGTCCCCTGCCCTGGGCGCGCTGACGCCTTTGCCCGCGTGTCCAGAGTTGCACTTCTCTGTGCGTCTGTCCCAGGAAAGCTCGACATGAGGACATGAGGCCTGTATGTGCGTCTGGAGGGCTCCCTCTGGGTTTCAGCCCCCACGACGTGCTAGGAAGGAGGGCCTGGCCGCCTTGTGGGAGGGGGGAGCTCAGCCTGGTGCAGGCCCGCAGCTATGCGAGGAGCTGCCCCCAGAGATGCCCCAGGAGCTGTCCCAGGAGCTGCCCCAGGAGCTGCTCCCAGAGATGCCCCCAAGCTGCCCCTGGAGCTGCCTCAGAAGCTGTCCCCGGAGTTGCCCCAGGAGCTGCCCCAGGAGCTGCCCCCAGAGATGCCCCAGAGCTGCCCCCAGAGATGCCCCAGCGCTGCCCCAGGAGATGCACCCAAGCTGCCCCAGAAGCTGCCCCCGAGCTGCCCAAGGAGCTGCCCATAACCCCGCAGTTTGACCCCCGCCCCACGGAGTGGGGAGCTGGATGCGGGGCTCGACCCCAGGACCCTGGCATCACCAGCTGAGCCAAAGGCAGCCCTTCGTGGAGCGAGCCCCCAGCGCCCCGGTCGTTCCCACTCCATGGGTGAAGAGCTGAAGATGGACCCAGGACAGCAGCCCGTCCCTCTTCCCAGCTGCTTGCAGGCTGGCCTCCTGGACGAGCCCCGAGTCCCCCCCCCCCAGGTTTGGGACCCCCACCAGGGGCCATCAAGGGGAGGTCCTCGTGGCTCCCGCAGGGACCCCTGACTCCACAGCCGCCTCCCTGCGGGGCTGTGCATGCCCGGGCTCCGCAGGTGTGGGCCGCAGGCGTGGGTCCGCAGGTGTGGGCCGCAGGCGTGGGTCCGCAGGTGTGGGTCTGCAGGTGTGGGCCCGCAGGTGTGGGTCTGCAGGTGTGGGCCGCAGGCGTGGGTCTGCAGGCGTGGGTCCACAGGCGTGGGGCCGCAGGCGTGGGCCTGCAGGTGTGGGTCCGCAGGCGTGGGTCTGCAGGTGTGGGCCGCAGGTGTGGGTCCGCAGGTGTGGGCCACGGATGTGGGCCGCGGGTGTGGGTCCACGGGTGTGGGCCGCTGCACCTGCCTGGACCTTGGGGACTTAGGGTCCCCGGGCTCCGTCCCTAACGCCGGCCGCTCCTGGGCTCACCGCCTGCACCTTTCCCGACTCTGCTCTCCTCCCCGGGTTCTCGGGGGACACATGGGCTGACCCCACTCCCCGTGTGCCCGCAGTCCCACTTTGGGAGTCACCTGGCCGTGCCCAGCGAGGCTGCTTTGCAGGCGTTTCCTCCCATCTGCATCTATTACCCGAAAAGAAAATCCCTATACTGCTTGATTCATCTTCCCCTGGGGACAGGCCAAGGCTTGTGACTTTCTTTTATACTATTTACAAGGCGCACACTTGCCAATATGCTTAGTTTGCATTTTTGATATTTACTTCTATTAGGATCCCAGAAATGAGATTTACTGCATCAAAAGTCATGAATCGTTTGACACCTTTGATAAAGAATGCTAAATCTCTCTCTTTTTTTTTTATAAATTAATTTTTATTGGTGTTCAATTTACCAACATACAGAATAACACCCAGTGCTCATCCCGTCAAGTGTACCCCTCAGTGCCCGTCACCCATTCACCCCCACCCCCCACCCTCCTCCCCCTCCACCACCCCTAGTTCGTTTCCCAGAGTTAGAAGTCTTTATGTTCTGTCTCCCTTTCTGATATTTCTCACACATTTCTTCTCCCTTCCCTTATATTCCCTTTCGCTATTATTCATATTCCCCAAATGAATGAGAACATACACTGTCCTTCTCCGGTTACTGTGGCCAAGTTCAAAAAGGGTGTTGCCTGAGTTCTTCTCTGGGATTTTGATGGAGTCTTGTCTCACATTTAGATCTTTCATCTATTTTGAGTTTATCTTTGTGTATGGTGCAAGAGAGTGGTCCAGTTTCATTCTTCTGCATGTGGATGTCCAATTTTCCCAGCACCATTTATTGAAGAGACTGTCTTTCTTCCAGTGGATCGTCTTTCCTCCTTTATCGAATATTAGTTGACCATAAAGTTCAGGGTCCACTTCTGGGTTCTCTATTCTGTTCCATTGATCTATATGTCTGTTTTTGTGCCAGTACCACACTGTCTTGATGAACACAGCTTTGTAGTACTCTGAAGAAACTCCATGGTATTTTGATAGGGATTGCATTATACGTGTAAATTGCCCTGGGTAACATTGACATTTTCACAATATTAATTCTGCCAATCCATGAGCATGGAATATTTTTCCATCTCTTTGTGTCTTCCTCAATTTCTTTCAGAAGTGTTCTGTAGTTTTTAGGGTATATTTTGAGAACCATTTGAATGGTAAATGGTTCTCCAACCTTTTATTTTCAGGTTGTAGGTGTCCTTCTGTCTAAAATGAGTCTCTTGGATTACACTTCAATGTCAGAAAGCCAATTCAGAAGCACCATTCTACAGCTACCGGTGGCTCTAGAAAAAAGCATTAAGGACTCACGAGACTTCATGACTGCAGAATTTAGATCCAATCAGGCAGAAATTAAAAATCAACTGAATGAGATGCAATCCAAACTAGAAGTCCTAACGACGAGGGTTAACGAGGTGGAAGAACGAGTGAGTGACATAGAAGACAAGTTGATGGCAAGGAGGGAAACTGAGGAAAAAAGAGACAATCAATTAAGGGACCATGAAGACAGATTAAGGCAAATAAATGACAGTCTGAGGAAGAAAAACCTACGTTTAATTGGGGTTCCCGAGGGCGCCGAAAGGGACAGAGGGCCAGAATATGTATTTGAACAAATCCTAGCTGAAAACTTTCCCAATCTGGGAAGGGAAACAGGCATTCAGATCCAGGAAATAGAGAGATCCCCCCCTAAAATCAATAAAAACCGTTCAACACCTCGACATCTAATAGTGAAGCTTGCAAATTCCAAAGATAAAGAGAAGATCCTTAAAGCAGCAAGAGACAAGAAGTCCCTGACTTTCATGGGGAGGAATATTAGGGTAACAGCAGACCTCTCCACAGAGACGTGGCAGGCCAGAAAGGGCTGGCAGGATATATTCAGGGTCCTAAATGAGAAAAACATGCAACCAAGAATACTTTATCCAGCAAGGCTCTCATTCAAAATGGAAGGAGAGATAAAGAGCTTCCGAGACAGGCAGGAACTGAAAGAATATGTGACCTCCAAACCAGCTCTGCAAGAAATTTTAAGGGGGACTCTTAAGACTCCCCTTTAAGAAGAAGTTCAGTGGAACAATCCACAAAAACAAGGACTAAATAGATATCATGATGACACTAAACTCATATCTGTCAATAGTAACTCTGAACGTGAATGGGCTTAATGACCCCATCAAAAGGCGCAGAGTTTCAGACTGGATAAAAAAACAGGACCCATCTATTTGCTGTCTACAAGAGACTCATTTTAGACAGAATGCTAAATCTCTTTAAAGAGGTGTTTTTTTTTCTTTTCCTGATCTGAATTTATTTCTATTGTCAATAGATGGAAATAGCTTTACTAGGAAAAAATATGTCAGTTTGATGTATTCAAATGTTATAAAGTCTCTATTCAGTGTTTGTTTTTTTTTCTCATTAGTCTTTTAGATTTTTTTGATACATAAGATTTCTTTCTTTCTTTCTTTCTTTCTTTCTTTCTTTCTTTCTTTCTTTTCTTCTCCTTCTCCTTCTCCTTCTCCTTCAGAAAGAGAGAACTCATGGGGGGGGTGTCGATATTGGATAGGGGCAGAGGGAGAGAGAGAATCTCAACTGGACTCCTTGCTGACTGGGGAGCCCAATGCAGGGCTCAGTCCCTGGACCCTGAGATCATGACCTGAGCTGAAATCAAGAGTCAGAGGCCTAACCAACCGAGCCACCCACGTGCCCCTCATGTGTCATTCTTGTGTTCAGTGTTTCCGGCTTTGCAGTTTGCCATGGTGTGATTTTTGCTGAGAATGTCTGCATCTATTTTGTTTCACTGATCCACATTCAGTTCTTATGCAATACTATACTCTTTATAACTTCCCTGGGCATTTTAATTTCCTGGGAGGTAAATTGACACTCATGTTCTTAGTTAAATTATTCAAAATTAGTTTTCTACTCTTTAAACTTCCAGATAAACCTCGAATTACTACTTGGTAAATTATAAAATCACCAAGTTGGGATTTAAATGTTAAGACGATCTGTAAGTAGGTGTGCCATGTCATTAATAAAATAAAAGAGATGCAGGCGCAATCCTTGTGTCCATCAATAGGGGTATTAATTAATGCATAAATTAATGAATATATTGATTCAGTAATTAATTCAATAGGGGGATTTAATTAATGCATAAGGAAAAAATCTTAAAGAATACACTAAAAGTAATGAGTTTGAGGTGTTTATAGGTCCATAAAGAAGGGACTTTATTAGGGCAGGTGGCCTGTATTGGTAGAGCATAACGGATTAGACTAAGTATAGATTTCCTTGAAAGAAAGCTTTGGGTTGATTTGAAGATTATGGAAAGTCATGAAAGACTTTGAACAAGTGACGATGTGTTACAATTAACATTTAATAATGATAAGAATTAATGTTGATTATATCCTTGCTATATGCCAGGAACTCCTCCAACTACCGTAACTGCCTATTTGACCCACACAGAAACTCCACGCAGACATCATTACTCTTGCCTCTTTGTTCTGTGTGTGGGGAGAGGGAGCTGCAGTGGGATTAGGTAACTTCTTCAAGGTTGCACAGCTACACGGTGGCAACTGGCTTCAGAGTTCACGCTCCTGCCTGCTAGAATATACCTGCAACGGCGCACACTCATTCTTCTCTTTTCCATCATGTTCTACCAAAACCAAACAATAACAACAAAAACAGAACAAACAAACCTATTACAAGAAGACTTTTCCCAAAAATGTTTTTCAAGATCAGCCCCCACAATAATAATAATAATAATAATAATAATAATAATAATAATTTCCATGGAATAGAGCAGAGAGAGCCTTATTTGAGAAATCATTGATGTCATAGAAGTTTGCATTGTCATAGCTCCATTTAAAAAAAAAAAAAGTGAAAGCAGCTCCATACTGTCTGATTCTGCAAGATGCAGGAGGAAGGCTCTTGACACAATACTCAGTGCTCAACTGAAACCATTTCGTGCTTGTCTTTATGCAATAACTCTCATTTCTTAGAGAACAAGTGCGTACTTATAAATAAAGCTCTAAGGACAAGCTTTATGGAATCTTGTAAGTGGTCCTTCTGAAAAATTTTGCTTTGTCATGACCATTTCTTCGAGAGGCTCTATTTTTTAATATTGTATATAATTTATATTATTATTATTTAAACATGCTGGCTCTTGTGCTAGTAAAGTCTCTCAAAAGGCAAATAATGTTTTAAAAATGTGTTGCCTAAAAGAAATTTCTGGGGAAAAAAGTCACTTTCGAAATCACTGTGGAACTTCTAATAATTGAAAAGGGGAAGCATGTTTAACTTTATAGAAATTGGCTTCTAAATCTATGTTCTGCGTAACCGGTAACCCTGATTTTTATTACGAGTAATCAGGAATGAACTAAGATTGCTGAACTCTCAATGATTAACAAACAGCTAGCTGTCATAAAATAGCACAAATGACGTCCCCTCGAGAGGGCCATATTATAGCAGCTTGATAAAAACATGAAAATGGTATGTTCTAGAGGGATTTACAAATGACCATAGGCATCTCTGGTCATGGAAGGGGATGATATGAGAAAATTTACGAAACTCATTTGGAGACTATAACAGACAAAAATCTATGACGTTGAGGGGTCCCCACCGCATATACAAGAGGGTCTCCACGTCACATTCTCAGTTCCACAGGTGACGCTCTTAGAATTGCTGCCAACCTCTGCTTCAGTGCTGACCCTGACGCATCAGCCACCACGCGTTGTTTCCTCACCGCCTCGTGGATGGGCTCTTCAGATCTCTTTCCAGTACCAATCTCACCCCTGATCAAAATGCCCGATTGCCACCTCAACTCTGTGGATGGCCTTTCCTCTTCCTCTTTCATCTTTCAAATATCCCCCAAGACGTCCGCTGACATCAGCCCATGTGCCTGTGCACCCATCCGTTTGACACACAGATAGAGGCAGCCGTGGGATGGAGAGCACAGCCTCGGTCGTCGGGCTGCCTGGCCCTGCCTCCTGGCTCCAGCACTTATTATCTCCATACGCTTGGACTATTTATTTAGCTTCTTTATTCTTTGGTTTCCGCACGGATGGAATATAAAAATAATGGAAGCGCCTTGGTGGAGTTGCTCTGAGAATTAAAGAGCACAGCTTCTAGCAATGGTGTGAAGTGCTGAGAGGGAAGGTCAGTGGAGCCCGGAGAGCTTACAGCAGGGCTCTGACCTGGTAAGTGTGTGTGTGTGTGGGGGGGGGGGGCTGAGATGTGCTACTTAAGAGGAAAGCCAAAGAATGGGTTCACATCAACCTGCTTGTGAAGGAGAGAAGGTTACAAGCAGGCCACGTACTGAGAGGAACTGGGCTGAGTACAGACAGAGGTGGAAGGTCAGCAAGTCTAGTGCAGAGAGGAACGGCAGACCGGAGAGGTAGACGGGGACAGTGAGGAAGGGCTTTGCAGGGCGTTCGTGGCAGTTGTTAGGTGCTGGCCATTATCAGGTTTGATGTGACGAGACGCTGGCTTGAAGAGGGGCCTGACTGGCCGACAGTAGACGCATTCGGCTATTTTAATGAAATAATTCAGGAGGATGACGGGAGCTTGTGTTAGGTTTGTGGCGATAGAGATGGGGAGACGTGGATAGATTTGAGAAATGTCTAGGAGGTAAAATGCCCTGAATGTGGATGTGTTGTGTGGGGGACGGAGGGGGAAGAAGAGGGAGCAGATGTGGAGGCCTCAGGTGCCTGGCTTGTAGCCTCAAAAAATAGAGGGTCATGGGGCCGATTTGGGATATTTGCATTTGGGGCACCCAAAAGGACAAAATGTGAAGGCATCTTTTCCTTAATTCACTACTTTCAAAGACTGCAGAGCCACATTTAAACTTTTAAGTCCAGAATTCAATGACTTTTACCAACGCCGAATGTTTCCACTCTTGCCTTTTCTATAGTTTCCCCCAAGCTGATCACATCACTCTTTGAACATTTGACTTCCCCTCTCTTCTTCCTCTCACCTAGTCCTATTTCTTTCCTTTTTGACATTTGTTGATAATTCACCTCCTTCAAGTAGCCTTTCCCAAGTAGTACGTCTGATTATAACGGAAGTCTACTTTCACTTCCTCCCTATGCCTAGCACTGTGCTGCATATTTGCATGATTATTTGTACTTACTAATACATGACTTTATAAACTCATTCTTTCCTTACTTTATATGCATATTTTCCCGGTATCTCTATACTGTGTATTGTTTCAGATCAGAAATCAAGTCTCCAATTTATTCTCTCTTTGTCCTTTTTCCTTTTTTTCCCTTTCTTAGAACAATTTGCAGAATTACTGGAACAACAAAAAGAAATACTTTGTTGTCTGACCAGATTTTCCAAGCTGGGTGGGAGGAGGCAGAGAATGGCTGACTCATGCATACTTTGTTCATTGTTTCAAAGCCACAGAAATCTTTCATCACTGTTTTATTTCCAATTTTTCCCCTCATATCCCTCTCAATGGGTGGAATTCACTCAGAAATGCCAAAGCATAACAAGTCAGTGTGGCGCACTGGAATGAGCATGCGTGTTAGGTTCAAACAGCAGGCTTTCCTTAGCCTCAGCTGTGTGACCTTGGACATCTCGCTTAACCTCTCGGAGCCTGAAACTCATTTAAAAAATGGAGATGTCAATATCTAATCTACACATTCATTCATAGTCTTAATTGCCCCTTCATCTCCCAGATACATGATATTTCCAGGTTCAGCTAGCAGCCTGCATAAACACATTCACAGTCTTGTTTTCTCTTCTTTTTAAAGATTTTATTTATTGATTCACGAGAGACACACAGAGAGAGGCAGACACACAGGCAGAGGGAGAAGCAGCCTCCCTCCCTGCAGGGAACCTGGTGGAGGACTTGATCCCAGGACCCTGGGATCACTACCTAAGCTCAACCACTGAGCACCCAGGTGCCCCGTTCTCAGTCTTACTCTGTATTTACAATTGAACTTGATTCTGTTTCTTAAATATTTTTTTAATTTTTATTTATTTATGATAGGCACACAGTGAGAGAGAGAGAGGCAGAGACACAGGCAGAGGGAGAAGCAGGCTCCATGCACTGGGAGCCCGACGTGGGATTCAATCCCGGGTCTCCAGGATCGCGCCCTGGGCCAAAGGCAGGCGCCAAACCGCTGCGCCACCCAGGGATCCCCTGATTCTATTTCTTTATGTTAGTATTTGCAGACAGCAAAATTCTAAACAAAGTTTGACTTGAAGATGTTGAGAAATATCTTCACAATAGTATTTCAAAACCTTCTATAAAGGTCAAATAGATACTTTCAATGCCAAAATATTCTAGAACTGGAAAGTGACAAATATCTTAGAACACCCACAGAGAAACCTGTTTTCACTTTGGAGTAAATATTTTTTTCTCATGAAAAGATTGCTGCATTGTATGGTAGAGAACTGCCAAAATTTAGAGGAAGTTAAGCAAGATCAGAATGCAATTAAAAATAAATTAGTCATAGCTGTGATCAAGGGGCTTTCCGAACTGCATTTGAGAAGATCTGAAAAATTAACATTAAACTGCCATCGAAAAGGGAAAACTGCTTGTATCATTGTAAGAATTTAAAAAGTCAATGAAGAAATGAAGTAAAGTTTGCTCTTTTTCAATAGGTTCCTTCAGCCTATACCAATTAACCAATCTATAAATCAGAATATTTCATATTCCGGTTACAGAATCATCAACACTGGAAAGTCTAGAATATTTTAAAGTAAATATATCATCAAGGTTTTAATGTTTTAGTGACAAGACAGTAAAATGATCCAAACAAGATTTCTTTAACCCTGCAAATAGCAACTTTGCCCCATATTAATATCATGTTGGTATTGTTTTCCAAGTATGCTTCAGAGCCCTAGCAGAAACTAAAGATCGAGAACTGGATTTCAACTTGGAAAAACAGCTGAGGGACATCTGCGGGGCTCAGCAGTTGAGCATCTGCCTTTGGCTCGGGGTGTGATCCCAGGGTCCAGGGATCGAGTCCCACATTGGGCTCCCCGCAAGGAGCCTGCTTCTCCCTCTGCCTGTGTCTCTGCCTCTCTCTCTGTGTCTTTCATGGATAAATGAATAAAATATTTTAAAAGGAAAAAAAAAAAAGGAAAACCCGCTGAAACTTAAAGGTTGGCAAATTTCATTGAAATACAAGAGAGTTTTAGAAGAGTTCCTTTTGTGGACTTCTTTTTTTTTTTTTTTTTTTTTTTTTTTTTATAGAGTGGAGCAGTTTTGCACTTCTACCTGGAGACGGAAGTTGACGGAATGCTGGCAGGCCCCTCATCCTGTAGTTGTGGGGGACGCTGGCTGAACTGCCCTCCCGTGGCCAGACTCCTCCTTCAAAGCCACATCACCTGGAGCTGGGTCCTGGGAAGTAAATCAGGGAGTTCCCAGAGCTGCCTCGGCCCCTCCAGGCCACGCCAGTGGATTTGACTGTGGGACTCAGCTCATTGTCTCTGTCTCTCTCTTTTAATTTAAATTCAATTAGCCAACACATAGAACATCACTAGTTTCAGCCGGATGCAGAGTTCAGTGACTCATCAGCTGCATCTATCACCCAGTGCTCGTCACATCACTTGCCCTCCTTCATGCCCGTCCCCCAGTTACCCCCTCCTCCCAGCCACGTCCCCTCCAGTGACCCCCAGTTTCTTTCCCGTAGGTGAGTCTCTCATGGTTTCCCTCCCTCTCTGTTCTCTGCCCAGCTCATTCTCTCTTCATCAGTCGCTGCCCCTTGCTGCCCTTGCCATCTGCACTTTGTCATCCTTCGGGAACCTCTTACAGGAAGTCACTGTCTATCGTCTGGTGCCGGAGATACTGTGGGGCTTGCTGCAGGACTTCGGGGTTGGTATCCAATTGCCTCAATTGAATCTTGGCTCCACAATCTTATTCTTGGGGAACTTACTTATTCAAATTGGGCCTCAGTTTACTCATCTGTTAAAATGCAAGTGATGGTGAAAGCGCGTAGATCGCAGGGCTGTTGAGGAACGAAGATGGTGTAGTGCACACGGTATGAGCTGAATGCAGTCAGGTAGATGGCATGTATTCTGGGAGCAGTCCCCATTCTCTTGCCCTTGTACACAGCTCCTCCCCTGCATGTACCCAGATTGGGTATTATTTCACCTGGGTCCCTCAACCTAACAAAATTGTTGAATCTAAGACATTGTTATGATTTCTTTAGCATTTGCACTTGAAAACTCCTTCTCGGCTCAAAAGAAACCCACCATGTGAGGCCTCTGCAAGCCAATTGGGGAACGTCTCTGCCCCGATCTGGTCATCCCTTCGATGACTGTTGCCTGCGTTGTTTCTCATCAAATGCTAATAAATACTTGTCTCTTTTCCGCACAATTAGTAACTCAAATGCAAGGAGTTTGTCTTCAGCTCTCTCTTCGGGGCTGAAATATAACAATCCGTAGCATATGTTAAGTAAAGTCATGACTATAATAATAGATTAATACCAAAAAAACATTGGCGTGGTTTCATGCTTTACTGAAATCACATCCAAGTGTTAACTCCAACAGGTAAGACTTGTGATACTAGAGCTGGCCAGCTCTGTGTAGGGCGGTCAGTGCCTGAAAAAGTCTTTCCGAAGACTTGACTATAATGGATAGACTTCAGGTTTTTGGGATTCTTCGAGAGAACCAAAACTTAGCACTCTTCTTCACCTTTGAGAAATGGGACAAAGAAATAAGGTAGCTGGAGCCTACAGTATTTATTACAGAAGGATCTGTTGGAGACTGTGTTTAGTATCTGCAGGCCAGTGGGCTTTTTTTTTAATTCTTTATTTTTTTATTTCTGGTGGGCTTTCTAACACCGAACTACAGAAGTGGCCCGGCCACACACCTTACACAGATGTCATCTTCCATTTCAAGATTGTAAAAGAGTCTTAATAACTTGTTCTCTCTCCATGCATATCTGAAAACATAGCAGTAGCTGCTCCAAAAGTAAACATTTAATGTCTGGATCAAGAACCAAGGGATTTCATTGTTATCGTAGGTGTGGCGACATTGTGTCATAACTAGAAGAATCATTATTATTTGAAGAGGGAGAGAGTGGAGAAGAGGTGGTGGCTGGAGAAAGAACAGAAACAGGAGATTGCCTCTTCCTCCTCCTTCTCTTCCAACCTTAGTGGGAGTCACCAAGTGCTGTTTTCGTGCTGGTGGATAACCCAGTGGAGAAGAAGTAGTCAAACATACAAGAAGTAGAGGGATAACCCAAGAGAAAGGATCTTAGACCAAGAAAAACCGATGGGAACCTGAACATTTGAGGCCTTACGTTTTGGAAAGATGAAGGAACATTTCCCTCGTCAAAATTGGAGGGAAAAGAAAAGGCGAGGAGGGGAAAAGCTAAGGGGAGTGTAGACGATCAGGGGAAGAACTTCCTTTCTGATTGCTTCTGTGTCTACCATAAAGTATGAGAGGTAGTTTTCATGGGGAGTTGGCTTGGGGGTGGGGTTGCTGAGGAGAGGAGATGTGAGATTTTAAGGGAAAGAGAAGGTGTAAACTATCGTGAGTTAGAAGAGAAAATAAGCGCATTGGAAAGATATAATAGGTTGCAGGGCAGATTGGAAAACTCTGTTAAGAACTGGTGACTCTCTCGGCATAAGACCCCACAGACCTAGAAAATGAGAAGCTGGCCGTTTTCTAATTTCATTGGGAATTATACCTATTTAAGCATTCATCGCAAGCTTCGATTTTTACAGAAACTTCCAACCATGATCTGAGCAGACCAAGTCAAGAGGAAATGGGAAGGAAACTCAGGAGTATACTGGTACCACTGATTTCAGGACACATCTAGAGGAAGATCCCTAGGCTTTTTTGTAAGATATCTGAACACTTTTGAGTAAAATATTAAACTTTTTGATGTCTAAACAAAATTAAATAAAATACAACAAAAAAGCATTGGAAATTTGAATTTAAAACGCAGCTTACTTCTCTGGCTTGTAATAGGTTGTCACCATCTCCAAAACCTTTTCCACAGCTACAGATGCAGGCTGGGCAGAGGAATTCTTTGCTCCAGGATTCAGGAATTCACTAGCAACTGTTGTGGGTGTTTTGCGGTATTCTGGGAGAGCTGCAGCTCTAGGATGGACACAAAGGGGACAGCTAAGGCAATGTTGGCTGACTCCTCTCCCTCCCTCTTTTGGCCTACTCTAATTCAGGATTATGTAATCGCTATCCATGTGATTATGTAGGTCTCCAGGTTTCGGAGTAAAATGTCTCCCATCTAGCTGAATTAAAATTGTTCAATGGCTTTCCACTGCACTCACCACAGAGATCCATGCCCTTTGCCTTAGGGTCCTGAATATCTGGCTCCTGCCTCCGTCTTCACACTCAACTCGTACCACCTGCCTCTCTACCACAGTGGCCTTTTCTCAGGACCCTGAAGAAGCCATGCTCTCAGACTCTCAGGGCCTTTGCTTTGTTGTGTTACCTAGAGTTTTCCAGAGAAACTGAACCAACAGGATATGTGTGTTATGTACATATGAGGAGAGAGAGAGAGAGAGAGCTTTGTTTGAATGACTTGGCCACACGATTGTGCAGTCGGGAAAGTCTGTAACCTGCAAGGTGTGCCCGTGGGCTGGAGACCCAGGTAAGGGCTGACATTGCAGCTTCCACTGGGAAGGCCTTGTGGAGGTGGGATTCCTCCTTAAGAGACCTTAGTCTTTTCTCTGAAGCCTTCAACCAAGTGGATGAGACCCCTCCACATTATGTAAGATAAGCTACTTTACTCAAAGTTCACTGGTTTAAATGTTAATCTCATTTAAATGCCTCCACAGTAGCATATAGGTTTGTGTTTGACCAAAAACTGGGTACTATGGCCTAACCACGTTGACACATACATTTAACCATCACACCCATGACATCACTTCCATTCATGATGCATTTTCACTCCTCCTCTTCCCCTTGACTAAATTGTCACTTCTCTGACCTCCTTGACCATCCCCTCCCAAGACTGGGTGATATCCTTCTTTCATATGCATTCGAGAGCCTTGTATTTCTCCATTACAGGCATGATTTAATTCATAATCATATATTTGATTCATGTTTGACTCTGTCTTCTCATGAAGGTAGAAGCTACATCTAATTGTTCACCATTATGTTTACTGGTCCCAGGCACTGTCTTGCACAAAGTGTGTGCTTAGTCAAAGCTAACGAGTATAAGAAATCTCCATATGTCTACTGAGTGGGCTTTTTAAAAAAATATTTTATTTATTTATTCATGAGAGACACACACAGAGAGAGAGAGAGAGACAGAGACAGAGACACAGGCAGAGGGAGGTGCAGGCTCCATGCAGGGAGCCCGACGTGGGACTTGATCCTGGGTCTCCAGGATCAGGCCCTGGGCTGAAGGCGGTGCTAAACCTGAGCCACCCGGGCTGCCCTACTGAGTGCGATTTATAATGTATTCATTACCATCACTCACTTGTTTCAAATGTCTCATCCATAAGAATTGTAAATAGTAGACCAGTAACATTTACCAGGTGTTCTCAGTTTCCAGACACTCAGTATTAACTTATCCTACCAGACACCTCTTTTGTCCCATTTTGAACCCTCTTGGTGTCATTGTCTCCAAAGCGCTTGGTCACACCTTCCACTCCAGTCCTGGTCCCTGGAAAACCAATGTCTCTGGAGCAAATTGAGCTGCATTGACCTCATGTGTGCTTGTTCCATTTTTCCCCTTGAGCCCTGGGGATCCTCTCCCTGTGGCTACTGAGATCTAACTCTTTCAAGACCCATGCAGCTCCTATACTTGCCCAACCTAAAAATGTAGGGGAGATAAAGCGCTGAGGAACAAAACTGGGACCTATAGAAGGAGACAGAAGGTAGTCTTTCCCCCTACCCTAACCTGCCATTTGCTGACTGTCCTGAGACATAACAGTTCACAGGGCCCCTTGGGCGATGGTCCCATGAGACTGAGCAGTCACACAACATGATACTGGGACTGGTCAGAAGTGAGGTGCACACTCCTCGCCCTTCTGCACTCTCCTTTCTTGCTTCACTACCCTTGCCTCTCACTCGGGCTTCCCTGGCATTGAACTCCTCAAGTTAGTCTCAATGCATAAGCTTTTGCCCTAGGTCCTGTTTTCTCGAGGGCTTAGACATTCTTTTCATCTTCACAACAGGAGGAGAGGATCCAGTTTGTGTTTGAAATGCTCATCTTGGTGCCAACAGATAGGCGGGGGAGGAGGGAGGAAGTGGCGAACTTACGTAGGAATTTATGGCAGTGATCCCAGTGAAAGGCGAAGGTGGTAGAGAAGAGAATGCCAGCTGTAGAAATGGGAAAAAGTGAACAAGCTTGAGATCTAGCTTCCTCTTCCCTCATAGTCCTTTTCATGTGCACTGACATTACTTATTTACACACTTGCCTATTCTACTACGAATGCTCTATCTGTAGGAATTGCTAGCGTGCTCCCGAAACTTCATATATTTCTGTTGTATGAATGAGACAGAATGACAATTCCAGACACTCAGGAAAACATACCAATAGATGCTTCAAAAGGTCACAGTGGACTAACCATAGGGGGAAAATATATATCTAATATTGGATATAATATACATGTTATATAATACATTAGGTAATCATACCTATATTTTTACATATATTTATTAATAGGACGCTTTGAGAGGAAAAGGGGCTGCTGTTCTTCATTATGCCAGGACAACAAAGAGAATAACAGAGATGTATGTTCATGCTAAGCATGTCTACCTCATATAACTTATGTATTTTGAAAGTCTAGCAGTCCGATAATTCTCACTCAAGTATAGTTCTCGCAGAAGCTGTGCTTGGCAAGAGGTTATTAGCTTTTAGTTTTCATCGCTGAATATAAAACATGAGATTTTTATTAAATTATTATCCATTAGAAGAAGAAAACATGGACGTGATCAGGAGAGAAACACTTTCTTAAGCCCTCCTGGCCGAACTTGGCAATTTCGAAAGCGGAGGAGAGAGACTAGCTCTTAACAGCCCTGGAGCCGGGCAGGATCTGACTCTTAAATCTCTTGCTCCTTTTACTTTTCACGTCACCGTTTAAGGCTTAATTTCTGTATCGTGAAAACCAGTGTAATAATATTCTAATTGTTACAACACTTTGGCCGTAAAGGGAAATTTTCTCTTGGATGAAGCCAAAATGACAACAGCAATGGGATTGATCAATTCCCTTACTCCTCATTCAACAGACAGTCACCCAGGGCCCAGGTGCGATGGGCACGGCTCAGGTACAATGGGCATGGCCCAGGTACGATGGGCATGGCTCAGGTGTGATGGGCATGGCCCAGGTGTGATGGGCAGGGCTCAGGTGCGATGGGCAGGGCTCAGGTGTGATGGGCACAGCCCAGGTGCGATGGGCACGGCTCAGGTGCGATGGGCACGGCCCCGGGGCCGGGACACAGCGGGGGCAAAGCAGGCAAATCCCCCGCTTGAGGGCCGCTCAGGCACCTGCAGCAGAGCCAGCTACCCGGGCCACCTGCCCGGCTCAGTCCATAGAGATGTGGCTCTCCAGCTCCAGGTGGTGAGTTCGAGCCCCGCGTTTGGTGTAGAGATTGCTTAAATACATACACTTAAGGGGGATAGAAAGGGAACAAGCTATTACATGTATCTAATGGCTGAGGTGAGGAAACAAGCAGGTGAAAGGTGGGGAGACCGACAGGCAGGACTTCTGGGAGGAGCGGATGTTTGAGCAGAGGCCTGAGGAAAGGGCAGGGGGTGACGAGAGTGGCTGGGGGCCTGGGGGTGCACTTTAAACAGGGGAACAGCGACCGCAGTGGTCTGAGCGGGGCAGTTCGGCCTCTTCAAAGCAAATCAGGAGCTGCACGGGAGCGGGCAAAGTGGGAGAAGGAACAAGATGACCAGGGAAAGGGCCCAGGAAAGACCTGGTTCAGAGTTCAGTTCAAGTTTGACGTCACTCAAATGTGTTCTCTCTCTTGGCTTCTCCGTCTCTTGGCTTCCTTTCCTCCCGTCTGATTCCACTGTCCCCAGGCTCCCTCCTCTCAGGGTCCGGATCCGTCTGCGGCTCCAGGCATCCTGGATTCATTGGCAAGAGGTCACCCTCCTCCTAGCAGTCCCCGCAGAAGCCCGAGATCCTCGGCACTTTGGCCGACGTGTATCTGCAGCCCTCCCTGCAAATAGATAGATAGATGATAGATACATACATACTTAGACAGATAGACAGATAGACAGACAGGTAGATAGATAATAAATAAATGACAATTGCACAGGGCTAGCATTTGGTGCTATGGCCTCAGCGTTGGCCGTACAACCTGTACTTCTGGGTCAGAGAAGGAGAGTGAGAACAGGGCAGGGCGGGGCGCCTGGGTGGCTCAGCTGGGGAAGCCTGAGCCTTCAGCTCCAGTCATGATCCCGGGGTCCTGGGGTGCAGCCCCGAGTCAGGCTCCCCGCTCAGTGGCCAGTCCGCCTCTCTCCCTGCTCCTGCTCTCTCTTGCTTTCTCTCTGTTCTCATGCACATTCTCTCTATCTCTGTCTCTGTCTCTCTCTCTGTCTCTCTGTCTCTGTCTCTCTCAAATAAACAAATGAAGTCTGAAAAAAGAAAAAGAATAGGGCAGGAATGCACAAGCAGAACAGGGCAGAGTCCTCAAATAAAAATCTGGAGCTATTATATGGTCTCATTCATTTGGGGAATATAAAAATTAGTGAAAGGGAATAAAGGGAAAGGAGAGAAAATGAGTGAAAATATCAGTGAGGGAGACAGAACATGAGAGACTCCTAACTCTGGGAAATGAACAAGGGGTGGTGGAAGGGGAGGTGGGTGGGGGGTGGGAGTGACTGGGTGACGGGCACCGAGGGGGGCACTTGGCGGGATGAGCACTGGGTGTTATGCTATATGTTGGCAAATTGAACACCAATAAAGTTTTTTTTAAAAAATCTGGAGCTATTAATGGACATAGAGTGAATGGATGCTAGATGAGAAAAAGCCAAGCAAACAAACTACACAAGGGGAACCATAATAACTCCCATCATCATCATCATCATCATCATCATCACTGTTACTGTGACCGATAATGGGAGAAAAGCATTGTAATTATGTGTCACAGCACATCCTTTTTTGTTTATTTTCACTTTAGATTAACAAGTTAGCAAACTTTATGTAGTTCTTT
The DNA here is from genome assembly GCF_905146905.1 of Nyctereutes procyonoides. Classification (NCBI taxonomy): domain Eukaryota; kingdom Metazoa; phylum Chordata; class Mammalia; order Carnivora; family Canidae; genus Nyctereutes; species Nyctereutes procyonoides. The sequence goes on along the minus strand of NW_026575047.1, from coordinate 2,496,495 downwards.
TTAAAATATGAGGCAAATTCTTCACAGTGAATCTTTTTTTAAAATAACTTTTAATCTTTTTAAAGCTCCAGAGTAAAGAATCCCACCATTTATTCTAACCAGAACCAGAGGGAGTCACCCAGAACCAGGGACTGCAGGTAGGACTCTGGTGACCATATTTGGTAAACTTCAGCAGATTCACTGACTACAGGGGGGCGAGCCAGGCTGTCCTCACCTCTGTAGAAGCACATCACAGTGGCCTGTGATAGAAGATTGTGAGCACAGATGCTACATTTTTTTCTCTTGGGGGAAAAAAAAAAGGAAAAACATACTATGAAATTATTGGGTTAACCAGAAAAAAAATAATTTATAATCTGTCAAGTAAATATTACTAACATTTAATTAAAGATGAAAATTTGCCTCACAGGCCTTAGGTCTGACTGCATATACTCTGACATTGATACTTTTAGTGTCTCATTTAGTTGAGAATTTAGATAAACTATGGAGAAACATTAACCACATGATTCTGTTATGTAAAGCCCAAAATATCAGAATAGTATTGTCGATTTATCACTCCTTAAATTTTACTTTTAGATAAAATTAGCATATTTCAGGCTTTATAACACTCATGTATATATAAGGTTTACCAACATTTAAAAACAAAAGAAGTTTATTCCTCTCAAAATATTTTTTTTAAATTCTACATAAGCACATACTGTAAACAGTGGAAATATTTGAACCATATTTGTAGTTTGGAAAATTGGCTTCTACACAGTGATTTGGCTCAGAACCCACATTTTCAGATTCTGGTTTCAAAATGGTTATTTGTGCCTGTGCATTTAATTCCTCTCACTCCCTTGTTTAATATTGAAATTATACAAGGAGTCTAAAAATAAAACTATATCTATCAATTCATTGGAAACATAAGATTTCCATGAGAGATTGAGAATCTTTGAAAACTTGTTAGACAATATCAAGAAGATGGAAGCAAAAGAGAGATCCTATTAGGGAGGTAAGTAGCTTTTCTCATTGAAAACCAGGAAAAATAAAAATCTAGTCTTGGAATGATAATGACTGGAGGCAGGATTTGGGTCGTTGGATAATCTGGAGAGGAGTACTCTATGTCAAAGTACTTTGTACTCAAGTGACCTCCCACAACAGATTTTTTTCAAACGTCTCTTGACGTATAATAAATCACGGAGAAACAACAACCGCCACTTGCAATAGTATTTGCCTAAAGGCTTAGCTTCATAGTATTTTTTCCCCTTTCCTTTTGAAAATGCAATCCAAAACCAATTCTTGGCCACCTCACAGGCGAGAGTGGGCCAGAAATCAGTCACCTGCTTTAGTGGCTGGACAGGACCTGCTAGAAAAGCAGAAACACATCCCTCCCTATGCCTTGTGGCCATCTGGATCCTCAGTCTAGCACAATCAAACTACAGAAAATATAAACATTCTCTTCCTCTCTCGCAGGGGATGAAAACTTAAACACAATCTCTGAAAATAAACACAAGTCATATTACTCGGCAAACATAGACCTTCTGTTTAAGAATATGCAGACAAAGAAAAATCACCAGGTATGTGAGAAGAATCAGTAGTCCAAGAGAAAAGAGTGCTGAAAAGGCCGTACAAATGCAATCCTGTGAAACGGACTTTCTTGATGAAACAGGAAAAGCCCCCCAAAAGGTCTTCCATCTTTTGTTTACAACAAAATTTGAGAGACACTGTATGTACCAACCTGGAACAATCTGAGATTAACAACGCTTCTTGTTCCTGAGGAAGATCATCATTCCTAAAATGTTTAAAATGAAACCCAGACAAATGAGGAAATGTATCATAAGATCTCAATTAGTGGCTTAGAAAATAAAGAAATTCTCGCAGAAGTAAATAAAATGAAAAAAGGAGGAAATATAAGTTGCTGAGGGTAGAGCTCTAAGAAAGCCAGTTTATTTATAATATAAATGTCAGAGAGTAAATGGAAAAGAAACAAAAATCAAGGAAATAATAGAAGAAACTTCTTAGAGGAAGGAAGACTATACTCTTAACATTGAGAGGAACTGTTTGGTGCTAATCAAGGTAATGCATGCATGTTTTTCTTTATGATTTCAGAGATAAAAGACAATTTCAACAAACATCCCTGGTGGACCTGAGAAGGTAAGGATACGACCTTCATAGAGAAAAATCTGGGTAATTACTTCTTTTCTAAGAAAGGCAAGGAGACAGTGGAGCAATATCAACAGAGACTTTAGAAAAACATGTCTGCCACCCCAGCATTTCACATATTCATTACAGATAATACTCAATTATGTGACCAGAATTTGGATGTACCTGCGAATTTCCATTTTACTTTCAATTTCAGTCAGGCACGCTTCTCAATTTTTCTTGCAATTACGTGACTATTTTCTTCCCATTGGTCCAATGAGATGCAAGTGGAAGCGTGTGAACTTCCATTTTTTCCCTCTCTCTTTTCCTCTATTTTTTCTGCTTAGAAAATGGATCTGATGGCTGGTGCTTGGGCAGCCATCTCGGATCATGGGTACGATGAATGCCATGTCGATGGCAGGGCATAATGTCTGCTATGCCAACAAAATCCGTTGAGCTGCCACATCTGATCTGAATTCCTATGCCCAGACTTTTTTTTTTATGTGAGAGGGAAATAAACTTTAATGTGTTTAAAGCCACCGTTTATTTGTTTTTCTCTTAGATGTAGTCAAACCTGATCTTAACCAATATGACATACAAACAGGAAAACAGATTACACACACCTGTAAGGATTCATAAAGTAGGAATCTAAATACCTTTACTGAAAAAAAAAACCTAGAAAATTACTCTAGCCTTCTGAAGAATGGAGATAATGGGCTCAAATAAGAACACAACTGGTTGTAAGAGAAGTGGCCAGAGGCACAGGAAAACTTGAGAGTTGATTGCCAAACAACTGTTAAAATGGATATAACGCAGATGTTAAGCGTGTAAGATGACAGATTAACTAATACTAGTTAGTTAATCTGGTTGTAAAAGTTGAGATTGTTCTGCAAAATGTGGAAACTGGAATGTGGAGGAGAGGACACAGAGCACACACACTCTTCACTTGACGAGCCAGGATCAGTGATTCATCCGAAAACAAATCATGAGCCTGGAGGAGAAATAGAGCTCCACATTTTACATATATAGGCATCCACTCCCAGAATGGAAAGGAGTCGAGTTTCTGTGCCACCGCGGACAATGTACAGCAAGAGGGACATTGGAGTTAAGCTAAGGAGACAGAAAGAAAAGATGGAACATCCAGGCAGCAGAAATGGCCAGGAGTGGGGTGGGGGTGGGGGTGGGGGGGGGGGATGGGGGGTGGGTAGAAGCAAGACTTCATTAGGACAGTCTGGAGTCCAAGTGAGACAAATGTGACTCTAAGTTCACAAACACAGTTAAGATTTGTTTAAGCCAAAGCGTAGAATTTACTGCCTCATGTTTTTGAAAAGCCCAGCAGTCCAGGAATCCCTGGTGCCCATTCTCAAATGAGGAGTCCCTTAGCCTTCGTCTATTCTGGCCTCTGCGGAATGTATAAACTCCTGTAACAAAAGCCAAAGAATCTGGGCTGGGTAAAAACAAAATGAAACAAACACACACGAAAAACATAAAACACAGAAAACCCTTCAAGTATTTGTCAGATATATGACCAGTGCACTACAGTAATGAAATGGTATTTGAGAGGGAGTGGGGAAAATACCTATTGGATGAGTTTAAATTAAAAAAAAAAAGGCTACTATTACGTCTCAAAGAAAACTGAGTTTAGATAAAATATAGAATGGCTAAATACTAGCTGTAAATGTTTACATGACAAATAACATAGTTGGCGATTATAAAACAAGTTAGAAACAACAATAAATTTTGACAAAACTTCAATTGTAGTAAGAAACTTTGACGTTTCTCTCTTGGTCTTTGATGGATGATGTAGGCAAAAGACAAATTGAAAAATTGAATTTTAAAATTCATAAACTTGACGTGGTACTGCAGCTATCAGAGAAAACACACACTAGTAAATACATACATACATTTAACAATATGTATAGAACGTATATATTAAATACATATATAATATATATTAAAATATATAAAAAATATTTGCACAGAAAATTGGATTTTAGGTCTTAGGTCATCTTTACGATAAACCTACCAAATCATAAATCACACGCCCCATGTTCTTTGTCCTGAAGTACAATAAAATTGGAGACTAGTAAAGCATAAACACACCGACACACTCACAAATAAAGCCGTCGGAAACAAAGTAAGATTTTCCTAAAGAGATTTTTTTTTTAAATCAAAGAGAAAGTAAATATTTATATACATGTATATATTTTTATACGTGTATTTATGTAAAAACACATATATACACATACTAAAATACATATATGTGTGTACACAGATGCATATCATATCACAATGATGATGATACTACTACACATCTACACTGGACAGAAATGGTCAAAGCTGTACTCAGAAAAAATGAAATGGTGTTAAGTGCTTTTACAATGAACAATAAAGAACAAGGATGAAGTATATGCAAAGCTAGGAAAAATAATAAAATAAAGGGATTGAGGGGCACCTGGGGGGCTCAGTGGTTGAGGGCTGCCTTTGGCCCAGGGCGTGACCCTGGGGTCCCGGGATCGAGTCCCACATTGGGCTCCCTGCATGGAGCCTGCTTCTCCCTCTGCCTCTCTCTCGGTCTCTCATGAATAAATAGATAAGATCTTTTTTAAAAACTAAGAACAAAAATAAAGGGATTGATAGTCAAAAAATAGATACACGATACAGTAAAGCAATCACAAAACCACTTCTTTGAAAACAATAAAATACAGAAACAGACGTGAAATAGAAAGCGAGGCGATAAGAGAGAGGATACAAACACAGATAAGAGCACCCAGGACAGGGATAGAATTGGGGGGGGGGGGTCACGGCAGGGGTTGAAACTTGATTTTGTAGAGAACTATGATGTCCTGTAAAAAAAAGCTAGTTTCTGTATTTTTTAAAATTTTTTTATTGGAGTTCAATTTGCCAACATATAGCATAACACCCAGTGCTCATCCCGCCAAGTGCCCCCCTCAGTGCCCGTCACCCAGTCACCCCAACTCGTTTCTGTTTTGTTCTGTTTTCTAAATGCTCATATCTCAAGAGGCTGCTGCCTTCATTTATTTTATGGCTGAATTTTTTCAAGGTTTCAAAGAACGAATATTTGCTAGACAATTTAAAGATTTCCAAAACAAAAGGAAACAGATTTCCAACTCATTATTAAAACTACAGCGATAATGAAACTAATATTTGACCAAGAAAGTTAAAACAAAACAAAACCAAACCATGACAACCCACTTAACCTATACAGATTCAAAATATCCTAGGAAAAAATACATAAATAATGAATAATTGATAAATGTCTAATGATAAGATCATAGAACAATATCTGGACTGAGATTTGGACTCGAAGGACACCATCGGCCTTCCTGGACCTGGACGCAGTGTCTGCCGTCACAGGAGCCATTTCCTCATGAGTCCTATATTATATATAATATATATGGTATTAACCTAGAAATATACAGCTTCTGTCTCCCCCAAAACCCTAAAACATGAAATAACATTTATTTCAAGAATGCCCCGATGTTGGAGCCTTCGCTAAGCTCCTTCTGGATTGCCCTTCTCTGATCCTTCCAAGCTGAGCTTTGACAAGTGACCCAATAAAATCTGAGTGGAGGTAACATGTGTTACTTGGGGGCAGGAACCTTAAAACCAGTCTCATCTTCCAGGTTTCCTTCCTGCTGCCCTGGTGACTGGACTTAAGGGGACAACTCCGTCAGCTTGGATTCCCGGGTGATTACATAAACAGCCCCCAAGCTCCCCAAACTAAGCCTCTCTTATGAGCAAGGAAAGGTTTTATTGTGTTAATGAACACAGATTTGTGGGGTTTTTTTATTTAAAATATATAGATCCTAGGCTTTCCTGGCATTATTAATAATAATTCAACATTTTATCTGGACACATAAAAATCACATGATGACTTTGACAACTACGGAAAAAGGTGTCAGAAAAATTCAATACCAACATCTGTCAAGAGCTTATAGCAAAATATGAATAGAAGGAGAGGCTACGTCTGTAATATGATAAAGAAATCGACTCACACTAACAGCCGGGTTTATAAGTAATGAGAAATACTTGTTGAATATCATTTTCTCCAATATCATTTCATATTTTTCTGCAAGTCCTGTTTAGAGCAATTAGAATAGATAAAATAAGTGAAGATAGGGGCGCCTGGGTGGCTCAGTCGGTTAAGTGTCTGCCTTGGGCTTGGGTCCTGATCCCACGGTCCTGGGGTCCAGGCCTGCTTCCTCCTCTCCCTCTACCTGCCGGAGTTCCCCCTGATTGTGCTCTCTCTCTCTCTGGCAAATAAATAAAACCTTTAAAAAATAAGTGAAGTTATTAGTAAGGAGAGAATGATACTAGTATTTTCGAGCGATACATTGTCTACTAGGAAAGCATTAGAAAGTCCATTTAAAAAGCAGCACAAAATGTTAGATAATTCAGAAAAAAGATTGAATTAAAAAAATAAGTGCAAACTTTAATAGCTTCCTTATATTACAGTTTATCTAAACTGAAGGACAAACTTTATATGGTCTCAGACATTTGGGGAATATAAAAAATAGTGAAAGGGAATAAAGGGGAAAGGAGGGGAACTGAGGGAGAAATATCAGAGAGGGAGACAGACCACGAGAGACCCCTAACTCTGGGAAACAAACAAGGGGTAGTGGAAGGGGAGGTGGGCGGGGAGACGGGGTGACTGGGTGACGGGCACTGAGGGGGGCACTGGATGGGCTGAGCACTGGGTGTTATGCTGTATGTTGGCAAATTGAACTCCAATAAAAAAATAATAATTAAAATAGGGGATCCCTTTGTGGCTCGGTGGTTTAGTGCCTGCCTTTGGCCCAGGGCGTGATCCCGGGTCCTGGGATCAAGTCCCACAACAGGGGACTTGATGTGGGACTTGCATGTGGGACTTACTTTGCTTGGAGCCTGCTGCTCCCTCTGCCTGTGTCTCTGCCTCTGTCTCTGTGTCTCTCGTGAATAAATAAATAAAATCTTTAAAATATTTTAAAAAAATTTTAAAAAAGGTTAATGGATGAATAAGAAAAAGCCTATTGCTGGGCTTCAGAAGATCTCTGAGTCTCTGAAATTACCTGCAAAATTGTATCTGGGCATTTTACTGGGACAAGTTCTGAGAGATTTCATCAGGTCTTCAAAGAGATTGTAAGTCAAAACAATTAAAGACACACCAGTATATCAGCAGCAATCCGCAGAAGACAAAATCTGGGGAAAATAGCAACAAATACCTAAAATTGACTTGTTTTCAGAATCTCAGTACAAATGAACAAAAACTTCTGGAATCCTGCATCAGGCTAGAAAAGACAAATGTAAATAACTGCATGGGTACATTATGTCACCGTATGGGAGGGTGAATATTTTAATGATGTAAATTCTCCTCCAAATGGGCAGTAGTCCACATATATATATATATGTAATATATATAACATATATATAAAATACCATGAAGTTAAAAGACCAATGACAAGTGACACATTGTATATTGGAGTGAAATATATATTATATTCATGTTATAGTCAGTGTATATAAATAATAAAGTATTGACATTATTATTAATTAAAATTAACTCTATTATATAATTATATGATTAATAATTACATAATATAGCATGTCTATATAAGGTATTATATATACTATACTTAGGAAGAGATCCTATAATTCAATAATTAAAAATACCCAAATTAAAAAAATAGGTGTGAATATGAAAAGATAATTCAAAAGAGAGGAAAGATTTAATGAACATATGGACATAATAAGCAATAAAAGGAAGGTACATAAAGAAGTGTATTATCTGGTGTATTATTTTTACTGGTAACGTCCCACCGTGAACACCATACTTCCTATTGACTGTCCCATTTTATTTTCCTTCATCGCAAAACCAATCTCTAACATACTGTATATATTATTCAACACACGATAATATAATTTCTATTTCTTGTTTATTATGTTTTTTTTTTCTATGAGAAGGTAAGCTCCTTGAAGGCAGAGATTGTTTATACAGTGGTTGCTGATTCTCAGAATTTAGAAGAGAGACTGCACTATATAGTAGGGTCTCAGTAACCATTTTTAAAATGAAAATCAGATCATCAAAACTTAAAAGAATGATAATGCCTAGTATAGGTTAGGTCTTGGAGAAAAGGACATTCTCGGATACTATTTTGTAGATAAACTGATAAATATTCCACCAAACAAATTCTCTTCATTTTATATTACATTATACACTATGTATGACAATGTACATATACATACATTATATATTTCCATTTTATGTATGAAATATATGTGCTGTAAATATATAAGCTAATATAGCAGTTATCTAGAAGCTCATGAGGAAGCAATCATGGGGCAGGAGCAATATATTTGTTTAAATATATTCATCATAAGATTCTGTTTAACTGTAAAACTTGGGAAACTATATATTTACCAATAGGAGATTGTTTGAATCAATAGACTCTAAATTCATGCTTTGATCTACTATTCAGCTACTAAATAAATGGTATAGTATTTCCAATTGTGTGTGTTGTGTGTGTGTGTGTGTGTGTGTGTACACTGGATACGTAGGTAGGAAATATTTTTTGAATAATTATCCAACGACATTAGTAATAGCTGTATCTACATGATACTGGGTTTTTTTATATGAGTTATAAAGTAATATTTTTTTAAACAAGAAAAAAACAAAGTTTTTTTCCAAGTGATTTTATATGACTTTAAAAAAATCTTAAACTTTTGGTGTAGGTGGGTATAGGTGTGCATTCGTGATCTCTATATACATTTTTAGATATTTATCTTTTGTAGAAACAAAGGAAATATAGGAGTAATTCTGTATTTTGTTTTTCAAAAAGAACCTTACTTACTTCTTTCATCCTTAAACTGCTTAGATTACTTGGATTTACTCACTATGAAAGGTAGAATTATTGGTCATGCCTATAACAGCACATATAGTATATTTCACATTTGAGGTAATGCAAGGAGGCTTTGTCCCAGAGTCCAGTTTCCTACACTTCCAGTTAAATAAGTCTTTTTTTGACGGCAATTCATTCTCATTATTAAAAACTCCTGTATAAGTGGTACATATGTGCATACACACACAACTGAGTATTACTCAGCCATGTAAAAGAATGAGATCTTGTCATTCACAGCAACATGGACGGACCTGGAGAATATTGTGCCAAGTGAAATAAGGCAGACGTAGAAAGACAAATACCACCATATCTTTCACTCACATGTGGAATTTAAGGAACAAAACAAATGAACAAATAAAAAAAAAGAGAGATAAGCAAAAATACAGGATCTTACAGAGAACAGGGAAGGTGGGTGGGGGGTGGGTGAAATAGGTGAAAGGTGATCAAGGGCACACTTACCATGATGAGCACTGAGTAATGCACAGAATTGTTGAATCGTTGTATTGCATGCCTCCAACTAATATAACACTGTATATTAGTTATACTTCAAATGAAGAAACCGTCTGTAAAAGAAAATAATAAAAAATAAAATAAAATACCTGTTAGCAGGACTCACCTTGCATTAAAGGGAAATCACTTGGTTTTCTTGGGAAAATGTTTTTTACATTAAAAATAAGCAAATAAAGAGTTGCCATGCACATTAAATCTAGGGCTGTTTCACGAACTGTGCAGCGCTTCGTGCTGTTCATCGCTGCACTGCGTAGTCCCCCCAATCCCTCCCTGTCTGAGATTCTTTGAATCTCTGCAGCGTGCTCCCAGGGTGCTGCATGAGGACCTGCATCAGAGACCTCAGTCATGCCCGCTTTCCCTTCAGGCCCACAAACCCAGCGACAGCACGAGGAAGGAAAGGGAGAGAAACTGCAGCTCTCCATCTGCACTCATGGAATACTCACTGTCACTTTCCTTCCCCAGCATGGTCCTTAACTGAGATACATTTTCTTCACCTATGTTCTATCTTAAATACCTTTTCCTGTTATGAAACAGCATAAAGACCAATCTACACAATTAAGTTATCGGAATGCTTTATTACTTTGGTGTGTTTGTTTGTTTTCGTTTTTGTCAGCTTCCAGAGCAAAAACAAATGACACTGAAGCTGAGTAATTTGAAGGGAATTTAAGAGATTGATTACAAAGAGATGAATTACAAAGGCAGAGTATAGAGAAGAGCATTAGAATACGGATCTCCAGACTAGCACCCTTGGGAGCTGTTCCTACCCCTAGGCCTGAGGTATCGAGTGAGGAAGTGAGGGTCTCTGTGCAAAGGCAGCTGCTCTTTACTGGAGGATGCAACCAACCAGGGGAGTCAGGCACATGGTGGGGAAGAGAGTAGGGAGGCCAGGGAGTAAATATCTCAACCTCACTTTCCTCCCTCTGTCTCATCCCCTGTCAGTGCCTCCCATCGAGCAGCAAACCCGATCGGAAGTAGAGAGTGTGAGTCCTTGGTGCTCTCCATATCAGTAAGCAGCAGGTGGGAAGAGCTGGTGGATGCATTTACAGGTAGAAAAGGAAGATGTCCAATACACCATGTACTCCATTATTCGGAGTCGAAAGAAAACGAAAAAGCAGACATTCAAAAAGAAAGGTATGATGTAAAAGTAGGCATCCTCTGGACACCCAGTTCTGTTCCCCCGGGATACAGTCCCATATGGACCCATCCAAACAAACAAACAGAAATCGCATTTTATTTTGAGCATTTGCTGAAATATCCTGCCCCTTTAAAAAGAGATTTTACTTATTTATTTGAGAGAGAACATGAGTGCTGGGGAGGGCAAAGGGAGAGGGAACGGCAGACTCCCCACTGAACAGGGAGCCCCATGCCATGTGGGATTAATCCCAGGACCCTGGGATCACGACCTGAGCCAAAGGCAAATGCTTAACTGATTGAGCCACCCAAATGCCCCGACATATCCCCTTTTAACACCATATCATTATGATTTTTAAAGTTATATTTTATTTATTTTATTTTATTTTTTTAGAGTTATATTTTAAAAGAAAATAATAAGTACATTGAGATTTGTGAAAAACAAAGTAAGGACTTTGGTGGACCAGAAATTATGTCTTAAAAAAAAATTCCCCATACTCTTCAATACCCTCTCTAACTTATCATGGATGGAACTCTTGCCTACCTAGCCATTTGGTCTGTTCCATTTTTCTTCAGTGATGTCACTGCAATTTCATCCCATTATAAAGTCTCCATATTATCTCATCTAGGAACACTCCAGAATTTGCTCCTTGTCTATGTCACGTTACCTAGTATTCTCTACCTTGTTTTAAGATTGTATGTGTAAATATCATTTATATTACTAGATTTCAACATTTTGAGGGGGAGGAATTGAAATGTAAAATTTTATCTCCCAAAGTCCAAGTGAAAAGTCTTGTCAGACTATGGAGGGAAGAGCCGTGCATGGGAGTCAGTTCATATCCTGGCTTCTTCTCCTTGGCTTTGTGGCCTTGCGCCAGAGCCTGCCATATTCAAAGCAGAGTCGCCATTAGGATTCAATAATTAGGTAGAACAATTTAAGTAAAATTAAATAAAAGGACTTAGGTTTGCAGAGCGACCAAACACAGCTACCACTTGGACGACACATCATGAGTGAATAAACTAATGCATTTAGGTTTACTTATCTAAGAGTTACAGAAGAAAATCATCTCAGTCTACGCCACAGCAGAAAGATGAGCAGACTTTTAATTCACAATCAAGTCATAAAAAGGGTGTTTCTCCAACCTGATTGATTTTCTCTACTTTTATGATTTTGCCTCAAACATTTGTGTACTCAGTTGTCTTAACCAAAACCCAACCTTTACCTGTACCATAACTTTCTCTTAGTTATTTTTTAAAGATTATTTATTTATTTATTCATGAGACACACACAGAGAGAAAGGAAGAGACACAGGCAGAGGGAGAAGCAGGCTCCATGCAGGGAGCCCGACATGGGACTCAATCCCGGGTCTCCAGGATCAGGTCCTGGGCTGAAGGCGGCGCTAAACTGCTGAGCCACCGGGGCTGCCCTCTCAGTTATTTTTTTTTCCTCTCAGTTATTTTTATATCAAATTGTCCACTCCAAATTCTGAAAGAATCCCATTTCTATCCCTTTTGATCATATGAGAAAACTTGTATAAAAGAAGCCATACCTTGCTGCATTATCATCACCACATTCTCCTATATTCTTTTTACAGCTATTCTTACCCATCAAGTTATCAGTAACTGTCTTAAATACAAGAACACTTGCTCTGGCCATTGCCCTGTACTTGTTTTAGTGCTTATGAACATGTAACATGTTTTGTAAGGAGGCACCAGCATGGCTCTGCATTGTTCATCAGCTACCACACAATCCAAAGCACAGACTTTTATCCGCACGTACAGATCAACAGGTGTCACGATGTCATGACACAAAGGGGGTTGGATCTGGAGATGCCATGGCATTACTGCGTTCCAGGGCATTGGCAATGCTATGTGGGCCTTGGAGTTGCTAAATGAAGATTTCATAGAGAAAGAGAAACCTCAAAGTAAGCTAAAACCAGATAAGTAGAGCAATTTAAAGGCTAAGTAGGCTTATTTCTTCTTCCTCCTCCCTCTCCTCCTCCTCTTCTCTTCCCTCTTTTATTATAAGCTGGGGAAACTTCTCAGATATTAGCTTCTATTATACTCTGGTATGTCAGTGAAGATTATATGGTAAAAATTATAGGGTTTTCTTTTGGGTTTCTGACAGCTAAACTTAATATTAGCCATGAACAAATAGAGAATGAGAAAGAACATGACTTTTCATTTATGGTCATAAGAAAGTTTAAGATCATTCTTACTTTTTTTAAAGATTTATTTATGTATTTGAGAGAGAGAGAGAGAGAGAGAGAGAGAGAGAGAGAGAATGATTGGAGGGCCAGAGGGAAAGAATCTCAAGCAGACTCCCTGCTGAGCATGAAGCCTAATATGGGGCTTGGTCTCAAGACCCTGAGATCAAGACCTGAGATCATGACCCTGAAATCATGACCTGAGCTGAAATCAAGAGTTGGAAGCTTAACCAACTGAGCCAAGCAGGTGCCCTGAAAATTGAAGATTGTTGTTGAGCTAAGACCATTGTTTTGAAGGCCCCAAAACATGCACAGTAAAAGGCAAATCATTTAATAGGTAGAAATTATTGACTGGACACTAATAACAACCCAGTTAATTATTTGTAATCTGTCTTTTCAAGAGGTAGAATGATTGAATTAAGAATGAAATTGTAAGGGACCCAAAAAGTACAAACTTCCTGTTATAGAGTAAATAAGTCACAGGAATGTAACATACAGGATCTATAGTCAGGAATAACATATTTAAAGGTGGCCAGAAGGGTAGATCTTGAAATAAATTATCATCACAAGAAAAAAATTGTAACTATGTACGGGGATGGATTTTAACTAGAGTTATGATCAAGTTAACAATATATTTCACTATATATATATATACATTTCACAATATATGCAAATATCAAATCATGATATTGTACATCTACAACCAATATCATCTTGTATGTTAATTATACCTCAATGATACAAAAAAAGAAAAATGAAACTTGTAATATTTGCTGAAAATCTCTACGTCTTTTAATTTTTTACTCTCTTCATAGAATGGATGTTGAAAATTCTTAAAAATACCAAATATAAACAAAGCTAAATGCAAAACAACTCAAGCATCAGCTGCTCTAGACAAGGGTCTTCATGCTGTGGCTCCTGCCAACCTCTCGATTTGAGTCACTCCATCACCTTCCTTTTGCCCTCAAACACCACAGAGGAGTTTTTTTTGTTTGTTTGTTTGTTTATTTATTTATTGTTTTTTAAAGATTTTATTTATTTATTCATGAGAGACACAGAGAGAGGCAGAGACACAGGCAGAGGTAGGAGCAGGCTCCCTGTGGGGAGCCTGATGTGGGACTCGATCCTGGGACCCCGGGGGTCACACCTTGAGCCGAAGGCAGATGCTTAACCATGGAGCCCCCAGGCGCCCCCCACAGAAGAGGTTAAAGCTCTGCAGAGATGCTGTGCTACTTCATGCCTCTGTGCCTTTCCTAAAGCCAACATGATGGCAGAGTCATCAGGGTCTTTCTTGAGAACTCCATCACCCCATCAGGACATTAGGACATTATCCCGAGGACTGGGAAGCAGCTGAGGAGACCACACTGAAACAGTTATTTAAATTCAATGTTAGGATGAACATCCTGTGCATAGTTTACAGACCATAAAACAAGATGGCGACCAGAGACTCCGGTTGGGACACAGATGTCCTATCTCATTGTGAGAAATCATGGAACCCTGAACTAGGGGAGTTTAGGAGGACTGAAGAAAAGTGAATAAATCCACAATACATTAGAGAGGACTCCTAGGATGCAGGGTTAAATTATTTATGGGCCTAGGTAAGAGTTACTGCACAGTAACACCAAGATTTCCAGCTTCAACAACCTGAATGGAGACTCCTTGCTGTGCTAAGGAATGTGGAAGTGGAAAAATGTTTGGGGCACCTGGGTGGCTCAGTCAATTGAGGGTCCAGCTCTTGGTTTTGGCTCAGGTCATGCTCTCGGGGTCCTGGGATGTAGCCGGCATCAGGCTCCGTGCTCCATGCCGAGTGGGCTTGAGGATTTCTCTCCCTCTCCCTCTGCCCCTCCTCACCCTACACACTCTCTCACTCTCTCTCCTATGTCTAGAATAAATAAATAAATATTTTAAAAAAATGGTTGATGGCTTGCAACTATATTAGATCACTTTTGGTAAGTATTTACGACAGATGTCCTTCACTCAGTCTTGGTCCCAGGTTACAAAGAAAGCATTCTCAGACAAATGCTGCCACAGAGATAGGCATTTCTAGTAATGCCTCCTTATCCCTGGGGATATGTTTTAAGACCCCCAGTAGACGCCTGCGACCACAGGTCATATCAAATCCTATATAGACTGTATTTTTTTCTTTGCATACATGCATATGATCGAGTTTAATTTATAAATTAAGAACAGTAAGAGCCTAACAATGGCAATGAAATAGAATGATTACAACAATATACTGTAATAAAAGTTATGTGAGTTTATTTTCTTTCTCTCTCCAAATATCTCATTGTACTGCCCTCACCCTTCTTCCTCTAATCATGGGTGATGCTAAAATGCCCATGAAGATGAGACGCTGTGAAATGAATGATGTAGGCATTGTTTTTTTTTTTTTTATGTAGGCATTGTGATGGAGCTTCGGCTACTACTGACCTGCTGACATATGTGGGAAGGAGAATCGTCTGCTTCTGGATCACAGTTGACAGAGGGTAACTGAAACCACAGAGAGCACAACTGCAGATAAGGAGGGGCTACAGTATTAGCAATCAGGCTCAGAGACCACACATTGAAACTGTTCTGTAAGTGTAGACAACTCTAGTTGCCTGTCCTTTTGGAGAGCCCTACCGCAGCTTGTGGAAAGGCTCACTTGAGGCACACATCTAATAGTCTAGTGGCAGGATTTAGCTACCCATCTATCTGGAGGGAGTTGTCCCGGAATCTTCTGGGGAGCTTTGGATTTAAGCCAAGAGCACTCTTCCTAAAGTTATAGACCATTGGCCTCTTTCGCTTCTTAATAATATTTTCTAGCTCATTTGCATATCTTGAATACCACTAATTTCATAAATAAAACCGCCTTCTTAACATCCATTATGCTAATTAATAAAACCTCTGATCTTGTTTGGAAACAAAGATAGTTGAATCACTTGAAGCAACCATATCTTTTAATTAAATGCCAAGACTCACCCTGGGAGTATTTTCTAGATTAGGGCAATTGACTACCTCTAGGGTGTGGATGAAAACTAACACACGTGTCACACTGACAATGCTCAAGTGGTTTAAGCAGATTGCAGACAACGCAATGGAGGAAAAATAATGTGTTCAGTCTGGCACATGCTTACTGACAAGTGGAGATAGCTCAGTAAAAAATGTTTAATTGTACAGATCTGATATCTGGAAAAAAGATATGGCTGCATATTAAATTTGGAAATCACTAGAGTGTGCTGTGTTTTGGTGTTTTTGTTCATAAAAAGTGTATAGCACAACGATATCATCTGTTCATCTTTTTTTTTACACTTAATATTTGTTTGTTGTCTATTATGCGCCAAATGGTCTAAGAATAGAAAGTCAAGTCACAGACCCTTTTTCAAGAAGCTCATGTTCTAGGGAGAACTTGAGTAAGTATTAAGTATACAATTTAGATGGATTAATATAAGGCAGCCCCTCCCCATCACAATAAACAACAGTAATTGAGAACTGACTCATTTCTTAGAGTTTAACTGGTTAAACGGCAAATGATAATAGGAGAAATTTAAAAGACAATTTTGCAAACTGCATTTAAAATATGTCTTAAAGTTGTAGGGAAACTTCTTCAAGAATGGGTTTGGCAGGAGACCACACATGCTGGTGAGGATGTAGAGAAAAGGGAATCCTGGCGCACTGTTGGTGGCAATTGAAATTGGTACAGCTACCGTGGACGAGGGCTCCTCAAAAAATTAAAAATAGAGCTGCCATATATTTCTATAATCCCACTTCTGGTTATGTGCCTAAGGGAGATGAAATCACTCTCAGGAAGAGCATTCCCATGTTCACTGCAGCACTATCCCCAATGGCCAAGAGTGTCAACTGGCAGATGACTTGATAAAGAAAATATAAGACACGTATAGGAAATCCTGCCATTTGCAATGACACGGATGGACCTTGGGGCCGTTATAAATAGAGAGTACAGCTATCAATACCGTGTGATATATCTGAAAGCTGCTGTGAGAACAGTTTTAAAGTTCTCACCATAATAACAGTGAAATGGGAGGAGAAGGATGTATTGTGGCCAACGTTGTATTGTGGTCGACATTTTGCAATACATACGTGTATCAAATCATCATATTGTACACCTTGAATGTACACCATGCTACGTGTCAATTATATCTCAATAAAGCTGAAAAAGAAAATAACGAATTAGGGCTATTTATAAAAGGGGGAATTTGAAGACGCGTAGTAGTAATGGATGGCACAGGCCACTGGGCGTAGCCTGCCATGATTCCTCCACACAGGTAATATTTGTGATATAAAGGCTTCATCTGCTAACGGAGTGGATGCTTGAAGAGGGGACTGCAGGTGCCATAAGAGAGCTGTAGCTGGGTGTGGAAGGACATTTTTTTCATATTTAAAAATTTTAGCAAAGAGTTAATTGATCTATGGTTTAAATTAATGGGATTATGTAATGTTTATTGAGTTCTCATCAGAGGGAGAAAATTGAGGTGCAAATATTGCACTAGAGGGGCACCTAGGTGGCTGAGTCAGCTTAGGGCCCCACTCTTGGCTTTGGCTAAGATCATGATTTCATGGGCTGTGGGATGGAGTCACACATCGGGCTCCACACTCAGCGGGGAGTCTACTGGAAAGTTCTCAGTCTCTGTCCCTCGCCCAACTCATGTACATGCACCCGAGGATGCTCTCTCTAAAGTAAATACATAAATCTGTAAAAAAAAATTTTTTTGCACTTGACATTGTAAAATAAAGAAAATAAATACACATACACACACATACATTTCATTCCACACTTGTGCATATTTATTAGATTTTTAAAATAGGGAATGGAAGCACCCACCTGTTTTAAGTTCTGAAGAAACATCTTGAATGCCTTTACAAATGTTACCAAATTTCCAATTTGCTAATCACTGTTTCTTAATTTTATAACTTAGGTGGATGTCAAGGGAAATTTAATCCTTATGTTTCTGATCCCATCCGAGTATTTGTCCCATCCGAGTGTTTCATAGGAACTGTTTGATGTCTGATGGGTCTTAGAGGTCCTTCTGTCTTAAGCCAATTTTAAGATGGTTTATTTCAGAGTTAAGCAACATTTGGTCAGGATCATATGGAAACGAAACTCAAAAGCCATATTTTGAGAACTTGAAGACTGATAAACATCATTAATATTTATTTAGCACTTGAAGATCTACTCTAGTCAAACGTTTGGTATATTGATACCAAACGGATCTTAAAGCACTTAGCTGTATTTTTTTTAAAGTATACATTTTTTTTTCTTTATGAGAAAGCAACAAAAATTGGGGTAAACAACCATCTGAACAAACACCAAATTGGACCTTAGATGGTATGAGCTGAGTGGTCCTGGTGATTGTCTGCATGTGGTCCTAGTATCCAAGATCACCTGATCCTTACCCAGTTCCTCCTCCCCGAATGATCCCTAGGGAGAACATATGTAAGAGAACGGTAGCTGGCGAAGGACCAGCCTATTTGCCTATTAAAAACCTTGATTCCCACATCCAACACAAATCGCTGTGACCCAAGCTGAAGCCTGTAAATAATGCTTTCAGCCTCAGGAGGCAGCTTGGCACTGCACGGGCTCTAGGTCAGACTCGTTAGGTTTGCATTTTTGTACTGTTTACTAACTCTAGGATCTTAAGTGAGTCATGTAATATCTCGAAGCCTTTGGATTCTTTAGCCATAACACGGGGATAATCACAGTTCCTGCTTGTTATGATATCCGTAATTTATCTTAAAATATTTTAGTATAGGTGCAGCTAATAGTGTGTTCAGGAATGACACGCCAGGAAACCACACTGAAAGGTAGCTAATTGGATTCTTCTGTTGTTGATAGCTCAATCAACATAATATACTTTAATTAGCCTGGTGAATGTCAGAAATAAGTTGTTATCTGTAAAATCGGTGGCTTGGTTAATTAGCATGAGGAATGTTAGAAATGTGCTTTATGTCGAAAAATTAAAGTTTCGAGATACATGGATTGACTTGGATATTTTATTTTATTTTATTTTTTTATTTTTTATTTTTTTTTGACTTGGGTATTTTAAAAAACACTACCGATGCTCACCCTCTCTGGGAAAAGAAGATGGGAGAGTCTAGGAAATGCAGCAGTTTCCACTTTCAGCATTTGTACCCATTTGGTACCTAACTTTTTTTTTTTTGTGGGGGTGACGGGTCTTTAATTGATGACAATGTACTGTTCATGAAAATCTCTGCCTTTGTGGCATCATCGGCCTTAAAGGGCCCGTGTCTTCATGTTGGAGGTAGGAGCCACCAAGAGGACAGACGTGGAGTCCACCAAAACTACAGAATGGGTTGTGAGAACTGTCCTCTATCTTTTTGCTGATAATACTTGTTTACTTAATGACTTTACCATGTGGCAGAATTTGCAACGAGATTTGCTTCGTTAGAACCTGGTAGGGAGGTTGCAGGAAAGGTGCACACAGGTGCGCTACCTCGCGCACCTCAAGCAGCTGCTGTGGACCTACCACAAAGAGTCAAGGTCTTAGTTTCACATCCCCTGCTTGGCTTATCGAAGCCATCCTGCAACCCTGTGTGGCAGATGCTGGAAATAAGGAAGCATCCCACTGAGCACTCAGGACCAGTACTGGTGCAGGGTCAGAGCTCAGCGAACGGCTGCGAGCCCTGGATCTGAAGGGATCTGGAACCAAACTAAGCTGTACGCCCTCAACGTCCTGCACTGCATGCCTGCGTGTCAGATTTTACCACCCACACTGCGGAGAACGCCTTTTCTTCTTCAGAAAGGACACGTAGTCAAAGGGGGTCCCAGCCATCCCCACCGGCCTTCCGAGGCCCAGCAGAGCTGCGGCCTCTGGGCTCGCCTTGCTTTGGGATGCGTTTGGAAGGCACCACATTCTCAGGGTAGGGAAGGTAGGAGCCAGGGAGAGGCTGGACTCCTCTAACTCTGAGAACCCACTTCCAGGTCCTATGACACACCCAGTAAATCCCCCAGCCTCTGGAACGCAAGCTTCAGGAGACCTCAAGGAATTTAACCAACTACCTGGTCTTCCTGAATGAGGAGGAGCGTGTGGGGCGGGGGGTATGAGTTCCATTTCCCAAACCAAAAAGGGCACTGACAAGGTCTACATGCTTTCTATGGCAAGTCATGGTTTGAGGGCTGTAATGCATCGTAGATGATTGATATACATAATACACGTAAATACACGTGCACGTATACACACATGAGCCTCTCCACACGTATAAACAGCTCCACACATATATGAGCGCACATATGTATCGATATATACACACATATAAAATATATGGCTCCATGGAAAGATAGACCCTGAAATGTGATCATTTTAATTGTTGGTGCTTTTAATTATTTTACTTCTTTATGCAAACTGTATTTATCCGACGGACAACCATAATTAAAATGTTGGTAACAAGTTCACAAATAAAATTAATTTTTTTGTATTTCCTTTCGTAATTTTTTAAAAAGGTTTTATGTATTTATTTGAGAGAGAGAGAGAGCATGAGCAGTGGAGAGGAGGGAGGGGGTGGGAAGAGGGGAAGGGAGGAGGTGGAGGGGGACAAGCCGACTCCCCACTGAGTGGGAACTGGACATGGGGCTGGATTCCAGGTCCCTGAGACCGTGACCTGAGCCAAAGTCAGGTGCTTAACGGAGTGAGTCACCCAGGTGCCCCTTGTTTTTTTGTTTGTTGGGTGGCGTGGTTGTTTTTAAAATATACATTCTCCTGAGAAGATCAGATTAAGGCCAGGGCAAAGTTGCATGAACGTTTTTGTCAAAATGACATCTCTTTTTATAAAATCAGTAGCACTTAATGTGATTCTGTAAACTGAGAGTCGGGAGGTAAGGTCTGAATCTTGCAGAAAATGGACACAAACTGTATCAAATAAAGAAATCTTCCCTCCATCCAAACCTGGCCCCGCGAAGGAGCTGTCGAGGGCAATTGGGAGCCGTCGGATAGGCTCAGCTTTTATTCATTTTTCAAGTTTAACCCTGAGTCATTTTACCTAAATCAAGAAGCTATTTTTAGAGTCAGATCATGTATGCTTTTCATAAGCAGCAGAGGTATTGCGTATCTGTTCCAACTCAGATTTTGGAAGCAGTTATTCTTCTTGAAAGTTATTTTTTTCCTGTGGCATTTCATGGAAAACACTTGCTCTAGCCAACAAGTTATGAATATGTTTTTTTTTTAGACCGAAAAGATTCTTAATATGCAAGCTAATTGAAGCCATGGGAAAAAGTGCAGTGAAAGAAGTTTTGGGTTATGATACAGTCATGTAGTTGGAAAAGTCAAGGGAGGGTCTGGAGAAGTCAAGGGCTTCAGCTCTTGTACCGAGGCTAGAGGACACCCCAGGCTCACCTTCCCCCAACACGTGGGTAGCCGTCCTGTTTTCAAAAACAATTGAGGTAAACTCTGCCCTGTTGCATTTCCTAGGATTGTGAAGTTCTCTCAGTATCTTCTGTTGCAAATTAAACTAAAAACACCATAAAGATCCAAGCCATCGTATCGTGTGTGTGTGTGTGTGTGTGTGTGTGTGTGTGTGTGTGTGTGTGTTATCCTTTGTGATCTGATCTGGGGCCTCCATGTATCTTCCACCCTACGATGTTTCATTTTCCATGGATTCCATGAAGAAACCAAAGAAAGATCTTGCACAAATTAGGGATTTGTCGTCACACATTTGCCACAAGTAGCGAAGGCTCACGTGAGTTGGCACCACAACGCGTCCCCTCTGTCGTGTGTCGTCGTGCCCAGGCCAAGCGCACATCTCCCCCGACGCCCGCTCATGATGTGCTTCATCGGAGGTCACACCCAAAGAGCTGGGGAAAGGCAGGCAGCAGGCGTTTGGCGGGACACAGACATCTTGGGGAAGCAGGCAGCTTGCCCTGCAATCGCTTCTGGACCTTCCCCTCATTCCTCGGGCTTCCGAGCCAGGTGTGTTCATGCACCTGTTCTTCCCTTGGGGGAGGGCTCCGGCCTAGAAGCTCAGCAGCAGCAGGAAGGACCCCAGGCCATCCTCGTGGACCTCCAGGTTTCCTCCTGGGGTTGCAGCCTGCTGGCGATCTTCTCCCCCAGATTGTCCACCCCGGGAACTCGGGGCTCTAACAGGAGAGGTGGAGGCAGCCTACTGGAGACTTCTGAGGCAGCTGCCCTAATTAGGTAAGTGAGGACTCGGGAACCCCTTCCTCAGCCTACACCTATTTATCCTACTGGTTCTGCTTGTTTGGTTCAACCGTGACTGCGACATGCAGGAAACAGGAGTCAGGACCAAGAACCAGGAGTAGCCACCCAGGCTGGGCCTCCCCTGTGTGCTTCCTGCTCCGAAACCTCCAGGCCTCTGTGTACTGGGTGTCCAGGAGGCCTGCTGGAGAATACGGCCCTGAGGGTCAGGAGAGCCAGTCCCACGTCCAACTACCTGAAGAGACTTGGATCCCCTCGCTCAGTATCTATCTTCCTCTCACGACGAATTCTAAAGCTCAGGAAGTAGGCTCTGTCTGTAGGGCTAGTGTGGATCATATGCTCTCAGTCTGGGCCACCCGCTGATTCTGGGGAAGGTGCCGGGCCATATCTGGTGCTCACCTCTAGTCCAAACAACTGTCCCAGGCAGCAGGGCTGAGGGGGATGGAATGACTGCTGGCATGGCCATGGCACTGGGTGGACAGAGGAGATCAGTGACCCAGTGCCCACTGTTGGCCGGGCCTGGTGGTTATGGGAACACACCGATGGGGTCATGAGGGTGGGTTCGGGCGAGCGCCTGCTCTGATTAGCTGGTAATCAGGCCAGGTAAGCTGTTCGAGGTGGTCACTATCACCCCTGCCCATGGACTCAACTTCAAATGCTCATTCATTGGTGCAAAACATATTTTAAGGGTTCGTCATAGGGCCTAAGCCCAATATCAGTATCCGAGAAACAAAGATGAGCCCGGAGGCAAGGTTGTAGTCTAAGAGGGCATGACTGACTTAGCAGGAGAGACAGACCTTCCAGCCTCGAGAGAAGAAGCACTGGAGTCAGAGTTGGATATGTAGGAGTTAACTCTTTGCTGTTTCATTTATTACCTTTTGGGCCATGCAGTTGTACGGTGCAGTCAGTCTGCAAGGAAACACGTGACTTACATCCTGTGATCTCACATCATCACCTAATTGTAGGAATTTGGGGGCAATTATTTAATCTTCCTAGGGTAGTTTTTATGTATGAAAAATAGGGAAAAGATTGGTATGAAAGTCAAACAAGAGACCCTTGGATGGCTTAGTTGGTGAAGCCTTTGACTCCTGGTTTTGGCTCCAGTCTGAATTGTGAGATCGAGTCCCACATCTGGCTCTGCACTGAACGTGGAGCCGGCTTAAGATTCCCTCTCTTTCTCTTTCTCTCTCTCACAAATGAAAGGGTCAAACAAGTTATTCAATGAAAGAATGTAGCGTAAGAGGGTTTCCTTTTCTCCGCATCCTCTCAACATTTGTGGTTTCCTGCCTTGTTAATGTTCCCCATTCTCACTGGTGTGAGGTGGGATCTCATTGTGGTTTTGATTTGTATTTCCCTGATGGCAAGTGATGCAGAGCATTTTCTCATGTGCATGTTGGCCATGTCTATGTCTTCCTCTGCGAGATTTCTCTTCATGTCTTTTGCCCATTTCATGATTGGATTGTTTGTTTCTTTGCTGTTGAGTTTAATAAGTTCTTTATAGATCTTGGAAACTAGCCCTTTATCTGATATGTCATTTGCAAATATCTTCTCCCATTCTGTAGGTTGTCTTTGAGTTTTGTTGACTGTATCCTTTGCTGTGCAAAAGCTTCTTATCTTGATGAAGTCCCAATAGTTCATTTTTGCTTCTGTTTCTTTTGCCTTCGTGGATGTATCTTGCAAGAAGTTACTGTGGCCGAGTTCAAAAAGGGTGTTGCCTGTGTTCTCCTCTAGGATTTTGATGGAATCTTGTCTCACATTTAGATCTTTCATCCATTTTGAGTTTATCTTTGTTTATGGTGCAAGAGAGTGGTCCAGTTTCATTCTTCTGCATGTGGATGTCCAATTTTCCCAGCACCATCTATTGAAGAGACTGTCTTTGCTCCAGTGGATCGTCTTTCCTCCTTTATCGAATATTAGTTGACCATAAAGTTCAGGGTCCACTTCTGGGTTCTCTATTCTGTTCCATTGATCCATGTGTCTGTTGTTGTGCCAGTACCACACTGTCTTGATGACCACAGCTTTGTAGTACAACCTGAAATCTGCCATTGTGATGCCCCCAACTATGGTTTCCTTTTTTAAAATTCCCCTGGCTATTCGGGGTCTTTTCTGATGCCACACAAATCTTAAAATAATTTGTTCTAAGTCTTTGAAGAAAGTCCATGGTATTTTGATAGGGATTGCATTAAACGTGTAAATTGCCCTGGGTAACATTGACCCAGCAATTGCACTGCTGGGGATTTACCCCAAAGACGCAGATGCAGTGAAACGCCGGGACACCTGCACCCCGATGTTTCTAGCAGCAATGTCCACAATAGCCAAACTGTGGAAGGAGCCTCGGTGCCCATCGAAAGATGATGGATAAAGAAGATGTGGTTTGTGTATACAATGGAATATTACTCAGCCATTAGAAACGACAAATACCCACCATTTGCTTCGACGTGGATGGAACTGGAGGGTTATGCTGAGTGAAGTAACTCAACCGGAGAAGGACAAACATATGGTCTCATTCATTTGAGGAATATAAATAATAGTGAAAGGAAATAGAGGGGAAGGGAGAAGAAATGGGTAGGAAATATCAGAAAGGGAGACAGAACATGAAAGACTCCTAACTCTGGGAAACGAAGTAGGGGTGGTGGAAGGGGAGGAGGGCAGGGGGTTGGGGTGACTGGGCACTGAGGGGGCACTTGATGGGATGAGCACTGGGTGTTATTCTGTATGTTGGAAAATTGAACACCAATAAAAAAATAAATTTATTATTAAAAAAAAAGAATGTAGTCTAACAGCAACACCTTTCATTTTCATTTCATGGAGCCCTTTGCTCTTATCCACCGTATTTGATTTTTAAAAATGAAGAATGCTAATTTTTTCAAATTCCCTTTCAGCAGTTATAAGTGTGATTATAATTCTTAAATTTGCCTATTAATTTAATCAATTGTATAGATTTTTAAATATTTAACCATTATTATGTCTGTAGAATTAACCCTGTTTGATATTGTATTATTCTCCTGGATTTAATTAACTAGAAATGTATTTTAAGATTTTTTTCTTTTTTTAGGGGGTGCCTGGGTGGTGCGGTAGGTTGAGCATTGGACTCTTGGATTTGGCTCAGGTTATGGTCTCAGGGTTCTAAGATCCAGCAGTGTGGGGTACCATGCTCAGCGGGGAGTCTGCTTAAGATTCTCTCTCCTTCTGCCCCGCCCTTCCCCTCCCCTGCATGTTGCTCTCTCTTAAATAAATAAATAAATAAATATTTTAAAAAAATCTTTAAAAAAAATCTTATATAGTGGGTATGATCCTAATACGCAAAGTCAGTTTAATTCCAACTTTAGGCACATACGCCCCTTGCTTAGTAGGAAATTCAATGTCGGTTATTCCTAAGTCTCTTTTCTCTTTCGTGGGGAGTATAGTTTCTAGGGTCTCACCAAGCACCAAGGTGTTGGAGGAAACCCCTTGTCCTCAGTTGCTCCCCAGGCCCCTGTGACTCAGTTCTGGATCTCAAAGCCGCCACATTCTTCAGAGGTTTTACTGCTTCTTCGACCACACCAGAGCAGAGCACAGGTCCCTGGTGTTTTAGGGACTCCTAAATCTCTCTGTTCTCATCAGTTTGAGGGAATATCTCTTCTTCCCTCTAATTAAAGCTGATCTCCACCACAGAAATACTTACCCTAATCTCTTCAATGGAGTTTTTGCAAAAATGGAGAGAGGATCATTCAAAACTCCTCGAGGTAATGAATTACAAATCATAACAGCTCGGGGCTGAGTGGGGTTGAGTGGGTATAGATGATCTGATCACATGAATTGTGACACTTTTCACCTCTTCCATGCTTGGAAGATTAAACAGCACAAAAGTATCAGTTCTTTCTCAGAGTTTGGAAGAATTTCTTGCTGAAATCCTCCGAGCTTCATGCCTTTTCAAAGAATAGCTCTTTTTATGAGTGTGTCAATTTATGACGTGGTTGTGGGTATGCTCAGATTTTCTACTTTGTCTTGAGTCAATTTTGGTAATCTGAATTTTTCTAGAATAATTATTCATATCATTGGGATTACACGTGTAGCAAAGAATTATGCATAGATTCATAATTTTTAAGATCTTACCTGTTTCTGGGTCATATATTTTTCTTATTTCTAAATAATAATGTTTTCACTTTTCACTTGATCAGCTTTCTTAAAAGGGTTGAGTTTGTTGCTGTTAATTATCAAAGGTCAGCTCCTGGATTTTTAAAAAATTAACTCTAATTTACTTTTTCTAGTTTCACATTTATTAATTTCTGCCTCTTCTTTTATCTTCTTTCTCTAAGTTTGTTTTATTTCTCTTTTTCCAACTTCTTGAGTTGAAGGCTTAAATTCATTTATTTCCAAGCAATCTTGTTTAATAAGGTATGCAGTAAATGTTGTGTATATGCCTCTGATCCTGGTAGTGATCATAGATTTGATGTGGCTTGTTATCACTTGTGATTGTTTTGTGAAAACAGTTTTGTATTTTGTATTTTTTTGGAGAATATTTAAAATTCTCCATGTATTTGGTACATTTGTCTTATACATACACGTATACACATTTCCCCCTGTTTTTACTGAGTTGTGGTCTGCAAACATATTCTCTGAAATTTCAATTTTTAAGAGTTTGTATTATCTCATACTTTTAATATTCATGGCCTGTTGCAATCTTCACTTTCTCTTTCCTAAAGAATATAACACTGGGGTTGAAAGTTCAAAACTAGTTCTAGAACTTTCCTACATGCATTTGCCCTGACTTTGTTTTCCCCATGGCTCATTTTTGCTTTAGGAACTTCACTGCTGATTACTCATTAGTATCTTATGCTTTGGTAGAATGTTGGTCTCTCATTACTTCATGGAACTTCATCTGCCCTCGATTCATGAAATCCTTGACTTTAGTTTTCTTTATACCTCCTTAGCTATTATTCTTCAGACATTTTATTAGTTATCCTTTTTCTGTGCATCCATTTACTGGAATTTTCACCAGAATTTTTATGTTTGGCTCACTGTGTCTCTCTCTTTTTCTGCAAATACATTGTTTTGGGCAAGCTTTTTTATTTCTATAACACCAACTAAATTTATTTTATGTTTTCTCATCAGTAGCTTACTGCCTACTGAACATAATCACCAGAACATTATGTTGTGTTCTTAAAAGTAATATAATATCAAGCATATGCTAATAATTAAAAAATGATTTCTGTCACAAGGAGTCACGATGTTCTTAAAGACTTCAACCATAAATAAGTGAAAAGTTTGCTAATTGCTATCACAGAATCTGTACTAAAGAAATAGAATGTCTTTCTCAAGGTAAGTATAGTAATAATAATAAAAAAGTGATGGACTTGAATTCATTTATATATTTTACCATTGATTATTATATCTTTGTAGGCTTTTGGTTAGGTCAATTTCTATTAAATCTCATTACCATCAGTGAAGTGAATTTATCCAGTTGCAGAGAATTCTGAGATTGTTTGAAGCTATGTTCTAAATTATGAAAGATATAAATGCAACCAAGACTTCAATATCTGTAAAATACTGAGAGTTATCTTTCCTATCCCAACTTGACATAGATGAAAATTTGGTGAACATTATTCACCATCCAGCTTTGTATCGGCCTAATGGGTATGTGATACACAAACCAGAGTGTTCTCACTAATTAGTATGCATTGCAAGACATATAATGTTGTATGACAAAATAAAATGTCTTATTAAAATCAAGATAATTTAAATCTTTTTTCTTTTCCTAAATCTTCCATGTGTATCAATCTTCAATGTAATTAAGTTAGTCAGATAGAAGTGTTCTTTTTTTTTGATAGAAGTGTTCTTTAGCAAATTCCACTGATATTTATCTAGTCTCCAGATTACTTTTTATGTTCTCAAATTTACTTTAATAAGCAGTATATTCTGGATTTTTTTTTTTGGCTCTAGATCTCTTTTCAAGTGAATATAAGCAAAATATCCATTTTTAACTAACTAAATAGATGATATTAACTGTGTTGATGTGGTTAATTGAAGTGTTCTTTATAAGACAAAAATGAATTACTCTTAAAATAAATCACTCTGACTTCCTATTTCTCTTTTCAATCTTTTCCCTTTCTGGACAAATATGGTCACATTTAATAAATGGTCACATTTAATATGACAACTTAGTAAAAGCTGCATTAAAAAAATCACCAGGTCTGGCAAAACCTTTGACAATAGTTTATTACAATAAATATATGACCATTGCAACAGTGGAATCTGATATAATGGCAGCTTCTATATTAACGTTGCAAATCTGCTTATTAAAAACGTTTTACTATGTGTTTCTTTGCTTTCTTGCCAAATGACAAACTCTCCATTTACCATTCCAATCTTAAGTCGAGATACCCAAACCAGGAAATTCCTTCCCCCATTCTTTACCTTTGCTTTGGAAATCATGCTTACGTTCTCATTTATATTACATAACTGTGGATCACATAGAAATTGTAGTAGGAGCCAGTCTGGGTTCATAATAGTCCAAAAGGAAAAATGATTATCAAGCAAAGATTTCAAGGAAAAATATTCAGATTTTGCAAATAATTAATGGCTTATTTTTGTTTGCACATTTTTATTACTTATTTCCCATGGATAGTTGCTGGCTGAGGCTGGGGGCAGGTGCTTGTTGCTCCAGTCCCAGTGAGATTATTAGGGGGCAGATTTAGTAAGTGAGGTCCTGAAGGAGAGTAAGATCAGGAACCAGAAAAAATATTCCATCAGACAGGATAAAACGGTTGTTTCCAGTTTTTATTTCTATTACAATATACTTAAGGGAATAACATTCACAAAAGATTTTAGGGCAGTGAAAATATGCTGTATGATACCACAATAATGGATATATGTCAATATTCATTTGTTCCTACCTTTAGACTGTACAGCACCAAGAGTCAACCTTCAAGTAAACTAATGACTTCAGGTAATTATGATGTGACACTGTGGGCTTGTCATTTGTAACAAATGTACTACTCTGGTGGAGGATGTGATAATGGAGGAGGCTATGCATGTATGGCACTCAGAGGTATTTGGGGAATCTACATCTTCTGCTCAGGTTTGGCGTAAATCTTAAACTACTTTAAAAAAGTCTTAAAAATGAGTAAATAGCAAGTTAAAAAAATAAAGAAAGCTGCTGGAGGTTGGAAACACCTGGATGATAGCATTGTGGTGCTCAGGAGACTATTTAGCCCTCAGTGAATGCAGTGGACTATTCTACTGTGCAACCATAGGACTATAGGACTAGCCGCTCGCCCCCCCCCCCCGCCCCAGGATTCAGACACTTGTGTAGGCAGTCCTCTCCCACATTGCCTCTGGGTCCACAGGACTTTAGCACACGTGATGATGCAACAGAGTCTTGACGCACACGTACACGATAGGGCTTTTCTGATTGGAACATCCTTTTGTAGGACCTAGCCACCATGCTTCAAGTTGTCCTAGCTATCTTGCTGGGTGAAAAGGCCATAAGAAGAGATTTTTTCAAGATAAAACAGCACATGGAGAGGTAGCTCACTGGAAGAAAACTAAGGGTCCCTGGTGGGCTCCCAAATTCATGAGTACCCCTGCCAACACACATGGAGGAGAGGAAACTCCCTCTCAACCCACCAACATTTGAGAAATAATAAATACTATAATCCACTAAGTTTTTAAGGAATATGCTACCAGCAATAATGAACTGATACATTATTCAGTTTCAGCTCCTTTTAGGATAACCTCATAAGATGTCACTCCAGGTACTATGAGTCTCCAACCCTCATTCGTCTACTCTTTGATCTCTGATTCTCCATATTTCCCTTCCCTGCATGCCAATCTTTAGTGATTTTCAATCATTCTTCCCCTGGTTTTTCTAGTTTTGCTTTGTATCTTGATCCTAACATTTTACCTAACTGTTGAGAGTTGGAGTGGGGTGTGCCCATAAAATCCTTGTAAAGGATCATATTAGATTCATCTGGAGGATTTTTTCATCAATATTTAAAGCAGTTTGGTTAAGGTTCCTGCTCTCCCACTCTATTTATTCACATGAAATACTTTCCTTAGTGAGACATTGGCCCTGAATGGAATGAGTATTGATTCTCCTTGAGCATATTATCACAGGAATAAAAAATGAAAACTACTGTTCAGTCCACTTTGATTGAATATTTTCCTGGCTCTTTATTTTATTCCTTTTCTGGACTTCTCTTACTAAATCTGCCCACCTAGTCATCTAATTAGGATTAGAATAATAAGCACCTCCCCTCAGTCTCAGCCAGCAACTATCTATGGGAATTAAATAATAAAAACAAAACACAAGTAAAAGGCCATTAGTTGATGTTTCCCAAATCTGAAAACATTGAATGTTGAAATGTTTGCTCTAACTACTGGCAACCACTGATCTTTTACAGTCTCCATAGTTTTGCCTTTTCTGGAATGTGATAGAGTTGGAATCATACAATACGAAGCCTTTTCAAATTTTTTTCACTTAGTACTATGCATTTAAGTGTCTTCCATGTTTTTACATGGATTGAGAACTCATTTATTTTTAGCATGAATAACATTCCATTTTCTGGATGTACCACAATTTGCTTATCCATTCATCTCCTGAAGGACATATTGACATATTGGTTACTTCTAAGTTTTGGTAATTATGAATAAGGTTGCTATGAATATCCATGTGTACTTTTTGTGCGGACATAAATTTTCAATTACTTTGGGTAAATACCAAGGAGTGTGATCACTGTGGGACCATAAAGTAAAAATATATTTAGTTTTCTAAGAAAGTGCCCAAATGTCTTCCAAACTGGTTGGACCATTTTGCATTTCCCCTGGGAACAGATGAGGATTATTGTTGTTCCACGTCCTTGTCAGCACTTGATGTTGCCAATGTTCAGGACTATGGCTATTTTGATAGGTGTGTACTGGTATCTCATTGCTATTTGAATTTGTATTTCCCTGATTGCATGTAATGTGGAGCATCTTTTCGTATTCTTTTCATATGTTTCTCTGCCATCAGTATATTTTATTTGGTGAAGTGTCTCTTAAGGTCTTAGGCCTGTTTGTAATTTGATTGTTTTCTTATTGTTGAGTATTAAGAGTTCCTTGTATATTTTGTATAAAATTCTTTATTCAGATGTGTCTGAATATTTTCTCTCAGACTATAACTTATTTTCTCATTCTCTAGATAATGTCTTTCTCAGAGCAGAAATTTTTAATTTTAATGAAGTCTTGTTTATCAAGTACTTCTTTATGGATCATGCCTTCAGTGTTGTATCTAACAGATCATTGTTGTACTAAAGGTCATCTGTGTCTCTCCTATGCTATGTTCTAGGGATTTTATAATTTTGCATTTTCTATTTAAATCTATGAAACATTTTAAGTTAATTTTTCTGAAGGGTGTATATTTTATTATTTGAGTTTATTCATCAGAGTTTTGTAGCTTTCCTTTTGTAGATCTTACATGTATTTTGTTAGATTTATAATTAACCATTTAACTTTAGAAGATGTTAATATAAATGGTACTATGTTTTTAATTTCAAATTCTACTTGTTCATTGCTAGGATATGGGAAAGTAATTGACTATTGCATATTAACCTTGTATTCTACGATCTTGCTAATTTAGGTCCTAGAGAGTTTTCTTGTCAGGTTTTTTAGAATTTTCTACAGAGATGGTCATGTCATTTGCAAACAAAAACATTTATTTCTTCCTTCCCAATCTGTATGCCTTTTCTTTTCTTTTTTTGTCTTGTCTTTTTCCATTGGCTAGACCTTCCAGTACAGGGTTAAAAAGGAGTGATGAGAGATTATACTTGATCTTATTGGGAAAGCTTCAAGTTTGTCACCACTAAGTATTATGTTAACTGTGAGTTCTTTGTAGATAATTTTTAATCAAGTTGAAGACTTTTCCACTCTATTCCTACTGAGAATTTTTATCATAAATACGTGTTGGGTTTTGTCAAATACCTTTTCTGCATTGATATGTTTATGTAATTTTTCTTTTTTAAACTCTTGATGTGATAGCTTACATTAATTGGTTTTTGAAATTTGAAACAGACTAGCATACCTGGGAGAAATCCCACTTGTTACAGGTGCATATATATTGTCTTCAATTTGTTAATATTATTTGTGGATTTTTGCACATATTATCATAAGAGATATTGATTTGTATTTTTCTTTTCTTATAATTCTTTGAATGGCGTTGCCATTAGCATAACGTTGGCCTCATAAAATGAATTTGGGAGCATTCCCTCCATTTCTATTCTCTGCAAGACATTTTAGAAAATTGGTATATTTTCTTCTTACATGTTTGGTAGAATTCACCAGTAAGCCCATCTAAGCCTACTGCTTTCTGTCTTATAAGGTTATTAATAGTGGATTCAATTTATTTAATAGATGCAGGCCTATTCAGATTTTCTATTTCTTGTGTGAGTTTTAGTAAATAGTGGATTTCAAGGAACTGGTCCATTTCCTCTAGGTTATCAATATTGTGGAAAGAGGTGTTCATAGTATTTTATTATCCTTATAATGTCCATAGGATATATAATGATGCCCTCCCATTTCTGATGTTCGTAATTTGTAGCCTCTTTTTTTCTTATTTAGCCTACCTAGAGGCTTATCAATTTTATTGGTAAGCTTTGGTTTTTATAGGTTTTCCAGGATGTTTTTTATCTAGAAAATATTGCTGTCATCTTTTTATAGAGTATAATTCATCTGATCTCTTCTCTATTCACCTTCCTATGTATAAGAGATGGCAATACAGTGCAGAAAATAGGCCTGCATATCACATCTGATTCTTTCCCAGGTCTATAATGAGTCTAAATGTTTTCTTGGTCACAATACATTTACTTGGAGTAGCATGAACAGGTGTTCTTCAATTTTTCACAATGTTAATAAAATTTCTGCCTCAACATAATCTTGTTGGGGCATAAAGTTCACTGTCCTAAAAATACTATTGTAAACCTGACTTAGTTGGTTTATTTTTGTAACAGGTGTTGCTATGGACTGAATGTTTCTTCAAAACTTCAAAAGCTAAAACCTAATCTCCCATGTGATGGATGGTATTTGGAGGTGGGGCTATTGGGAGGCCCCAATTAATTCATGCAGGTGGAACTGTACTAAATGGGATTAGTGTCCTTCTGAAAGAGACTTCAGAGAGCTCTCTTGTCCTTCGTAGGCCATGTAAAGAGCTGTGAGAAGATGGTCATTTATGAATCAGGAAGTGGGCTCTCACCAGACCAAATCTGACATCTTGATCTTGGACTTTCTAGCCTCCAGAACTGTGAGAAACAATTGTTTAAGCCACGCAGTCTATAGCATTTTGTTACAGCAACCCAAACGAATTAAGATAGGTACCATGAGAAAGTATATTTTTAAAAATCTTATTTATAAATATCTAGCTTATGAAGAAAAAATTTCCAATGGGTCTGATTACGCTTCCTAGTAGCACCTGATTTATTTTCAGCGGATTTTTTAATGTCACAAAGATTCCATCTCATAATTAAATATGTATCTAGCATTTAATGTTTTCAATATACCTGGCAGACATTGCTAGCTATCCCTTTGAACAAGACTGTGAAGGAAGTTACTCCTGCATTGAGAACATCATCTTTTAGATAAAGGAGATGAGGCTTGAGAGATTGCCCAAGGTCATGTAATATATTAATGACAGGGCTGGGATTAGAATTCTCAGCCTTCAGTGTCTCTGCTTTCATAAAATCAATGGATCTGAGCTGAATGTCTTCTTAAATGAAGAAAAAAAGTTTCAAGGAAGAGGCATGTGGCTCTAGCCTGAGGAATGGCAATTTAGCGATTTAGTGGATGTGATTTTAAGAATACATTTACCTTCCATTATGATGTGGATTTTTTATTACTCCTTATAATTTCTTTTGTGATAATCTTATCAAGAACTGATCTGATGTTAGACATAAGAGATGTAAATAGCCCAATATGCAAAGTAGGCTACCTGTTGTGAGCAAAAACTGAGTGAAAGAAGGAAGGAAGCATTTGAAATGATGGTGTATTTAATAAAGACTCACTTCTTACTTTAGATTTGTTAGTGACAAACACCCTTTGCCCCAAAGAAATTACGCATTGTCCATCTAGAGTGTTTTATAAGGTGCATGTCAAACCATCATTGTGAAAATATATTTGGCTATATATAGAACCCATTCATTTTACTACCTAACTTCTACTTGTTTGGGGCTGATGTATAAAGTATAGTATCAAAGAAAATAGGACACTACTGGCATCTATACTTTTATTTTTACTCAGTATTTTGCTTATTTTCATTGATTCTTCTTTGTAATGTGCTCTAAATTAATTAGCTGCAACAGCAACTTTGAATAATTCAAAGAGGCACTTTAGGAAAATTGCATTTTTTCCCAAAATTGGCTACATCATAAGTTTGTTATGATGAATAATAGTGAGGCAGCTGTTTGAGTTGATTTATTGTTTTTACATAAAAATTCATATTATAATTTTTAGCAGAAATGAGGCTATTTATAGTAATTACCTTTTTCAAAGACACTGCTGCAGAGATACAAGGGAATCGCAGTAGTACTCATTCTGAACCTTAAAAGATCACATGTCCTACAGGATCAAGAGGAAGCAGGAATCAAAGCTATACTACTCAATCCAGCTTCTTGTAAGTGTGATAAATATGTTGAATCCAAGAACACTTTTTTATATTTTTGCTTTTACTGTGAATTTTGACTCAACGCATTTTTTGAAATATGTTAATTTTCTTACTGTACTTCTGTCTTTTGTTCTCAATTTTGCTCATTTAAAAAAATCAGTTGAAAATGATTTCCGTCGTGTGCTGGTTTTTATCTGTTTGCGCCACCCCCCCCCCCCCGCCCCAGCCACCATTCCCCCATCCTGACCACATGCTCACCAGATTTCCCTTCTCTGCTGGTCTCTGCATTCCTGTCTGCCCTGGACTTCTGCCTTCTATAGACTGCATCACTTGATTCTTTAGCCCTTTGAATTCTAGACATAGTTGGCCAAGAGGACATAACACGAAAATGGAAAGATGATAGAGAAAGTTGAAATATTTAGTTTCCGTTCTCCTTCCTCCAACACCCCATTTCTTTATGTGCCCTGGGCTCTGGCAGTGTCTGTATTCAACAGCCAGATTGCCTAGTGACTTGACCCCTCTTGCGTGGAATCAGGGCCCACTGAGTGCGGATTATATAATAATCTCTTCACCTTTGGCCCTAGGGATAGTAATGGCTTCCCATTGTTACTAATATCTGGACACCTCCTCATCTCTTATTAGTTTTGTTAGCCTGGCTTCATCTCTGTGAACGATCCTTTCATTAAATTCCAGAAAAACCTTTTGAATGGGCCATCTGGTTTCTGTGGGACACTGAGCAATATAATTTGTATAAAAATGAATGTATCTCCTATAGAGGGAAAGAAAGAAAAATGTTCTTACTATATCAGCCTATTTCTGAATTTTTCATATGCTTTCTTCTTCTTCCTCTTGTTCTTCTTCTTTCTTCTTCTTCTTCTTTTCTTCTTCTTCTTCTTCTTCTTCTTCTTCTTCTTCTTCTTCTCCTTCTTCGTCTTCGTCTTCTTCTTTCTTCCTCAAATCTATGCCAATCTATGGCTTTATGAAAGGGAACTGGAGGAATAAACACCCCAATGACACTCTCTGTCTGCTTTCTGATCTTTGGCTGGTGCCTGCCGTTGACTGAACTTAATCAGCTAGAATTTAAGGGAATTTACTGACACAGTCTAAGACAGATCAGGGAGGAGAAGGGCAGATTGTGTACCCGTAGGGACAATCAAGTCTATTTAGTACAGTCTCTGTCTTTTCCCCTCCAATAGACATTGGTAACTATTTTATATCTTGTCCAGATTTTTTTTCTTGTCCAGATTTTTTTATCAAAAATTTCATGTCCCCTACATAGAGGACAAACAAGTCTATCCACTACTCTATTATCATCATCTGGTGATTCAGTTGTACTCCTAGTCAAAATTGAAACTGTTTGCTGGCAACGTTCTTCATAGAAATTAGTAAGGAATGAGGCAGAGATTAAAAATAAAATTAAAAAGTGAACATAAAACATAGGGTCTTCAGCCTCTGCTTCAGTACGATATCCTGAAGCCTCGGTTTTCTTCTCCCATCACCCATGGCACATTTTCCTTAGCTTTACCCATAACTGGATGGTGGTCTTTACATGGTACACAAATATTTATTCTCTCATTATCTGAATCCTTGATGATTCCATCTTTGTTAAGCTCTTGGCATTTCCCATCAACTATTGGGTAAGGAGGATTAAGAGTTGGCCTTGTGAATTCTGTGAATGGCAGGTAGACTTTTCCCATTTGTGGAGATGTGATCCAGCATCCCTTGGTACAGTGGAATGAATAATGCGCCTGTTGTCTTAGTAGCATGAAGAGTCTAAGATGGTCAAGATGGAGACTTATCTCCCAGCGTAACTAAACTATGAATGTGTTCCCTGGTGGAACTATTTCTTCCTTAAAGACTATAACTACAAATACACCAAGCCGAAGTTTTCAGAGATAGAAAAGCAAAAACTCCTTAAAGAGGCTGTTTGTGAAAAAACATTCCTAGAGTCCTTGATCAATAGTTCTGACATCCAACCTATAGCCAAGACCTCTGTAGTTCTTCAAATCTGCTGCTTTTGGAAGATGGGCAACTTGGCAAAACCAATCAATCTCATGAAAATGAGCCCAATGATTCACTTCTGTTGTTAAACGTTTTACACGGTTGGGAGGAATATATGAAATGCTAGACAATGGACACAGCATTATTTAAGTCTACAGTTGTGGTACTAGCAGAAGCATTATGAGTATGGATGTCAACATATATCCAGAGAATGTCTCAATTATTATTGGGGTAAGTCCAGAATTTGTCTACTGGATGGCTATCTGGTCCCTCTGAGGAGGGATATGAATCCATATCCATATGGATATATCTTTATATGGATTCAAAATTAAATTCAGCCATTGGCAGACTGGTCAAATAGAACCCATCTATACCAAGAGTGTTGTCATGACCATATTGTACTTGGCCTTTTGAAAAATTTTATGATAGCTGGGAGGCAAACCAGGATATCTGCAGGGCAGGACATCTTGTCAACCTGAATTTTGATCTTATAGTGGATACTTGTTTTTGCTCTTCATCAGTCTGGCTAGAGGTTCATCAATTTTATTGAATTTTTTTTAAAGATTTAGCTTTTAGTTTCAAAGATTGTATTTTATCTTTCATTGAATTCCAGCATAATTATAATTTTTAATTACTTCTTTTCTCTACTCACCTTGAGTTTAATTTGCTCTGTCATTTTTGTTTTATTAAGGTAAAAGGTGGAATCACTGGTTTGAGAACTTTCTGCTTTTGTAATATATATATTTAGTATTATATATTTCTAAAATATATATATATATTTCTAAGTACTACTTTATTTATGTCACACAAAATGTTACATGATGGATTTTAACTTATTTTAATATATTTTTCAATATATTTCAATATATTTTTCATTTCTAATTTCCTTTTGATATCTTCCTTGATTCATTTATGATTTAAAAGTGTATTTAATTTCAAAATTTGGTTTCCAGATGTCTTTGTGTTAATTGATTACAAACCTAATTCCATTGTGACCAGAAAACATTTGTTTGATATGAATCCTTTCAATTTTATTAAGGCTCTTTTAAGGCCTAGATTATGGATTTTGTTGGTAAATCTGTGAGCACTTTAAAACAACATGTACTCTGCTATTGTTAGGTTGAGTGATCTATGAATTTAGGTTAAATTGATTGGGAATGTTATTATCTTCTATATTTTTACTGATTTTCTGTCTATCATACTATTCATTATTGGAGAAGAGTGTTAAAAATCCAACTCTTACTGTAGATTTGCCTATTTCTCCTGGAAGTTCAATAACTTTTTGATTCATGTACTGTAAAGTTGTTATAATTATTAGGTACATAAATATTTAGAAATATTATTTCTTCTTGATGAATTGACCTCTTTATTATATGGAATAACTTTCTTTATCCCTGGCTATACTTTTTTCTAATACTTACTATGTCTAATATTAATATAGTCACAGCAACATTTTTATTGTTAATGTAGTGTATCTTTTACCAGAACGTTTCCTTTAATTCCATTATTTCTTTATATTTAAAGTCTGTTTCTTGTAAGTAGTTCATTATTGCTTTTTTTCTATAACTTAGTGATCTCTATTTTTCAATTAGGGTATTGAGACCCTTTACATTTAATATGATTACTTGTATGGTTA
Organism: Nyctereutes procyonoides; assembly: GCF_905146905.1. NCBI lineage: Eukaryota > Metazoa > Chordata > Mammalia > Carnivora > Canidae > Nyctereutes > Nyctereutes procyonoides. The sequence continues at coordinate 2,458,213 of NW_026575047.1, read as the reverse complement.
GCTTTAAATTTACAACATTGCCATTTGTTTCTGATTTGTACCATCTGGTTTTTGTTTCCTTTTTCTTTCTTTTCCCTGCCATTTTTGGATTGAGTACATTTTATGATTTCATTCTACTTTATTTGTTGCCTTATTAGCTAAAATTCTGTTATTTTGGTTTATACCCTATATTTTAACTTCTCACTGTGAACAGTCAAGTCATATTGTACTTCTTCACCTAAGAAAATTTTATAAAAGTGGCTCATCTGGGTGGCTCAGTTGGTTAAGTGGCCAACTCTTGATTTTGTCTTGGGTCATGATCTCAGAGCCATGATCGCAGGGTCGTGAGGTTGAGCCCCATTTCAGGTTCTGCACTGTGCATGGAGCCTGCTTGGGATTCTCTTTATCCTTCTTCTTCTGCCCCTCCCCTACTCATTCTCTTTCCCTCTCAAAGAAAAAAAAAAGAATCTTATAACAATATAACTCAATTTCTCTCCTCTTGGTCTTTCTGCTAATTAATTTATAAATCCCAAAATATATAGTTTTAATTTTTTATTTAACACTCAATCATATTTTAAATTTCTCAAATTATTAGAAAAATATTCTGTGCATTTCTAGATAGCTATCATTTCCAGTGCCCTTCATTCTTTCATGCTGATTCATATTTTCACCCGGTATACTTTATAGTCTATTTTTTTAAGACAGAGAGACAGAGAGAGAAAGAGAGAGAGAGCACGAGTGGGAGGGGCAGAGGGAGAAGGAGACAGAACCTCAAGCAGACTCCACGCTGAGTATGTAGCCCATATGAGGCACAATCCCAGGACCTTAGATCATGACCTGAGCCAAGACCAAGATTTGGATGCTTAACTGTGCCACTCAGCCGCTCCTATGGTGTATTTTTTTTTTATATGCTGGTCTTGCTTATGAACTTTTTCAGTTTTTGTATGTTTGAAACATCTTCATTTCTTCTTTGTTTTTGAAAAATAACTTCAATAGGTATAGAAATCTAGGTTGGTAGTTTATTTTCTTTCAGTACTTTAAATATGTTTCTCTATTATCTTCTGGCATGAATTTTTGTTGTCAGATGAGAATTTCACCTAATTTTGTTCCTGTCTACATACTGTATCTTATTTTGATGGCTGCTTTTAAGTTTTTCTTTTCTCTGGTTTACTCAAATTGATTGTGATATTCCATGGTTTATTTTTCTTCCCATTTCTTATTCTTGAGCTTTGTTGATCTTAAAATTATAGATTCATAGTTTTATCAATTTTGGCAAATTTCACTAATGTTTTTCAAATTTCTTTTTGCCATCCTCCTATCTCTTCTACAAAGACCTCAATTAGTTCCATAATGCCCTCTTGAATTTGTATCACCGCACAATGGTGTTATGCTAATTTTCTTCAGTTCTTTTTCCCTCTTTGTGTTTTATTTTGAATAGTTTTTTGTTGCTACTCTTCACATTTACTCAATTTTTCTCCTGCAATTTATAATCTGTTGCTAACCCCATTCAATTATTTGTTATCTCAGACGTTGCAGTTTTCATGTCTAGAATATCAATTTCAGTACTGTTTATGTTCAGTCATTCCCCTACCTTCTCAAACATGAGGAATATAGTTATAATGACAACCTTAAAGTACCTATTTGTTATTTATGCCAACTACTATTTTTCAATGTTTTCAATTTATCATTTTTTTCCTTTTATTATGGGTAATATTTTCCTGCATCTATAAATGCTTAGTGATCTTTAAGTTTGATGGCAGAAATTATGAATTTTACCTTGTTTGGTGATAGATAGGTATTTTTGTGGCCTCATAAACTTTAGGTCTGTAAATATGATTGAGATTTTCTCTGTGAAGCAGTAATGTTATGCTATAAACAATATAATGTTTTTGGTCTTTTCTGTAAAATTTGCTAAAAGCACCATTTAGTCTAGGACTAATTTTGGCTCACTGCCAAGGTCAAACCATTTTTAGTACTTTACCTGCTGTTCCTTAAATTATAAGGCCTTCTAATCAGGTTGGTAGAAATTATATCAAACCCTCCTTGATTCCTAATGATTATTCTATATAATTATTTCAAATTATTTATTTTTGAATCTCATATGGTTTTCTCACATGGATATACTGGTGAGGATTCAGCTATAGTCTTCAGACTTCTGAAAATCTCTTGGCTCTCACTTCTCTGATAGTCTGCCCTGTAAACTCTAGCTGCCTTCTCCTTCCCAAACTTCCAAAGTTTCCAAACACTATATCATCAACTCTGGGAGATCTCTGGTTTCTATCTAGGTTTGTGGTATCTTAGATTCATCCTGGGAACTCTCCTGTCAGTAAGCTGTGGCAATCATAGAGCTTATCTCATTTGTTTCTTTTCTCTTGGGGATGACTATCTTTCATTGCTGATATTCAATACTTTGAAAACTGTTGTTTCATATGTTTTGTCCCATTTTTCAGCTGTTTCAGAGGTGAAGGTCAATTCAGTCTTTGTTAATCTTTAACATCTAATTTTAATTGAATGAGATAATAACAATTTCATCATAAGAAATTCATTTATCATAGACCTGTGGATCAGATAAAAGGCCTTAAAGCAAAAGTTAATCTGGTTTTCAAATGGATATGAATTTTTGGCAGAAAAGTGCAAATTATTTTCCACCAGAACTATAGAATTGTGCATAATTATGCTCATTTTTAGAATTTTCTGGAAGCTCCATATGACTTCTTTATCTCAAGCAGCTGTACTTTCTGATCATAACACTAAATGGTAGCATAGTTTGCACTGCAGCATATACCTACTGCAGAGCCTATTTTCATTCAGGCTCCAATCTAATGTCTTGTGATATCTTAAGAATTAGCCAGTGATTTAGATAAATACATATAAATGTAGTATATTTTGCTTCCACAATTTTAAAAGGCTCAACAAGCTTTGTCCTTCCTAAAAGAATTTGCTACAAGTTTCTGTAATCTATCTCTTACTTTAGAAGAAGTACCCTGTCCACTGAAATTTTATATACCTGTTGATATGGCAGGCTCAGGTTCTTGAGGTTTCACAAGGTTTATTTCTCAAACTTCGGTACCTATGTATTATTATAGGAAGCCATCCAGTCCTTGCTACCTCTTACCTATAGATGCTATTAGCATAAGGTCATCAATGTAAAGACCAGTTTGATATTTTATGAGGCATAAAATGATTAAGTTCTTTTCAATTTATACTATAAAAGATAGCATGAGAGTTGACTAAACAGGCTAGAGAAATTTCTGCTCTTGCCTTGCAGAGGCAACTTGCTTAGGAATTGGACAAATGAGCATTATCTAAGTCAGTGTTTCTCTAAAAGGAAAATGCAAAAGAATCACCTAAAAGCTTGTTAAAACACAGTTTTGGATTCCACTTCTAGAGTTCTATCTTGGGTGAAACCGAGGAAATTTCATCTTTAATAAGCTTTTAGGTGATGCTGAATGCTGCTGGTCTAGGAACTATACTTTGAGAACCCATTCAAGTGGTAAGGGTAATATTAATTATATCCAGTAAATATATTGCATCTGGAAACAGAGCTGCTATAAGCATTAATGCCTGATTTTGTTTGTAATGATCCATACTCAGTCCCCTGACTGGCTTTCCAACAGCCAAAATATGTGAGTTAATTGAGCATGGGTTTAAAATCCCTCATACTCCTCACCACGCACTTATTTCTAGTGTTTGATGGTGATATTGCTCTGCATACTGCCAGGGATGGAGCATTGCTTTTGATTTACTATTTTGGCAGTGGATGCAGTTGTAGAAGCTTCTACTTACTTTATTCCAACATAACAACCCAAAAATGACCCATAGGATCTGTCAGCAGTCCCAGTAGACTGAGATGAGGGAAGCTGAGGTTTCCCTATCACTCGAGCTCAATACATGCCCAGGGTACCAGGGTATCAGGGTATCAGGCTGCATTGAGAGTCTCTAGTGATTAGCAACATCTCAAAAGCCTTAATTGATAATCCCCTGGAAGTTCTGAGTATTTCTCCTTTACACATGCATAGGTATCCTGGTAAATGTCTATAGATCACATAGAGAAGCTTTGGGGAATACACATAGCATTTAGTAATGGCTGTGTCATAGACCTTTTCTCAAAGGGAACCAACCTCCCCTCCCATGGAGAGTCTCCAGGCCTGTGTATTATTGACTTAGGTTTTGGAACTGGATAAGAGACCATGAATCCTCATTACAATGACTTGAGTTAGATTTTTAACACTAGACTTAGAAATTTTCTGCTTTTATATATTAAGCCACACCTCAGTAGGCTGCTCATCTATTTCATTCTGAGGGATCTAGTGACCAGAAAGCCACTGACACAGGTTAATGCAGGTCAGAACACTATTACCAATTCAACACTTGCCTTATTCATGTGATTTTAAGCACCTTGTTTCTGATGGCTAAGCCTCTTGATCTGGCCTCTAATACTCTGGCATCCCATTATTCCCACTGAAATATGGTGCCATTTCTATAGCAGCATCTCCCACCATCAGTCACTAAAAAGCCATTCACTGCAGAGATTTTCAAAGATGTTTTGGGAGGGCGATTGTCCTCTATGCACTTTCAGGGTGATTGGTAGAGGGGAGCTGAGGTGGTAACACATAATAAATCGACTCTGATATTCCCATACCCCTAAACCTTCAGCTTTTGCCTTTATCATCAATGATTTTCAACTAAGGCTGCCGCTTCAGAAATGCAATGCCCAGGAACTGCACCAGAATGTTAAAATCACACTCTATGTGGGTGGTGCCTAGACATTAATTTTTATTTTTTTTTAAGACTTCCTCTGTGACTGCAATGTATACCCCAGTCTGAGAGCTACCGCACCATGTCAGAAAATTCCTAGCATTTCTTCCTCATTGATGGTAAGCCACCATTGAGCCCAAATTTCAATTAATTAGCCTTTTGGATATGAAAACCGCTCTGTGGGGAACTAAGCCCGATTCATTACCTTTCAAATCTCAGTTGAGTAGACCAGAAATTCAGAAATTTGTTTATCTTTTCCCTTGTCTGCCCAAATATCACAGATTCTTTTTCCAAGAGTGCCCTTATCTTAGCATAAGATATGTAGCTGATTTTTTTCATTTAGTTGGCTCTAACAACCTTGCAATTATATTTAGTCCTTGGGCTTGATTCTCATTCATATCTGCCCTGTAGCTACTGGAGATAAGGGACTCTTTCAAGTTTCCATAGAAGCTTTCTGATTTTTCATTCATGGTCTGAAGCAGACCTTTAATTTTTTCCTTTTCTTTTGCTACAATCTTTATAATAACCATTGTTGCCATAGTGACTAAGTGCCACAGCCACTTGATCTCCTAACGCCTTCATTGCATCTGTACTTCATCTTATGCCACCACCAGTGATTATTTGACTAATCACGATGTCACAGCATGCCAGAGATTATCAGTGTCCCATTTCCCAAAGCGAAGAAGCTATCTGTGAGCTCTCAAATATGCTAGCTACCCATCCCAGGAACCTATTTTAAGAGTGTTTCCTGGGGCCACTTCTTGTGCCAATTACTGAATCACTCAAGATCCTGACAGGAAACAGATGGTACATTCAAATGGACCAATTAAGGAGAGCCTAATAAAGGACTATTTACAAAATCTGTATTGGTGTAAGAGAAACCAAAACCCAGAAAGAGATGGTAAAGCACTGTGAGGCTAGCAAAGACTGGGAGCTTTTACCACCCCTCGGCATGAATTTTACTTTCCTTCTATCTTCTGGCAATTCCCACGGAAAAAAAACTCAACCAGGTTAACCTTGCCCAGAGGTCAAGAGATACAGTTGGTGCATCTCATAAAGAATCAGCTTGGACATACAGAGAGAAGGGGAGAACTTGGGGGTATATTTAGAGGCATTGGAGAAAGTCTAGCAGACCGTCCAAACTGGATGCCTCATCTGGGCACTGACGTATGTTTGTAAAGCTCTTAATTGAGGTCTTCGATTGGATGTCTTGAAGACGTCTCGGACCCAGTAGATTGAAACTCACCTGAATCCAGTATGCATGCCATTGGAAAGGAAATCTCCCCGACAGCAAGAAAGCTAAAAGGTATAAAGTTATCCCTAACATCCTCCTCTCTTTTGCTTTCCAATCCACCTCCAATTCTTGGTGGATTTTAACTTAAAAATTTCATGTCTCTTGACTTCTTTCTATCGCTATTACAGCACCGTCACTATTGCAATATTTCCAAACTATTGTTAAACTTCTCTTTTTTCATGGGTAGAATACATTTATTATTATTAAAAAAATACATAGACTTTTATTTAAAAGTATAACATAGATCCAGAAAAGTGTATAAATCCTAAATGTAGAGCTCACTGAACGATAGCAAAGTGGACACTCATGTAACCACACTTAGTCAAGTAATAGGATATCGTTCATATACACCAGCAGTTCCCTTTGTTTCCAACTGTTCCCTCTTCCTTTCTCCCCTAAAGGATACCTATTATTTTGACCACGAACACTATATAATAGTTTGGTTTTTCAGGCAGACTTTTTTTTTAAAGAGCTTTGTTGAAACACAGTTCACTTATTTTAGAATATTTTCATCACCCCAAAAAGAAATTCTGTACCGATTAGCAATCACTCATCATTTTCCCCAGACTCCTCACCCCAGAGTACTGGGCAAATAAACACTAACTACTTTCTGTCTCTATAGATTCACTATATTGGATACTTTATAGAACAGAATCATAAAATATGTTGTCTTTTGTGATTGGCTTCTTTTACTCAGTGTAGCATTTTCAAGGTTCATCTATGTTCTAGCAGGTATAAGTAGGTCTCTCCCTATTGCCTAATAATAATTGCATTTTATGGATATAGCACATTTCATTGATTTACTTATTTCTACCTTTTGGCTATTATGAATCATACTTATGAAAATTTGGGTAAAAGTTTCTCGTGTGTGTGTGGAGCTATTATTAAACTTATATGCTATCAAGAGAGTGACTTAACAGGGAGTAGAAGGGAAAATAATGGCCCTGCAAGGATGTTCATGCCTTAATCCCCAGAATCAGTGGATATATTACCTTACATAGCAAAAAAGACTTTAAAGATATGACTGAGGTTAAGGATTTCATGGTGGGAAGGGGCAGAGAATATCCTGGATTATCAAAGGGAAACTAATCTAATCGAATCTCTCAACTTTCTTTGTTTCTCTTGATCTATCTGGACCCTACTTCTCACTCTGATGTCCAAAGAAAGCTATTATTTATGAGATGTATAAACTGTGCCTCTTGACCCCTGAGTGGTTGTTCTGGCTAAATTTGAGGTGCCATAATGTACCAGTGGCACCAAAAGGGTTCAAGAAGAGTAAAGTTGCATTACTTGTTCCTCTGGATCCTTCCCCTTCTGGCTATGGGTTTGCAGTGGTGCCATTTTTCTGGTACCTTCTCCTAGAGGACCTTTTCTGAAAGACCCTGAATTATTTTGGCACACTGTGGAAAATCAAGTGACCATGAACCTGAGGGTTTATTTCTGGCTTTCAATTCAGTTCCATTTATCTACATGTCTATCATTAGTCATGCACCATAATGTCTTGCAACTATAGCCTTGTCCTAAATTTTGAAATTAGGAAATGTGAGTCTTACAACTTTGTTCTTCCTTTCCAAGATTAATTTGGCTATTCTGGGCCCCTTTCATTTCCATATGAATTTTGATATCAGCTGTCATTTTCTACAAAGAATCCAGGTGGGGTTTTTGATAAGAATTGCATTAATCTTTAGATCAATTTTGGGAGTATTGCCATCTTAATAATATCAAGTCTTCTTATCCTTGGTTATGGGCTGTCTTTTTATTTATTTGGATCTACTTCAATTTCATTTAATAATATTTCCTAGTTTCTAAGGTACAAGTGTTTTGCTTCTCTGTTAAACTTATTATTAAGTTTTCTCTTTTTTATCAATTCTACTATAAATGGATTATCTTATTTTGCATTGTTTTTGTTAATGTATAGAAACATAATTGATTTTGTAGATTGATCTTGTATTCTACAACCTTGCTGTATTCATTTACTACTTTTAATATTTTTTTTTGTGATTCATTAGAAGTTTTTATAAACCAGAATATGTGTCATTTGTAAGGAAAGATGATTTTACTTATTCCTTTCCAACATAGATGCATTTTACTTTTATTTTTATTTTTGATTAAGTTTCTTGGATAGAATCTCCAAAACGATGTTTTATAGAAGTGGAAAGAGTGAACATCCTTATCTTGTTCCTGATCCCAAGGAGAAAGCATTCAGTTCTTTTCCATTAATTTTGCGGTTAGTTATAGGTTTTTTTTTGTACCTCAACATTTTATTAGATCCTGGAGATCCCTTCTATTACTAGTTTGTTGAGTTTTTTTTAATTATAAGAAGTCTTTTATTAAGTTCTTTCTACATTTATTGAAATGATCATGAGATTTTTATTCTTTATTTTATGAGGGAGTATATGAATTTCATTGTTTTTTGCAACTTTGAATTCTTGGGATAAATCTCATTTGGTATGATGTATATACTCTTTTGTATAATATCAGATTTGGTTGGTGGTATTTTGTTGAGAATTTTATGTCTATGTTCATAAAGAACATGGTTTGTAGTTTTCTTATGATGCCATTGTCTGGTTTTGGTATCAGCATTTACTGTCATTATATAATAAATGGGGAAGTATTACCTCTTCTATTTTGGGGGGAGCAGTTTGTAATGTGTTAGTTTTAATTCTTTAAACATTTTGTAGAATTCACCAGTGAAGACATCTAAATCCACGCTTTTTCTTTATTGAAAGTCTTAAAATTACTAATTCAATGTATTTTCTTGATATGTCTATTTAGCTTGTCTATATTTTATTTTTTTAAGATTTTATTTATTTATTCATGAGAGACACAGAGAGAGAGAGGCAGAAACACAGGAAGAGGGAGAAGCAAGCTCCCTGCAGGGAGCCCGACGTGGAACTCGATCCCGGGTCTCCAGGATCAGGCCCTGGGTGGAAGGGAGGCACTAAACTGCTGAGCCACCCAGGTGTCCCCAAGCCACCCAGGTGTCCCCAAGCCACCCAGGTGTCCCCTCTATGTTTTCTTGAGTCAGTTTTGTTAAGTATTTTTCTAGGAATTTTCTATTCGTCCAAATTATTTAATTTATTGACATATCAATTTTATGCATGACTTGCACCTTTATACTTAGAGTAGTTTCTTGTGGATAATATATGGTGTATTCTTGGGTCTGCTATTACATTTCATCTGAAGTGCTTTTAATTGGGGTGTTCAGTCCATTTATTTTTTGATGGTCTGGTATGTTTGGGTACACATTTATCATCTTTCCATTTGTTTTCCTTTTGTCATATTTGTCCTTTGGGCTTTTTTTCCCCTGACTTCTTCTGTATTAATTATATATTCTGTATGATTCAATTTTATCTTACTTATGGCTTTATCAACCATAAGTTTTTGTTTCTTTAGTGTTTGCTCTAAGTTTTTAGCAAACATCTTTAGCTTACAGTTTACAAATAGTACATTATAGCTTATAGTTTACCTCCAAGTGATATTACTATTTCACATATAACCAAAGAATCTTAAATCAGTACACCTGCATTTCTCTTGGCCCTTGTACTATTATTGTTGTTTATTTTAGTTATTATGTTGTTTATTTAGTTAGTTAGTGCATATGGTATACACTCCCTAAGGCATTGGTATTCATTTTACTTTAAACAGCCAAATGTCTTTAAAAGATCTTCAAATCATAAAATCTTTTTTTCTATTCAGCCACAGTTATCATTTTTGAGTTTTCCTGGTCCTTTATATAAACCCATATTTCATTTTCTTTCTACCTGAAGGATTTTCCTTCACATTTCACATAGTGCAAGTCTACTGCTTATAAATCCTTTCAGATTTTGTATGTCTGAGGAAAATCGTTTTGCTGTTGTTATTGAGAGATATTTTTGCTAGGCATAGACTTCCGGGTTAAGAATTATTTTTATTTTATTATTTCAAAAGTCTTGCTCCATCATCTGACTTGTACTTTTTCTGGTGAGAAGTTTTTCGTCATTCTTATGTTTGTTCTTCTCTAAGTAATGCGTCTTTTTTGCTCAGGCTAATTCTTAAGTTCCCACTTTATCACTGCTTCTGAACTACTTAATGATGATGCGCCTTAATATAGTTTACTTCATCTTTCTCATGCTTGGGCTCCATTGGATTTTGTAGACCTGAGGGTTCATAGTTTTCATTAAACTTAGAGAATGTAAACATTTTTTATGCTTCTCTCTTTATTTCACTTCAGGGATTTTAATTAAATGTATATTAGGCTGCTTCAAGCTGTCCCTGACCCTGTGTTCCTTTTTTCTGCATTTCATTTTGGACAGTCTCTATTACTTTGGACTTAAATTCACTCATTTTTTTCTTCTGTAAATTCTAATTTGCTGTTAATCTAATGCAGTGTATTTTTAAAAATCGTAAACATTTTTTTTTGTTTTTATTTCTAGGTCTTTCATGTTTCCACTTAACATGCTCAATTTTCTTCTGGCTTCTTGAGTATATAGAATACAGCTATAATAACTGTTTTAATGCTCTTATTTACTAATTCAATCAGTTTGTCATCATTTGGTGGTCAGTTTTGAGTGACTAATATTTTCCCTCATCATTGGTTGTATTTTCCTGCTTCTCTGAATACCTATTAAATTTTCATTAAATAAATGAAATTTATTTTCATTATTTTAAATATTTACATTTTCATTATTTTAAATACTGAATAAATAAAATTCATTATTTTAAATGGCAGTATTATCAAGTCTACCTCTTTGGCCACTGGATATTTTTATATTGTTTTATTACTCTTGGTGGTTTTGTTCCTCCCCCCCCGGGGGGGGGGTGGATTTAAATTATTTGGAAACATTTGATCCCTTCAGGTCTTGACTTTAAGCTCTGTTATGCAGGTCATTCATTCCAGGGCTAATTTTGCCCCACTACTGAAAACCCACTGCTATTCTGTGTATCCCATCCAGTGTGCCATGCGATAGGAGGTTTTCCAGTCTGTCATGTGCCCTACGTAAACATCAGGTATTGTTCCCTCTGTCCCTTAAGAATGCTCTTTTCCTGGCCTCACCTCCATATGGTTGTCTATACTTAGCGAAAGACTGAGGACAACCCTCTGAAGATCTCTGGAATCTTCTACATGTGCAGATATTTCTCTCCCCTGCTATGCCTAGTTACCTTGGCATCCCTGGTCTCTCAGCTTAGTCTGTTCAACCCAGGGGGACTGGAGGTCTCCACTGCTTTCCTCTTCACTTTGCGATAGCCTGGAAGCTTTCTCTAAATAGTAAGTGAAGCCAATACTAAGACCAAATTCAGGTTTTACTCTCTCTTAGGGATCACTACCTGATGTCCCATGCATTTAAGATTCATGTTTCACATCACTTTCTCCTGTGTTTTATTTGTTTTGGGTAGGAGAGTAAGTCTGGTCTCTGTTATTCCATTTTTTACTGGATGAGGAAGTCTAAAACCACATTATGTTAATTCATTTTCATTTTTATACCGATGCCACCTTTTCTAAATTTAATGCAACTTCATCATATGGTTTCACTCATATGGGGAATATAAGAAGTAGTGAAAGGGATTATAAGGGAAAGGAGGGAAAATGAGTGGGAAAAATTTGAGAGGGAGACAAACCATGAGAGACTCCTAACTCTAGGAAACAAACAAAGGGTTGTGGACAGGGAGGTAGGTGGGGGGTTGGGGTGACTGACTGGGGGACAGGCACGGAGGAGGGCACTTGACGGGGTGAGCACTGGGTGTTATACTATATGTTGGCAAATCGAACTTCAATAAAAACAAAAACAAAAAATAAAAAAATAAAATTCTTTACTTAAAAAAAACACTTTTCAGTCATAAAATCTGGGAGTGCTTGTTTCTTGACTAGATTCTTCTGTTTCCACATTGTTTTTGGCCATTTTGAATTCTTTGTATATCCATTTAATTGTTAGAATTGTCTCATCAATTTCTACAAAAAAAAAAGAAAAAACAAAGCATTGACAAGAATTGCATGAATTTATAGATCAATTTGCAGCTGATTTCCATCTTAACAGCATTTGGTTTTCCAAACTATGAAGTCAATATATCTGTTCACTTACATATTTTCAACTTATCTCACCAGCATTTGTTGTTTTTACTATAGAAATCTTAGTTGCCTCTCATTATAATTTTTGGCAAGGTACGTTATGTTTTGATGCTATTGTAAATAGTGTTTTATATTTCATTTTTCATTTATGTGTTGTTAGGATGTAAAACAATTGATTTTAAAATATTTACTATTGAAATGTAACTGACAAACAATATTATTTTAGTTCTAGGCATACAATATAGTGATTTGACAATTCTACACATTACTCCGTGAGCACCATGGTAAGTGTAGTCACCATCTGTCATCATACAGTGTCATTGCAATATTCTTGACTATATTCCCTATGTTGTGCTTTTCAATTTATAGCTGGAAGTTTGTACCTCTCAATCCCCTTTATCTCTTTCACTAATCTCCCCACCCACTTCCCTTTTGGCAAGCATCAATTTGTTCTCTGTATTTAAGAGTCTGTTTCTGTTTGTTCATAAAAACTAATTATTTTTACATAATCCTTGTGTACTACAAACTTGATAAATTCATTTATAAGTTCAAACAGGTTTTTAAAAATCTTTTGCATTTTCTATATGCCCATCAAGTCATCTGTGAATTATGTCTTATTTCTTTATTTCCATTTTGTTTGCTTAACTATTTAGTTAATTTCTTTATTGTACTTGGTAGGACCTCCAATATTGTGTAGAACAGAGGGAAGTATTATGTATATTTTGTGTATTCCTGCACTTTGAAAGGAAATATTCAGTATTTCACCATTGATTATGGCATTAGATTATATGCTTTTTGTAGCTACCCTTTATGAGATGATGTAATTTCCTTTCTATTCTTAGTTTGTTGAGAGGTTATTTAAAGCCTGAACTGATGTTAAATTTTGTCAAATTATTTTTCTCTGTATATTGACATCATCATTAGGTTTTCAAAATTAATTTTGCCTTATGAACTAGCATTTAATTAATCTTCGTGAATGTGCCATGTGCACTAGAAAAAAATGTGTAGCCCAAACTTGGATGTCGTGTTTTATAAATACTTCTAATTTGGGCGCCTGGATGGCTCAGCGGTTGAGCATCTGCCTTTGGCTCAGGTTGAGTCCTGCATCAGGCTCCATGCAGGGAGCCTGCTTCTCCCTCTGTCTCTGTCTCTATGTCTCTCATGAATAAATAAAATAAATAAAATCTTAAAAAAATAAATACTTCAAATTCAAATCTTGTGAATACTTGCTGAATTTTTTAACTATTAATACCATCAATTACTGAAAAATGATTATCAAGATCTCTATATATGACTGTGGATTTGTATATGTCTCCGTTTAGCTGTTAGTTTTGCTTCATGTAATCAGGTGGACACTCATTTAGAAATATCAAATCATTAATATTTTTATTATAATAAATATACCTCTTGATCTCTGAAGATATTACTTGTACTTTAATATTAATGCAGTCATAGGTACTTTCTTATGATGGGAATGTGCATAGTATTTCATGGTTTCCATTCTTTTACTTTTAGCCCATCAAAGTATATTCAAAGTGCACCTTTCATAAACATCACGCAATTTAGCTTTTTTTCTTTTGTATATTGTCATACAAAATTTCCATCTCCGCTTGTTAATGCATTGTTTTCATTTGTTATTGAAGTTATGAACATACAATGTCATATTAGTTCCAGGTGCACAATATGATTCAACAATTCTATACGATTTTGCCCACTTATAATAAATAAATTTTGGCATGGTTAGGCATAATTAGGCATAATTTTACTATCTTGCTATGTATTTTCTATTTGTCCCATGGGTCCTTTGTAACTTTATTTCTTTTTTCCCCTTGTTTCATTGGAAACATCCATTGGATGGCATGAAAAGAAAGTTCAGATATGTTTTAGAATAATTTTAGATTTACAGAAAAACTGTCAAGATGGTACAACTGTCATATACTTCAAGCTTAGTTTCCCCTATTACTAACATCTTGGATTAGCATGGTACATTTGTTAGAATTAATAAATCAATACTGATGCATCATTGTTAACTAAAGCTCATCCTTTATTCACAGTTACTAAGTTTTTACCTAACGTCTGTTTTCTGGTTCAGGTTTCTATCCAGGAAATTGTATTACATTCAATAATCATGTCTCCTTGTGTTCCTCTCGGCTATTACATTTTCTTAGACTTCTTTGTTTCTGATGATCTTGACATTTTTGAAGAATATTGATCATCTTATAGAAAGCCCCTTAATTGGGATTTGTCTTTTATTCATGATTAGACTGAGATTATGGATTTTAGGAGGAAAACCAGAGAGGTCAAGTGCCATTTTCATTATGTAGTATTTTAAAAAAAAGTTTTGAGTGCAGTTGACATGCAATGTTACATTCGTTTCAGGTCTACAACATAGTGATTGGACTTCTCTATATGTTACCCTATACTCACTACAAGTATCATATTAGCAGTCCATGATGTCAACCTTGATCACCTGGATGAAGTAATTTGTCAGGTTTTGCACTGTGAAGTTAATCTTTTCCTTCCTTATTTCCATACTGTATTCTTTGGAAGGAAGTCACTATCCATACACACTTAAGTGGAAAGTTCTGTTCCACCTCCTTGAGGGGGCAGTATCTACATAAATTATTTGGAATTCTTCTGCACAAATTTTTGTCTATTCCCTTCTGTTTACTAATTTATTCGACCATTTATTTATATCAATGCAGACTCATGGATATTTATTTTATACTTTAGGTAATAATCCCATACTACTTTATTATATTGCTTAAATTTTTCAGCCATTGGGAGTGTTTTTGGTTGACTCCTGTGGTCTCTGATACACCCTCAATCATCATGTGTCTTTTTTAAATTTTTCAGAGGTGGGGAGTCATGGGGCGCTTCCTTACTCCCTGACACTACAGGATGTTCGAGGATCCCTTGGTATAGTCCCCGACCTAGTGTTAGAATCAGCCATTTCTCCAAGGATTTCTGGTTCCTTTTATTGAACAGTAATATTAGTAACCAAGTTCTGGGCACTACGTGTGCTCATTCCTACTGCGGTCTTGATACTTCCAGGCCATCTAGGGTAACACAACAATGGAATACATGTGTGTATACTAATCCCTGTATAAACTTATGTATTAAAATATTTATGTTTGGAACAATCTGCATCTACAGTAAGCTAAACATGAGCTTCTACTTATGTCTCTGTTTCTAATCCATTACATAGGGAACATTCTACCCTCTTTTCCTTGCATATCTGTAAGCACCCACTTCAACAATGAGAAAAGTGCGTCACTCCCACCATCTACAATCAGTTGACTTAATTATTGAATTCCAATACTCAGATACAGCAACATTAGTTCTTAACTCACAGCCCTGTGTGAAATACCTTTATCCAGTTGAGTATAATGCAAATGTGCAATTCTTTTTGCTTTTCGCCTTAAAGATATCATTCGTTTTCAAAGTTAGGTAGGTCAGCATCTTTTCTTTCTTTTATCTTCAGTGAGATTGTTTCATATATTTGTAATATAATTAGTTTTTTTTTGTTACATTCTACATTCTATTCTAGGAACACTCAACCTTCTTAAATTTGCATAAATTTTATGTGCTGCAAAATTCGATGAGCTTTGACAAAATGCATTTTGTCACGTATCCAACATTATGGCTTCTTCTTCTTCTTCTTCTTCTTCTTCTTCTTCTTCTTCTTCTTCTTCTTCTTCTTCTTTCTTCTTCTTCTTTCTTCTTCTTCTTCCTTCTTCTTCTTCTTCTTCTTCTTTTTTAGTTTTCCATTTATTTCTTCTATTAGCTCTTTAGCTATATTGCATTTTCATATAAATATGTATAATATGTATTTATTTTATGTCAATAATATCCCTGCAATCATAATATGCATCATTAACCTAACACTATTTTGGGTTAACATAATGACAATTCATAGATAATATTACAACCTTACTGCAGTACATTTCCATTTACATCTCATTCGTTGTAGTATTGCTGCCATTTATTTTACTTCTGTATGTTGTAAATCACATAACGTATTATCATTTTTTTACTTTAAATGTCATTGTCTTTTTGAGATTTTGCTTAAAGGAATAAACAGTACTTACATTCCCCCCACATACTAACCATGATTGGTTATCTTTATTCCTTACTCTAGATATCAGTGTCTATTTGTTATTACTTACTTCAGTCTGAAAACTTACCTTTAGCTTTTCTTTTTAAGATTTTTAAAAACCTATTTATTCACGAGAGACACACAGAGAGAGGCAGAGACACAGGCAGAGGGAGAAGCAGGCTCCATGCAGGGAGCCTGATGTGGGACTCGATCCGAGGACCCCGGGGTCATGACCTAAGCCAAAGGCAGACGCTCAACCACTGAGCCACCCAGGCGTCCCTTCCCTGTAGCGCTAATTATAGTGTTCATATATTGAAAATGAATTCTTGCAAGTTATTTTTATCTGCATATTTCTTTATTTTTTATTTTAAGTATATTTTCACCTGATACAGAATTCTAAGTTGATATATATAATTTTTTTATTCTGGACATTTTAAAAGATGGTGGTCCATTGACTTCCAGCTCCCCCTCCCTGATACACATCACTGTGCTTTTAGAATTTTCTCTTTATATTTGTTTTCAAAAATTTGTGCTGCACCTAAGTGTGAATTTCTTTGTTCTTATAGTCCTTGGTGTTCCCTGTGCTTTTTGTGTTTATAAGTTGAGATTGTTTTTTAAATCAAACTTTAAGTTTTTAGCCATTATTTCTTTGAATATTTTTCTGCCAAGTCTTTTATATCCTCTCATTCTAGGATTCAAATTACATAAGTGTATTAATTTAATATACTCCCATAAAGCTCTAACCCCTAACAGTTTTTTTTCCTAGTCTTATATTCTGTGCTCTCGTACAGAATATAAAAGTACTTCTGTATATTTTATTTGGATAATTACTACTGATATATCTTTATGTTCAACAATTATTTCTTCTGCTTTTATTCTGTCTGCCTGTTAAAATAATCTAATACATTTTTATGTCTTACACTGTACATTTCAATTCAAAAACGTCAATTTAATTCTACATTATTTATTTGACATCTTCTCTAGATTCATTCATATTTTTCATTTTATACCATAAATTATTCAGCACTTCTATAACAGTCATGTTAAAATCCTTGATGACTAATTACACCATCTGAATTATCTGTGATTTTCTTTCTATTGATTCATTTTGCTCTTGATTGTGGGCCATATTTTCCTACTTCTTCATATCTTTCACAGGGCAGCATAACATGTGGTGTGTCTGAAAGAATAATGGATACTAAATTGTTATATCTCTGTCTCTGGGATGTGCAGTCTCATTCTTTAATCAGGCAGCTACGGTGAGAGGCTGATTTCTTAGATTCCACCAAGACCTGGACTGATTTTTTTTTAATGGATTTAATTTTTTTTACAGCAATTTCAAATTCACAGCACGAGTGAGAGAAGGGACAGAGATATCTGATATGCTCTTCAGCACCACGTGTGCATAGTCACCCATTATGAACATCTCCCACGAGGGGTGTGCTTTTTCTTTTTTTTACATCTCCTGAACCTCTGCTAACACATCGTCCATCACCCAAAGTCCATAGTGTACATTACAATTCACTCTTGGTGTTGGACATGCTGTGAGGTTGGACCAAATGTATGACAACATGTATCCATCCTTATGGTGTCGTACAGAGTATTTTCACTGCCCTAAAAATCCTCCGTGCTCTGTCTCTTCATCCCTCCCTTCACTCCTGAAGATTGAATGAGGTTGTGTTCACCATTGGTTTCAAAAAGAGCCATAAAGACTGCACTTTTTTTTTTTAAGACCCTTTACCTCTTAGGTTAACGTTCACCTTCAGGACAGAGGGGCTAATCCTTTGATCCTTTCAGGTTTGCACTGGAAATAGCTTGGGTTTTAGCCTTAGCTGATTTGCGTTCATTTCTGTATTATACCTCAGCAAGGCCTGGCATCTGCATGCTGCGAGGCATATACACTGTTTTTGAGGCCACATGCATTTCTACTTCTGTCCTTTCTTTCTGCCACTTTGTCCTCAGTACTTCTGGGGGAGGGATTATTTTTAAGATTGTATTTATTTATCCATGAGAGACACACAGAGAGAGGTAGAGACACAGGCAGAGGGAGAAGCAGGCTCCATGCAGGGAGCCCAACATGGGACTCGGTCCCAGGACTGTGGGATCACACCCTGAGCCAAAGGCAGATGCTCAACTGCTGAGCCACCCAGGTGTCCCAGGGGAGGGAATTGTTAAGATGAAATATTTATTTTTGCATTTGGAGCTTTTCCAGATAACAATCTCTCTTTCCACCCATGCAGTCATTTAAAATTCACCTGATTTCTCCTTGTAAAGTCTCCCCATCTAAGGCATGCCTCCCGTCTGCACACTTGCATTCACAGCAGACACTTGTCACTGTTGTGACGAGGATGATGCATCTATAGTTCTTTGTCCACCTACGAAGATTTCGTCCCTTCTTGTCTGATACTTCGTATCAACTGTTCTTTAATAACTTTTTTTAAGAAAAACATGCTTTATATTTTATCAGTTTTTTTCTTGTTTTTAACATAGGTGATATGTTCATCCTTATTCTACTTTATCTTAATCAGACGTGAAACTCTCCACAATTGCTTATTTCTTGGGTTTCTCTAA
The DNA here is from genome assembly GCF_905146905.1 of Nyctereutes procyonoides. Classification (NCBI taxonomy): domain Eukaryota; kingdom Metazoa; phylum Chordata; class Mammalia; order Carnivora; family Canidae; genus Nyctereutes; species Nyctereutes procyonoides. The sequence continues at coordinate 2,439,466 of NW_026575047.1, read as the reverse complement.
TATCCTCCTAATGTGTTTTATCTCATTTACTCTTTCTCTTCCTTTCACAAAACAACACATTTACAACAATACAACCAAAGCTATCTTTTTAAAAATGGCATAAGCCTGTTTATATTTCCCTAGTGAGTAAGTACTTTATTTTGGTATGGGAATCATAAGACACTTCATCTCTGGAATCCTTCAGGCAAATGCCACTTCATAATGAGACTTTCTCTTAGTTATCAGTTTATCTTTTCAAGTAACTGCAGCCTGTAGACGTTAGACTTACAACTGACAGATGAACTTGATTATCCCTCAATTATTTGAAAGTTGGTATATTAGCTCAGGCTGCCATAAAAAAAAAATCACAGGCTGGTGGCTTAAACAACAGAAATGTATTTTCTCATAGTCCTGGAAGCTAGAAGTCCATAGTCAAAGTGCTGGCAAATTTGATTTCTAGTGAGGGCTTGTAGGTGATTATCTTCTTGCTGTGTCTTCGCGTGACCTTTCGTCATGAGACTGATAGAGTTCTGGTGTCCCTTTCTCTTCTTAAAGGGCACCAGCCCTATCACATTAGGGCTCTACCATTATATCCTCATTTATCCTCCATTACCTTCATCAGGGTTTTATTTCCAAATACAGTCACACTAGGTGTTAGAACTTCCACATGAATTTCGGGGCCACACAATTCAATTCATAGCAGTTGATTTCAATGTTACATCCAAAATGCAAACCGGCACTGAGGGGGACACTTGATGGGATGAGCACTGGGTGTTATGCTATATGTTGGCAAATTGAACTCCAGTAAACAAAAGAAAAAAATGCAAACATATGTTTGATTATTATCTGTGTATTTTTTTTTTTTGGTTTGTTTATGTGTGCATTATCCATGCCTGGTTAGCCAGGTATTTGAGGCATGGCCATGCTCAGTTTCCTGAAGTAGTACTGTATATCCCCAGAAAGAAAGGTTCTGAAGTCTTTTTTTTTTTTAAACTATCTTGAAGCAAGGGATGAACACTCAGTGGGTTCCATTATTGAGTCTCATTGTGATTCACATGTAATTAAATGAAGCAGAACAGCCATCTCATAGTGACCTGTGAAGGGTAGGGATGATTCAACCCTCCTACTCTGTTATTGGTGTACATGGAGGCCTGCCTACGGTAGGAAGGAACTCTCACTCTTAACTCTCTTCTTGAATAAATCCTTCTATTTGTTCCCACTGTGGCTATTATGGATGGAAAGTAGACTTAAGGTCTACTTTTACTTTACCCATCAGTAGTGGTCATTGCGATAGAGATCCAACATCCTTTCTACCATCAGTGACTTGTCTAAGCCAATTATAATTCTGTCTCACTTCTTGGTTTTATCCAACCACAAATATTCATGTGACTCAACTCTGGCCTTTGGGGTATAAGAAGAAATCTGCCGGGAGGCTTCTTGGAATTAGGTTATCATTCTTAAGAGAGATAAGTTTTTTTTTAATGCTGAGAAAAATAGAAATTATAAAGCACTATAAAGACTAGACTACCTGACCCAATCTGGGACATTTCTCTTTTGACTTTTTTTTATTGCAAGTGATAGAGAACCTACTCTGAACTGGTTTTTGTTTTGTTTTGTTTTGTTTTTGTTTGTTTTTTTAAGTGAGTTTGTTTGATTCAGAATCTGAGAAGTCCAGGAGTACAGTGCTTTTGAAAACTGTTGGATTTAGGGCTTAAAGAGTGCCATCATCCTGAATTTCTGTCTCTTTGTTCTGCTCAGTTCTTGTCCATGTGTTGGTTTCTCTAACTAACCAGCAGCTCTGGTCTCATACTCTTGCTTACAAGCCCAGGAGAAGAGGCTCTCTTTGGTAGCATCCATCACAAACATCAGATTATTCTTTTTTTTTTTTACATCAGATTATTCTTATTGAGTTAGCTAACATCACATGTCTGCCACTCAACTAATAACTGTGGCCAGGGTTATTTGATGAACTGACCCAGTTAGTATCCACTTAACCTAGAAGGGTTGAAAACGGAGAGGTATTGAAGCCCAAATGAAAACTGCAAGAACATTCATCCATCCATTCTGTAAATCTGTTTTGAGCACCTGTTATGACCAGGATCCATTCTAGGTGCTAGGAAGACAACAGGGACCAGAATCTCTGATCCCATGAAGTTTCTATTCTACTGGGGAAGTGATTAATGAGTAAGTACAGGCATAAGTGAATATACAGTATGCCAAATGGACACAAATATTATGCAGAAAAATAGACGTGGACAAGAGACAGAGGGAGTGTGATGGTGTTGCCAGAGGTCTTGCTGCTTAAGAGAGTGGCCAAGAATGACTGCTCTGATAAGTATATCTGAAGTTAGGATCCATTCATGCAACTATTTGAGTGAAGAATAGTTCAGTCAGAAGAATGACAAGGCCATGATCTGTGAGCTTATTTGCTATGTTTGAAAAAAAAAAAGTAGGGAGGCCTGTGGACCTGGTGCATAATGAACAAGAAAGAGAGAGAGGGGATGATATCAGATTTGGTGGAGAAAAGACAAATATGGTCTTAGAAGCTAAAATAAAGATATTGGCTTAGTGAGATGGGAGCCAGCAGAGCGTTTTGGGGAAAGGAATGGCATTCTTTGATTTGTGTTAAAGATAATTCTTGCAACTTTGTACATCATAAACCGTGAAGGGATAAAGGTATAGGTGGATCAATGTAGAGACTACTATCATAATCCAGGCAAGAGATCATCTCGACAGATAACACATTTGCCTATAGTGTTATTGGTCAAGGTGTGGAAAGGGTGTCTGATATAGGATATGTTTTGAAAGCCAAGCTCACAAGGCCTTGCTGACAGATATGAAGTGTGTGAGTAAAAAGAGGAGTTATGGATGATTCCAAGGTCTTTTCCCTGACCAACTGGAAAAAAAAAGGCGGGGGTGGGTGGGTGGGATTGTGTTTTGCTGAATGGACAATATTGTAGGAAAGACAGGCTTTGGAGAGAATATCAGAAACCTAGTTTCAGACCTGCTAATTTTGAAATGTTACTAACAATTCAACAGCAAATATCCAGTGGGTTGTTGGATATGTTAGTTTAGACTGTGAAGTAGGGTACTGGGTGGGGCTCAAAGTTTGTGCACCATAGCATGTAGGAGTTAGGTAAGCCAGGAGGCTGGATAAGATCCTCCAAAGAGTGAATAGAAATGGGGAAGAAAAGAGGAATGAGAACAGAGGCCTGGAGACTGTAACAGTAAGAAGGCAAGGCGAGGAGAAGGACTGGCTTGAGAGTAGAAGGAGAAACAAGAGAGCCTGGTATCTAAAATCCTAAACAAAGAAAAGCCATTTAGACGGCAGGCGTGATCAGCTGGGCCAAATTTTTCTGATAGGTCAGTAAGATAAGAAGGGAGAATTGACAGTTGGGCTTAGCAACAGCTAAGTCATTGGTAATGAAAAACAAATGACTGTTTAGTAGAATTGATGAATTAATGATTGATTCAGTACAATTGTGGGAATACGAACTCATTTGCAGGGATTTAAGGAAGCAAGGGAAAGGAGGAATTCAGATGATGCACATAGACCACATGTTTAAGGAGGTTCTTTTGTTTTTGCGTTTTATAAGGAGAAGCCAAAAATTGAGGCAGTTGCAGACAAAAGAGGTGGGGTAAGATGGTTGTTTCTTAAGATGGCCCAAATAGGGTTTATGCTTATGCAAGTAATCCAAGGAGGGGCAATTTGATGATTCCACAGAGAGGAAACGAATTCATGGAGCACTGTCTTTAAGAAGGCAGGAGGCAATGGGAATGGATCCAAGGAGTTGGCTTAGATAAGAATAGGGACAGTCCTTCTGTAATAATACGCACAACGGACAAGGCAGGATAGATGTGCAGAGCGGTAGGTAGGTGGGTGAATGTGTGGTTGGTACTTTGGTCGGAGACCGTCACGACGCGATCATCAAGATATGGCAATTCAGGCCGGAGGTTGTAGGAGAGACAAAAAGGCATGAAATTGTCCACTGGAGAGTGGGGCCTAGGACAGTAGCATTGGGATGCTGTGAGAGCCCTGCTGGGTCACATACACCTCAAGCAACACGGTTGTGGTTTCCTCCAGGCATTTTCAGCTAGGAGAATGCACGTGCGGAGAGGGTAGCAAGTTGGACTAACCAGCAGTGGGGGTGGGGTTCCCCAAGTACTAAGAACCTAGAGATTGGTGGGGCAAGTCTGGTGGTACATGCAAAGAAGTGGTTATAATTTTTGCATGGTCCATGGAATATAACCTGAGTCAAGAGGAAAATGAATACCTGCTTTTTTTGGAAGAAAGAGACACGTATTCTGAGAAGAGCAGTAACAAATTTGTACTGCGGAATTAACCTTTCCAGACTTTGCATCCAATGTTATCACATGATGCTAAAGTTTGGCAGGGGATTGACACACATATATATGTCATATTAAATCTGAATGTCTCTAAATTATGTAAAAATGTAATTCTCTGATGCCTTAAAACAACTGAGAGTAAAGTTGAAACATTTGTTCATTTATTTTTTTCAAAGTCAGAGCATCATAAATAACAAGAGTATTAAAATTGTGTGCACTTTTGGAAAAACTGATTTTTGAGAATAAGCATTTTCTCTTGCAAAGAACTGCACTAAATTTGGTGCATATACAATAAATCCAACTGAAAGGGTTTTACAGGGTTTTTTTTTTTTTTCTGGAACAGTAAGGAAAATAACTGCTATCCATAGAACATAGTAGAAAGTGACACAGGTGGATAAGGAGGTCCAGGTGAAATGACCTGATGATTCAGAGGAATGATGGTATCAACCAGAAAGAGAGAGAGAGAGAGAATAATACAACTTCATGGTAAGAAATGTAATCATTTTTGAATAATCTTGTTTCAAACCAAATAAATTTAGATTTGACTAGAGAACCTGGAGATTGTAACAGTTATGATAAATTTGCCACCTCGTTTTTTTTTTTTTCCAAACTTCTTTCTAGTTTTTCTTCTCGGACTGAAGAAGTTAAAAACCTAAAATTTCCTGAGATTCATTTTCACCAGGTTTCTGTATGTCCGCTAATCCAACACAGCTGCACAAGATTTGAATACAGACCCAGGGCGAGAGAGAAGTGGCTGGTGGGGCATCCAACCTGCTTGTGTGGCTGGTGGGGGCGGCAGGGGTCAGGAGCTGGAAGTCGTCACATCAGTGTCCTGATTTAGCAGCTTCTTTCCTGGGAAGCCCCAACGTCAGGAGAGGCACAAACAGTATGTTCTAGATCTGCTGTCACTTTGGGAGTTGTTCCTCTGATCTATTTCATCTTGCTGTCCCAAGAAAGTCATTCAACACCCAGTAGTAAATCTCTCTCTGTTCACACTAGTTCAAAAGGATTCTGAGTTCTGCATCGGAACCCCAGTGGAAAAAGGAGGATCAGCCTTCGAGTGCCAGGAACTTGATCTGACCACTGAGGGCCTCACCTATCACAATCACCTGGAATCCAAGCTGGACAGACGCGTTCCTGGGATACGCTCTGTGACTGAGGCAGAAGTGACCAAGGAGTCTCTATTTTTAACCGATGCCCATATATGATTCTGACGTAGCCAATTCCTAGAGCATTGAAAATGTGGGGTCCCGTGGTTCAGAGAAATCATTCAGAGGTCTCAATGGAATTTAGTATGAAAAATGTGCCTGTGATTTTTCTATGGTGTGGGTCGATTGAACTCATAGGTGAAAAGGAATCATTTATTGGCAATTTCCAGATCTCTGGCAATAATAAGTTTGGTGATATCCCAACTCATTGACCTCCGAGGTGCCCATGGACTCGTGTTCTCACATACATCCCCCAGACACCTTTTCATATTTGTTTTAAGAGTTATTTTCCTAGATTTAAAACATCATGATGCAAGGCTCTTGGTATCTACATCTGGCTTTTAAAAATAAATAGAAGTGAGTGTACAGTACCTAGTCCTTGGTGCCGAGCATACAGTTAATTGAAAGGAAGGTTTTTGTTTTGCTTTTTCACTAAGGAAATTTTATCCTTTTATCAAAAACAGTATGTTGAAACAGATTAATGATATTCCAATTTTTCTCTTTTGCACAGTTACAATTCTCTTCCCCAAATATTCTCTTTCCAGAGTGGCTTTTTAGGATTAATTTGAAGGTGTGAAGACGTAGCAGGAAAAGAACTACTGGCTGGCTCTGTTGACAGAGCATGTGACTCGATCTGAAGGTTATGAGTTCAAGCCCTACACTGGGTGTGGAGCCTACTTGAAAAAAAGAAAGAAGGAAAGAAAGAAAGATAGAAAGAAAGGAAGGAAGGAAGGAAGGAAGGAAGGAAGGAAGGAAGGAAGGAAGGAAGATAACTAATCATTATTTTAGATGTCCCTGGAAATCTTAAAAAAAAAAAAACAGCCATCATAAAGTAACTAGTAAACAGATAAAAATTTTCCTTTTTTGCCTCCTTGCTCATATATATTGCTGTAATACCTTTTATCACATTTTCTATTCTTTTCTATAATTAATTATGTATAATAAAGGTCCAATTTACTGAGAATATATTATGTTCTAGGCAATTGTCTAAACAAGTTAAATATAGTCAATAATTTTTACACAGATCACTACTGTGGGGATATTACCAACTCCATCTTTTAAGTGAGAAAACTGAGTTTGAGAAGTTAAGTGAGGAAATTTTCTAAGAAAGAAAAGATTCAGATGCCTATATCATGCCTCATGAATATTGTCATATTTATGTAATTGTCTTTTCAATATGTGTCCTACAATAAAGAACTGAAGTATGTATTATATAATAAGATTTGACCATCTTTTTACTGAAAATAGTTTTTTTTATCACCTCTGTCTTCCTAGATGCATTCTGTTGCAGAAAAAGCTTCCATCAATGTAGCTTCCTCAATATTACAGATTACTAAACACTTCAGTTCAAAGGTAATGGATCAAAAGTTATGAACATCTTGGGGATCTTTACTGGTATTTTTGTAGTACATTTTGGATATACAACCAGATCTGAAGTATTTGATTATAGCTATTTCTCTAATTTTTGATGAAAATAATTAAACTTTAAAAAGTCCAGGTTGATAAGTAGAAATTGGTACTTCATTATGACTGCAGTTTACACCGTGATTACCAGCCTTTTAAATAATCAATAAGTATTATATATTTGCTTACCTATGAAATTTTCTCATACAGGGAAGTATCACTGTATACAGAGAGAATATGGGTCAGATGCCTGTTCTTTACAGGTTCTGTGATGTTAGGCCTATTACTTAACTTCATTGAACCCATTCTGTCAACTGTGACTGGGGGAAAATGATAATTTGGGAGGGTTATTTTCAAGATTCCAGGAGAGTGCTTGTGAATCTCAAAATTCTACCAAATAAAGAATGCTCTAAAAGAGTAGTTAACCAATATTATTGTTATCATTACTATTGAATATTTGTGCATAATATCTTTCCAACGGAGTTTTATAATTTAAACAGAAATCAAGTTTTTGTTACATTAGGTAGAAGAAAAGAGAAAATCTGTGGTATGATAATTTTAAAAATATCAGTTTAGTGCTTTTATAATAAAAACTAATATAGCACATTCCAATTATGTTTCAAAATGCAAAGTTGATTAAAAATAAGAATGTTTAGACATTGTATAACTGACAAAATTATATCATATACTTTTTTGAAGTTATTGAAACTTAAAGAATAAAATTACAACTTTGTGCATGCTTCTGAAAAAAATAAATAGGATTTTAATAAATTAAAATGGATACTAGTAGCTTTATGGGGAACTTATATAGAATCAAAATGGGTTTATAAAAACCCACAAATTTGATGATCTGATCATTTCATGCCAATAGTCTTGCCTGTCAAGGAAGAAAAAAGAAAATCTAACAATTTCAAAATTACAATTATTTTCTATTATTATAACAGAATTTCAATGGACAGATTTTCTTTCTTTTTATCTACCCAAATGTATGAAAACTGTATGCATATAAACACTCTGATTCTATCCTTAGCAAACTTGCAATATTCATGAATCTAAAATCACTCTTCTTCATGTTTAGTCCAATAATGCCTCTTGTTCTCTCAAAGAAAGCGTCATATCCCCCAGATGTAAACATTGCTTTAAGAGCCAATGCCATATGCTGACAGATGGCATCCCATCTGTGGTTCAGTTATTAAAAATAAATTTCTTGGCTATGTTCAATAAATATAAGATATTCTTATCCATTTTTTCTAGAAATGTTTAGTTTTCAACCATAGGTTTAGCAAACCAAGCCACAAAGCTCAATCCTATATAATAACTTGAGTAACAAAATAAGCTTTATGTCAGAATAAAACTATATATTTAGGCTAAGACACTCAGAAGAAAAACATATAGAGAAAGATAAATGCAAACTAATTTCTTTAAGTATTAGACTTTTGATTTGGCTCAGCTATTAGATAGGAAAATTTAAAAAATTATCCTCCCTTCTAGGAATTAAGCGTTGGTAGATGGAGAGCAGGAAATCCAAACTACTTGAAATATTTTACACATCGTTCGAACTCCACAATGCTTGTCAGTAGTTCTTTTGCTGCTATGTCTTCACACCTTCAAATTAGTCATTTTTTTCACGTTTCATTGTCAAACAAGACTTGAAGGGAAATACAAGTAATATATTTCTTCTCATCATAAAGTGACAGAGTTTTGTTAGACTGGTAGTAAAGGAAGGAAGGCCATGTGCGTGTCTCATGGTGTATAATAAGGCAGGTTCCTTAGAACTTTGATAATTGCTGTTGTCAGGAGAAAGAGATGGATAAACCAAGCAAGTGAGAATCACATTTGAAGCCTTAAAGAAAAAAAATAAGATCTTAGGTGTGAAAGCCTTTAGTACCCATATCCATGTTTTTCCCCTCCTGTAACATCTTGGTCCTGGTGATTGAAATTAAATATTCTTATGTCCTTCTCTTTCTCTCTTTTCTTTTTATTTTTTAAAAGATTTTATTTATTTATTCATGAGAGACAGAGAGAGAGAGGCAGAGGGAGAAGCAGGCTCCCCCCAGAGCAGGGAGCCTGATGCAGGACTCGATCCTAAGACCCTGGGATCACGACCTGAGGCAAAGGCAGATGCTCAACCACTAAGCCACCCAGGCGTCCCTCTATCTCTTTTCCTTTTCTAGCGTCTTCCTTTTCTTCAGCAATATACTACCTATAATTTTTAAGGTATATTTGTTATTCACTGTTCAACAAAATTTGCCAATACTTTTTGCTTAGAAGAAGGCCCACAGCATGCATAAACATGAAAATATTCATAGGACGTTATCTTTCAACAGAAATTAGAAAGGGATTAATTAACGGCAATGGAATGGTGGCCAGTAGTGAATCTGAACCTAAAATCTAGTCACCCAACTTCCTATCTCATGATGTTGACATTATATCATGCATGTATTATGTTTCCTTAAAGGAGACTGAGAGAATCAGTGAGTGAGGGAACTAGGAGTTTTAGAATAATATCTCCATTATTCCTACCAGTTTGGAGCTAATATATCAAAAGCTAGAAGATGAACTCAGGCAAGGGAATAAGGTAAAGTGGTTAGCTGCAGCTGTAGCGATACTTCGCAAATGTTAAACATTAATGCATATTTTAAAGCATATATAAAGAGAATAAAGCAAGGATCCATACTCTGCAATATGATAATGCTTATGATTGCTTTTACACTCCAAACAGATAAGATCAGTATAAAATGGAAAATGATATGCCAATCACATGAAAATGGTAAAAAAAAAATCCCTAAATAACGTTAGGAAACTGTGGTAAACATTTTAAAATGGCCCACAAGATTCTCCTCTTGTTTTAATTTCTCCCCCTGAGTGTGAGTAGATTCTGTGAATATAATGAGCTATCGCTCCCGTGCTTATGTAACAACATATGGCCATGATAACAGAATTTTGCAGATGTAATTGAAGTCTCTAATCAATTTACTTTGGTTAATAAAAAGGCATATCATCCCAGGTGGACTTGATCTAATCAGGTGAGCTCTTCCGTGAGAATCACTGGCTTGGAGTAAGTAAGTCTCTAAGAGCTGAAAGTGGCCAGAGCCAACATATGGAGGAAAAAAAAATGAGACATCATCACTCTTATAATCACAGAGAAATGAATTCTAGTGATATCCAAGATACTGGAGGACCCTGGGCCCCAGCTGAGATCATAGCCCTGATCAACACCTTGACTTCTCCCTGGCAAGACCCTGAGCAGAGGGCCCAACTCATATCCAGACTGACTCACATAAATGGAAACTATGAGAAAATAAACTGTGCTATTTATTTATTTTTTTTATTTATTTATGATAGTCACACACACACACACACACACACACACACAGAGGCAGAGACACAGGCAGAAGGAGAAGCAGGCTCCATGCACCAGGAGCCCGACGTGGGATTCGATCCCGGGTCTCCAGGATCGCGCCCTGGGCCAAAGGCAGGCGCCAAACCGCTGTGCCACCCAGGGATCCCTAAACTGTGCTATTTAAAGCCACTATGTTCGTGGTCATCTGTTATGCAGTAATAGAAAGCTAATAAACAAACCGAATCCAGAGTATATTTGGGAATAAATAAAATCACAAAAGGTAATAACTAATCAATATTAGAAGATAACTTATCATATTAAAAGAGAAAATCATATAGTCATCTCATACATGCAGAAAAAATTAATAAAATTCTGTGTTATATCCATGATATAAACTCTTAACACCAGGAGTAGAAGAGAGGATGCCCCCATCACTGCCTCTATTCAAATTTATTAGATGAATTATGACTACATTTACAAAAGATATAGAAATCACAGATGTAAAGTTCTAAATAAAAGAAGATGAAATTATTGTTTGCAAACTCTATGACTGCTAAATCAGAAGTCCATACAATTTTATGGATAAATAAGTATAATTAATAAAACAGTTCAGTCAGTTAGGGAATATAAGGACAATATACAAAAATCTTGTGATTTTGTGCACAAGTAATAAACAACTACAATATGCAAAAATATATAAGGAATAAGCCACATCATTTACAATAGCAACAAAACCATAAGGTTGTGAGGAATAAAGCTAATCAAATATAAAAATTAAAGAACATAAGCAAATAGAGAGTCATTAAGTAAATAGAGAGGTCATTTTCTTGGGAGAAATCTCTCAAAATTATAAAAATGAGACTTATCCTTTAATTAACCTATAGATCATTTCAGTTTCGATCAAAATCTCCCAAAAGTTTCTCAAGAAACCTGAAAAACTGATTACAAACTTCAAATATAAAGGTAGGGCCTAAAAATCAATAAGAAGTCCTTAAGGAAAATGAGGGAGGATATGGCTCATTAGATTCTAAGTTGTTAAAAACAAAACAATTAAAGTAAATTGCTATTTGTGCAAGTATAGAAAAAGAGAGGAATTAAATAAAACAATTTTAAAGACCCCAAATTTATATGAGTTTTTGGTACATGAATTAGAAATCACATTAGAGGGGCATCTGGGTGGCTCAGTGGTCTGTCTTTGGGGATGATCCCAGGGTCCTGGGATCGAGTCCCACATTAGGCTCCCCACAGGGAGCCTGCTTCTCCCTCTGCTTGTGTCTCTGCCTCTCTCTCTGTGTCTCATGGATAAATAAATAAAACTTTAAAAAAATAGCATTAGAGATCATGTCAGAAGGGATTGATAGTTCATAAATAGTGCTGAGACAATTGACTATTCAAATATAATATTAAACCAAATTCTCACATCACCCCAGACACATAAGTATATTGCATCTGCATGAAACGCCAAGTTGTGATAATCAAATGATAAAAATTGGAATGCAATACAGTTTATATTTATATTAGTAGAATGAGAAATAATTTTGAAGAAAAAATAAATTATAATCTATAAAGTAATATATTGGTGTTTTATTACATTAAAATAACAATAGCAGTAATAATAGATTGTTATTCAATGAAACACATCGTGAAATTTAAGAAATGCTACAGACTGGAGACAAGGCTTGTAATGTGCACCAGTAAGATGAGTAACCATAATATATAAAGAATTTCTACCAATCAAAAAAGAAAAGGAACAACACTACCCCTCTCTACAAGTAAAGGGCATTCTGTAATATACAAAGAAAAAAATAAGAATGGTCAAAAAACCATTTTGTATAGATACTCAACCTCACTAATAGTGAGCAAAAAAAATTAAGTAAATAATTCATTACCCAATAGATGGTAAAGATTAGTAAGTCTGACAGCGTCAAATACTGTGGAAGATGTGAGTACACAAAACTTATTATGTCTTGTGGCCCAAGTGTAAATAGGTAACAATCATTTTTTAAGACCTAGGAGACTTGGAGACACCCATAACCTATGCAGGCAGGCTGATTTCCCCACCAGATGTCTAAGGTAGAGAAGTGCCCACAGCATGTGTGCACAGAGAATAGGCGTCAAGATATTCATTGCAAAACTGCCTGCTAAAAATAACCTAACCGTCTTTCACGGGACACATGGATGCATCTCAAAAATGTGAGCTAGAAAAGAAGTAACCAAATGATTCCTATGTATAAAACCATGCACAAATAGATTATGAATGCACAAAGAAGTCTCGGAACTGTACAAGGGCACAAGGTACACAGGTTTCAAAATAATGGTTACCCCTGGGGAGAAAGGCGGGTTATAATGAGGACGAGAGTGGAGCCGTTCCTGTGCCTGTAACATTGTGCTCCTGGAGAGAGATGCGTGGAGTAGAGGAGGAGGGGAAGGGAAGAGGAGAGGGACAAGGGAGTGGAGGGGAGAGAGGGGCAGAGGAACTCTAGAGTAACGTGTAGTTGGGCATGGGTATCTCTGTTACTGTTTTTCTAACTTTTTGCGAACATAGGAAATTTCATGATTAAAGTAAATTTGACAGTGACTTAAAGGAGAGAGAGTCAGAAGACTCAGGTTAGAAATGATATATATATTTTTTCTAGCAAATGTTAAAGAGCAATTTGAGAAGACCAGTGGCCTCTTTACTCGCTTTCTGACATTTTAGGCTGTGACTCAAGGCAAGAAAAGGCTTTTTACCTATTGACCCAATATACTGCAAAGTTCTACAAGCCTTAGTTAGCCCTTATTGGGATCAACACATTAGCTTTTCTTTTGTTCCGTCCTGCGTGGTGTTGTTTTCCAGTCTATGTTACTCTGTGCTGTGCATTCCATTCTGTTATTTTTTCCTCTTCTATTTCTTTCTTTCTTTTTTTTTTTAAAAATATTATTTATTCTCACACAGAGAGAGGCAAAGACACAGGGAGGGGGAGAAGCAGGCTCCCTGCGGGAAGCCTGATGTGGGACTCGATCCCAGGACCCTGGGGTCACGCCCTGAGCCAAAGGCAGATGTTCAACTGCTGAGCTCCCCAGGTGTTCCTCTTCTATTTCTTTTTAAAAAATGCCAATCCCACCTCCCCAAAAATGCCGATCCTGATCAATTATATTGACTTTGAGACCCATTGGTGGATCTTGACCCAGAGTTTGAAACAGCTGTCTCAGGCCAAGAAAGAGACATTAGGAACTGGATCTGTGATTTAACTCTAACGTTGACATTGTGTGTAAAGTCTGTAAAACTCGGTTAACTGCGTTGGCTCAGGTTCATCACAGGAGAAACAGAATTGACGGCGACGTGGGGGATCCCTCATTAGCTCCTCACTGAGCATCCACCGAGGGCCAGATCCTTTCCAAATACTGAGATCAAGATAACTGATGTTTATTGAGAATGCTTTTCATTAATGAAAGGACTGCATTGTTTTCATTCTTTTACAAAATAAAATAAAATAAAATAAAATAAAATAAAATAAAATAAATAGAGATTCAGCAAAATGTAGACAGCAAGATATAGAATCCGTCTCAATTAGACCGGAGGATTTTTATAAGACCTGGAGGTCTCAAACATACTCCCCTGGAGAATGTCAAGCATACAGATATAGGAAATAAAATGTTTTACAGGAAGACTTTTCTTGGGTTGTATTAAATATGAATTGTACTCTTTAATGCTCTGGAGAATAAAAATGTGGTAACACTTTCAAGAATTAAATTAACTTATTCCCAGCTCCTGCTTGCTAGAAAGGGGAGCAATTTTAACCTAATTTGGGCTTTGGGGGACCTCTTGACCTCACCTTTCACCTCTTTTAAGTCACTTTCAGGGCGAGGTGCTTGTGGAGTCCGAAGGAGAAAAGGCCTCAATGGTCACCTCAGTGAGCGCCCTGGGGTCCTTGGCCAAGTGGGCCAGGAGACTGTCCCTGTAGGTCTGGGCGTTCTGGGCCCCGGGCTCCAGGAACCGCAGTGTCTACACGGCAACTCCTTAGAGACGTGAGGGTGGGATGGATCTCCACCACGTGCCCCCCACCCAACTGTCACCACCGTAGAAAAAACACAAACAGGGACCAAATCTTTCTACCTCCATCTGCCTTGGAAGCTGCCTGCCGGCTCCTGCCAACCCCGCCGCCTACTCTCCAAACCCCAGGGCTTCTCTCTACCCCAGCCTCGCATAATTTAGTTCTTTCTGAAAAAAAAAAAAAAAAGAAACCTCTTAAATGTGGCTGGGGTGGGGGTGGGGGTGTCTCCAGCACACAGCAGGCCTTGGGTGGACACAGGGGCTAATGAAAAAGGAATGTTCATCACAGGGGCCTCCTGCTTTCCGAAAGGTCCCTTACAGCACCTCACTTTTACCAAGGCCCAGGCTCCTCCCAGATTTTGCTAACTGAAGGAAACCTGCAGGATTTTTTTTTTTTGGATTTTTTTTTTAATTGGAGTTCAATTTGCCAACATACAGCATAACACCCAGTGCTCATCCTGTCAAGTGCCCCCCTCAAGCCCTTGCTGCACTGATACAGGCCTGTGGCAAAAGCCAAGTGATGGAATGTGGACTTCTGGAGAGTCAGGTCTGTGCTTTGCTTTACACCATTTGCTTTACTTGGGATAAGTAAGGAAGACCTGGATTCCTGCTTACTTCACAGCTACAAAACAAAATATAAACCAATGTCTCAAGAAATGATTCTGAAACCCTAGTGTGGTACGTAGGCATGAGCACCCACAGAAGACCTTTCCGCGTACGGCACCTGGGGAAGACTTGTTTTTCCTTTTAAGAATGGTTTATTTTGTCATTTCTGATGACACATTGATCCAACAAGAAGCAGGGACTCAAATCTACACGCTACTAATTGATGTATTTATTTATTAATTCCTCAGATTATGTTCCAACCTCCCATTATGAAGTTGATCTTGTCAGTTTTTTTCTTTATATGGGTGGTGGAGACCAGGTGGGTAAATACCGAAAATTTTTATATATTGCTTGTGATTACATATTTCACCGTAACTCAGGGTCCTCCATCCATAATACTGGACTTTATTTATCGCGTCTGTGGCAAACACAGGTAGAGCAGCTGTCCTGTGGTTTGCACTTACCTAGGTTTCCAGTCCGATATTTCAATGTGCTTTTTAACGTCCTCATATTTTAAGCACGTACCTTGTAAATAACAAATTTCAAAATGCCATGTGACAGGCTCTGCCACTAGGAAAAGGAGTTTCCTCTCTTAGTGTAATTATTGACTTCTATTATTATATTTCATGCTTTCTAAATACTCTTGATTCTTTTATGTTCTCCATCTTCATTTTTTTACTTCCATCAGTGTTTGGAGCATTTTTCTATTCAATATTTTTCTCAACGAGTCGGCCCTTTCAACTTCTTCTATTTTTATGGTTACCCTAATTATTATACATTTCCATAACAAAGTCTTAGGTTAATCAATATCTCTAGGCTTCTCCTGAATAATGAAAGGCACAGTGCATTAATTATAATCAACTTATTCTTAACTTTGTTCATTTTTAGTTCCATTTTCTTAATTTTCCTCCAAATTGTTTATTGCAGTATAATCTCAGAAGATGAATGTTCATTTACATTTACCCATTTTTATAGGCATTTAGTCTTATAGCTTTGTTTCTTACAATTTGTTCTCTATGGAGGGGGGTTCATTTCTCTGATTTTGAAGCATATCCCTGTCAAACCAGTGTTCAAAAAATGATTTAAAAAAATTCCTCGAGAATAGTGAACACATGATAAAACTTTATTTAACTCACTGGTAATAGTAGTATGACGTGGCTGGCTCAAGCGACAAGTTTCGAAACTGGGGAACCCCAGCTGTGAGGACAGAAATGCCCACGCGAGATGCTGCGTTAGGTGCTCCAGGACAACACGCCACGGCCTCTGTGGTGTCTTCTCTCATGAACAAAACCAAAACGTCATCCTGCCTTAACAGTTTTACAGGATTGTAAAATGTGTGAACCTTAATCAATTTTGCAAACAGGACTACATTCCCCAGAGAATCCACTGGCCGTTGGGTAAGCTTGTTATAGAATGTCCTCTCTCACTCATCAGTAACAGCTCAGATATTCACTTGTTTTATTTCCAAAGCTTGGATAATTCTTTTACTTTACCATCTTACAAATGTTTTACTGAAGTCATTATAATGGTTAATTCTTGGGAGGGGTGTGGGAGGGACGGAGGGAGGGAATAGGGAAGGAGATGGGGGAGAAATCAGAATATATCTTTTTGCACTCATACTTAATGACTTACAGGGCATAAAATTCTAGATTCATAATTATTTCATCTCATCTTTTAAAACACGTGCCACTACTCTTAAAGATCTTTTGGTTCCCTGTTGCTATTCTTTTATAATGATTTGTCTGTTTTTCTGGCTGCTTTTACATTTTTGTTGTCTTTGGTGTTCCATGGTTTCTTCTTTTCTTTCTTTTTTTTTTTTTTTAAGATTTTATTTATTCATGGGAGACACAGAGAGAGAGAGAGAGAGGCAGAGACACAGGCAGAGGGAGAAGCAGGCTCTATGCAGGGAGCCCGACGTGGGACTCGGTCCTGGGTCTCCAGGATGGCGCCCTGGGCTGAAGGCGGCCCTAAACTGCTGAGCCACCTGGGCTGCCCTGCTCTACAGTTTCAATATGTTTCTGGGTGTGGATTTCAATCTGTTGTATTGTGAGCTCAGTTATGGATTTGAAACGATGTTTATTTTATATATGCCTGATATGTCTAGGTCTTTTTCAGATGTAGGGTTCTTAGGATATATTGTCTATAACATTTCCAGAAATAGAAGTCCAGGCACTCATTTTCAGGACATTTGTTTTGCAACACTTATTATACCAAAAGCAAATTTCAAA
This sequence comes from Nyctereutes procyonoides, assembly GCF_905146905.1. Classification (NCBI taxonomy): domain Eukaryota; kingdom Metazoa; phylum Chordata; class Mammalia; order Carnivora; family Canidae; genus Nyctereutes; species Nyctereutes procyonoides. The sequence goes on along the minus strand of NW_026575047.1, from coordinate 2,422,318 downwards.
CCAAGTAGTCATTGGGTACTTAAAAAAAAAATTTCAAACAAAGCAAACAAGCACAACTCAAAATGAAGACAACAGAAGCAAAGGGGGAAATTCTAAGATAAGTATTTGGCAGTTGGAGGACGATCAGACCAAACTGGAGCAATATGACCAAGATCCAGGTGGTCTGATGCAGAAGTAAATGAATTAATCATAAAGGCACAGCAAACAATGAAAATGTCATGGTACCTGATGTGTTTAATCATGTGAAACATAGTATTCAGAGGGATTTATTATTTAGGAAAGATTAAACGTGTTAAGTGAAAAAAAATATTATTTACAAAAAGAAGATAAACATAAAAGAAGCAGTAATCACAGCATATTACTAAGCTCGGATGTAAACATACTGATCTAATCAATAATGCAGATACAAATATCAATTCACCAGAGGTTATAATGTAATTATATGAGACATATTTTACTGGAGGAATAAAATAGGCAAACATGATTGTGTTCATGTGTTTGTGTAAAAGGACAAAAAAAAAAAAAACCCAAAACAAACAAACAAACGAACAAAAAAACAATGGTCTGTGAGTTCTAAAAACCTAAGTATCCTCCTAAGAATTCAATGGATAACTTCTAAAATGGATATAATAAGAAATCTGGTACACATGTTATTTAGAAAATGTGAAGATGATTGGGGTGCAGGTCCTGAGGTTGGAGAGGAGCGGATTGGGATTGATGCCCAAGTTCTAAATGAAGAAGGCCATTATTTGTTCCTGAGAAATTGCTAAAAAGCCATGATCTTTCCTTTGGAGAATTTTGGTAATGGCTGTGACTGAGAAAGACTGGGTTGCTTTGAAGAGTAAGGTAACAATCGCGAAGACAGGGAGGAGGGCAAAGAACCCAAGAGATAGAAGATGAGCTTATGCTGAGTGAAGTAAGTCAATCGGAGAAGGACAAACAGTGTATGTTCTCATTCATTTGGGGAATATGAATAATAGTGAAAGGGAATAGAAGGGAAGGGAGAAGAAATGTGTGGGAAATATCAGAAAGGGAGACAGAACATGAAGACTCCTAACTCTGGGAAACGAACTAGGGGTGGTGGAAGGGGAGGAGGGCGGGGGGTGGTGACTGGGTGACGGGCACTGAGGGGGGCACTTGACGGGATGAGCACTGGGTGTTGTTCTGTATGTTGGCAAATTGAACACCAATAAAAATAAATTTATTATTAATAAAAAAGTGTCTAGACCCATGAAAATGAATGTGACCCATGGAACCACTGCTTGGGTTTGTACCCACCAGGGGCCTGGTGCTGCGGGGGAGTAGACGGGGCGTGAGGCCTGAGATGTGAGACAGCGGAGGCGCCTGGCGGGCCCCGTTTTGCTCCTCGATGTCTTGAGAACATATGCGAGTGGCTGAGACTCCCCGAGCTTCACCTTCTCTGTGTTCTCCACGTGGAGAAGGAATAATCGGGATAAGAGACAAATAGCTAAGGATGGATAAACAACGGAGAGCGTCATGCTAGATGCTCTGTATAGTCTCTGCGGATCTCCACGAAATTCTTAGGCCTTCCTAGGTATTACGTGACTAATGTTTTGTCCTTTTTTTTTTTAATCTTTTTACTTTCTTACGTTACATGCTAATACTTAATTTTGTCAAGGAGGAAGGCCATCATTGCAAGCCTTCAATAAGAAGGTAGGTCAATGGGGGGGAGGAGGAAAAAAAAAAACAAAGTTTAAGGGCAGTTTAATTTCCTGAAGACTAGAGTAAATGTTGACAGAAGTTAGGTGTTGCTTTTGTCTTAATTTCAGAAAATGTTATTTTGCTCCTGAAAGAAAACCAGGAGGGAAGAAAGAGTGGCGGAAAAACGCGATCTGGCTTGGTCACCGAAGGGCAGCTTCCAGTCCTAGGAAGGGGTGAAGCAGTTGTTCTGCTTGATGTGCTCGCAGAGAAATCACGCTGGAGCGCTGGCCGACCTTCCCAGCCCGAAAACGCTGGAGTGTTTGCTAAGCAATTTATTGACTCTTTTCACATCTGCTCCTAATGTGGTTCCATGTAGATTATTTTCATAGCTTCACCAAAGACACATGAAGGGGCTGGTTTCCTTCTTGCCTGGAAATTGGAGTTCAGCTTTGATTTGCGACGCTCCCTAGAAGCTTTGGTCTCCGGGCTCCTGGAGCTCGGCTGGTTTGACAAAACGCTATTATTCAGGTGGAAATCCCCCCCCCCCCCCCACGCAGGCTCCCTGCAGGATCTACCGTCTCTCCGCAGGGCCCGGGGCTTTGTAGAACAGAGAACGGAGGATACAGATAGAACCTGGAGGCCCAACGTGGTGTTGTTACTGTTCTTTAAATTTCCTATTTATTTTGCTTTATTTGTATTGCGTCACCACTTGTGTCTGAAATGCTAAGAATTCTCTGGAACCAGCCGTTCAAGCAAAGTCAATGCTAGGTTTCTGCTTCCTGGACCCAGAGTACTAGTTTAGAGAATACTCCTTCTTCCCTCTCCTGCTTACATATTTCTTTTTTCTCTTCTTTCTGTTTTGTTTTGTTTTGTTTTTTTAATCCAGAACTTTCTCTTAAGATGAAAAAAATCTGAACTTGTAAAGGAAATTCTCATGGGCTTGGGAAGTGATGGGAATATAGTGATAGCAAATCGCTGCTCCCACCGAGATCGGTGAATCAGATTCTCATCTCCCGGGACTCTTGGGGACCTCGCCCGCTGTGTCCCCCATCTCGGGATTCCGGCCCACGTGGTAGCTCTAATTATCCCCACTTTTTATTTCCTGGTGAGGAAAAATCTAATTATTTAATAATTCTGATTCATGCTGAAATAAATTTCAGCGTATTATATTTTGCCATCAGTAAAGGCAAATTATCAATATGCAGGAAGCTGTTAAAAACCAATGAATAGGGGATCCCTGGGTGGCTCAGGGGTTTGGCGCCTGCCTTTGGCCCAGGGCGTGACCCCGGGTCCTGGGATCGAGTCCCACGTCGGACTCCCTGCATGGAGCCTGCTTCTCCCTCTGCCTGTGTCTCTGCCTCTCTCTGTGTCTCTCATGAATAAATAAATACAATCTTAAAAAAAAAACAATGAATATCACTGGGAGCAGAGGCTTATGGAATATGGATTGGAGCCAAATGATCAAATCCTTAAGGAATATATCAGTTTTGAGTTCATTATGTCCTTACTCTAACATACATTATATTCTTTAAATCCATGAGGGTAGATCGCATATGGTCTTGGTCACCACTGTACCTTCACCCCCTCACAATTTGCCGGGTAAATAGGACATGCTCATTAGATCTTTATAAAATTCATTGTGGGATCAATGGATAGATCTAGACATGCATATGTCTAAAAGCACAGAAATGTCACAGTGAAAAGGCTTCTTGTGCCTTCCGCTGGGGGTTTCTCTGCCTCCTAAATGCTCTAGGCTGGAGCAGAATAAAATAACATTTAAAAGTACAAATTCCTACCTGCACGTCTCTATCCCAGCCCGACGTAAAGCTGACACTCTAGGATGAGGCTGGATGTGGCAGGGAAAGCCGTGCCAACCAGGCTCTTCTGAAGTGACACGTCCCATGGTATGGAGCTGGTTAATGTGATCTGATAGAGAAAAAGCATTTTTGAAAAGCATGGCTTGACTGCACAGGTTTCCAGAGCAATTATTTGAAGAGGTTTCGGTGTGAAGAAATTCATTCTGTAGTTGAGAGCTTTGGCGGCGCACATTGCACATAGAAGGATTTATATAAAGCTGTTTCCATAGTATCGAGGCTCTCGGAGGCCGGGTTCAGCAGAAGCAGGCTGAGAGTGGGGAGGATCCAGGTGAGTGCACTCGGATGTACCCACCGAACGCACCTGGCGGGCGCCGTGCTGCTGGGGGACCCGGGAAGAGGCAAGACCCCGGGGAGGATGAAGTTCTCGGATCCAGGGACCCTCCCGACAACCAGGGGTCAGGAGGGGGACCCAGGGGCCTGTGATAAGAATCGCGACATGGAGGCTCGGATTCCCCTACAACCACAGAACCGCCACCCAGGAGAGGGCTGGGGCACAGTGTCCGCGTGGGTGAGGTGGCCCAGGGCAGGGGTAGCCCCTTTCTCCGAGTGGACGGCTCTGCGTGGCACCTGCATGTGGATGGGGAGCTCCCTGGGCAGAGAAAGACGGCCGGAGCTCAGGGAAGAGTAAGAAATAAAGGCACAGCAATTTCCCCCCTAAAGCCTGACTTTTTGTTTTCACGGACTGTGGCCTTCATAGTCCTCCATCGAAATAGAGCCCGTGTGATCTCCTTCCCGTGGGATAATGGTTTTAGGAAAGGACCCAGCTGGTGTCCGGATGTTCCAAACTCCAGACCCATCCTAAGGGCCGCAGAAGGGGACGGTCCATGGACAGAGGCTGACTTAGAGCCGATGCGTGTGTGCTCTGCTGAACACGAGCAGTGAAAACCGTGGCGTAAGCTGGCGGTATAGGGACAGTGGGTGGCTACCTGCTGTTCCCTGTCTGCACACCCATCCCCCAGGATCTGCCCCTGGGGCCGGAGGCCAAGGCAGTTGGTGGCGTGATTCGGTACAGGGTCGAAGGCCTGCGGCTGGGGGAACAGACGACATAGGTATTAGTCCAAGGACAGAAGATGAGATGCGAGGTCTCAGTTCAATCCTGGGTCAGTGAGGCCTGGAAAAAAAAGAGAGAGAGAGAGAGAGAGAGAGAGAGAGAGAGAGAGAGAGAATTCTTCTTTCCTTTACTTTTGTTCTATTCGCACCTCCCAAGGACAGGATGATGCGCACTCCCATGGGGCAAGACCCTCTCGCTTCCTGCGTCCACCGATCCAAACGCTGATGCCATCTAGACGCGCCCAGAAGCTGCTGATCCGGGCTCACTCAATCCGACACATGACATGAGTCATTGCATGAAGGAAGCGCAGGGCAAACCCACTTCTTGCTTTGTCCGGTCCTACGATTCTTCATGGTACAGGAGGTGGCCCCTCTGCAGGTGAGGCCTCCAGTGCTGGGAGGCCGTGGGCCTCACCTGAGCACCGCAGCAGGCCGCCGCGACATCAGGACCCTGTGGAGACGTCCCATCCCTCGCTCGGAGCTTCTCCTGCCGTCGCTCTTCCTCCCAGGCTGCGGGCCTACGAATGCCTGCATGCTCGTTGAGGCGTCACCGCCATCTGGGACTTACGTCTCGGTGTATCACAGTCTGTGTGACACCCTGGCTCCAAATGAGCCACTGCATTCTTGATGACTGTGCCCGGCCTGGCCCAGTGCCAGGCACCGCGGCACGTTGCCACCACGCCACGCTGCCTCTGCCCGGGGTCCAGGACCTCAGGGAGAAGCTCCTGGGTGCAAGTGCTCTGGGCCTGCCTGGTAAGTCCGCAGGAGGACCTGCAGCTTCCAAAGCCGCTGGCCCAGCTGTGGCAAGGAGGCCTCCCCAAGACTCACCGAGCTTCTCTCCAGCAGCGCAGGTCGCAGGCCCTCTGCTCGTCCGTGGCTTCCTGTGATGTGGCCACAGGCGGCTCGTGTTGTCCTTTCACCACGATGTGGCGACAGGAGCCCCGCGCGCCCCTCGGGTAGCCCGGCTCCTGGCCGTGGGCTGGCCCAGCTCGGCCCTCCTGTGTGCAGGCCCTCCCGGCGCCCACCCCAAGTGCTTGTCCCCCGTGTGGGGCGCTGCACCCTATCCTTCCAGTGGCTCTGGCCACACGCCCTGGAGCCAGCCTGGACTCCCCCTTCCGTACCTCCTATCAAATCCGCTAGCAGGCCCCAGTGACTTGACTCCCCAGCATTTGTCTAGAAACGAGTCCTCTTTCACCACTTCTGCTGATTCCGACGCACGGCATCGCTTTCAGCTGTATTTCCAAAGGCAGCCAAGGAACTGCTTTCTCAGCTTCAGACCTTGCCCACCTTCAGTCTCTTAGCATAAAAGCAGGCAGCAGGCTCCTGTTGAGGCGTGTGGCATAGGCTCGTGCTCCTCCACCCTCCACCTGGAGGCCCAGGTATGGGAAGTGGGCGCCAAGGCTCTGGAACACTTGGTTGTCAAGTCTATCGAGGTTCATCTTGCCAAACACTTCCTCTCCATCAGTCTGCTCCAACCAGCTTCCATCCTATTCCTCAAACACTCAGGCGTGTTCCTACTTCAGGGCCTTTGCACTTACTTTTCCCTCTGCTTGAAATGCTTACCCCCAATATGAGCATGCTTTAGTCTCTTGCCTCTATGACTTTCTAGTGTGGCCTTCCCTATTTTAAATGGATCCACTGTCAGTACTTCGTAGGCTCCTTCCCTGTCTTAGTTTTCCTGTGATACTTACTATAATCTGACTTTAAAAAAAATAGGTCTTAAAAAATATATGTTTTTATTTATTTTATTTTTTAAATATTTTTATTTATTTATTCATGAGAGACACAGAGAGAGAGGCAGAGACACAGGCCGAGGGAGAAGCGGGCTCTCCCGGGAGGAGCCTGATGTGGGACTCGATCCCGGATCCCGGGACGACGCTCTGTGCTGAACACAGATGCTCAACCACTGAGCCCCCCGGGCGGCCCTGCTTTTAATTATCTTCGATGATCTCTGTAGCATCATGTTAAATGCAAGCCACGTAAAGGCTGCACTTTCTTTGTCTTGCTCACTGCCCTTTCCCCGGTGTGTCTCCGTCTATACCACGTGTTAGAAATTCAATAAAAGGATGAATGAATGAATGAATGAATGAACGGGATTTTTCTTCCAGCCAAGATGAAGTAACAGAGATTGGATTTACTGTTTTGGCTGAAGTGACAATAAAACAGAAAAAGATATGAAAAAGGAGTTTACTGGGCATCAGACATGAAGGGCAGTGATCCCCTAGAGACAGGAAACAAGTCTCAGAGTTTCCTCATTTTTCTGCCTTTGCAGAGTCCAGAGGCACAGCTCAGGGAGGAGTAATGTAAGCGCAGCTGGGGACATACATCTGCATTTCGGGACGGTGCTCGGGTTCAGGGAAAGCGAGGAGGCCAGAGTTTTCAGACAGAGTCCCCGAGACAGGGAGCGGCACCAGGAGAGAAGCCGGGACTGCAGAGGGTCCTCCTCAGCTGGCAGCTCCGGTCGCCCGCGGGGAGAGACCACCGAGAGCCTTGGAGTTAACCCAGGGCCAGCAGGTGGCCGCGTCCAGGGGGGACGCGGTGGGGGGGGAGCAGAGGTCGACTTGCCCCGAGTGGGGCGCAGTCAGCCTTGGCCTCCGCAGTGTTGCAGTCCAACCACCTCATCCAGGACCGCAAGACGTGAAGCAGTCAAGCTGTTTCCCAGGAACCAAAATGCAAGTCAGAACAAAGCCCAAGAGGGACACCTGGGGGGCTCGGCGGTTGAGCATCTGCCTTGGGCTCAGGGGTCCCGGGATCGAGTCCCGCATCGGGCTCCCTGCATGAAGCCTGCTTCCCCCCCTCCATCTCTCTCTCTCTCATCTCTCTCTCTCTCTCTCTCTCTCTGTGTCTCATGAATAAATCAATAAATCCTAAAAAAAAAAGACAAAAGGAAAAAAATCCCAAGAATATTTTAGAAATATAGCAACATCTACCAACCAAAAAAATCAACCTTCATGATTTCTAACGTGCATCAAAAATTATCAGGGATGCAAAGGAGCAGAAAACACCACCTCCCACGGGGACAGATTTCAATCAATTTGAAGTTGACACAGAACGGACACGAAGGTAATGCTCCGTAGGCAAGTGTGTTAGAGACGTGACCGTAAGGGTGTTACGCAAATTCAGGAGGGAGCTTTGAGGCGGTGACAGATATATTCCTTCTGCTGATTACGCTAACAGCTTCACAAGTACAGGTGCACGGAGTGTACAGGTGCACAGTCATGTAAAATCCATCGTACATTGGGCGGGGGGTGGGGGTGACTGGGTGATGGGCACTGAGGGGGCACTTGATGGGATGAGCCCTGGGTGTTATCCTATATGTTGGCAAATTGATCACCAATAAAAAATAAATCTATGAAAAAAAATCCTTCGTAAATTAACTTTAGTTCGATTAAAAACAGGGATGGACGAATGAAATATTTCCCTCTGTTGCAGCTCTCACCCATCGGGACTTGCGTTGTTCCACGGTGCTGCGTTACCTCGCGTGTTACGGGTACCAGCGTGGGTGACAGCAGACTCGGCATATCTATTTGCATCCTGAAGTGCTTCATCAAGTTTTCGTGGAGTTTTATAAAGGTTGACAGATGACAAGATTAACAGCATAACTTGGAAGCATCAGGATACCGTGTGATTGTCAAGTGTTGTAAGTCCGCCCCCCCCCCCGCCCCCGACCCTTTACAGAACCTCTGGCTCCGAGTTACATCATTGATCATTGTATCATCCCTGGGGTCATGTGGAGACACGATTATGAAATGTTGGGGTTTTGCACATGTGTTTCCTCTTCTTGGAAATGTCTTTGCTTCCTCATCCTTTGCTTCGTTGATTTCTATTTATCTTTCAGGGCTCAACACAGGCTACCAAGGGCTTCACTCTTCTGAGCCCCGAGAATGTTCACTGTCCTCCATCCATTGCTCTGACTTTGCTATAGGACCGGGTCACGACTGAAACCAAACGAGGTCGGCTCTAAGTCTGCACTGTTTGTGCCCGTCGCTGAGAGTAAGACGCATCGACCAAAGCCCGACGACACCCAGTCAGTGGCCGTTAAGGGGGCCAAGGTGGTAGGCGGAAGGGGACGATGGCTATGGCACCTGGGGGACACCTGTGGCACAAAGGTGCAGACGCCCTGGGGAAACATCAGGATGGTCGTTTGTGGGAAGGCCCCCGAAGGAGTGGACACGGAGACAGGACGCGAGGACGGTTGCTTAGGAAAGAGCTGGCTCACGAGTTTTACCTCCCGAGGAAGAGGGAATGCTTCCTTCTGGCTTCAGGGACGTCTGGGAATTGCTCCGAGGTCTTGGTAGGCCTTCTGTAGGGTGGTGGGACCGTCGTGTCTGGAGTCCCTTTGGAAGATGTTCTTTCCAGGACGGCTTCTTGCCGGAGTGAGGAGACCCGGTGGGAGAGACCGTGGGGTGCCCTGGCCGGGGCTGAAGCTGAGCGGTGGTGGCGGGTGTGCAGCCAGGGCAAGAGGCACACCTGCCCTGGAGGAGCCCAGACTTGGGGCTGTGGTGGGTTTAGGAGAGCATGTGTCCACCACGGCAACGGCCAACCCATTGCGATTGTGGCCAAGGGACAAATGGCCTGACCCCTGGCGCCACCACACTGTCCCTATATCACCTCTTACATTGGAGGAAAAAAATCCCACAGGAATGAAGGGGAGGAGGGGGGCCGAACGAGGAGAGGAACGCTCTTCTCCAACCAGCCCCAGCTGGGAGAGAGCAAGAAAGTCTTGTCTTGGGACGCAGATTAAAGCGTCGATTAATATATTGGGCTGACCCTCTCATTTCTAAATTTCAATGGCATTTTGAAACCTGAGGGGATCCTAGGGTTTCCTGTTACCTAAGACGGAACGGGACTCCAGGCTTGCTCAAGTTTTCGAGGAGTGCAGTGCAGTTTCACCCCATAAAGGAAGCGTTGAAGGGAACCCGGGGGACAAAAATAGGCTCTTTTCACCGTTTCACTCGCTCAGCCATGTTTTTACCTTCACAAGTGAAGGAATAAGGGAATCAGGTGAATGAGTGCTCCTTGGCCCTCCTGTTTCCATCTTTGGATAAACCTGCTTGACTTCAATCCGGTCATTTCGGTTTGCTAGGAGGGCTTCCTTGTTCTTTCCTCTTCAGCCACCCACACGTGTGTCACATGATATTGCTCTTGTGACAGTTGGAACGTTTGAAGGGACTAAAATTCTGCGCCCAATTCCGGTGAGTGTGTGTGGGAGCTCCCACACCAACCCGCATTTCTCTGACACCAGCTGGGCGGCCTACAATTGATCTCATTTCTGGTACTATCTGCTCAGAGACAGCAGCAGATCCTACACGGGGAGGGCTCGGTCTTCCAAGGCTGTCCCACCCCCATTTCAGACGTTGATCACGAGTCCCGTGCGTCACCTGTGCTTCTGGCCGGCCAGTTACAGATCGAAGGTCCCGTGACCTCCTCCGTAGGTTTGATTAATTTGTTAGAGCGGCTCACGGAACTCAAAGAAACATTGCATTTACTAGATCTTGGGATTGTTATAAAAAGCTCACTCCAGTCCATAACTCAGGAACAGCCAGATGGAGGGGACGCACGGGCAGGGTCTGTGGGAAGGGGCACAGGGCCCTCTCCCAGGATACCACAAATCCTGTCTTCCTGGGATTTATGGAGGCTTCATTACACAGGCATCATTGACTAAGTCGTTGGTCATTGGCAATTGACTCAACCTTCAGCCTCTCCCTGAAGGTCACGGGGCACCTCTGAGAGATCCAACAACCCCCATCTTTGGATGGAGTCCAGAAGTCACCTTATTAACATGTCAGAAGACGCCGTTATCACTCTGTGACCTTAGGAAATCTGAAGGTTGAAATGGTGTAAAAAGAAGAAGCAATTACCATTAATTTATGTGGAAAAATTCTTGAGCATTCCCAGACTCAAAAAAAAAAAAAAAAAAAAAAAAAAAAGAAAAAGAAAAAAAAAGAAATTACCTGTCTTAGGCTCTTCTGATGCACATTAGGACACTTCGTGCTTAGATACACCCAGAGATGAGATAAACCCCAGGTGCTCCCACACACAGGTCAGGGCCCTGGCGGCTGGTGCTGGGATGCTGAGTGTGGTCCCCAAGGAAGACGGCTGGCGGCTCCCTTTCCAGCTCCGGGTATGTGTGGCCTCTAGCGCTCACTGCAAAGCTGAATGCTGTTTTCCCTTGTGGCCTTGTTATAATAATAATAATAATAATAATAATAATAATTATTATTATTATTAATTATTATCCCTCTTCCCACATCTTTCCGTTGGCGGAGACAGGTACTACTGTAGGTCTTTCACAAGAGCAGAGTGGTCTAATGCAGACTTGTAGAAAGCGAGGAACCCCTGCTGGGGTATGAGGTTAAAGAAGCAGAGGCTGTGTCAGTAATAATGTGTTCGAGATGCTGGAAATAATTGCATGCACGGAAGTTCCTGGCCTTACAATGGTTCAACGTCCCGGGGACGTGAAAGCCTTAGACAGTCAGTAAAATCCATACTTTGAACTTGGAGCTTCTCTGGGGCTGGTGACAGGCAGCCAGACAGGCCGGGGCCGCAGGACCTGGCAGCAAGCCTCAGCTCCCAGTCCGCCAGCGACCGCGGGAATTGACCGCCGTTGTCACCAAGGTCCTGTGGCCTTAAAGCCGTTCGATTTGTTGCTTTCAGTGCCATATTCAGTAAATTACACGAGTTTTTCAACACTTCATCATAAAATTGACTTCGTGTTAGATGACTGGGCCCAACTGTAGGCGGAGGCGAGTGTCCTGGGCACGTTTAGGGAAGGTGAGGCTAAGCTGGGATGTTCTCCGCGTCAGGTACATTAGGTGCATCTTTGACTTAGGGTATTTTCAGGTTTTTTTTTTTTAAGATTTATTTATTTATTTATTTATTTATTTATTTATTTATTTATGTAGAGAGAGAGAGAGAGAGAGAGAGAGAGAGGCAGACACACAGGAGGAAGGAGAAGCAGGCTCCATGCCGGGAGCCCGACATGGGACCCAAACCGGGTCTCCAGGATCGCGCCCTGGGCCAAAGGTAGGTGCCAAACCTCTGAGCCACCCAGGGATCTCCTATTTTCAGGTTTTTATGGGTCTATCAGGACCTAATTCCTTCAGAAATTAAGGAAGATCTGATCTGGGCCCCTGGGTGGCTCTGCTGATTGAGCGTCTGCCTTCTGCTCGGGTAATGACCCCGGGGTCCTGGAATCCAGCCCTGCATCAGGCTCCCTGCTCAGCAGGGAATCTGCTTCTCCCTCTGCCTCACCCCTTCCCCATCCTGTCCTCTCTCTCTCTCCCTCTCTCTCTCTCAAATAAATAAATACAATCTTTATAAAAAAAAATCAAGGAGGTTCTGTACCTGATTATTACATGTGTGGGGACTGAGGAATGATATAGGAGCAGGAAAGGGACACGGAGGAGAATGAGAGGATAGCCTTGGTAGGTAAAGCGTTGCCCTTTGTGCCACAGAAGTGGGTTTAGACTTTGTCACTTAAGCAATGGGGAAGATTGGAAGAGTTTTAAGCAGGGACCCGACATAGTTTCCCTTACGTGGGGGAAAGATCAGCGTGGCGCAGGCCTGGCACATGGGCCGAGTGGGAGTAGCGTTGATAAGACAGAGACAGAAAGACCCTTCCTCCCATTCAGTTTTTCGTCTGGACCATCGTACCTGCCTTCTCCCTGGTCTTCCAGATTCCTCCTTTGCTCTCCAGAAAGATCCTGTTGAAACGAAAGACAGAGAAGCTCATTGCCGTGTTGGGATTGCTCCAGCGTCTTCTCCTCGCATCTGGATTAAAATCCGAGGCCCCAACTACGGACCACAAGGCTGTGTCTGAGCTGCACCGACCACTGAGCTGCTTTTCACTTGACCACATTTCCACGCCTCTGCCCCCACTCACATGCTCTGACCTTACTCTTAGCTCAGTTTCTTTCTTTCTTTCTTTCTTTCTTTCTTTCTTTCTTTCTTTCTTTCTTTCTTTCAGCTCAGTTTTATGAAGGTGCCAAACATGTGTCTTCCTCAGGACCTTCCCCAGACGGCCGTGTCATCGCTCAGCTCCTTCTGCTCTTTGTTCAAATCGGATCGCACATTTGAGATGATTTTCCGGCCTCCCCCCACCCATGAAAAGTGCTCCCCCTTAATACCTAATCACTTTGCACCTATAACATTCTCTTATATTTATGCATAGTTTTCACACAGATTTTATTTATTTATATGAGAGAGATAGTGAGAGAGAGCAAGAGCTGGGAGTGGGGAGGGCAGAATGAGAGAAGCAGACTCTCCCCGCCGACCCCGAGCAGGGAGCTGGACAGGGGCTCGATCCCAGGACCAGGAGATCACGAGCTGGGCCGAAGGCAGGTGCTTGATGGACTGAGCTGCCCGGGCACCCCCTTATTCTGATTGTCACACTCCCCACCTCCACCCCCCTCCAACACTGGAATACAAATTTATACCAGAACAGAGATTTAGAGCGATTTAGTCTGTTTTCATTCAACAAATACTCACTGAATGCCTTCCATGGGGCAAGCACTGCTGCGGGAATTGGCAATGAAACAGCAAAAAGAAAACAAATAGAAATCAAGATTTCTGCATTCAAGGAATCCACATTAAAATTGTGTTCTCCTTTTGTTTGCTGGCTTACCCCCGGCCCTTGGAAAAATGCCCAGAACATAGTAGGAGCTCAATAAATGCTCATTGAACGAATGTGCAATTCTTCATTGAAGCTCTAGAAGGGAGTCAGGAAACCAACTGCAGATACAGACTCAGTAGGTTATGGGGATGAGACATTGGTGGAAGGTGAGGAAGGGGGATCAGTCAGCTCAGCTGCCAGTTTTCTAGGTCATAATGCCAGTTGTTCAATGGTGGTAGGTATGAAACTTTTTGATACCAGCTTATAATTACTATTTTTAAAACAATGTTCTTTTCCTGCCAAGATAACCAAGCTCGTTATCTACCCAGTTTTCAAGAGGAGCATGGGAACGGAGACTAGAGTCTCAAATCCAGGAATGATGCTTATAGCTGAGAAACCAGCCAAATGCCATCGACAACTTAAAAATAGTGTCAAACTACTGATTCATGCATGAACTTTATCTGAATTGAACATCTTCAGCTTGGTATTGCGTCCCTTGCTTGCATTTAGGTTTAAGTTTCACGTTTCAACAGGGGCAAGAGATTTCATTTTAAATCTGGAAGGTTCCTGCTCATTAAGGGAGAAGCAAGGCTCTCTCATCTTTGACCACCTTCCCCTGTCCATCACCACTGCCATCGCCCTCCTCATCTTTGCAGGAAAGTATCGTAAGGAATCACGCATGGTCATCTTTATGCGTAGAAGGAGTTGTTTTCTATTTATTGTCTAAGAACGTGTGCCAAACATGACACGTAAATCTGACATCCAGGTCTGGGGTCCTGAGTCCTGGGTTGGGAAAATTAGGAATTAGCAAGCCCGCCTTTTAGAGGGTGCCCCGAAGGGGAACACAAGGGCCAGTTCCCTTTAATATTAGAATAGCGGCCCAATGGCCCTTTGCAGTGACACATGATGGTTTCACTCCGATTCGCAAGGCCCCTCCGTGCAGTCGTTGCACTGTTCTCACGTGAAAATTCAAGTTCTCGAATGGAATGACTCAGGAACCACCCCACCATGGGTTCTGCAGCAGGGTGTAAGAACTATTGTTCATTAGCCGAAAAGTAAATGGGGCAAAATATCATTTTGTTTCTGTAATAAATCGAGTTCACTGAAATTTCCCTTAAACACATGCACTAAAACTAAAATAATTATCACACACACACACACACACACACTATCATAAAATCCAAGATAGCACAGGTGTTAATGGAGAGTTAGTCTAGGTAAATTGTGCATTGTCTTCGGGGCTGGATGGATCCTATGAAAATTGCCAAAAGAACAGAAATGGACACTTTAATACCGTCTAGCTGTCTTAACAGATGGAAGTACAATTAGTTAACATAAAAAAAGATCCAAAACAAAATAAAAAGGAACTTGAATTTCAACTAACTTGGCAGCAGGAATAGGATTTTGTAAAAAATCAATTTAGCACTAATTAAGGAGGGTGAATCCCTTGGTTTTAAATAGATTGCTCACTGTTTATTCTTAAATTCTCTCCTGCTCCAGTCCCCCACCCCCAATCTACCCATAGATGAAACAAACTCTGAAGAATCTGGAAAAAATAGTGTTTTAATAAAGATACGTTAAATGATAAAAGGAGGTAAATATATCCTGAAAGTGAAAACCAAAGTGCAGAGGGGGAAATCTGATTTTACAGAACTGCATTGTAATATAAAACCAGATTTGTATACTTATAAATATAAGTTGTGTGCATTATTCCTCTGCCAGGAAACTACATTAGACACATCTGTATAAAATATATTTCCAATTTAACCAGTCTGGAATGACCACATTCATTTTCTAGTTCACTGCAAGGGTAAGTAACATAATAAGTACAATGTATTCTCTAAATTTAATAATTTAACATGCTTGCTTAGTTAACTTATTATTACCAATGTAACATCTTGAGCTTTGTTTCTTTCTATGTAAAATGCCAAGCACATTGAAGATGCTTGCAAATTTAGAATTAAAATTAATTATCTTCCTCAAACTGAATTGTTGAAACGGGATTTTTTTTTTGCCATGTAAAATAGATTTTTTAAAAATAGAGCTCCATATTTGATAGTTAATCATAAACATACAAACTTCTTTGAAAAATCAAAATGCTCTTCTTCTAAATGGAATAAAATCAAGTTAAACAGAGATCTAAAAATAAGTCTAAGATGTTTATATAGAGAGAAAATCAACTTTAAAAGGAAAATGCATGTTGTAATTAGAAAATAGGTTACGGTTGATGGAACACAGACACTATGGAGTTACTTTTTTATTGTGTAGTTTTTAAATGCAGGAAATATATCCCACAGAGATGTACTATGTCATTTCCAGAGGGGCTCTTTTGGGCTACAGATGAAAAAAACCGATATTTAAATATATGAAATATGCAATACAACATGAAAAACCAAATTAGTTGAAAGCAGGTGTAATTTTCCCCTCCATATCACCTTTCTCAATTTCCATTATTATATCAGAACTCAGTACAAAAGAGAGAAACCCAGACATGCCGAAAGCCATTGGTGTGAGGACAAAAATGGGTATTATTCAATGTTTTCTACAAGTTTACTTATACTTCATACATTTCCAAACCTCTTCTCTCTGACAGAAGAGTCAGATCCTTGTGACTTCAATTTTCACCACATGCAGGTCTTTGCTCAAAGGTCACCTCATCCCAGAGAACTTCCTGGACCGTCTACAAACCGCATCGGCAGCCCCCATGGTACTGCTCCCTCTGACCATGCGGCTTTCTCCTTCTTTTCTGTCTGACTTTTCTCCAGCGGATGTGCTCTTTATTTTTACTAAGTTACTATTTAATTGTCTCTCCCCGTTCGTTATAATCAATATTACAATTCTTTGGCTCAAAAATTTAAGGCACATTAGGAATTTGCATCCATTGTTTCTCTTAAGTTCCTTGTGATTTAAGTTAGATAAACCTTGGCATTTTCTTCTGTATCTTAGAAATCTAAAAACTTCCCTCCTCAACACATTTATCTATCATTCATAGTGTTTTTCCTTTCCCTTAACCCCACCTTTTTTTTTTAATTTTTATTTTCTAGAGCCAAAGCTGGAAGATGATGACTCTTTCTCTTTATATAATTCAAAGGAACTATCATTTGTTACTGGAAAGAACATTTCTTAAAATGTAAAATGACTCGTTTATGACCCAAATAACAAGTGGGCTGCAGTCCACTTTGTAGCGTGTTCCCACTTAGAAATGTGTTTGTGTCCCCAATCCGTGATGCCCACATTCGTATCATAGATTTTTAGATTTCAATATTATTTAGAATTTCCATCCCACTCTTTCTTAATTTCAGAGTAAATCATCATGTAGTAATTAATCTAATTTTAATTCCTGAGTATATAGAGATGGTGATCACACTATTTTGAAATGGAAGCGTGAAAAGCGATGGTTATTTTCAGAATTCCACAAAGCCTCCATCTACAGTTTGTTAATCTAAGGAGACCAGATGTCTTTTTCGGGGTGGCAGAGTCCTGGAAGGATGACTATCCTGGGGAAGGAGGTTGGAAGAGGGCTACACACTTCATTCACATGGGCCACTCGCGGCCCGCAGGTAGATTTCTCCTATTTGCCATTTCCAAGCTGTGTAAATGTTTTGTGGATGCAGGTGTCCGGATACAATGGCTGTCACTGTCTACAGCCCTTCATAGGCTGTCCATAGCGGTGGGTCCCGAGCTGTACAGAGGCAATGAGAATTCCTGGTTTTGGGGCTCAGAGAAAATGACAAGCACCGCAATTAACAAAGGAGCAGCTCCCCGTGAACTGGAGGTTTGCTAGTTACGACAACAGCCGCTCGCATTTGAAAAACTGTGACATTTCTCTGCGTTGTGCTGGCTGTTGAGAGCCTGGTCGGTGTTGTGCGTGTGTTCCCCTTGGACACCATTGTAGCCACAACCTCTCACCCCATGATCGTTGTGCAGACACTGGGGACCCGCGTTCTCCAGTGGGAAAGCCCTGGGAAATCCAACGGCCAGGCCCGCTTTCCTGTGAGTGAAGTTCTTGGGAGGACTGTTGACAAGTAAGTGACGGCCTCAGGTCTTAGTCTGGGTTAAAAGGGAGCAGAACAATCCTGCAACAAGTGTGAACCCCGGGCTGGCGTCTAGCATGTAGGTATGGAGCGTTCATAAACCTCACAGTGCTGCCTTCACGGCGCCGTGGAGATAAATCGAGCGCCAAATCTCAAAGCTCTCAAAACAGGGCCTGGAGGACAGACACTGTCCGTTAGGTGTTAGTTATTAGCAGTGTTACGAAAAGCAGTCATTGTCCCAAAAATTCAAGAGGCAATAGGAAATTTGGTCCCTTTTTTTTTTTTTTTTTACCCAGATGACCATTGGAAAAGCTATCTGTGTCTTGGGAATCCAAAATCTTCCTTCTGCTTTAACTGTAATAGGTACCGGGGATACAGGGATGAAGGCGATGGCCGTGTCTGCTGTCAGAAGACGTTTCTGTCTCCATGGGACATAGGTGTCTAACCAAATATGCATAGAATTATGTAGAGCACAGTAAGTGGTCTGAAGGAGAAGTTTGGGACCCACCAAGGTGGCCTGCGGGGGACCTGGCCAAGACTGAAGGATCAAGGAAGACTTCGTGGCTGAAGTGACCTCTGAGATGCAGAGTGTGAGTGGGGATTTACGAGTCACAGGTGGGTGGGGAGGGGAGGAGTACTCCTGGCAGGGGGAAGGCTTTCATGGGAAGCTTCTGAAGCCGCTGGAAAAATGGAAAGAGGACTCGCAAGGCCAGACAATAATCACCATGGGAATGTGATCAAAACCAAGATTGGAGAGGAAGGTGGGGGCTGAGCAGACAAGGCCAAGTTATGAATTTTGAATTTTGGCTTATGGATAACAAGAAAATATTAAAGAATTTCCAGTAATTCCTATAAAGTACTGGCTCAATCCTAACACTTTGCCATCTGTGTTGTCAACTAAGAGAAATGAAAAGTGCTACTTCTCATAAAATGAAATGAAATGAAATGAAAAGGACTACTACTATTGACATTGAAGAGGGTGTTCCCAGTTAAACATTTTTGGGGCCTATACCTGTGGATAACCCATGAAGGGCTAAACTGGGTAACACAGACTTTATCTGAACGGAGTTGGTCACAAAGCATTAAACCATTTTAGATCTGGAGAATTTAATAAAGCTATTTACACGTCGTTGTCTAGACACACGTAAATGGTTTCAGAAGGATCCAGGCTGCTGGGCTTCAAATCCCATTTCTCCCATTTATTCTTTGTATAAACTTGGGTGAGGTATTTTCTGTTTATCAGTATTCTCTCTGTAAAATCAGAGCAAAAATATTGCTTTAATGATTAAATGATATGCGCCAAGTAACTTGAAGAATTTCTGGCACATAATATGCTTTTAAAAATGTGAAGAGAGACACAATCACATTTTATGGTGTACCTGGGTACTCCGCACTCTATCAGGTCTATTAGAGCATCAATAAGGGTAATTTCTAATTTATAGTAGTTTTACCGGCCTGCAGTGAGACAATATGTATAAAGTGTCTAGCATAGGCATTAGCTCATAATGAAGACTCAATAAATCAGAGAACTTCAGGAAATTACAGAGGAGCTGATCTAAGGACGAGTCGGAGTTTTCTCCGGAGGGTCAAGAAATGAAGGGAGACTCCAGTGCTCACCTGAATCGTTCCAGAAGTTGATGCCTTTAAACATTTTCTCCACATAGTTATTTTAAGAACGTTAATTGAGTTCTTCGTTATGCAATGGGCCGAACACAGGGTTTGGGACATCAGCAAAGTAGGGACATCCAGAAATGGGCAGGGAATGTGTTTTTCTGGAAGGAATTTGATATTAAAAGATTAAAAGACAAATGAAGAGCATTGACCTAGTATGAGGAAAATAAGACCACTGCTAGGCTCACGTCTATATTACACATAACTATGTCTGTATCTTCCATCTCCCTGCATATAGATATTTTATGTTGAATTACCATCCAGGACGCCATAATCTCAAAATCTAAGGGTATCTAGAGATTTTAATCTCGCTCCGGAGGTATGATACAGGCAGATGGAGCACAAAACACCGGACCGAGACATCCAAGTGGCTCAAAGGGAACGTATGCCAGGGTGGTGCTTGTGTAAGGATGATTCACTGTCACGGGAAGTTGTGAGTAGGGTCTCTAGGGCACTTCTTACAAACTTCAAACTTCATGAATACATGTGGTTGTTGTTGTATTCTTTCAACCAGGGCCCAGTAGGAAAAGCAGAAATCACACCAGCTAGGAGAGGTTTTGTGGAGGGATTTGGGTTGGGAGCAGGAGGCTCAGGATGTTAGAAACTAGAAGCTCTGTGGACCTCCCCCGGGATGGGGATGGGGATGGCGATGGGGGATGGGGATGGGGATGGGGATGGGGATGGGAGCATGAGACTGGTGCCTGCTGGAGATGAGACTGCAGAGCAGGACCTGGAGGTGGAGGTGGGACTTCCGTTGCAGAGGGGTTCCTGCTTGGTGGGGGTTGGTATCCCTGATGAGGCACTTGTTGCAGGAATGTGGGAAAAGGTGCTCGGGCCAGAGCACAGGGAAACAGGAAGAAGCACGTGCATCCCAATCTCTCTGCTGTCCGGTACCTCTCAGGTGCTCCCAATTAGCAACACCCAACAGGAACCCAGCTGGCAAGAGAGAAATATAGGCTGCCAAGCTCCAGCCTCACTGGGGAGAATTTAGTAGAATGGATTCGGAACGGAGAAAAACAACAAGTGGAATGCCCAGCAGACCTACTGTGTGCCAGGAGCCATGCTAAAGACACAGCGTGAGGGGCGCCTGGGAGGCTCAGTTGGTCAGGCCTCTCTGGCTCTTGATTTTGACTCAGGTCGTGATCTCAGGGTCATGAAATTGAGGCCCACGTTGGGCTGTGCACTCAGTGCAGGGTCGGCTTGACCCTCTCCCTGCTCCCTCTTGCACGTGTGTGCATGCACGCGCTCTCTCTCTCTCTCTAAAATAGATAAATAAAATGATTAAAGACACAGCTGTGAGTGAAATAAAGCCTCTGCTTTCACAGTGCTTATATTTTTATATTTTCGAAATAATAATAAGGTAAAAAAAATATTATTCTAGGTACCATATGTTCTAGAAGAAAACAAAACCAAGGAGGAGATAGTGACGGGCAAGGAGGGGGAGGGAGGCGGTGTTAGGAAGGTGGCCTGAGGAAAACACAATGGAACAGAGTCGACAAAGATGAGAAGAAACTCTGTGACGAGCTGATGTCATCACATTGTTTGCAGAAGGAAAAGCAGGTGTTTAGACCGAGACCAGAAAGCCGCCTGGCACAGAGAAGGGTGTGAAAATGAAGTCCTGAGACTGGGCGCACAGGCCAGGAAGTTAGGTTTTATTTTACTCCCGGTGACATGGGAAGACATTGGAGAATCCTAAGCAACCAACCTGATTTCTTGTGATAAGAAAATCATTCCATCTGCTTTGTGGGGAATGGACCACAGATAATAAAACTGGCCATAATGGGTTCCATTCACCATGTACTGAATTAAAAAAAAAAAAGGAAGCAACACTTAATCGTTAGTAAATTTCTAATAAAAATGAAATTCTGGCTTCGGTTGAAATACCTGCAGACCTGGCATTCCTGGGGTCACTGCACGGCAGGCGTCTGTCGATGCTAAGTGGCCACTGGCCTTCTGGAAGGGGCAAGCCACCACTGCCCCCTCACCTCATCGTATCCCCGAGAAGCCCAAGTCCTTGGCTGATGTACCTGCCTGAACGCTAAGGCATCTGCGTTTGTGACCTCTGATCATGTTGCCTTGCCCTCAAGCAAAAACTTCCCATCCCACCCCCCATTTCTTTTCCTTCTGGCCTCAGGTGCAGGGAACAGAGTAAAACCCACCTCTGGATTCCTGTCATGCTCCCATCATCGGTGCATCATCGGCGCAGGTGGGGGCCGCCGCTGTGTAGACAGTGGAGGGGAGATGCATGAGCGGGGGCTCCACGTCTTTCCCCTTTTCATCCTCCCACATCCATCCTGGTGGCTCCTGGCTTCAAAGAGTAGATCGTCTTCCAACACCAATTCCCAACAGCCACGGAGAACTCGGGGCGTCCGCTCAGTCTTCTCAGTTTTTTGGTTCAGGTTGGATCTTCGGGGAGAGAGCTAGCAGTCATGCTAGGTCAGGAACTGGAAACAGAACCTGAGAACGTTATGTGTTTCCAGACGTAAAGTCAGCATCCTACAGAGCTGTTTTGACATACGAGCCTGAGGAATGGCTTTTAGTTTTGTTTCATAAAGAATTTTTTTAAGAACTTGGTCTTATGGGGCCCTATTTACTATTAGGTATTTTCCAGCACGCAGGTCTCAATTGACAGAAAATTTTGCTTGTATTTTAGCTTTTACTAATTGATAGAAGAATAGACATGATTAAAAAAGTTTCCTGGGGGGTTCCCGGGGGGCTCAGCTCAGGTCATGATCTCAAGGTCCTGAGATCAAGCCCTACGTAGGCTTCCCGGCTCAACCTGGAGTCTGCTTAAGATTCTTTCCTCGGGATCCCTGGGTGGTGCAGAGGTTTGGCGACTGCCTTTGGCCCAGGGTGTGATCCTGGAGACCCGGGATCGAATCCCACGTCGGGCTCCTGGTGCATGGAGCCTGCTTCTCCCTCTGCCTGTGTCTCTGCCTCTCTCTCTCGCTCTCTCTCTCTCTCTGTATGACTATCGTAAAATAAATTAAAAAAATTAAGATTCTTTTCCTCTCCCTCCACACCTCCTCCAACCACCTCACTTGCACTCTCTCTCTCTCTCTCAAAAAAAAAAATAATAATAATAAAAATAAAAAGATTCTGGCCCTTTTACCATAATGTTCATGTGTTTCAGATTATGATTTAGTCCATACATTCATGTGTTCATGCAAACGCCATATACTTTTTACTAATTTTATAGTTGTCTATAAATTAAATTAAATTAACTTTAATTAATTAACTTTAATTAAATAATGATTAAATAAAAATGGTATTAAATTCCACCTCACAGGGATCCCTGGGTGGCGCAGCGGTTTGGCGCCTGCCTTTGGCCCAGGGCGCGATCCTGGAGACCCGGGATCGAATCCCACATTGGGCTCCCGGTGCATGGAGCCTGCTTCTCCTTCTGCCTATGTCTCTGCCTCTCTCTCTCTCTCTCTCTCTGTATGACTATCGTAAATAAATAAAAAAATTAAGATTCTTTTCCTCTCCCTCTACACCTCCTCCAACCACCCCACTTGCACTCTCTCTCTCTCTCAAAAAAATAATAATAATAAAAATAAAAAAATTCTGGCCCTTCTACCATAATGTTCATGTGTTTCAGATTATGATTTAGTCCATACATTCACGTGTTCATGCAAATGCCATATACTTTTTACTAATTTTATAGTTGTCTATAAATTAAATTAAATTAACTTTAATTAATTAACTTTAATTAAATAATGATTAAATAAAAATGGTATTAAATTCCACCTCACATTAGAAGTATGAAAAACAAAATACTTCAGCAAAAACAATTCATGACTTTATAATTATCCAAATTATATCTTAGACAAAACTCTATGTTACTACAAGTATAAAGAAGTCTGCGGAATTGATCATGGTCATTAACATATTCTAGGTGTAACATAAAAATGGTTGTATATATGAAAATAGTAATGTAGCAAATAATAAAATACATTGCAATTCCATTCTCTTAAACTTTGAGTAATCCTTTTCATTTATTTTGGTGAAATTGATGTTGTCCCCTATTCCCAAATACTTTCTCTAAATAGATTATTGAGAGGAAATGGAATTTGTCTTTAAATATTTTCTATCTAATTTCATATTTGATTCGTCATTCCATGCAATCCCATTGCGTCACTAATGGAATATCAACAAGGGCAATAGTGAGGGAGTCATGATAAGCAGTTTGGTTATCATCTGGCTGTTTCCTTATAGACCAAGGACTTTAATATGGAAAGTCAGAAATGAAAACTGACTTTTTCCCAAAAATAAAAATCTAAAACGATGGTGAAGCCTAAATTCAAGTAACATAACATTTTTGTAATTCTACTGTGGTTTACAATGAAAAATAGGAAAATACAAGCTTCCTCATGGAGGCTTTTGACTTAAGGATTTGGGAAATGTCCATTGAATGATTTGTGCGTACTAGGCGCCCTGCTAAGCCCTAAGAGGATTATTCAGGAAGGTGGATGCTGCCCTCATGAAGCTTACTGTCTTTTGTGAGAGAAACAAGCATTTGACCAAAAGATGATGGGAAAGTAGGAGAGAGAGCTCTCCGTCAGTCTGACGTGGCAGGTAAGGCTTTCACCAGGGAGCTGGCACCGTGCTGAGTTCTGAAGGACTCGGGGTTGACTAGACAGAGTAGTATCTGATAGGGTTAGAGCTGCTCGAGGTTAAGAGAGAATAAGGAGGAGTAAGAGTGAGAAAAAGAGGGGAGTAATGTTGGGGATTGGGTGGGTAGGGGGAGAGGGAGAGGATAAGAGAGACAGAGAGAGACAGAGAGACAGAGATTGGGAGAGAACTGCCTCGTGTAGTTTGAGGCTGCCTTGTCACATGAGAAAGGGGCTGGCCTTCTCCTTGGTGTATTGAAGGGTGGATATTTGTTCTCAGTTGGAGAATTTACTCAAGGCCAATGGCTCCCTTGGAATACTCAGATTCTCTGCCCCTATTAACTCTGAGCAAGAAAATAAGCATCATGACCCTATCCTTGGAACCCCCTTCAAATCTTGTCTTTCCCACTTATGGACTAATATTGCACCTTGCTTGGTGTTGCCGTCCCCCATATCCACCTCCCCCACTGTCATCTTTCTTGGCTCAGTCCTCCCGTGTCCCATTTCCCACCCCTGACAGCCACTTCCGCGTACCCCTGGTTGATGTCCTGGCAGAGCATGGTGTCTTGCTCCATCCCACTCAGGTAGGGACATTTAGCAGAGACTCTTCCACAAGGCAAGTCCCTTAATTCCAAAGCCTTCCACTTTGTTGGAAACACCTGAGACGGTCTGGCAAGTGCGTGCTAGAGGATTTTAGGCAGCAGTCATCACTGGAATGTTCCTGAAACATCCAGCTCCTCTTCTATGTGGTTCTCACCATTATTGTCAGGAAATGTACAATTCTGCAGTCTTATAAACTACTAAAAGTTGAGTAAAAAGTGACCAGACCTTTGTTCGCTGCCTACCCCGTGATGAGGATACCAAGCGAACTTTCTGTAACCTGATTGCACTTAGGCAGGCCGGGGGGAGAGACATGCTAAAATTAGAACCAAAAGTTGGGTGACTCAAAAACACTACCTAAGTTTGTTTGTTTTGATTAAAACATAGCAGTCGCTTTAAAATCAGTTGAAAATCAGAAAAGTAGCAGTGGGGCCTCAATAGTGGTAGGTGCTTAGAAAACAGAAACATACTGTAACCAGCCTACTTCCTTTTTAATCCTTTCTTGGGTATCAGAATTCACATTTTTTTTAAAGAAAGCATAAATAGTCCTTGATTTAAACACACACACACACAATTTTGAAGTCCTTTCTTTCTGAGTAGTAGGACCCTTCCTTTCTCCCCCTATGTCACCCATTGGCTATTCTACTCACCAGCATTTATGCATTGATTATATGTGATTATCTGTGATGAATTTTCATATTTAATGCAGCCTTCACAATAGCGAGTCTGCGCTTGTTGTGCTTGGTCCTGGACGTCCGGTACAATCTTCCAGGGTGAAATTTTAGAACAGGGGTGATGTTTTTGTGTGAGAATAAGTCTAAAAAGTTGGAGCAATGTCTACGGGGATAAGTTGGCTGCCCAAGAACTGGACCTCAAGAATGTTCTAGTGACTGCAAAGGTGACTACAAAAAGTCCATGAAGTCCTGTGACCACTTCAATCCTGGAACCTATGTAGTGCATGGGATAAAAGCAGAGATTTCAGAAACTTATTCTGACACATACTCGGTGTCCTAGGGCCAGAATGCTCAATCCTCCTTAGCCTCAGTTTGGATTTTTGGTCTCAGCCTCATCACCTATATCAGAATCCTAAAGCAATTGTCCTGGTTTAATCAGACCAGGAAAAACAAGGCTTAATCATTTCAGTATTTATAATTCTTTGAGGTGTAAGACTATGTCTAAAAAAAAACCATTAAATTTCTTGGACAAACATGACATCACATAGTTTATAGTCAACTTGTAAAAACCTTGGGAAAAAAATTACCCTTTAGGAAAGTGGTGTCCCAAGGGATGCGTATTACAGAAATGAGGCGGGTATCCTATATCTCCTCAATGTAAAGTGTAATAATCAGTAAGAAAGACGTGTATAATTTGATCCTTCTCCAGAACTACTTGACGTTACAACCAGCACAGCCTTGCAAACTGCTGCTGGTGACTCTCTTGCTTATTTAATAATGCAGGACGATCTTTCAAGACTACTCTCAACAGATCAAATCGCGTGCCCACTCGTGCACCTCTCCTATCACTTGACTCTGCACAAAACCAACTTTAAGAAATGAACTCATTAATGGGCACACACACACAAATTCACGTGCACACGAATTTGGTTTAAAAGCCAAAAAAAAAAAATTAAGACTAGATCTAGGGCTGTCGGATTTTGGCTTGAAATGCAACACAAAATGACCTTGTGACTATAAATGCATAAATGTGTCGCATTCCATACATTTAAACTACTTGGCATTCAATGGAAAACTAAATTCTGCAGTATTCCAGATCCTTCTTCTAGTTGTCTTATAAATGCTAACAGACAGGACGTTCAAGAATAGCATGTGTGTACTCAGACTATTTCCCTGGTTTTTTCATTTTGCTCGTGTTCAAAGATGACTGCTTTGGGGCCCCTGGGGGGCTCAGTTGGTTAAGCATCTGCCTTCCACTGAGGTCATGATCCCAAACTCCAGGGATGGAGCCCCCGTCAGCTTCTGGCTCCCTGCGCAGTGGGGAGCCCGCTTCGCCCTCTCCCTCTGCCCTCCCCCCGACTCATGCTTTCTCTCTCTCTCTCTCTGAAACAAATAAAATCTTTGAAAACAAACAAACAACAAGATAGATGCTTTAGAATAAAACTCAGCATACAAAAAAGAGGCTTTTCCTAGACATTCAAACGACTCAGAGGGCCATGAGAAATCTCGAAACTGCCTCCACAGCAATTTCTGGGCAACCCTTTGAAGACCATAAACATGTATTGGTATTTCCCACATAACCCAAAGGCTAGTATTTACCATCAGTTAACAAGAAAAGACCCCAAACCACATATTATATTTTATAACTTTTCAATGTTCGCTATAAATGAGAAGCAGAGTTCTATTTCATGCAAGAATGGTGTGTGCCCAAGCTCAACCCTTGCCAGAATTTGAAGGCTAGATTGGCTGGAGCACAAATCTGCCTTCTGCTTTCTTTTCTATTAAACCAAAGATTAAATGAATAGGTGCAATTGTAAATGCTGTCAACAGTATTTGCGCTGTATTTTTAAGATACAGTAGCACTGTCATTTGAGTGATTTATCTTCTAATTATTTGTCAAAACGATGTGATTGAATATCATGCTCCATGATGGGTTTCATGTAAATAGCCTAATTAGCCCCATTCTGGCTCCAAAGGGCATCTCCACGGAGCTTCTGGATTCGGAAGGGAGACAACGCTTTCCCTTTTGCTTCTTAATAAAAAGGCGACTTCCTTCTCTTTCAGCCTCCGTGAGATTTATGGGCTTTCACTTCCAGCCCATGGGGTAGAAGACCAGACGTGCCCGCGTTTACTCTTCAAAGTCATCATGCATCCTCTGCCCTCACTGCCTCGCCCTCCAGGAAGCCATCCGTGCAATCACCTAACTCCGTGTCAACATTTGGAAGTGGCTTCCACCTTTCAGGTCACTGGAATGGTGTCATTTCAGTCAGTTACCTATTTGGAATATTATTTAGCTGTATGGAGAAAATACTCTTGCTGCACGGTCACAAAATAATTATTTTGCCTTTGATGTAATGAATATATCTAAGTTTGCACAAGTTCCTCCTCAAGCATTTATTTATTTTCTCCCATAGTAGGGACAGGGACGGGGTGGTGATGGTAGAGAGTTGCCTGAGTCGAGTTTCATGAGAAACAGGCCCATATAATCTGTGGCCTTGGACACGTCCATGAATTATTTTGAGGGACCTGGTGTAGATCTGTCGAGTCAAGCAAGACAGTGTCATGAAGACTTGCTAGTGGGGCTTCATATGCTGTCAGACTGACGTCTTTAAACCTATCAGTTACGCATTCTCCTCTTAGCTTGTGAACTCATTTAAAAATTGGGTTTTAATTCAAAATATATTCCTATCACACAGAAGGATTATTATAATGTTTCTCTACTCCTCCATAGACTTGAACAAATCAAAAAGACCAAAAGTCACTAAGCCACAAAGGGAGAGGCAGACGGTAGCCCTCCCACAGAATCCTCCCCCCTCCCACTCTGGTGTCCGTCTCTCCATTCGAAGCCAGGGGTTCTTATTAGATATATTTTAACTGTTATTTTAGGGCAGGCCAAATCTCTCAGACAGGCTTAACGCTGCAGTTTGAAAAATGAGTTAACTCACCCATTTATTTGAATAATTTAGGCACCTTTATTCTGAGTCTGTTTTAATCTAAATTGCCTCCAGCTAAAAGTTGGCTTATCTCTGCATAAAACCAATTATCAGGGCCCCAAACCCAAGAATCTTTTTTTTTTCTTTTTAAGATTTTATTTATTTATTTGACACAGACAGAGAAAGAGCACAAGCAAGGGGAGCAGCATCTAGAGGGAGAGGGGGAAGCAGGCTCCCTGCTGACCCCAGAAACCCTGGGATCATGACTTGAGCCCCGAGCTGAAGGCAGACGCTTAACTGACTGAGCCACCCAGGCACCCACCCAAGAATCTTGATAACTTTTTTTTTTTCCAAGTCACCCCGAGTGGGGGACAATCTCAGCAAAAAGATCCCTTTGCAGTGCAAATGTTAAGTTTCTGGATGGGGCAAGAGCAATGTAAACAAAACAATAGAAAAGGAAAATACCGATGAAATCTTTGGGCTTCACCATCCTTTGGAGGGCTTTGAGAGGGAGCAGGACTTATTCCAGTTCAGCAGGAATTTGTTTGTTCTGCTTATCTCTGGTCAGAACTAATAGTCTTAATGGTCTTGGAGAGCCTTAACTGGCCCTGGGTGGATGTGGCCATTTGCAGATTAATTATACCTTTTTGCAAACGACCATATTTCCACATATCGTTTGTAACATGTACACTGTGGGTTGTTACAAGATTCGCAGTCGAGTGAAATAAATGCCATCCACTTTTAAATCCTCCAAGCATATTGTCATAGCATCAAGCAAACATATGTGAATGCCTTTTCAAGTTTGCTACTCATTGACAGATATCTTTGGGTATCCATGGGCAGCACAGGCAAAAATCACAGATTAAAATGAACCATAATTCCAGATTTTCATGACATTCTCCTCAATTTGAAATTTCACAAAGTTTAAACAAATGAATACAAAGAAATGGAAAATACAGCGAAATTCTGAACCGAGGAAACAGATTGAAAGGATGAGAACATTTTGTTTTCATGTAGTTAAACATACATAATTGGTTCTTGAAGTGAAGGATCCAATAGCTGCATGGTCCTTGGGTCCTATTGCTCTGAAACTGCTAACAATTCTACCCTTAATGAAGTGATGAGAAAAAACAAAAACCAAACCAGTATTAAAAAAAAATGGTTCAAGCTCTTGACAACTCATTTTATTTATTTGGGGAGCTTTAAAAATTCTACTAGTACCTGAGCCCCAACAGGTACCAATGAAATAGAATAAATGGGGTCCAGAATTTGGTTTTAAAAGCTGCCCCAGTGATTCTAGTGTTCAACCAGGGTTGAGAACCAAAATTTTAGACCAGTGTTTTTTATATATTAGCTTTTCTTAGGTCACTTGGAAGGCAGGTTAAAATATCAACTGTTGGGCATCGACCCTAGAGTTTTTGACTCAATAGGTCTTTGATAGGGCCCAAGAATTTGTATTTTTAACAAGCTCCCTGGTGATGCTAAATGCTGCTATTTCTGCTGTTCTAAACATCACATTTTGAGAATCACTATTATACATAAAGACCCAGCATATACATAGTACCTGCATATAGTAATCAAATATATTTTGGTTAGTTGGGAACCACCGCCCCCCCCCCAAAAAAAAAGCAGATGTAACAGGATGTACATACAACTTTAAATTATGAGTCTTTTGTTATTATAATAACTGGATGCTTTACAGTATTGAACAGAGGATGCGTTTGTCTACTTAGAGTGAATTTATTCTTATTTAAGAATGATCAAAGAGTCATGAGATAATCTGAATTGTCTTCCAGAAAAAAGGAAGAACTTTCTCCACTTCCTCAATTTTAAGGTACCATAAGGAAAACACATTGCTTTATAATTTTATTCCGAGTTCTGTTTGTGCAACACGCTGATCACACAAACATAAATTTAATAATAAAATTTGATAATAATACAGAAAGAATGTGTGAATTCACTAAATGGAAATCTGACATTAAGTTTTCCTAAGTCAAGGAGCATAAACAGGAGTATCAGTGGTCACTTCAATCAGTGATTCTCAAGTTTGGGCTTTTTTTTTTTTTTCCCTTCTTTGATGGTGGGATTCTCAGGCATACTGTCCCCATCTGATGTTCAAGATGTTGAGCTGTTTGGGGTTTAAATTGCCCTTGCAAATCAATTCCAGAATAATTCTCAAGGGTCTCTGATTGGCCCAAGTCACTCATTCCTGTACCAATTATTATTAAACACGATGCTCTCCATAGCCAGGCCTGGGTCCCTCCATTGAGGGAAGGGTTTAGCCCTAATTGAGTCATAAGGAAAAAGAAATTCTTTTAACAGCATCATGGAGAAGCAAAAGGTCTCAGGATAGATTAAAAAAATCTATCATCTATCTATCTATCTATCTATCTATCATCTATCTATCTATCTATATCATCTATCTATCATCACTGCGGTCCACGCTATGTTAGTATTTAGTAATTACTCAATAAAATTGAATGGATAAGTGAGTCTTTTAAAGTATTTCTTCTTTAGTTGCAGTAAATTGCTCCCAGATCTTTTTTATGACAGTCTCATGGTAATGTTGAATCTCAGGTTTTTAATATCTTACATTGCAAAAACATTTCAGTAATTAGTATGTAGGATTAAGCCATAGAGACTTCCCAAGGGTGCCTCATAAATCTACTGGAAATCTTAATTTGCTTAATCTCTCCAGCACACTTCTACTTGCATTCTTTTCAAAGATGTGTAACATTATACATACTTTTTAAAATGGCAGTTAAAGACAGAATTTTACAGGCTTCCCAATCTGGGAAGGGATTGGGGGCAGAGACAGAAGGTGATTTCATAGATTATTTCATAGATTATTGTTCCTTGTGTAAAACTGTGACATGATGGAGGCTCCATTTATAATGAGAACTACTGGCATGAAGAAACTGGAAAGAGTTTGAGCAAGAACAAGTTGGGGTTATTTGGAAGTCTTTGCAAACACATGACTTTTTCTCAGTAGTTAACAAATTCTTCTTTGTAAACTTCTTGGTTATTCTCTGCTGGATAGATCGGAGCTTGCATATAGTTCTTCAATTCTCTACCAGCAGTATATAGTATAGTATATACTGCTGGTAGAGAATCATGACCATGTTTTCCATCAGCCACTCTGAAAATTGGATTAGTGATGTAATTAAAGATTTGAAGCTTGAACTTATATTCTAACTGTAACATTCAGATGGGAGGAATGATCCTTAACTGTATGTAAATAGAGCAAAATAAATTTTGCTCTCAGGAGTGTATGTACATGTGTGTTACTTTCTGAATTTTGGGGGCTTAGCTTGACTTGGTTTAGGTGGCTGGGAATGGAATGATGGCTAAAAGTGGTAGGACTGGTACTGAGAATAATTATTTTACTTCTGATTATAGAATCAGAGCTACTCTCACAAAATACCATAGTTGGGGTGATTTGAACAATAGAATTTTGTTTTCTCATGATTCCGGAGCCTGGAAGATCAAGGTGTGGCCAAGTTTGATTTCTCTGTAGGCTTTTCCTTGGCTGCTCTCTCACTGTGTGTGCACATGGCTGCTCACATGGTATCTGGGTCATGTCTATACTAGTTTCTTTGTACAGGGCACTAGTCATAGTAGATTAGAGACCACGTCTATGATAGCTCAAGCACTTCAGTAAGGGACCTATCTCCAGGCTGAGGTTCTGGGATGTGGGGGAGGATATTAACATATGAATTTTGGAAGGATACAATTCAGCCCATAACACTTTCTAATTCATATGTATTTCTAAAGATTTTTTTTATTTATTAATTGAAAGAGAGAGAGAATGAGCAGGAGGAGGAGCAGAGGGAGAGGGAGAAGCAGACTCCCCACTGAGCAGGGAGCCTGACACGGAGCAACCCAGGACCCAGGACCCCAAGATCGTGATCTGAGCCAAAGGCAGACACTTCACCTACTGAGCCCCCCAGGTGCTGCAACACTTTCTAATTTCTAATGAACCCAGTTTTGATGGGTTCTAGACAAAGCTCCTTGTACTTGTTTCAGAGATGATATGCAGCAGATTAGCATCATATTTTTACTGAAGAACAAACTCAGGCTTCAGAAGTGAAGATCGTGTCCAAAGTCACAGGATGAGCAAGGACCTCAACCTCCCTTAGAATCCAGGGTATTCTTGGGACGCTTGGTTGGCTCAACGGTTGAGTATCTGCCTTTGGCTCAGGGCCTGATCCCAGGTCCTGGGATCGAGTCCTGCATGGGGCTCCCTATGGGGAGCTTGCTTCTCTCTCTGTGTCTCTCATGAATAAATAAATAAAATACATATATATATATAAAAAGAATCCAGGGTTTTCTGTAACTGTTCTTTCTACTCCATGACCATGCCACTTTTTAACATTTTATCAAAACTAAGGAGACCGACAATACAGCACTGAAATGGAAAATAAGGAGGAACAAGAATTGGGTAGGACCGAAGAAATGCTGCCACACAGAAGGCCACGTCGGATAAGAACAGCACGAGATACAGATGGGTCTGTGCCCAGCGAACCGAGTCCTGGACAAGGAGAGCACTGTCTTTTCGCATGACTGAGTGCACTGGGTCCTATTTGACTAAGGAAACATTATTTATTTTTATTGATTTTATGAGATTTTATTGATTTTAGAAGACTTCAAGAATTGGTCGATAGTTCCAATGTGGTTAATTTACTACAACTCTCTTGGCCAAAAAACCCACAAAAATCGAATTCGAAAGCTTGGTCACATCCCAGATCACCGAATTAATCAATATTTAATTGTGTCTTTATGATTAGCACCATCTCTTTGGTCTAGTACATTTAAAAATGACAGTAAAAATGAATATGGAAAGAAGAGAGGTCCCCGATTGCTCTCGGTTCACATATGGGCTGCTATATTATTCATAACACATTTTAGGCTCTGCTTAATTTAATGCGTTCTCTGTGTACACTTGCTAGATAAAAAGTGATATCTTGAAAAAGCGGAAGTTCAGATTTACTAAGTAGTGTGTAGGACAGCAAGCGGAAACCATTACAGGTGGGGACTGAAGAACCTTCTCTTTCTGTGTTTTTCATATTAAAATTCCTAAAACTCAGGAAACTTGGATAATCAAACACGAAAGAAGATGAATCGGATGAGATCAGATTGCTTTCAGCTGACTTCTTTGTTGTTGTTCTCGGAGGAGATACGCCGGCCAAAGAAATTGGGGGAGCTGTTAGTATTTTCTCCTTAGTTCATCTCTAGTTTTTAGGAATATAACACATTTGCAAGGAGGGATGAATCCTGGCTTTGGCGCAATAAAGAATAGTCACATCAAGCAGGAAGATCATGAGAAATTCAGATATAAATTCTGAAGCAGGTCAAGGGGTAAATGATAGACTCCAAGCTTAGACATTAAATCTTCAGCTTCTACGCCGGCTGCCAGAAGGACGGAGCAGGTTATGAAGCAGAGGCCCGAAAGGACCCACGGTCCTTGCTGCAATCAGAGAGGGCGAGGACAGTAATTAGGTGCCTAGGTCTGGGCTCCACAGCCTTCAGACACGAATCCACGCGGGTTTCCACGCAGGCAAATAGCAGATCCCTGGGAACCCCTCCCTGTGTGTTCGGCTCCACGCAGCTCTTTAGCCACATATACAGATAAATATGCCCAGACAAGCGAACTGAAGATGACCCCCTACCTCCGGCTGCCGCAGGTTTGGAACTCAAGCACTCATGCCCACAGGTTGCAGCATTTTTCTCACTGTGTTATTGAGATTGGGAGTTGGTCCAAAGCATGAGCAGGGAAGGACTGAATTACTGCAACATGATCTACTCAGAGATATTCCTGAGGCCACCCAGAAGCTCCCGCTCACACAGGCGTCAACCCCCGGAGGAGCCCAGCTGGTCCCGAGTGGCTGGTGTGGGCCGGGCACCCACCCTGGCTCCCTTCTCCCGTCTCAGGACAATGTGAGGCTTGGGCACCAGGAGGACCCCCTGCAGGCGGGCGTGCTGGGCTAGCACCCCGGGGTCTGAGTTGGGGGAGCACGCAGACTTAGTGGCTCATCTTGGCACACCCCTGTGTTTCATTCTCCTCCCTTGAAAAAACCATTCGGTGATCTGAGGTCTGATTTTCTTCTTTTTTTTTTTTTTCCACATATGATATTCCATTTTTTCCCTCCCCCTTTCTCTGTCTCTCACACAGGCTTTTTGCAACGATCAGATTCCTAATGAGAATGTAAGCCAGAGCACTCAGAAAGGGATCTTTCTCACCAACCACTCCTACATTAGAACCACATGAAATAACACTCGTGCACAGACGGTGAAGACCATTTAGTAGGATGTGCAGGGCTGGGGACGGCTGGGCTCATTCCCTGACCGGTTGAGATGATTTAGCGATTCCACTGCACCTTGAGTGTTGCTTCTTTGGGCTTGTTTCATGGGGTTGAACTCATTAGTTTTGTCAGTTGCTTTGGAAGTATGTGCACGAAACCTGTTTTACATTGTGGGCAGACCTCAGGAAACAGTCCTTCGTGACTCGTATTTGGAAAACAGTTTTGAAGATTTAACACGAAATGTGTGCCGTATTTCCTTAACATGATAATGATTAATCTGAAAATAAACATGGATTTTTATAGGTGCGCTCTTTCCCATAAGTTTAATGTAACTAACAGCAATAGGCCTTCCTTACCTTTTTCTCTCTCCTTCTTCATTCTCTCAAATATCATCGGGCTTTCATTCAATGATTTAGAGGAAATGTGAGCTTGGTTGGCTTGTAAAATAGGTTTTCATTTTGAAATAGAGTTGATCAACGGAATTTTTAAAAACCCAACTGTTTAAAAATATATATGCATATATAGTAACCTAATCAGCAACATGATATTTTAGTGATTTAAAAAATGGACTTGATATAAGCTATAAAAGTTCCTTGGGGATGTAGCTACTACTGTTATGAATATGACTTAACTTATAGCACATCCTCATCTTTTCAAGGATTTTACCCTCTCTCTTGATTTGAACTCATGCTATAAAAGAAGAAACGAGGCATAGTGGAAAGAACTGAAGGTTTGGAATTTAGCAGTCCTGAAAAAATTAGGTTTGGGATGCCCGGGTGGTTCAGTGGTTGAGCGTCTGCCTTCGGCTCAGGTTGTGATCCTGGGGTCCTGGGATCTAGTCCCACGTTGGGCTCCCTGCATGGAGCCTGCTTCTCCCTCCTCCTGTGTCTCTGCCTCTCTCTGCCTCTCATGAATAAATGCATAAAATCGTTTTTTTAAAAAAAGTGATTAAGCTCACTTAACTATACTTTCCTAATTGGAAAAAAATGGAGATAACTTGAACTTTTTTTTTAATATTTTATTTATTCATTTGAGAGAAAGGGAGAGAGCATGGCAAGGGGGAGCGGCAGAGGGAGAAGCAGACTCCCCCTGCACTGAGGTGGGAGCTGGATGTGGGGTTCCCTATGGGACTTGATCCCAAGACTCCGAGATCATGACCTGAGCAAAGGCAGACCCTTAACCATCTGAGCCACTCAGGTGCCTCTGCCTTGAATTGTGTTTAATGACTTACCTGTCACCTCTACATAGTTACCACCTGTGTAAGTGCGTGTGCCCGGGTCTGCATGCATATGTATGTAGTAGAAGATTGAATTGAAGATCTATCTTTTTAGCAAATTCTGAGTATATAATGCAGTATTGTTAACTAGCACTGCCATGCTTTACATTAGAATCCCAGAACTTATTTACCCTACAATGGAAAGTTAGACCCTATGACCAGTATCTCCTTGATTTACCAACCTGACCCCACCCTCCATTCTACTGTTTCTTTTTTTAAATTATTTTATTCATTTATTTATTTATTTATAGTTTTATTCTTATTTTTTTCTACTGTTTCTATGGATTTAACTTTCTTAGATTCCACATCGACGTGAGATCATGCAGTACGTGCCTTTCTGTGTCTAGGTTATTTCCCTTAGCCTAATGTCCTCCAGGTTCATTCACTGTTGTTGCAAATGGCAGACTTTCCTTCTTTTTTTAAGGCTGAATAATGTTCCGTTCTGTGTATATATCATTTTTTTAATCCATTCATCTGATAATGGGCACTCAGATGGTTTCCAGACTTTGACTAACGTGCATAATGCTGAATTTGACCACAGGAGTGCAGAATGTCTCCCAGATACAGATTTCATTTCCTCTGGATCTATAACCGAAAGCACCGTTATCTGTGCTTGGTGGTCTTTCGCCGCTGCACTCTGACTAAAGAGGATAGAGGCCACTAGCTTATGAGGCCGGCAGCAGCAAAACCTATTTGCAGGGTGGACAATTATCCTCCTTTCACAGGGCTGCTGGCCTTGTCTTCGAGCAGTAAAGGGACAAAGATAAGCATTAACTTTCCAAGATGACTTAAGAAAAATCTAAAGTCACTTTCAAAAGAAAAACAAAGTAAAAAGTTTCAAAAAGATGTCAGAAATAATATTTAAACATTGATAAGGCTATTATTTTCTTATTTTATTCATGACACATTTTGTGAACACATCTAATGAGCGTACATTGACTCACCATTCTCCATTCATTACCAGGATTTATTGACCCTAGAAATTAATATTGACTGGGGCAAAATAGCCACTGACTTTTCTCGCAGGTCAATAAATCTGGTGATGGAGGAACACCAAACCAGGAGTCAGTACATTTTTTTTCTTGGTAGTTGTTTTTTTGCTTGGCTCTAGAAAGAATGTCACTGCAGCTGCCTGCTTCCAGTGGGCCTATCATGTTTTTAAAAAATTTAGTAGCTGGCCATTTAGAATCTGTTTCCAATTTACATTGTGCACTAATAGGCCTTGAATATAAAATTTCCTTCAGATGCATTAATATGTGTAGGTATAATGAAGTCAAAGCATATTTATCATAGTTAAATTTCATAAATAATGCCAGAAGAAAGAAAAAAAAGAAAAAGAATGGTAAATTTAATACAGGTGGCAAAAACCTAGAAATTTTACACAATTTAATTATGCATTTCAAAGAATATACCTGAGATGGAGTCAAGTCATTCCATCTTCCTGGATTTCGGTTCTTTCTTCTGTAAAATGAAGTGTTTGAATTTGTCGTTGAGGTCTCCGTCAGTAATAAGATCCGCCAAGAAACAATGCAGGCTTTTCAAAAGATAGAAATTGTGCATATGGGTTGTTCTCTCAACCTGAACCCCATGGAGAAACTATTCAGGATTCGGGAAGAAGAAATAACAAGGAAATGTGGCACATCTCTCTCTATACATCTATACATGTATATTTTTTTTCAGAAGCATTTCTTTGTATAAAAATGGAATTGGGAGCTCCTTCATTTGCAGAAAGAATAGAGTGATAAAAGTATATGATCTGAAGTTCAAGGATCTGATTTTGGAGCTTACATCTGTCCTGAAGATGTGTGTTTGGGTGTGTGCAAATCCATGTGTGTGGGTGCATGTGTAAGAATTACATTGAAATTAATGTGCACCTTCTGTGTATGGGTCATTTCTCAAGTACTTGGTCCTTGTGACACCTTGCAACATCACATGTTTCTCATGGAGAGAGACCATGTTCAGAGAAATCAAGTGGCCCATCCAGAGTGAATAGCTGGGCTGTCATTTGAATTTGTGCTGCTCTTACTTCAAAGATGATGCTCTGGATGGTTGCTTCACTGAACTCCTGTTCCCTCTGCTGCAAACCAAGCTGCAGACCAAGGAGAAAAGGTGTTGGAAGACCATACTGCCTGCATTGCCTGCAGAGTCCAACATCAGTGTTGACAATGACTGGTGATTATGGTGATGATCATCTTACCTCGGGACTACCGTTTAGAAAATATTTTCCAACAGCAGGCCATCATGAGTAACACAAAATTGTAAGTATATCTAGAACCCAAGTAGGTCTCAAAAAATGCTTCGGGAATCCTTCCAGCAAAAATGTCAAGTATGTGGAATGTGTAGAGAACGATGGGTTCTTTTCCCTGTCCCTCACTTAGTGGGACCCATCTTCTGTTCCTACCTAGATGCCCAGGCCTTTCCAGCTCCCAGATTACTCTAACATCCACTCAGGCATACATTTACAACAGGAAGGCAGCAGACCAGCAGTCCATGGTATGGGTTTTGCACTCAGAAAGACTTGGGTTCAAATCCCAATGTTGCTGCTTATCAGCTCTTAAATTTAAGAAATAATGTACTAAAAAAAAAATAAAGAAAGAAAGAAAGAAGAAGAAAGAAAGAAAGAAATCATGTACTGAGGCACCAGTCTCCTTCCCTGCATAATGGGGGTGATGATAAGACTGACCACATCTGGTCTTTGAGAGGATATGTCAGGCCATGACACATGAAGCATAATGAGCGGTGTTTGGGTCACCCCAGTTCCTAAGAAATGTTGGGAACCATTGCAGTAGTGCCTCCCTATGCACAGGTTTATTTTCCATGGTTTCGGTTACTTGTGGTCAACCACAGTCTGGAAGCAGATGATCGTCTTTCTGAACTATGGTGAGAAGGTCCCTAGTTGTCTCATGCAGCGTCACATGCCTACATCATTTACCTCCCCTTATCTCGTCATGCAGTCATGCAGGTATCTTCTCTCACATCATTACAACAAGAAGAGTGAGTTCAGTACAATAAAATATTTTGAGAGAAAGAACAAAATCACATTCACATGACTTTTATTGTGGTGTATTTTATTAAATGTTCTATTTTTATTATTGTTAGTCTCTTACTGTGCCTAATTTATAAATTAAACTTTATCATAGGTCTGTATTCACAGGAAAAAAAACACATAGTATGTATAGAGGTTGCTACTATTCAGGATTTTAGGCATCCACTGGGGGTCTTGGAATTATTTCCTTCATGGAAAGGGGGCACTTTCCCCTTAACAGCTTAAAAAAGTCGCCCAATCATTTTAAGGGGCAGAGTCTTCACAGATGATCAAATTCAAGACATGAAGAGAAATCTCACAGAGGAAGACATAGACGTGGCCAACAAGCACATGGGAAATGCTCGCATCACTGGCCATCAGGGAAATACAAATCAAAACCACCATGAGATCCCACCTCACACCAGTGAGAATGGGGAAAATTAACAAGGCAGGAAACCACAGATGTTGGAGAGGATGCGGAGAAAGGGGAACCCTCCTGCACTGTTGGTGGGAATGTGGACTGGTGCAGCCACTCTGGAAAACTGTGTGGAGGTTCCTCAAAGAGTTAAAAATAGACCTGCCCTACGACCCAGCAATTGAACTGTTGGGGATTGACCCCAAAGATACAGATGCAGTGAAATGCCGGGACACCTGCACCCCGATGTTTCTAGCAGCCATGTCCACAGTAGCCAAACTGTGGAAGGAGCCTCGGTGTCCATCGAAAGATGAATGGATAAAGAAGATGTGGTCTATGTATACAATGGAATATTCCTCAGCCATTAGAAACGACAAATACCCACCATTTGCTTCAACGTGGATGGAACTGGAGGGTATTATGCTGAGTGAAGTAAGTCAATCGGAGAAGGACAAACATTATATGTTCTCATTCATTTGGGGAATATAAAAAATAGTGAAAGGGATAAAGGGGAAAGGAGAAAAAAATAAATGGGAAATATCAGAAAGGGAGAGACAGAACATGAAAGACTCCTAACTCTGGGAAACGAACTAGGGGTGGTGGAAGGGGAGGTGGGGGGGTGGGGGTGACTGGGTGAAGGGCACTGAGGGGAGCACTTGACGGGATGAGCACTGGGTGTTATTCTGTACGTTGACATATTGAACACCAATAAAAAATAAATTTATTTAAAAAATTTAGAAATTCACATGTAACATTAAAAAAAATTTTAAAAATCAAGTTTAAAGGCAGAGTTGAATTATATAATATTAATGTAAGATGATATATGATGCTTTTTCTCCTTCCCAGCAATGGTTCCTCATAGATACTACTGTCTAGAAGCAACGTTTGCTCTGGTTCTGATGATTTGTCTTTCATATTGGTACCAATAAAAAGCTACCAAGACCAAAAAGAGAATTGAGCCCTCTACCTGGCTGTATCATCTTTGCAAAATTACTTATCTTGAGATCTTTTCCGTAACTGGGACCCTCCCTGAGGTCCCTGGCCATGCACAAGTCTGAGACTCCTTGTCTTTACAATGGCCAGACTGGTATTGAGGCGCTGTGGCCAGAAAGTCACAAGATATAGGGGGACGGACAGCGGTCTGGGAAGTCTGGTGCTGGTCCTGGCTCTATGAGTAGGCCTGTGGGGCCATGAGTGAAGGATTTAACTCGCAATGACCTCACATTCCTCATCTGTGAATTGGGCAACGACCACGACGATGTTACAGGAGTGTTTCGGGAAGGGAATGATATCTTCTAATCACTGATCCATGTCGGGGCTACATATAGGAGCTTGCCTTCCTTCTTCCTCCATCCCTTTTTATCTTCTCAATGTCTTAGTTCCTCCCCTCCTCCCCTTCCTCCCTTTTCCTTCCCTGCCAACTGCCAGGCATCTTCAGAGTATCAGCTTCCCCTTCCATAACATCTCAAAAGACCCTTTACTTCCTATGGTGGAGCACTTATCAGGGGGTAATGTGACTGCTTGTTTAACTGCCTGGCTATACAAGTTCTATTAGGACAAGACTTCTACTTCGGTTGCTGAATTGTCTATCACAGCCCCCCAGCATAGTGCCTGACGCTAGCAGATAATCAGCTGCTATCTTTGCCATGGTCTGTGAGGGACACTGGAGAAAAATAGTGAATAAGACCCCAAAACCAGTCTTCAAGAGCTCACATTTTTCTGACTACAGACAGCATCACTGAGTGATTCTTTAGTCAATCATTGACTCACTCCACAGTCATTTCATGAGTATCTACCACGTGCCTGGTGTCACCTGAGGACTCAGAGGTGGACAATACAGATGCCCTCTTGTC
Source organism: Nyctereutes procyonoides (assembly GCF_905146905.1). Taxonomy (NCBI): domain Eukaryota; kingdom Metazoa; phylum Chordata; class Mammalia; order Carnivora; family Canidae; genus Nyctereutes; species Nyctereutes procyonoides. Next base: position 2,381,719 of record NW_026575047.1, on the reverse strand, counting down.
TCTCAGGGATTCATATTCTAGTGAGTGGGGACTGACTGTGAGCAAAGACACGAACAAGATGGCCCCAGACAATTGCTTTGAAAATGACTTAATAGAATGAGAGATCGACAATGGTGGTGTGTAGAGGTTATTTTAGATCATGTGCCCCAGGAAAGCCTCTCTGAGGAGGTGGTGATGTTCTCACCTGAGAACCAATGACAAGCTGGGGCAGCACAGAATGCCATAAGGGAAGTCCATTCCCTGCAGGGGGGATCCATGTACAAGAGTCTCAAGTTCGGTGGAAGCTTGGATTGGTTGAGGTAAAAGGAAGGAGGAGGCCTGTGTGTCTGGGTGTGGCTGGGAGGGGTGGGGTCAAACAGGCCAGCAAAGACCTTGCAATGTAGAGCCCCTGGATGTATCTATCTCCTGGTTGCATTCTCGGTGCTCAACGAAACACTGTGGATATGCTCCACAAGCAGCCAGCCCAATGCTTTAAACTCAGGGAGGACTAGAGAAAACCTTGAAATGCATGAGACCTCTGCAGAACACAACAAGAAGGAAACAAATACACACATGCAGCTCAAAGAGCAGGAAGAAAAGAAAACCCTAAAAATACACAGGAGATTCCATTTCCGTAAATGAATTGTTTTAACAAAAGAAATGTTTGCGAATGCCTGCTTTCCATACTCGGTGGGATATCTCTTCTGTGAAATGAAGGCAGGTGACAGTGACGGGGGTGGGGGTTGGGGGGGAGGAAGAAAGTCAGCTCCTGGCTTAACTCTGGGAGCAAATGTCCTGTACTGTTCACTCCTGGAAAACAATGGAAGGACGCAGATGAGAAGGGACTGAAATTCCACATCCCACAATTTTATAGGAGAAAATAGTTGCCATCGGAAGATTTTCTTAGGCAACAAATCTAGAGAGGGAAGGAAACACAGTTTTGTCTGCTCTTTTGTTTATAAACAGGTCTCTGTCTTAAAGTGTGTGTGTGTGTGTGTGTGTGTGTGTGTGTGTGTTAATTAATTTGTGTACTGTTTTCCAGAAGGGGAAAATGCTGGTGCTGACACCTTGCTCCTTCATTCCTTTCCCAGAACTCCCACATTTTTTACTGATGGTGTCATTAGGGAATGCCAGGGAAAAAGCTTAGTGCTTTCTGCGAAAATTGTTTCACTAAGGGGAAGCAAGACAGCTAAGTGATAAGATAATTTAAATGGCAGCAGGAAAGACGCTAAAGTGGCTGAGGGTATAAATGACAGAAAGAACAGAAATGAGAGGTTTGGAAGATGTGGTATGGGCATCTGCTCAGGGGACCGTGGGAAAGGACATGCAGAGCGTGGCCCTCGTTTGCATTTTTCTATCAGAACAGAAACTTCTTGTGGTTGGAAATAGAGAAGACAGCCATTGAAAAATAATCTTTCAAATAAAAAGGAATGCAGAAGGACTTTTTAGAGGGAAGGGGAAAAAGACAAAGCATTTACTGGGTCCCTAGCCTGGGCCAGTTACTGTGACGAGGACTTTGTGATTTTATTTATTCTTCACTCAACCCAATAAGCATCACTATTTGCTGTTAATAAAGGAAGAAACTGGAAGCTCCAAAAGTACAAGACGGTCATTTGAATATCATCTTGCTGCGTGCAGCAAACCCTTGAGCTAGGTTTCTTTGGCTCTAATTTCCAGGCCATGTCTGTGCGCTATTGCAATTCTTCCTTAAATGCAATAATGTGGGGAGCTCAAGCTAGGGAGTTGTAATCATGAGAAACCAATACCATAAAAGATGGTTACCTTTTTTTCAGATTTCCTTTATTTATTCATGAGAGACACACAGAGAGAGGCAGAGACACAGGCAGAGGGGGAAGCAGGACCCCACGAGGAGCCCTGAGCTGAAGGCAGATGCTCAACCACTGAGCCCCCTGGGTGCCTGATAGTTACCTTTTTAAAGAAAGGATTTAAGGGCGCATGTCTGGACTGTGCTGGCCGGAGCCCTGTCTAGTTACTTTGCTGCGTGTCACCCCTTAGCCCATTTGTTCTCAGAGCCACATGTGACTCTTCATTTGCTCTCGGTTGCCTCAAGGAGTGAGGAAGTGCTGATCTGGCTGCTGTCTGAGGCCATCATGTCAGCTGGCTTCTCATTGGGTTTGAGGCCCTGAGAGAAGATTGCAGAGAGGAAGGGCAAAGCCACTTCTCCCTCACTCTCTCGTCTCAGGTGTCCTCCTGAGCCCCAGCTGCAGTTCTTCCATGGTCCAGGTCCTCCCACGTGGGCCCACCTTGCTCTACCTTTCCCCAGGTGACCTCTCTCACCAGGTTCTGGAACCACCACCACCTTCCTCTGTCCTTCTGGCCCAGGAGAATAAGGGTTCTGGTTGCTAATGTTTTGGTGGCCGCATGGACCTCGATCTGACTCCTCAGCTTTGCCATCCTGAGTGTGACAAGCTCCATGCCCCATTCACATGTCCGGGGGCTCTTGGTCCTGGGCAGGACTGACATCCACAACCAGCAAAAGTGAGAGAAGGCTGATGTTTGCTTGCTTAGGCTCTTGCACCCCTTCTCTTCTTCCTCATTCTCTGTAGTTTCATGGGTCTTTTCTCCTCAGCCTTATCTAATCTTTCTTCCCAGAAAAGATCTAAAACTTGGCCAAATAGAGGTTAACAAAAATGACTAACCATTTTTCTTAGAATGTTGTCTCTAAACCAAATCTGCATTATATACAGATTATCACCTTAAATTTAAAGTGATGGGGCACAAAGGAAAAACATTGGGGCGTCAGTAAGTCATGGAAGATTCTGTTTAAATTAAGTAGCATTTTATTTTTATCTGAAGAATCACATTAAGTTGGAAGCAACTGACTTAGAAGTAGGTCCATCTTTGGCCCACGTTTTAAGCTAATCAAGGAAATGATGAATAATACTAATAATAAAAAGAAGGCAACATAAGGTAGCTATACAAATTACGTAACTATGATCGTTTATGGAAATGTGTTCTATGTGACACACCGTGCTCAAGGAGTTATGTGCATTATTTCATTTAAATTGTTATAGTAATCTGGTGAGATAGGCACCATTTCTTATTTGAGATGAAGAAACTGAAGTTCAGAGAGGTTAAACAGCATGTCAGGGTCAGAGTTGGTAAATTCCAGAGCCAGCATTTAGCCTGGAGTTTTCTTTTCCTGTCCGCATCATTTTAGTTTTGCAAATACATGGATGAGCTATGAAGATAAAAAAAAAAATCATTGGGCCATGTGCTAGATCTGACTCAAAAAGGAGGTGATTTCTTCGGCCTCAGAATGTTTAGGGTTTTCTCTGTTTTGTTTTTATCCAGTATTTAAAAATTCAAAGAACGGAAGATCTCGTAGACCTGCATCCTACAAGACCTATTGGCCATTGGAGAAATGTGTGCTCTCAGATTTATGACAGTTCTTGTGTTTCAGTCAGGTCCTCCTCGCCTTTTTCTTCCACATCTGCTCTGTTAGCTAACGTTGGTGGCTTGGTCTTGTATGCATTCGGGGCACATGCTGAAATATTAATGCCTGGCATTAGTTCCCAGAAGACTGGGGTTCTAGCTCTACTTCTGTGAGCAGAGAAGAAGGCATAGTAACAAGGTTCCTAGTGTGAATATCGTGGTTCACGTTCCAGCTGTGCGATGTTCTGGTTGTGCGACCTTAGGCAAATGGCTCAACTTTCCTATACCTTAATTTCCCTATTTATAGAGGGGGTATATCATGGGCACCTGGGTGGCTCAGTCGGTTGAGTGTCCAATGCTTGGTTTCCGCTCAGGTCGTGATCTCTAAGTGGTGTCATCGAACCCCATGTTGGGCTCTGTGCTGAGTGTGGATGGAGTCTGCTCCATTCTCTCTCCCTTTGCCTCTGCTCTTTCTCCTGCTTACATGCCCCTTCTCTCTCCAAATAAATAAATAAAATCTTTTTAAAAAAGGGGGGGGGTCATATCATAAGTACTTACCTGATACTATTGCTTCAAAGAGCAAGTAACAGTTCCTGGCTCCTCCTACATACATACATATATGTATACATATGTAGATGGATATAAGACACAAACACACCCATATTTTTAAATAACAAATTACCTGCAAGCCAGTGTGTATTAATGGAAAACCATTCAAGAAGAAGTCAGGTAAACTAGAGAAACAAAATGACATTTTGAGATCTCTATGATAATATTGACATCAGCCGTGTTTTGGGGGATGCAGGGGCAAAACACAATAATATACAGAATTTTTCAACTGTGAAGTAAGTATATACATGCTCAATGACATTTCAGTTTTAAATAATCAGACCAGTTAGTTCACATGATATGGAGAATCTATGTGTCTTTTATAATTATAGGCACTGATCGGAGCAATTAAAAGGTATAGATCATGCTCCTTACTCTATAAAAGCTTATAATTCACCAGACTTCTAGTAATTCTATAAAGTTCTGTATATGCCATGTTCTTCCACAGGGAGGTAAAAATACCCTGTTAAAACACAATTCAAATCCCATGATATTTCTTTCTAAGCCCTTCAGTTATTTCATTTTATTTAGAATATTATTCCACAATTTGCTTTTTACTTTGGAAATAAAAATTAAAGTATTTTTTATATTTTATACTTATATACTAATAAAATGCTTAATGCTATTTTATATTTAGAATAAATATGGTGGCTGAAAAAATAAAATCCAAGCACTGCCAATTTTTCAAAGATCCATAGTTTAAAGCTACTGTCACCTTAATAAAAATTGTAGTCCCTTCTGGTCCAGTCTCTGCGTGGAGTAAAGTTTAAGCAATCCTAGTTTAAACACTTATTAGCAATTAAATAGAAATTCTAATCTTTATTTTAATCTCTCAAAGTGCATTAAAGGAGATACAATTCATAGCCTGCAGCAAACTTGTCAAAGTCTCCTTCTCTACTCTGCCATTAGCTTTATCTATTTATTTAATTATTTAATTCATATTTTCTAAATTTAAAATTTTTTGAAATTTAAACTCCATTTAATTAACATCTACTGAATTATTAGCTTCAGAGGTAGAAAGAATTCGATGATTCTTCATTTGCGTACAACACCCAGTGCTCATTACATCACGTGCCCTCCTTACTGGCCGGCACCCAGTTGCCCCATCTCGCCACCCACCTCCTGTCCAGCAACCCTCAGCTTGTTCCCTATAGTTCAGAGTCGGCCACTAAGTTTTTTTTTTTTAATGTTTACATGATTTATTTATTTATTTATTAATTAAAATTTCTTTTTATTGGAGTTCAATTTGCCAACATATAGCATAACACCCAGTGCTCATCCCATCAAGTGCCCTCCTCTGTGCCCGTCACCCAGTCACCCCCACCCCCCGCCCACCTCCCCTTCCACCACCCCTTGTTCATTTCCCAGAGTTAGGAGTCTCTCATGGTTTGTCTCCCTCTCTGATATTTCTCACTTCTTTTCTCTCCTTTCCCCTTTATTCCCTTTCACTATTTTTTATATTCCCCAAATGCATGAGACCATATAATATTTGGGCCACTAAGTTTAAACCTGAATTACTCACAAGCTTTCATCAAAGGGAATCACTGAAGTCCCAGCTTGTGAGGCGAGTCTTACTCATTCAGTCTTATGGCAAAACACCAAATTCTTTGTTATTTAGACCAAGTTAATTTCTCTGGCTCTGCACTGTCTTTTTTTCATCCCTCAGTCCTTCCTCTATTTACTTGTGCTTTGGACTCTACCTTAAAAAGAAAAAAAAAAAGTTCAACAGTCTTAGCAAAGAGCAAGTACAGGCTGCATGATATTCATTTTTCCATTGTAAACAGTGAGAAGGAGTGAATATAATCTCGTTTGCTTCAATTGTTAAGCCTGTGGCTTTATTTTCACAGCCAGGAGTGACAAAAACTCATATTCCTCAGTGTATATTGTTAATGAAAGCATCATGATCATAGTCATAGTTAGTACCACCACAAACATCAACATCTTCCTTTTCCTCATCATCAGCATCATTATTACTAACTTTTAAAAATTATTTATGATGTGCCAGCCAACCTACTGAGTCTTTTACAGGCATTACCTCATGCACATGGGATGATGAGTTCCCCAATAATCCAGAAACCAGTTCCTTCTTTTTCATATGGCTTCAACCTTATGGCCCAAGATGAGCTCACCAGCTTTGATGTCATGTCCACATTGCATCCAACAGCAGAGGGATAGGAAAAGTAGAGGGTATAACCCTACTTGAAGGTATAACCTGGAAATTATGCATTTCTTTTTCTCACATTTAATTAGGTGAAATCCAGAGTTTTTATTACAAATGAAGAAGGAGAGAATGAGTATAACAGGCACCTGGCAGTCACTACTAAAGCGGTCTTATGTTTTTTGTATCTTTCTCAGCATGTATGTAGCACAGGCCTTGATATAAAGTTCACCCTCAAAAAATCTCAACAATAGAAACAATGAGCCCTGGGATATAAGAAAGCCATGAACAACTGTTGACTTCAGAAAGGTTTTATGAAGATGTGGATTTTTATTTTGCCGGGCTCTGAAGACTGAGATCTGGGTAGGTGGAGGGGCGTGTAGGCAATTCATGCAGGAATTTCTTATGAGGAAAGGCAGGCGCGGATGTAGGGGTGTTATATGTGAGGGCCTGGAAAGAGAAAACCCAACTAAATTCTTCCAATTGCTTGGAATAGGATAAGATACTGACATGACACTCTTCCTCACCAAAGTTTAGTCAGGCCTATCTGATCCTCTGCTCAGGTAGGCCATCAACTTCCAGTTTCTGTCTGTCTTTGCATTGGCCATTTGTGGCCCAAATCCTGCTAAATCCTGATTTATCAAGAATTCCCCACCCTCTGTACCCGCTCACTGTCCATAGCCGATTGAATCCCCAATCTCCTGCCATCCTCCGGGTGATATCTGTTCAGCTTGGCCGCCTTCGGCAAGAATCCCCTGAGATCTGTTTAACAAGAATTCCTTCCTACCCCTGATGTTTCCTCCTATTAATCTTCCATCCACCTACCGCTTCTCTCCCACCTGCTCCTTGGCTACAAATCCTCACTTGTGCTTGCTGTATTTGGATTTGCATCCAGTTCTATCCGGAGATCTCTTTTCCACCTCGTGCAAGAATTCCTCAATAAAATCTATTTTCATCACTTTAACTACTATCCAGCTCTGTATTTCTTTACAGTACTTGGGGATTGTCAAGCCTGGGAGAGTCTCGAAATCTAGACAACAGACAATGGCACTGTGACTTAACTCACTAGATGAAATAGTGACCTGTATACATTCTTAATTAAGGGAATGTTCTGACCCAAATCACCTCCTAGCACATATGTCCAGAACAGTGTGTAGGATGGATTGAAACAGAAGAAGATAGGCGTTACCCAGGAGAGAAAAGAGACTCTTCCCTGATATTCAAATTTGAATAGATGAAAACCTGAATGGAGTAGGAGCAGAGAGACTAGCAAAGCATTTTAAAATGAAGAACTGATTGAATTTTAAGCACTTTCAGATTAGATATTGCATTTGAAAAAGAGCGAGCCCTTGAAGATCATATCAAATTGTCTAGTCTTGAAGGTTTGCCATTATCACGGCAACGCTGATTTTAGGAAAGAAGACTCTGGAACAAAAATGCAGATGCCTTTGGGAGACGATGATGGACTTTCTGAAACTGGGATGGGAACTGAATACATAGTTTTAGGTTTCTAAAATATAAGGGCAAATGTGAAGTATCAGAGGTCTTGAAATTTGACCTGCAGTTATGGAGACCAGGCTTATCGAAGAAGTATTAGTGGGAAGAGTTATGGCCCAACTGCACAATCCTCACTGTCTCTGTACAAGACACAAGTTTGATGAAGAGCTAGAAATCTCCTGGTGACATAGCGAGTACCCAGACTTATTGCCGTCTGCCCCCCAGCTGATGTTAATAGAGACGCACTTCTATGTGAGGGCCTCCTACTGCAAGACGAATCACTTCACTTAGTGAGGTAACGGGATTTACTTTTTTTCTCTTTTGTTTCCAAACTAGTTCTGGAACTCCTGACAGCGCTCCGTGATTATTCCCAGGCTCTTAGAACATGATCATTTGTGGAGAATCTAAGGGAACTTCTATGTCAGCCACCCCTGGACTTAGATGTTTGTTTTAATAGCAAGATGCTAATTGGGATTTAATACTGCATTGCAGCGAGCCCGCCTGAATGCATCTTGTAGAAGCTATATTTTCTAATCTTTTGAGGTCCAAAGTTATAATGCCGGACTCCTCACTTAAGAGGCAGCCAGAGGAATCCTTTAAAAATTTAAATGTAATTTCTCTGCTCAAACATACCCAATGCTCCATTTATATTTTTCTCATGATAAAACGAGTTCTCACTGACTATAGGACCCTGAGTTATCTGGTCTCAGCTCCCTCTCTGACCTCATCTTCTACCTCTATCACTCCTCCCTCAGCCTCAAGGCCCCCAGGGTCTATTCCTTTGCATGAAATGTTTTTCCCCCAGATGCACCAGTAGCTCCTTCCCTCCTGCAGGCTGTCAAGTCTCAGCAAGTTCTTCCTTGACGACTGCATGAAACATGGCAGCCTCACCACCCCCATCACTTCTTGTTCCCCTCAACTTGTATTGTTCATCTTTATTGGACTTAACTACAAGCTGATGTGCTATGTCTTTGTTTATTTGCACATTGCCTCATTCCCTCCCCTCAGGAGAATATAAGCCTTATGAGGGCATATTTGACTGTTAATGAGACAAGGAAAGTGAGGGAACCTCATGAAAGACTGCTTCTTTGCTAGGACTTACCCCCCCCTCCCACACTTTACACATCCTTTATAGAACAGATGATGTATGTACTCCTCATAAAGGTCAAGGAGTTAATATTTCTTTAGAGTCTTCCAGCACAATAGATAACATCTACAGAGTGACCGAGTGGGGGCATCATGAATGTTTTCCGAGACCACTGACTCATCAAGGTCCTTGGCTTCAGGGCATAAGTGATTATGGAGGACACCTAAACACTAGTCTTTGTTTTCATCAGTTCCTGGATGCCTGAGAAGACACATACACTGGACCACAGTCCTCAATAAAACCTGAGCCCCCAAGAAAAGAGCAGACTCACTCTTCTTTCCGTTCTGAGCCTCCCAGACACTGTCTGTATCTGCACTCTCTCTCTCTCTCTCTCTCTCTGTCTTCAGTAACCTCTGCTCTTACTTCCTCTCAGCTCTCATTCAATTTCTATCCTGTGCAAAGCCAAGAACCCTCTTGGCTTGTCCTATAGAATTCCCTCTGGGTCCTAGGACCCAGCCAGCCTGCATCACTAATGTAAACAACATGAGCTGGATTCCAATGCAAAAAAACAGTAATACATAACAGATATCAGCAAATGTTTGCTAAACGAATAAATGTGAATCAACAGGTGTTAGGGTAAATTCCAGGTATTTGGCTAGATGGCAAATAGTCCAATTCTTTTGCTACAATAATCACTGCTTCAAGTTCAAGTTGACAAAATGAGCCCCATCCTTACACCATCCATCATGTCCCAACCAGAACTGGGAGCTTTCTTCTCTAAGTCACTCTATCTAATTCCATGGCTTTCTCTGTGTGATTTATAGCTGTGTGGACTTGGGTTTGTTACTTACAAGGAGCCTAAATTCCCTCCTTTGAAGGGTAGAGAATACCATTTCTCTTAGGGTGTGTGGTAAGTGAAGATCAATGAGCTAGCCTAAGCATGGTGCATGGCATGGGCTCTGGGCAGTTCTTCAGTAGATGTTGCCTATAATTTTCAGTTTAGTTGCAGGTTCTCGAAGAGCAGCATCGTGAGTATGGACATGGGAGAAGGGCTGACCGTCCCTTTCACAGAGTAGTGTGATAGCTGAGATTGACGTAGAAGACAAATTTCTGATTGTACACATGGAAATGGATCTTGGAATTTATTTATTTATTTCTTTTAGTGCTGATGATTGCATAGCCTCCATTAATTCAAGCAGTTGTGGGAATATTCCACATGCACAAGGACCAGAGATTTTATTTCAGTCTTGAAAATATTCTCAGCCTAGGCTCAGGTTATTGATGATTTGGGTTGCTCTCATCCAGCTGAGAGAAGGACAGTATGTTAGTTTTTGAGCTTAAAAAGATATGCTAGTGTAATCTTATCTGATTCCCAATTTTAGGCCTGCCAGAATTGAAACCCAACCTTAACTATAATCATCACCAAACATTACTTTTGAAGCCCTCCCATGGATATGGGGCTGTTCAGGATGCAATAATACACCATATGTCTCCTGAGTTAGTTAGAGAAATGAGTTAGAGAAGGTGGGGTGGGGATGGGGGGGTGTCTCCTGACTCAGGGACTAGGATATATTAAAACCAGAGAGGCAACAAAGGACCTCTTGAGGAAGCCTGAAGACATCCCACACAAACTCCATTAGAGCTTTCTGCTTGTCACCTGATAGAACAATTAGGTCTTGGTGTCAAAGTCTTGCAGGATTCTTTTGTCTCAAACATCTTTGTCGGGGAATCCCTGCATGGCTCAGCAGCTTGGTGCCTGCCTTCAGCCCAGGGCATGGTCCTGGAGTCCCGCGATCAAGTCCCACTTCAAGCTCCCTGCATGGAGCCTGCTTCTCCCTCTGCCTGTGTCTCTGCCTCTCTTTCTCTCTCTGTGTCTCTCACGAATAAATAAATAAAATCTTTAAAAGAAAAAAAAATCTCTGTCTCCACAAGATATCCCACCACCAATACACAATCCCTGTATCAGGTACTAGGAATAAAGGAAGACCTCGCTGACTCTTCAGTGGGAACAACAGGATCCAATCATCCTAGACTAGCAGCATGATATAAATTAATTAACACCCAGGTTCTTAATCTTGGTCAAAAAGTCCCAGCCAAATCCCCCAGTTTGTCATAATTTGTCATCTTTGGTCTAAAGGTACCATGTTTTCTGAGTTCAGGCATATGGGAGGGAGGTATGTACTTCCTCTTACCCGTGGGATGGCTGATGGGAGTGACCTTAACCTAATAAGTGGATGTGGGAGAGCTGAAGGATTCACAGGGTCCCCAAGTCAAACCCGAGGAAACAGAATATGTTCCATAGCACTGACAAGGGTGTGTGGCCTTTTCGCAGTGCAGCCAACCCCTCCCTTTATAGCATAAAAAACCCGTTGCCGTGGATTCTTCTCTCCTGAACTTGGCTACCACAGAAATAGTAAATATTTCAATCTTCTCAGTTCACTGAAATGCGTCCCTAACAGCTAGCACAGATTTTTGTAGGTGAGTACAAGGTTAACTTCACTCTCTCTGTAAACACTTTTACTTCATCATTTTTCAGTGTTAGGTAATAACAAGCTGGAAAAAAAAAAGCTTCTAACAAATTGTCTGGTGCAAGATTTAAGCTAATTAAATAAACATGGCTCCTGGTGTCTTGAAATTATGTTTAAATAGAAAATATTGATAAAGGAAAGCATATTGAGAAACCTAAGGCTTTCTCTTCACATTCATTTAAGCAAGACATTACGGAGCATTTAATTTGAGGCAGGCACCGTGCAGATGCGTGCGAGTAACTGACTACTTGGAAAAACAGATGTGCTCACGGGGAAGCAAAGAACAAAACAGAAGGTAACAAGCGCCATGTTGGGTTAATAAGCAAGGCGAAGGGGGAAAGCAGAAAAAGGAAAAAATAGACTTTCACGGCATCCAGCCCCTAGTTTTTGGTTCCATTCCTCATAATGTTAATTACTTATCCAATGTCTGGTTTTCTTTTAAAATATGAATTCCAGGAAGGCAGAGTCACTACATTTTTTTTTCCTGGGGTATCACAGGCACCTAGTTTTAGGGACATAATTCATAAAGGAGCTTCAGCCAGGGTAACACAGACTCTGGAAACTGACCCAAAGATCCTATTTGATATATTTTTTTACGACGAGTCCTCAGGGAACCATGGGGCTGATGACCATCTCTTTCACCTGGTGAGCAGATAGGCCCAGAGCCAGAGTCTACATAGCACTTGGGAGAGGCCAAGAGGCCGTAACAGAATCTCATGGGAATGGCAAACGGAGCTTCTCAAAGCACCTGACGAAATTCCCACCCCGCTCAGGCAGTAGAGATTGCAGTGGGATATCTTCATGGGAATCGGTGGCCAGGGATGTTTGCCCTTCCTATAAAGCTTATCCCACTCAGTCCCCTGGTTTGTACAGCTGTGTCCGGGGTTAAGCATCGAGTTGAATGCTTTACTGACAATAAAGGAACTTGCATTCTTTTCCTTTTCTTATTAATATTTTCCCGCAGGGTCAATCACTGCTTACTCGCACCAATCCAGACACTTAATTAAGTGTCCAATAAGCAGTTTTTGAATGCATGAATATTACATGGATACATTTTTCTGATTATAGAAGTCATTTATGGACATATTAAAAATTTAGAGAATGTGAAAATGCAAGGATGACTATTAAAACCTACTCCAACCTCTATCAGCACAGCCAAACTTGTCTAGCATTTAATTTCTGTAATTCCAGATACCCTTCTGCGTAGACATATGAATATGTATAGAACGCAAGGGGGCAAAAAAAAGCCCCAGGAACATATGGAAGACGTCCTCCCTCTTCAAAATATTTTAAGAAAGCTATGATATTTGAAAGGAAAGGCTGGGGCGTGGTGGGAGGTCATAGTTTGCTTTGCAGTCCTCACATCTCTGACATTTATTTCCTAATTCTTCGATTCCTCAAGGGTTGAGAGTGGTGTATTAATTAAAGACTCTCACGAAGCAGCACCCAGCTTTGCCTGGTACTTCTAACGAGTTTCTGACATCCAGAGTAAAACCTGTTGATGACTGTTCACTGTGATGTGTGATTGTGTGTTGAACGGTGTGACGACGCTCGCAAGTCTTTGCCATCAGGCCTGCGATCCCTCCTGCCTTTTTGTTGGACTTGCGGAACACCGGCTCATTCTGTATTTTAATGTTCCTGTAAACTTCCATTGCCTCTCAGGTGGTTCTTTCCTTTAGCATCTTAGTTTCCTCATCTGTAAAATGGGAGTGAAGGTAATACTGCCCGAGATGCTTCCCGTGAAGACAAAATAAATCGGTCAACCTGTGAAGTACTCATGCCTGGCCTGGCGGTCAGTAGCCAGCTGTTACTACCTCGAATGTGGGACTTGTGTCTTTTGCATATTTTATCTCAGTCTGCGGATTCTTGCCCTTCAATAAATCATTTTCTCCCTGTTCCTTTATTATTAGAATTGATTCGGTTGGTTTCATGTCTTTATTTTATGCTTTAAAATATCTGTATTCCCTTCGTGTTCTTTCTCCAACACTACGGACCATATTTATTTGCATTTGTTTTGTAGAAATTTGGAAAAAAAAATACATCCCATTTTAAACTTTTGGTTTAAATGAGGGGTTATTTTTACGTATTTTAAAATATGTTTTCAGACTCTATTTCTATGATTATCAAAGCGTACAGACATTTTTTTTCCCTCCGCCTTCTGTATGAAACAGAATTTAGCATTCTTTCCCACTTCTGCTTCTATCATCCAGTTATGTTAATGTAGTGTAAGGATTTGGATATCAGTGGTTGCTATTGATGATAACTTCTATCCTGTCTCTCAATAATGATTTTCCATGTCCGCCTTCCTTTTATCAGCACTATTTACGATGGAGATCCAGTATCATCCCAGTTTCTACGCTGACATCTGTGTTATAAAATACCTTTCCCTGTTATTGAGCTCTTGATTTTGACTCACTTCAGGGTTTGCTGGAGAATGTCTCCAGCTCTTTTTCCCCTGGGTAGCCATGTGGGTGGTTTCTTTTTTCTGAGACTTCGCGTTATTTTAGAATTCCTTTCTTTTGGCTTTATACGCCAATGAAGACTTGCAGGGTATAAAAATTTATGGATCACAAACTTTTCCCTCATCACAATTTTGTGAATGTTGCTTCGGTACATTCTGGTCTTTAATATTACAGGACAGTCGGAGGCCAGCTCGATTTTGTCCCTTTTTACACACATTTCTGTTTCCCTCGTGCGTGTCGGGGCATCGGATTTTTCCCCTCTGTTGTTACAATTAAAATCTCCTCACATGAAGTGTCTAGATGTCTTGTTTTATGTCTTGCCTCAAACACTCTGATCTCCTTTCATCTACCATCTTAAGACATATTCTACTTGCTAAAAATTTCTCTTCGAACATACTAGGGCTTCTTCCTCAGTTCAGTTGTCCTGGCTCCCTCTGCGAGGCTCTTCGTGGGCCTTGGGGGCTTCTTCTTTTCCTGTCCTCACATCTGTTAACATCTCTTCTGTGATCCCTTCCTCACAGGCTCCCTCCACCCCAACCCCACTGACTGAATTTTCCCGTTTCCACTGTCACCACTAAGCCTTCCTATGCAGATTTTTATTTTGCTATTTTAGTTTTCGATCTGTACTCTTCTCACTTTACTCCCTGTTTATATCTGCGTGTTGTCTCCGAATCACTCAGGCTCTCCTTTTACCCCATCCTGCTACCCTTTCATACGCCGTGATTTCTGCTCTTTTTCACAGAGGCCACGGCTGCTTGCTTCTCCCTGATGATGTTGTCATAAGTTTTCGTTCTTGGGCCTGTACTTAATTCTCTCTGTTGTTAAGGGGATGCCACGGAACCTTTCTTCCGGGGTCCGGTTCCTCATCACTTGCCTCTTCCTCTCCATCAGTGTGGTCCAAATGGAAGAGTTCATCTTCACATTTCCAGCTCCCTTCTGTGTGACCTTCAGCCATCTCTCTGGCTCCATCCTTTATGCCATACTGATTTCTGAAAGTCCATGTTTCTGATGAATTATCATCCTGCCTATACTCTCTGACAGAGGAAATGCCATCGTGCTTTTTATTTTATGCTTCTCTCACGAGGAGCTAAAACACCAAGCCAGCCTGCCTTCTCTCCTCAACTCAGAATTCTACTGAATCATCTGTTTTGTTACCCTACAGACCTCTATAAACAAGCGAGCTAAAAGCCGGTGAATGCATGAGCAATACAGTTCATTTTTACTTTCTTCCAGGTAAAAAGGACTGCTCTGGTTTATAAAATACATCATAAAGCAGTCTGCTATAGATTTTCTTAACTTGGGCCATCTGTCTTAAATTTTGTGAAAATGCTGCTCAGATTCTGAGAGTAGGTTGTCAGTCAAAATGGTTTTTGGGTATTTTTGTGAGTGTTTCTGTTTGTGTGCATTCAAATGTTCAGGTTATCTATAGGCTTTGCAGTGAGGAGTTGGAAAGCCTGCGGTGGGGGCTGCCGGCCAAAGTCTATTTTTCAAGAGAATCATTTCTGTCGGAGATGGTGGTGGAGGTAGTTGGAGAGTGGGACAGTTTCATGGACATGGTGGTATTTTGATTTAAGGGACTTGAGTGATTTATAAAATTGAGAGTCTGAGAAGCAGGAAAGGCATTTCAGACCATACATGATTATCTGAATACTAGTTAAGAACATGAGAAAACAGGAAAGAGGAAAAATCCCAAGAGATAACTGGAGATATTTGAGGTTTTATAAATCTATGTAATCATAATCATACTGTAAGCTAGAACTCGCTAAAACAGGATTGGGTCTGAAGTGCTTAAACATGCAAAGATCATCTATTCTGAAGTGTGTGTGTGAAGACTAAATAAAGCAGTTTCAAGCTTATCTATATTCAGGATACTACAGAGCGATTTGTGGTCTGCCTACCCTTTTAAATAAGGACAAATGCTCCTCTGTTTATGTGGTTTGGTCAACGGAATCTTTATAATTAGATGGATAAGCCATGCCCATATCAGCAATTTGAAGAAGCTCTGATGATTTTATTTGATAATTTGGCTTTTAAAAATGTAGCAGTTCTCTTTCAATTCGTAGCCTCCGCTTCTATTACACGGTTTTATTGATGAGCGTTTGCTTCTTGTCACTTGTAAATGGTTACTTTATTTAAAACTGTGCCTAATGCATTTTGGTAGGACCAAAATGTCCGCTCATTAAAACTGGTGGCATTAAGTCACGTTACTCTCATTGAAATGGTTGCTAAGAAAATCATCAGCTCAGGCAATACCAACTGTATTTCAATGGACAAATTAATCTTTTCTTGAAAGCCTCATCTAATCTCCCTTGTTCAACAGGAAGTTTTCTGCCTTGTAGGCATTTGTGATCTTTTGGCAGTAAAGAAGAAATATGATCTTTATAAGTAGAACTTTAAATGATTTTTTGAGAGTAGGAACGCATAAATGTTCTAAAAATAAGATTGACTCTACTTGAATGCAAGTTTCAAAGGGAATGGATTTATAAAGTATTTATTTCTGATAGAAATACCAGTTGGCAGAAAAAAGCACTCTCTTATAGCAGGCAGAGAATAGGATTGTAAGGAAACCATGGAAAAATCTTGATTTATTAAAAATAAGGTTGGTATTTTTTTCAGACTTCTGACCTTGAACAAAAACCTGTGTATCCAGGTTGTCCTATCTATGAAGTGTGTTCATTCTTTCTACCTTATTTGGAAGATCATTATGGAGATTAATGATGGCTTTTCAGGGATAAGTTCTGTGTAACTTCTTTTACCAGGAGAGCATGAATATGTTGTCCTTCGGTGAAGTTAGTGCGGACTGAAGTGGCTCCACCAGCTACGCTGTCAGCTGTCGCCTCTCACTACACAGGGAGGTTCAGTGGAAAGATTTTTGGGTGTGTCTGCCCTGTTTCCAGCAATTTCCTGAGGACGATCTCAAAAGGAGTCACTGTTTTTAATTACTCCACGCAATGCTGTCAGTCTGCGTTTATTGTTTTTCCCAGGCAGCCACAGCCAAAGAAACATATTTGAAGTTGTGTCTCAGTGTGCATGGGACATTTCCAGCTGTACCACACAAACTCAAGTGGCAGATGCTTGGATAGCCTGCAGCAACCTCTCCCCAGCTCATCATTTCCCTGAAGTGAGCACCAGCACCAGCCCAATAGACCAACTGTATTTTAGAATATGAGGCCCAGCCTTGACATTTCCAGTGAAGTAAAGTTTGAAGGGACGACTCAGCGTTGACTATGATGTAAGTCATGCTGAAAGATGAAAAATGTTATACCTCTGGAAGCCTGAAGTTTGGACTTCCTTGTACACATGCAGAGGTGAGCAGGTAAGATGTCATTATTGAACAGATGGAGCTCCTATCCAAGTAAGAAGTCGGACAAAAAGTGGATAATTTAAAGTATTTGGGTAGAATTGGAGCCAGGTTTTATAGGTAGACTCTGAAGCTCATAAAATTTTGCACCCTTTATTTAAAAAAGGATACAAAATTAAGTATGAAAGATGAATACTTATTTTGAAAGAGAAAAAAGTACAACAAATTAGAAATTCAAAAGAACTGACAAATACCATGAATACAATAAACTCCAGAAAAATAGCATATTACATTTATTAAATAACTGCCAACACAATCCTAACAATCTTTTCATTTTTCTTCATTTCTTTGTTGTGTACTCTCTAGTTCCTTCTTTATATGACAAAAATTTTGGCAAATGATCAAAAAAAAATCGACAGACAATTCGAGTTCCCTTTAGAGCTGTCATCAAAACAGTGTTTTTTGTTTAGAGTGCTGAGATGAAAGTCCTACTCAGAGCATCTAATTTCTTATATTACCATTGCAGGTTTGTGCTCTACAAAGTTTTTGACAGATTGTGTTTTGCAAGGTTTTTGTCACCTGAAATCCACCTCTGATAACGAATGTTACCAATGAGGATGCCCAGGGTGTGATGAATGGTATACGCCATCTATCAGGGGGAGATAAACACATCTTTTGGTAGCAGAAAAGACTCTGGTGCCGGGAAGTTGAAGAAGGAAGAAAGAAAACCAAAGAGGAAAAATCAGACAGGCAAACCTGAAAAGAAAAATGGAGGAAGAGAAATAATGGAGGGGGAATAATGAGTCCCACTTTTAGGCTCTGCTAAGTATTCACCCAGACATCTCACATAATTATAAGGCCTTGCAATAACTTCTTTTTCCTGATTTACAAATTAGAAGAATAAGGCTCAGAATTTTTAACCACTTGCTCGGTTTCTTTTTTCTTTTTTTTAAAGATTTTTATTATTGGGGAGCCTGAGTGGCTCAGTGGTTGAGCATCTGCTTTCAGCCCAGGGCGTGATCCTGGAGACCCGGGATCGAGTCCCACGTCGGGCTCCCTTCATGGAGCCTGCTTCTCCCTCTGCCTGTGCCTCTGCCTCTTTCTGTGTCTCTAATGAATAAATAAATAAAATCTTAAAAATTTACTCATGAGAGACACAGAGAAGCAAAGGCAGACGCTCAACTGCTGAGCCACCCGGGTGTCCCCCAATTTGCTCAGTTTCATGCAGTCAGTGCCAAATGGGGCCAGAATGGAAGCCCATGTCTGCCTAATTCAGATTGTTCAACCCATAAACACTTGTTATGCGTGTGTTGTATCTTCCGTCCTCTAAGGACTGGGGCTATTAGAACAAATAAAATGTTTTTTTTTTGTGTGTGTTTTCAAGTCAGTTACCGTTTCCCATGGACAGTACTTGCAGAATGAGTAGTTTCTCACCAGAAAGGAGACAAACGTCCTAAGCAGTGCCGGATGCATCAGCAGAG
The DNA here is from genome assembly GCF_905146905.1 of Nyctereutes procyonoides. Taxonomy (NCBI): domain Eukaryota; kingdom Metazoa; phylum Chordata; class Mammalia; order Carnivora; family Canidae; genus Nyctereutes; species Nyctereutes procyonoides. The sequence continues at coordinate 2,363,221 of NW_026575047.1, read as the reverse complement.
ACAAAGTGGTCTCTGTCAGGGAGGAGTATCAGGGACCATTTCTCCCAACATCCGGGCTGCTGTTGCGGTTTGGCTCTTGGACCCTCAGCTCCGCACCATGGTGTGAGAAATGAAATGCACAGCTTGTCCTGTGCGGCCTTTTAGCACTCTCACTTTTCTTCTTGCGATTTTCGTCTTTGAAGAAGTATCCCTATGTTGTAGGAAAGGCAACATAAACCACAAAACCATTTCAGTGCTTAAGGATTTCCATCGTGTGTTTATCAGATCAGGTAGGTTGGTGGCTATTGATGCAGGGGGTGGTTAATTCAAATTAATTATCACTCCTCAGTGCGTAGACACTGGTATAGTTCCCTAAAAGGCATGAAGCACTTAGTAGCATGTCACGATTCCAGCACATGCTTTCAACTAATTTAATGATGGGGATGAAGATCAAAGTGAGTGCTGCAATAATGCACATTTAACAATATTTGTTCCATTACTGCAGGCCTTGATTATCTGAAATGGGAGCACAGTAGTAGATGGCATTTTGATTTGCACCCTAGGACGAGTAAAATAGTTGCATGTCAACCAGGATGAGATATATAGAATGTGTTAAACCAATCTTGTCATTTAATATCTGATGAATTACGAGTGATCACCCTTCCTGAAATATGTCAGTTTCTTCTGGTAGCACACGAGGTATTGTAGTTAGAGCCAGTACAAATTGCTGTCTAAATGTATGTTCAATTTAACAACTGTCTGTTAAAGTTATCAACACATTCCGACATCCATTATACAAAAGAACCCCTTCATGCATTAAGGCAGAGTGATTATCAAAATGGTGCAGGAAAGGGAAATACCCTTTGGTGCACCTTATAAAACTGCACAGGCAATAGTTTGGAAAGTAGGCATTTTTATGGCATGGGAATATATAGTATAAATTTGATGTGGCAGTAAAATTTTTTTAAAAAAGAGCAAGAGCAAAGAAATAAAAATCTTTCCATATTGCGCACATACTAACCCCTACTCTCTGAAACCATAAAAAGCATAAAACACCCAGCAGGTGTTTTAAAACTTAAATTAAATTAATTACCAACACATTATTATTGATTTCAGAAATGCTGAAGAGGGAAAATAAAAAAAGTATGTGTTGACATAATGGTACATGGGGTATTTGAAAACAAATATAATAAAACATAAACAGGTTCAATTGGATGCATTCTGTTCACAAAATAGTAACTAATAGCATAGTTAAGCGACTGGGCTATTGGACTGTTAGGTCATAGATTATTCAGGAAGGGGAGAGGGCATGTGGATGGGGACCAATTAGGGAGGAGAACAAGCTACATAAGTATTTTCCAGAGGAAAGAGGTGGCAGGTAGCATGTTAGAATGAGAATATAAATAAAATACTGTATGTATTATGCTTTATAGATACTCCATAGGCATATACTAAATGAATGGAATTAGGAAATAGTATATATCTTTTAATTTATTTGGCTCTTTTGAATTAAATTAGACACAAGCACCTACATGCCCCTGGCAGCATAGTGGACATCATGCAAAATCAATATAACGGTTTCTACTCCTTCTTCCAAACATGTGCATGTCATTACCGCATTTCCCCACTATCTCCTAATTACGTGAGCACTTACAGGAAGCTCTACAGAATAGGGCTGAGAGCTTGGTCTCGGGAATCATTAACAAACCTGGGTTCAAATTCGGATCCTGCTACTTGCTCATGCTGTAATACTGGGCAATTTATTTAACCCTTCTGTGCCTCAGTTATCCCTTTCATAAAATGAATAAATGAATCTAGCTCATAGGATTGTAAGGATTAAATAAGATTTAACTTGAATCCGGTGTCCAGTGCTTAAGGTCTCAATAAACAAAGTGATTTGTTCACTCGTTTTCCTGTGGGCCCTTTGAGAATGGCCCATGTTGAAGAATACGTGTTTATTTATCTTAGAATCCTGCCCATCTGACCCAGTGTGTGATGTCCACCGTGCATCTTGCTGTTATCTATTTGTAGAATGAACAGAATAAAAAACACCTTACAAAACCGCTCTTCTTATTTATCGTGTTTGAATTTTCACTTTTGTATTGGAGATAGCACATACATAGGTAGCTAACTTCTCCAGCACCCAGCCTGGGCTATAATATGAGACAAAAAGAAAACCCAGGGTGCTCACTTCTGTGTTATTCTTTGGATCCCAAGCTCCCTAGCTATTCTGATTTTCTCTCCATTTTTCAGATTCTGGTTATTCTTGCTTTACATGTAATGTCTGGGGGCTTCGCTGTACTCAGTGGGAGAAGGGAAAATCACAACTATTTCATCTTTCTGGAGGTATGATTCTCTTGTATAACTAGATTTTAACTAACTTAACAATAATATCAATGGCCTTAGAGTTAGCTTGACTTGGATTTAAATCCTGTCTCTTCCTTTATCACCAATGACCTCTGGACAGACATTCACCCTATGTCATATTTACTATTCTCAGTGGGAAGTTTCTAGCAATAATGTAAGCCACTTGATAAAACCTAGATAAAGTATATGGGATAGTTTAGTCTTCTAGAGCAAGACACGCATTTTATGGATGTCAAATATCCACAAAACTTCATCAGAAAAACTTGATGAAGCAAGTAGTTTTATTCAACCTACTTAAGAAAGGGAGACCATCACTTGGGCATGAAGAGACCTCAGTGGAAGGCTCCAGGCCTCAGAGGAATGAACTTTCTGAGTCAAGCATGCTTAGCCATGACAGCAAGGGTGTCTCAACCAGATTTTGGTGGGCATTCTAAGATTGTCAAAAGTTGACTCCTGCACAAGCCTACCAGAATCACCTGTTGATGTGAAAGCTAGAATTATTACCATACTCCAGTAAGAAGGAGCACCAACAAGATGGGGAGTTCAAAAGAGAGTATTTATAGGGGTTGGGACCTGAGATCAACAGCTTGAAGATGATCTTTCAAGGTGAAGGTCTTTATTAGGTTCTACAGGGAAACAGAATCAATGGGATATATATGGGGCTATAAGAAATTTGTTATAGGAATTTGTTCACATGATTATGGAGGCTGAAAAGTCCCATGATCTGCTGTCTGCAATCTTCAGGCCTGGGAAAGCCAGTGGTATGATTCAGACATCATAAACATGCGAAGGCGGCAGAATGGTGTGAGGTTCAGAGTCAGAAGCCAGAAAATCGGGAGCTCCAATGTCCGAGGGCAGGAGAAGGTGGTCATTGCATGCCAAGAGGAGAGAGAAAATTTCTTCTTCTTCATCTTTTTGTTCTACTTGGGCCCTCAGTTGTTTGGATGATGCCCAGTCACATTGGGGAAGGTGATCTTTACTCAATCTGCTACTCTTTTTTGGGAACACCTCAGAGACATATCCAGAAATGAAGTTTTTACCAGCTGGGCATTACTTAGCCCAGAGCAGGTGATGCATAAAATTAGCCATTATAGGGACTGATTGCAATTAGGTGCACGAGACATGGTATAGGATTAGGGAGGTAATATTATATGAGATTCTGCTGATTGGTAAGCAAGCTCTTGGCCCAGATGTGTATAGAGTGATGATAAAATAACGAATAGCCTACATGAGAAAATTGTTGTTGTTGTTTTTTTTTACTATTTATTTTATTATTTGAGTATAGTCGACACACTGTGTTAAGTTTCTGGGGTACTACTCAGTGATTTGACAAGGTTTTACATTATGCTGTGCTCGCCACAAGTATAGCTACCATCCGTCCCATTACATCACTATTGTGATGTCGTTGACTACATTTCCTATGCTCCCCATTATTGTTCCCATGACTTATTTATTTAATAACTGGAGGGTGGTATCTCCCTCTCCCCTTCACCCATTTTGCCTGGCCTCCCACCCACCCCCGACCCCTCTGGCAACCATCAGTTTGTTCTTTGTATTTATTGTTCTGATTCTGCTTTTTGTTTGTTTATCCATTTTTTAAGATTCCATTTATGGATAGAATCATATGGTATTTGTCTTTCTCAGTCTGACTTGTTTCACTTAGCATAATACCCTCCAGGTTATTCATGTTGTCTCAAATGACATCATTTCATTCTTTTTCATGGCTGTGTAATTCCTGTGTGTGTGTGTGTGTGTGTGTGTGTTTTCATGCTTGGCTATTGCAAATAATGCTCCAATAAACAGAGAGGTGCTTGTACGTTCTCAGATTAGTGTTTTCACTATCCATGGGTAAATACCGAATAGTAGAGAAAATTATTTATCCAGAAAATTTGTTTGTAGGAATTTTCTAAAACAAGTAATAAAGACAGTTGTTGGTTTATGGACTATTCTTCCTGGAGAAGAATTTCATAGAAAAAATGAGTAATTCATGTTGCTACAGGTGGTCTCAGTTCTATATCCTGGTAGTCATGTTATGTGGATATAGATGAGTTCAATTTTAAAGTGGTCTAAAGTATAAATATATTTTCTACTAATAATAGAGAAGTTATAAGAAATACATATACTTATTGGATTATCACATTTTCCATGCACATTCAAAGGCCTGGTACAAATGCTGCCTTCTAGATAAGACCTGCTAAATTCTCTAAATTGAAATAGATCTGTTTTTCATACTCTTAAGAATTTTTATGTTTCTATGATAGGCATATATTTTACCTGAAGGTTTGAAATCTCTTCTTTTTGTCAAAGAAAGGTAGCTATATTTAAACTTGAGTTATCACCAATACTGAAATCACTTTTTTCCCCAATAGAATTACAGTTTCATATCAGGCTATTTTTAAAGAACATTCATTCACAAACCAAGAATAACTTTCTTCTTTCTTCCTTCCTTCCTTCCTTCCTTCCTTCCTTCCTTCCTTCCTTCCTTCCTTCCTTCTTGAGATTATTTTTTAAGAAAAATTTCATGTTTCTACAAAATTGAGAGGAATATGCAGATTTCCCATATTCCCCTCTGCCCCCACACATGCATAGCCTCCCCTGTTATCAACATCCCCAGCCAGAGTGGTGCATTTATTAGTTGGTGAGCCTACATTGACACATTTTAGTCATCTGAAGTCCACAGTTCACATTTTAGTTTACACTTGGTGCTGGACATTCTATGGGTCTGGACAAATCTATGATAACAAGTATCCATCATCATGGTATAATACAGAATATTTTCACTGCTTTAAAAACCCTCATTGCTCCACTTATTCACCCTCACCCTCTTCCCCAGGCCCCAGCTAATCTTTTGACTGTTTTTAGTTATGCCTTTTTCAGAATGTTATTTAATTGGAGTCATACAAGGTGTAGCCTTTTCTGATTGATTCTCTCACTTAGTAATATATATTTAAGATCCCTGTCCTCCCTGATACCTTTTTGGGTTTTGATAGCTCATTTCTTCTTAGTGTTAAATGATCTTCTAAATTCTCAGTGTCTAAATGTACCATTATTTATTTAATCCATTCACCTACTGAAGGGCATCTTGGTTGCCTCTAAGTTTTGGTAATTAGGAATAAAACTACTCTAAACATTCCTGTGCAGATTTTTGTTTATAGCTTTATTTTTTATCAGTCATTATTTTGTTTTACAATACTATTATGACAACCATAATAGAACCTATTGCAGGGCCTAGAAGGGAGTAAGTAGGTGTTAAATTCACTCTTTTTGAATTGGTGAAGTTCTCAATAAAATTTAGCATATTATGTCATATTTTTTATTTTATTTTTTTAAGATTATTTATTTATTTATTTATTTATTTATTTATTTATTTATTTAGAAAGAGAGAGAGAGAGAGAGAGAGAGAGGCAGAGACACAGGCAGAGGGAGAAGCAGGCTCCCTGCGGGGAGTCCAATGTGAGACTCAATCCCAGGACCCCAGGGTCATGCCCTGAGCTGAAGGCAGACGCTCAACCTCAGAGCCATCCAGGGGCCCCTATGTATAGTTTGTATTTAAATTATTGTGTGTAGAGTTTGTCCCTTGAGTATGAGCTTCTAGAGGGTAGATTGATCTTTCCATCCAACTACTCCTCCATTCCTATTTGCCACCACACCTCCTCTCCCACCCCATGACTAAAGATAGAAAATACATTAAGTACTGAGGGAATAAAAAAGAGAACTAATTGTAATGTTTACCAAGGCTATTTAAAAAAAAACACAAAAATTTCACAGTCTATATGATTCACTAAGTAGCTTAGGAAAAATGAGGCATTTAAAAAAATTCATTGAATTATTGTTCTAAAGCTTATATCCTATAATGAAATACACAGAATATTTTTAGTTTGCTTCAAGGTGATTTTATTTTAGATACTGAGTTATTGAAATATGGTTTCTATAGAAACTGTATAAGTATACTGACCCTTGAAGATAGAATTGAAAACATTTATTGTCTTGTAAAAATTTTCACTGTCATTTCTAACTACTTTATAACAGTGAATTTCAGTTTCCTAGATTAAATGTAATATAATACTAACACTGCAGAACAGAATTTTAAGGACAAATATTCTTTTTTACCCCCCAAATTAACTGCTATCTCTTATGATGGTGGTAAGATCTGAAAGGCCATCTTTGGATTAGTTTGCAATTGCATATAAATTCTTCATTTTAGAGCCCATGTTTGAGGTCATGCTCAACATTAGAATTCTGGTCTTTGTGATCTCACTCGGAGGATATTTAAAAGCTATGCCTAGGTAATAGGATTTGGGAAACTGTTTATTCTTTTATGAATCTCTTGCCTAAACCTATATACATCCCACATATGTTTTTCCCCCCTTTGCTTACCTGATTTAATTTAATGCCAGATACTAATTGGCAGTAAATTTGTTTGGGGAAAAGTCAATGTCCATAAGGAATAAGGAGTTTAATATCACAAAATAACATTTTTGCTTATGGTAAATAAATATGAGCATTCCTAGTAAATGTTTAAACATTGTTGTGTTTTTAATGAAAAGGTCATAGAAACAAGCAACTCCTTCCATCAAGAGGTGGAACCTATTTTCCACCCTTGGAATCTGGGAGTGACCTTGTGACTTGCTTTAGCTAAAGTGACAGTAAATGTGGTTATGCTTTTTTATGAATTTATAGGAAACCCATCAAATTCTAGAGAAAGTACTACTGCTTATGCTAAAAATGAGAGTTAATTTCAATTAGGAAGTGTTTTGGGGTCCCAAATTTTTTAGAGGTAGAAATCAGGCTGAGCACGCTACTTGGGTATTTCTTTTATATAAGGAAGAATGACTCTGAGGGCAGAGCTGAGAACCATGGAGAAAAGTAGACTTGGGGAAGTAGACTTCCTTGTAGGAATCAGATGCCAGCTGTAATCAAGAAAAACTGTCTCCAGAGTAATGTGACCTGATACCATGTGCTTGGCTCACTTTCACAATTTCTATGGACCAATAATGTCTTCTGTTCTTTTTCTTCTGGAATGAGAGTGTCTCATGTGGACATTCTGTCCATGGGCAGACTAAGGGCAAGTAATTTATCTTTTTAGTTTACATGTCACTGAATCTATAGAGAAGAATTTTAGAAGCCACATTCATTTTACATTAGATACAGATTATCGGAAACAGGATTTTCAGCCCCATTCTAAAATCTGTTGCAATTTTTTTGGAGTTTTTAGGGAGGATGAGTTACTTTGCAAATAGGAGGGATGTGGTCATAGGTTGAACTATGGTAAATTGAAAAAATAAAAAGCCTGAAGTATTTTTTAACTCCTCTTATTAAGAAACAGGCAGAGGCTATTTCTCCACTCCTTGTGACTGACATTAGCCAATGGGATATTGTGCATTGGGGCTTTCTTTGTTTTGATGCTTTTTAAATACAGGGAAATCCTGTGGTCAGTCTGCAAGATCATGACAGGTATGTGGTCCAGTCATCCCTTACCTTTCTAGACAAAATTCAAGCGTGTGAATGAAGTCTTCTGACACAAGGCAGAAGATTTTCACATTTGTTATAACTTACCTGCCAGTTGAGAACTGACTGCAAATGAACGAGTGAATGTAATATTAATGAAGGAGGTGAGATGCATCACCTTAGTCATGACCAAATTGCTGACACTCAGGATCATGAGAAAACAAATCTGGTATTTTAAGACATAATGTTTTGAGGGTATTTTTTATGTGGCAATAGATAACTGATAAATTAACTGATAAATGCAAATCCATTTACTTACACAACAAATGTTTATCATGCATCCATTATGTGCTCTTTTCCTATCTTTGGCATAGAAAAGTCTTTATCCAATAAGATTATCAAATGTGATAGTAAAATAAAAAATTAACATATGGAATTACAAGATCTAAGCTATAAGTAAATGACTTATATATTTTAAGTATACTGACCGTTCATTAAGAAATGGACTTAAAAGAAAACTGGGGTGCTTGGGTAGTTCTGTTGGTTGGGCATCTACCTCTTGGTTTTGGTTCAGGTCATGATCTTAGGGTCCAGAGATTGAGTATTGGGCTACATGCTCAGTGTGGAGTCTGCTTGGGATTCTTTGCCTCTCCCTGTCCCCCTGTCCTGCCCCCAACTCCCACTCTCTCTTTAAATAAATAAATGAATAAATAAATAAATAAATAAATAAATCTTAAAAAAATAAAACATTACTTGTGCAGTATTCCTGTGGACAGCTTCCATTAAGCTGCATTACCTGCTTAATATTCATATCTCTTTATTTTAGTAAACACACTAATTTTTACTGGTAAAGAATTTACTAGCCAAACATTATTCTGTGAATTTTGTGAGAGCTGATCTTACCCTCTTTTCTAAGATAGAAATATCACCAAATCAGAGTGCTGTACCACCTGCCTAGGATATGTTTCAAGGAGTACATATATGTCCTTACTTAACCCATTTTCTAGGAGCTCTGTTCCGAGACTTTTATTGGAAAAAAGAAGCTTGCCCCTTTTTGAGTAGTTGAGAGGATGGAGTTGCTTGCTGTCACCTTGCTACCGAAGTAGATACTGATTTAGTGTGGACTCAAAAAAGAATAAAACTGAAATGGAAAGAATGAAACTGAATCCTGATGACATTTGAGATCCTGACTCTAGCTTGCTTGAAGCCCGATGTAGCCTTGGAATTTTTAGTTTTGTGATCCAACAAATTCCTTTAAGTCTAATAAAGTTGGGTTTCCAAAATTTGCAACCAAAATAGTTCTGGCTAATAGCATAGCCTGGCATGAGAGTATGTGTTACATGTTATGTTTGACAGAACCCATTTTCCCAAATAATCTCTCCTCCCACTCTATTTTTATCCCTCCGATTTGGTTTTATATATTAAAAAACCATGGAAAGCCCTTTCCAGCTGCATATGGATGACTTTCCTGTGCAGTATTCCTGTGGACAGCTTCCATTCGCGGCGGACTTGTGTGCATGAAGTTTGACAAACAAGAACCAACATCTTCCTAATGGAAGAGTCTGTATCCTTTTGACAATGTCTATCCAAATTAATAAAAACGTATTTATCTCTGGACTTGTATGCAATAGAGAAATTATTTTTTATTTTTATTTAAGTAAATATATTTTAATGTCTTTGTGTTATAGCACTTTTGCATTTATCATAACTAATCTTGATTTTTCTTGGGATCTAGTGAATTATTCGATATAATGTGTTATTTTTCCAGATAGGTTTAAGGTAAGAAACAGAAACATCTGTAGGTTTATCATGCTGAATGGTATCGACACTTAGAAAATAGTTCAAAGGGTAGAAGAGTAAGGTTAGATGCCACACTGGACCTCTGGTGTTAGGGGCATATTACTGTGGCTGTGACACAACGGGGAGAAGTTTTTTGCTCTTTCCAGAATGACCGTTACCTTTACAAGTGCTTCAATTACTAGACACCGGAATGTAGAATATGCACCTTGAAAAATCCCTTGCCTGTTGGACTTTATTTGAAGAAACATTTTTACTTCTGTCTTCCAAAAACCATGCAAGTGCAACTCACTAATAGAAATCTCATTGCAGGGGCACCTGGGAGGCTCAGTAGGTTAAACACCTGCCTTCAGCTTAGGTCATGATCCCAGGGTCCTGGGATTGAGTCTTGTGCTTGGCTCCCTGCTCAGTGGGGAGCCTGCTTCTCCTCCTCTCTCTGCAGCTGCTCCCCCTGCTTGTGCTCTCTCTCTCTCTGTAAAATAAATAAACAAAATCTTTAAAAAACAAATTAATAAAAAAAAAGAATCCTAATTGCATCTAAGTTCTTTGCTATTTGGTATTCTGGAAAATGTGGTCCTTGACTTCCAACCTCTGAGACAGAAAGAGATAATATGGAAGGTGGAAAGGGATAAATTTAGTTAAAGTAACTGTCCTATTAGAGTTCTAGGTGGAGGTAGAGAGAGAGAGAGAGAGAGAGAGAGAGAGAGAGAATGGGAGAAGATGACTTTTTACAGGAACAATCTCTCATGTGGTCACTACTTCCGTCCTATAGCTCAACATGTCAAAGTGAGGCCTTCTTAGTCCCTAAGAAGATAACACCTGTATCCTCTTGCTCTAGAAACTAACTTCTTTATCCCAGAAGTGATATCAATACATTTCTTCCATGAGTAGAACAAGTCATTTGACTTTGCTTAACCGCAGTGGGTCCAGGCGATATAGGGAAACTCATAAAATACTTGATGGGCATTATTGCTTTTGCCAGAGTCTTGCCATGTGCATAGAAAATGCGTCCTTGTACTATTTTCCCTACATATAGAAGAGTCAACCCTTCCCTGAAATAAGACTTCCTCAATGTTCTATTTGGTTACTATATCTGACTTAATTCCAGAATCTCTGGGTGTTGATAATAGTTTCTACATCAGATTTAAATGTAGTTTCTCTTGGTCCAGAAGCCTATAAACTAGCAAAGCAGATTATCCCCTCACCACCACATAGCCAGTATGCAACAGGGGAGCGAGGAAAGTCAACAGCAGTGAACATTCTGATTCAGAAAGGGGAAGAATGGAATATACCCAACAATCACTAATCCATAGTATTCTACTGCACTAGATAAAGGTGAATTAGAGTCTTTCCCAGGAAGTGTGGAATGCTCTTTGATTGGTTCTTGATTTTGCAATCTGAGGGGAGCTCCCAAATACATTGTTCATTGCGTTACCTGGATCTACCTCTAGCCAGTCTTCCCTTTCTGTACATTTCCTTGGCCCCTCTGAAAGGTGTTCAGGAGAGAAGACTTCCCTAGGGGCATTGCTTCGTTTGCTTTTCTGCTGGTGAAAGTTTGGTCGTCCAAGTTTATAATTACAAGGTTTGAATCAACATGGACTATTTCAGTCTATGCTTACAGTTTCATTGGCCGTACAACTTCCTAAAAGTCTTACTAGGCTTCTTGTCTATTTGATTCAAGTCAATTTCCTGGGTCAGGAATCAGGAACACCGTACATTCTGAGACATAGTTTTCGTAGCAGCGATACGTCTTTATTTTCCCAGTTATAGATCTCTCTCTTTTAATTTACTATGGACCATTTTGAGATTGAACATACAGCTTCTGTGGCAAGGCGTGCCCTGAATCCAGTGTTTTTGTTGAGCTAATTTATGTAAATGAAAGACACCACAGCCTTAGTCTGATCTTTGACCTGAGGGAATTTAATCAGTTGAAAGTTTATTTTTTTTAAGATTTTATGTATTTATTCATGAGAGACACAGAGAGGCAGAGACACAGGCCAAGGGAGAAGCAGGCTCCCTGCGGGGAGGCCCATGTGGGACCCGATCCTAGAACTCCAGGATGACGCCCTGGGCCGAAGGCAGGCACCAAACCACTAAGCCACTCAAGGCGTCTCATCAGGTGAAAGTTTTACTGGACATTTTTGACTCTCATAATCTTCACTCTAACTTTTACTGTTCTGAGGTAATAAGCACATGTCTTTCACTAACCTGTAAGGCTCTGAATTTCTAAATTTTATCTTTTCCCTTTTGATTCTACCTGAAAATTGATCAATTTTTTCTTGAGTTTATTTTACTTGTAATATAACTTGTCAATAGCAGCCAATAGCAATCAATTTACCCCACCGGTGTCCTACTTTCCAACCTCTTCACATATATCCACAAATATATTGAATATATAATAGTTTTGCCAATTATTTTGTAACTGCTATTACATGGATCAATATCTTGCTGATTTCTGATATCAATTTCCTCAATTCTTGCCACCCAGCTGCTAAGTCTGCACAAGAGCAGCAACAAAGAGATCTCATCTCAGTACTTAACAACAAAATTGTTTGCTTCTTGCTCACATGAGTCTGTTTGAAGTCAGACTTTGGTCTACTGCCGTCCATGTAGGAACTCAGATAATCAATAAAGTAGAGAGAACAAAACACCCAAAGTCCTTACCCTGGAAATAAAATATTTGACCTAGATATCACAACCTACTTTGGTCCACAGCCCATCAACCAGGGCCCATTGACCACATCTAGGCCCCAACCGTGAGGAAACGGGAAACATAGTAAAGTCCATGGAATATTTGGAGGGCTTAAGTCACATCAATATACCTGTTCACTGGGTGATTATATTTCTACATCTAGATCCTAGGGAAATAAAAGAGTTGTGCACAAAGATGCATAAACAAGGATATTCATTACATGGTTAGTTATAATAGTAAAACAAAATTTAAAAGACTACAAAAAAGTATGAACAATGTAATTGTCCCCCAACACAAAATGATTATATATCATTATAAATATGATGTACCCTTTCTTAGAATACTGCATATCTAACAAAGTTATATTTATAAAGGACTGAGCAATCATTCCCTAGATGGCGTTATATAACATTGCCAACAATAATGACAGTGATAAGTAATACACAACATGAAATGAGAACATACTGTGCTCTAGACAGTGTTCTAAGAATTCTGTAAGTATTGGCTCATCTATTTCTTGAAGAAAGCCCATTTTATATAAGAAGAAATGAAGGCACAGAGAGGTGAACAAGAGAGAAATCATTTATTAAGAGCAGAAATACAGAGAGATACAAATAAGGTATAGGTGGAAAAGAAAAACCTACCACATTCACTTAATGGACTAGAACATAGGGTCATGAGTATGAAAATTAAGAAAAGAAAATTTCATTTAAAATGGAGTCAGGAGGCCAGAAGAGGGACCTCTCATGCTCTACCCCTCTAGTCTTATTTGGCAAATAGATACTACTCTATTACCCTGGCAAATGGAAGGAAGGTTTTCTTATCCAGTAATAGCCTGGCCAATAAGAGACTGTCACAATTCAGCCAAAGAGGAGCCACTACACTTTGAGCTCTCAGTTTACTCCAATGGACTTTTTGTTAATAAAATCCCTGACAATTCCTGTCTTTCCTCTATAAAAGAGTTTCCTCTCATTTGTCCTCTGGACTTGCCTATGGTTTTGTCATAGCTTGCATGTTCCCAGTTGCAATTCTCTGCTATTCCTCAATAAATGTTTGTGTTTTTTTTTCTGTTAAAATAACTGACAATTTTATTTTTAAGGTTAACAGTAAAATTGAGGGAAAATATTAGTTACAGAGATTCTGAAGTTATGTAAATCAATTTTATGTATTTACTTATGGCTACCTTCAGAGTTCTCTTTTCTCTCATTTTTTCCCTTTTTTATAAAAAGTAGAAATATGGGATGCCAGGGTGGCTCAGCAGTTGAGCATCTGCCTTTGGCTCAGGGCATGATCCCAGGCTCCTGGGATCGAGTCCTGCACGAGGCTCCCCGGAGGGAGCCTACTTCTCCCTCTGCCTGTGTCTCTGCCTCTCTCTGCATCTCTCATGAATGAATAAATAAAATCTTTAGAAAAAGTAGAAATATGCTCCTATACCAAATTAATGGATGCATTCTTTAATTTTTAAAGTATGTTATTAGGCATAAATAAATGCCTGAGACATGAAGAAGGTATACTATAAAATCCATTGTTTGTAAACATATTATCTTTGTATTTTTATCCCAACTTAATGACAGTATCTGTCATCACTACCGAATTATATTAAATTTCCTGTGATGAAAAATCACTGTTATGTTTTTTTTTTCGGATGTTTACGTTGCGGAATATATATGTCAAATCATGATTATTAGATTACTGTTATTAAGCATGGAAAGGGACTCTTCAAAGATACTCTAATACATTTATTTGACAAACAGATCTATTTTTTAAATGTACTTATTATATTATGAACTACTGGGGCTCAGGACACACTTGAAAAAAAGTATTAAAAGACCCATATTCTTCAAGAGTTTAACAGTGAAATTATATTTTTCTTTCATATTAAAATAAAATAACGTTGAAATTGTTCAAAAATAAGGGAGATTTAGGGATGCCTGGGTAGCTCGGTCAGTTAAACATCTGACTTTGTTTGATCTTGGGTTATGATCTTAGGGTTGTGAGATTGAGCCCAGCTTTGGGCTCTGTGCTACTCCAGACGCTTGCTTAAGATTCTCTCTCTCTTCCTCTCCCTCTGCTCTGCCCACACTCACTCTCTCCCTCTCAAGAAAATGAAATAGAGAGGATTTAAAGACCTCATGTAATTGTGAGGAAATTCAAAAGAAACATGGACTGCAGGGTAGGTTTGACTCAATGGTTTAATAAAGTTATCAAGGATCCTTTCCCTCTCATTTTTCTGCTTTCAGGTGTCAGAGTTATGTCAAGGGAGGTGTCCTATTGTGGATCCAAGAGGAGTGCCACACTTCCCTCTGCTCCTTCCATCCTCCTCTGCTCTGAAGAAGAGGACAAGGGCCATTTCCCAAAGGTCTTTCATAACATGGGGAAAGCTTCTTTCCCAGAAACCCCAAGCTGGTGTCTTCTCCCATGTGCTACCCTGAATTATGTCCCTTGCATGCTCTTGAAAAAGGCCTTAGCAATTGGCTTATCCCTGAGACATTCACCAAGATAAGAGGGATAGGATTGCTCTGATTGGCTTAGACTTTACAAGCCTCACCCCCAGACCTGGGGTTGATTCCTCAAGCTGCATGCATGTAACATAAGATGGACAGAGTGGAAGCCATGTGATGGAGTCAATCGCAAAACAGGAGTCAACCCAAAAGAGTCTTTGTAACTGGCCATCCTCTAATAACCAAAGTCACATAATTGGTACCATTTGTAGCCTGTTATAATACTAGACTTTATTCACCAGAAAGCTTGTATGAGAACTTAAGGAAACTGCTTAATACTTTGAAAATTTATCTTGGGCTTTCCCTGGCAATTAGAATCCATTTCAAAGATTAGGATTCCATAGTACTCTGACTTTAGGTCAATAATAATGCCCTACTATGATGAGAGAATGGAACTGTGTTTCCAGAGAGGGAAGAAGTTTGACGAGTCTACACTGGAAACAAAATCCCCTTATCTCATAGTTTTGATGCCATGAGAAGCATAATGAACCCTGAACAAGTGCTGAAGGGGTAAGGAAAGAAACATATGGAGATGCCAAATATGTCATTTACCAACTTTATGTTTTCCCCCTACGGTTGGCTCACAGCCATGTTTATGGAAAATGAACAGTAATTGACGCTAACCATGGTTCCCTCTTATGACATGGTCTCTGGGTTGGATTATCTCTCTTGAGTATTTAATCATTTAAGTAATGGTCACAATCTAATTCATAAACACTCTTTCAAGATGAATTTAGTTCCTCTGCAGCCTCCAAATGATAAGACAGAAGAAAGTGGGGGGCGAGGGAAAGGGTGAAGTGATCCCTAAAGTACCCTTCTGCAAAGGAAATGAAATAAATGGCATCCATATGCTTCCAGAGTGGTGTAGATTTTTCAACCAGAATGCATACCAGTCTAAGAAATTAGGTAGGATACCTCTAGGTCTGTTTATCCCCACCCTCAGGAGAGAGCGTTTGGATTGTGGCTATACACTGGGGTATTTCTGGCGATTCCGCTTTTTGAAGTACCCTGCCTTGAGGAAGTGGGGTGGAGAAAGATTTCCTTGTGGATGTTAACCCACTGAAAAGTGGCACCCAGAAGGTTGAGAGCTAGCCTTAAGGAAACCTCAAGGAATTTTCTGTTATGGTAAATGTGGGAGAGTTTGATTTATATGTGCAAAAAATGAACATTTTGGCAGCGTCACAGAAATTCACATCACTGTACAGAAATATGCCCTGAGGATCTGTGTCCAGTGAGTATTCAGAGTATCATCACGATGACCGTAGGAGGCCCAAAAGCAACGTACTGAATGCTTTGTTCAGAATGCAGCCCACTCGTTGTCCTTGGAATTATTGCTCAAAAATTAGTTCCAATCCTCCAAAAAGAAAAAAAAAGTAGACTCTAATAATTGTTTGTTTATGTATCTAAAACACGGTAAAAAATACCTAGGATCAGGTGTCTAAGTTGCTCTGCAGTGCCAAAGAGCCACCTAATCATAATGCCTCAAAATAACAGCTTATTTCTCATTCCTTCTCCAAGACTGCGGCAGGCTAGCTGGGCAGCTCTGCTGTGCATCCTCCTCACTCAGGAACTCGGGATGCTGAAACCTCCATCTTTACACTGCATAGTTGCCAAAGCAGAAAAAAGTAAACATAGCAATGGCACATTGGCTCTTAAAACTTCAGTCTAGAAATGATAGCATCACTTCTGCTTATATTCTTAAAAAAAATTATTTATTTGAGAGAGAGAGCACAAGCAAGGGGACCTGCAAAGGGAGAACCTGACATGGAGCTTGATCCCAGGACCCTGAGATCATGACCTGAGCTGAAGGCGGATGCTTCATCAACTGAGCCACTCAGGTGCCCCACTTCTGCTTATATTCTATTGGTCAGAACAAGTCACATGGCTGCCTCTGCCTTCTAGGATATAGAAAAATACATTCCTCCCATATTTCCATAAGGAGAAGTGGACACTCTTAATGAACAGCACTAGTGACCACCCTCCTAAGCAACATAGATCCAGCTTACTGCAAATATAAAAATATCCTGGCTTCTGATAAAGAATCCATTGCTATTGATTGATATATTTTATTCGCAAAATCTCAGGAAAAAAAAAGTTCCATTGTTACTCTATATACCTGGTATTCAGCTTAATTACTTGATTTTTTAATTCATAATATATTAGAAAATACTTGAAACAAAAGTGCTTTACAGCATGAATCAGTTCACTATGGCTGCCATGATAAGATACCACCCAAGAGTGGCTTCAACAATAGAAATTTATTTCCTTACAGTACAAGATGCTGGAAGTTGAAAATCAAAGTGTCAGCAGGGTTGGTCTCTTCTGAAGCCTGTCGCCTTGGCTTATAGATGGCTGTCATCTACTTGTGTCTCACATGGTCTTCCCTCGGTGTGTATCTGTGTCCTAATCTCCTCTACTTATAGGGACCCAAGACATGAATCACAGTGAAGAGAGCCAATTCTAATGACCTTGTTTTAGTTAATTACTTCTAAAGGCCATATAGTCTCCAAATATAGTCACATTCTAAAGTACTGGGAGTTAGGACTTTAATGTTTCTTCAGTATGGATTTTGGGGACACAATTCAGCCCATAATACAGCATAATGGAAGTAAAATTAAAGATAAGAAAAAAGAATAAAAAATAGACTCAGAGATTTAAGAAAATCAGGTAGTCTAATGGTATTTTTTGGTGGAGTATGTATACGGACATATGTCAAAGAACGTTTGAAAAATTCTTTCCTAACTATCAGTGGCTGGGCCATAAGCGATGCAACAGATTTCTTTAATTGGGGAAAAAAGACCATGGTGTATTTCTAAGAGACACTTGCAATACCTAATAATAAAGGGAGGGAATGTATGGCAGAGAAATTTATTGCTCTCTGTGCATCCCTGTGCTCTCTGAATATATTTTCCAACCAACTTTCTATGAGAGAGACTTGTTCTCACAGATGAGCTGAGTGAGCAAGGAAGGTATCTAGAAAAAAATGTTCCAGACAGAAGAGACACCAGGTTCCATGGCCTCAAAAAAGAGCTAAAATAAATTTCATGTGCTTGTCATTTTGGGAAATTTGAAAATAAAAATCCTTGACTCTTATCGTCCCAAACGTAGCATTTCCAAATTCTTGACAGAATTGGTCTTTGAATTTAGGAATGAGAAATTAGAATTTCTGGAAATTTTTAGGATTTCTCAAAATAATATTATTTTGTATTTTCTTTTTTTAAATTTTTTATTTGATTTCATAGCTCTCTATCTGCTTTTAGTAGTAATTAGTGACCATGAAAATAAACAGTGAATATTTTATCTGCAGTAGGTTTACATCATTTCATAAGTTTTCTGTAAAATAAAATACATATATTACTAAATGCATGTCTTATTATTAGTAGTAACCAATATCTTGTAGCAAGATTTTGTATTTTAGTAATATATATGAAACATCTCAACTTGATATACTTCAAATATATGAATTATTTATCTATTTCATAATAAAATGCTAAAGGAAGGACATGATATATTTCATAATAAAAAATGTTAAAAGAAGGAGAACTAACACAAAATAAATGCCAAATGAAAAAATTTAAAGTGGAAAGGCAATATAAAATATTTAATTATTTATAAGTTATCATCATTAAAATGAAATTTTAAAACACCTAAGACGTTAATTGCCCTATTTAATACAATTGATCCTTGTTTTGTAACAAATACTTCAGATATAGAATAATTTATTTCCTTTTGAATTAATGTTGGTCAGATTTTTAAGAGCATGTTCAAAAACATCTTTAGATTGGTACATAGTGCTTACTACGACAAACTCATTTCAATTTTTAGCAATAAAAGCTTTTGTTTGCTTGCCTTGACTTTTGTTTGCTGTTGGAATTAATATTGCTTTGCATTATTAAACTGACTTTAGAGCAGTTTCTGATTTCATGTTGGAGTATCCCACAAGAACATTCACATTTTCTTTTCTCGCATTAATTCTGTTAAAGTGTTTACCAGGAACTGTAGCCTATAGCTAATATTCAAACACAGCAGCGAACATTAATAGTCAGTATTTGAATAGCGTAACATGCAGATTTCCTATCAAGGTTAACGACACTACACAGAATCATATGTTGAAATTGCTAATCAAAACCATTTTGCTTCCTAAATGTGTTATTTCTTGGAAGAACTCTCATAGGATTTGTATAAAGTACACAATGCATACAAACTTAACTATTATTTCTGTTTGCGAGAATTGCTCACCATTAGCCGTAGATGGCCATGAACACAAATTTCTAACAAGGCAACGGCTAAGAGCGGTTCTTAACTCCTACTGCCTTGTCCCGTTTTCTAAAAAGGTTGACCTCAAACTTTGACTCAGTATGTAGGTGTCTCCTGACTTTGCTTTCAAGACAGTGTTAACCTTTGGACCAGTACCATTTCTATCTTTCTAGTTAAGCTTTAATTCCCCTCAGAGGGGAACTATTTAATGCTTCTTCTGTTTTCCTGGTTTCTTGATAGATATTTCATGAGACTGAGGATTTGGAAAAACATATACATTTCCCAATAAAGATGGGAAAGGAAATCCTCCACAGAAACATTGTCCGGGTGAGAAAAGAGAAGTTGTAATTGGGTAAAAATTCAGCCACTTTTCTTAAGTATAAGAGAAAGAGGCAAGTTACCTAAGTTGAGTGGAAAGAAAAAAAAAGGATAAAATTGGATACATGAAACTTTCATTAGGTCTGTGGTTCTCAGAGTAGAGTCCCTACACAAGCAACATCAGCCATAACCTTGAAACTTGTTAAAAATGCCAATCGTCGGGCCTCTGTACGGACCTGCTGAAGCAGAAGCTCTGAAGGGGGAGCCCAGAAATCTGAATTTTTAAAATGCCTCTAGGTGATTCTGAAGTACAAAAGGTTTGGGATGCCTTCATTGGATTATCTTCATTTTAAATGCCCCTTCAGAGAGAAGTTGTTTTCTCTCTTCATATTTTATTTGTTTGTTTGTTTGTTTGTTTGTTTGTTTGTTTATTTATTTATTTAGTTTAAATGTGAATAGATAGCTCCTTCTTCAAAACAGAGGCGTGAGAGACTAGAGGGAGTAATATCTGTTCGTTTCTGCAGGCTATCTTCTAAGGAACCTAAGATATTTTGGGCCACTGCCTATTTTCTGATAGTCTGGATCTTTCACTAGTCGCTTAATAAAGAATTCCTTGTAGACAATGCTCATAATTGTTTCTGAAATGTCACTTTACCCATCCTTGCATGTTTTTGGTAAAAATACTAGATTATTAAGTAGTTAAATGGAAACACAATAAGCACTCATTACGTGCTTAAGTGGTGTACTAAGTGCTGCACCATGTACAGATATGAACATGACTACTGCCCTTAAAAACTGTTCCAGAAAAAACAAACAAACAAACAAAACAAAACAACAACAAAAAAAACTGTTCCAGGATGGTGTAGTAACAGAGAAACCTAGATTACCAACTATGACACAAAACTGAAAGAAATGAAATTTATAACAGAGATATAGCACACAGGAAAATATGTGGGTGTGTGTATTTTTTTTCTCCCCCAAAGAGATACTTTTAGTTGTTTGGAAAATTACATTAATCAAGATCAGCCTTTCTTTGGGTTGTTAACAATCCATTTCCAATCCTGCAGTAACAGTGGAAGGGTGCTATTTAGTGAAGAGGTCAGATGAATAATTCGGCCATGATGCTTGCAAGGAAATGGTTGGGCCACAGGGTAGCTTAACCCTTAATTTTATCCATTTCAGTGGTTGCCACAGATTCCCACAACTGACGTTGATACTTTTCTTGCAAACAAGTGAAAACTGCATAGCTTGGTTGGCATTAGTCACTGTGAATAGTTGCGGCCCGAGCTAAGGATTAAAGTTACATGGAAAATATAGTTATGAAATTGGGTTTTCTATATCAGTACATGTTACAGAAACCACTACTCTGAGGATGGCAGGAACTTGATAAGCAGGGTCAAATTCAAAGAAATGATGGGGAAAAATATCAATTTTCCTAAAACTGAATGCACTATATTATCTCGAAATCACTTTATTACCATGGATATAGCTTGTTCCTTGAAATCTTTAGAGGCCTTCTTTGGATACATTTGCATGGAAGAGCTCAGACAAATCTGTCTTTCAAATGAATCCATGCTGATATTTTCTGATTTCACTACTTTCTGATGAATGAGTTGGTCTATAAGCCTCCTGCATGTATGATTGATTTTGCTATAATGTCCCCAGCACAGAAGCAACTACTTGTCTCAAAACTGTGTGCAGGACCTGCTACTGCATATGCAGACCTCAGAATCAAGACAAAAGAGCTCCTACCGCCACCAACCAACCAACAACAAAATGGAGATGGGAGGGTTGAGAGAAGACTATCATCTTATCCTTGGATGTTGCTCCTTTATGATAAATGAAAACATGACATCACAAGATCACAATTTAATAAGCTCCAATTCCTCATTCATATTCCCATGCATGATATCATCAACTGATGATTATTGGTATCATTAATTGATAATCACATTATATTCTGTGTGAGATCCATGTTCCTTAATATTTTCTGGTGGGTAAAACATATTTTAGACACATAGTGCAGCCATAGATCATTCAAAGATAGAAGCAAGGACACCTGGATGGCTTAGTTGGTTGAGCATTTGCCTTTGGCTCAGGTCATGTTTCTAGGGTCCTGGGATCAAGGCCCGCATCAGGTCCCACGCTCAGTGGGGGGTCTGCTTCTCCCTCTCCCCCACCACACCCCTGCTCATGATCTCCCTCTCTCTCTTGCTCAAGTAAATAAATAAAATCTTTAAAAAAAAATAACAAAGAAGCAAAAGCCAAAGTTAGGTCAATTTGCATATTAGGGGTAGTCCTAGATGTTCATATGGCTTATTTAATCACAGTACAAAAATTATAATTATATCTCTTCAAACCTTCAATACATCAGAAATGAGGCTTTAGGCTTTCTCAAGATATTTTTCTATCTTTTGCTTTTGTTGTATTTTTTTAAAGAATAAATTTATTTTTTATTGGTGTTCAATTTGCCAACATACAGAACAACACCCAGTGCTCATCCCGCCAAGTGCCCCCCTCAGTGCCCGTCACCCAGTCACCACCCCCCGCCTCCTCCCCTTCCACCACCCTTAGTTCGTTTTCCAGAGTTAGGAGTCTTTATGTTCTGTCTCCCTTTCTGATATTTCCTACCCATTTCTTCTCCCTTCCTTTCTATTCTCTTTCACTATTATTTATATCCCCCAAATTACATACAACATCCATGATCATATATACCTATCTCACCTGGATTCACTGTGAACTTGTGGTCACCAGTTAAAGAAGGTTTAATCCCAGGCCACCTGGGTGGGTTCAGTTGGTCTAGAATCTGCCTTTGGCTCAGGCCATGATCCCAGGTTCCTGGGATCTAGCCCTTTCCCCCCCTCCTCCCAGCTCCTATTCTCTGTTGCTCTCTCTCTCTCTCTCTTTCTTTCCAATAAATAAATATATATTTTTTAAGTCTAATCCCTTCTCTATGCAGCCTTCACTGTAGATCATATTCCTTGTTGCTGCTACCATCACTCTCTTTACTTATCTTCTTGACAGTGTTTACCAAGTGAAGGAATAAACATTTGTTATTGTAGATCAGAAATTCCTTGAAGTACAGACTAATTTATTTATTTTTTGAAAGAGAGTCATTTTCCTTTTTTTTTTTTTTTGAGACTAATCTTGTTTATCATTTTTTCCTGTAGGTCAGGCATTGGCAAGAAGGGTCTACTGCTGCTTTTTTGTCCACCCAATGAGCTAAGAATGGTTTTTAAATTTTCAAATGATTGAAAAAAGGAAGAACTATTCCTGACATGTGGAAATTATATGACATTCAAATTTTGGTGTCCATAAATAAACTTTTACTGGAATACAGCCTGGCTTGTTCATTTGCATTTTATCTGTGACTGCTTTCATGTTTGCAAGAGACAATGAATGACCTGTGAATTCTAAAACAAAGTTTGTTAACTGGGGTTGAATTTGCTTCTGGGCCCCAGATGGCGATTGGCAAAGTCTGGAGACATTTTTGGTTGTGGTAACTGGTTAAAGTGGATACTACTGGGGTCTTACTGGAAGAGACCGAATGCTGCTAAAGATCCTGCGGTGAACAATACAACCCATTCAACTAACAATTATCTTCCACAAAATGTCAGTAGTGCCGAGTCTGAGCAACTTTGGCCTTAAATATTTACTATTTGATCCTTTACAGAAAATGTTTGCTAAACCCTGCCCCAGATCCTAAGAAAAAGTAAAGGGACCAAAGTTTCCTCTGATAATCAGAAGATACGTATACTGAGTTTAGGTACAGAAATTTAAAAATATGAGTAAAATGTAGAAAATTTCACTGAATCTTTTATATGAAATAAATGCTTCAAGAAACCACCCCACCAAAGTCAAGTGCTTCTAACTGCCCTCAATAAGTAAAAAACAAAACAAACCTCTCCTGAGAAGTGATACGGTTAAAATTGTGAAAACAGAGACAAAATCACATAAACGTAAAATCAGTTGCTAATTTCGCCACGGGTGCCAGGCAACTAGGTGAGGACATTAATCTAGTTTCAATTTGGTTGTTGCGATTTAATATAGAACATAAACGAGTCACCTTTGGCATCCAGAGAGTTCTGCGTCTCATAGTTCAATAGTCATTGTAGAATTTTCTTTTTAAAAAGTTTTACTGAGTGTGTGCAGTGTAAATGTGAAGGCCTAGTCCTTATTATTTAAGCCAAACACTGACATTACATAAAAGTAGGAAAAAGGAGACTCCATAGTTCTGAGTCTCCAATAGTAAGAGACAGAGTAATAGGAACCACAACTGGGGATTTCCTCTCTGATTTATAAGGATCTTATATCAAGTCACCTCTTAAAAATCTATACTTATAATATGTGATTAAACTTATTGTCAAGTGGATTATATTTTCACTTGGCCTTTTAACCCTGCTTTTTGATTTTTAACAAAAAGACAGGAAATCTTTCCTTCTGCAGTAGAAGGTAGGAATGGGAGGTGTTCTTTCCCCCTTGCCCATTAGATCATACTAATCTCATACTTTTTCTATTTAGAAACGTGACTTTGAGTTAATATATACCATTCTAACATGTCAAAGATGTTAATTTTTAATTTGAAACACTTGTCTTAATAAGAATGGGTGAGATCATGTTAGCGTTATTGTGATAGCTAAACAGTCCATGAACAAGTGCCTAATGAAAAGAAACAGTGATATTGCAGCTTTGTCTCATTTCAGGCAACAATAATAAGAAGTGGCCCCAGAAAAATTGATAGCAGATCCCACGTTTTGTGCAGTGTTCCAGAAATAACCTGGTTTTGACATAATGCAGAGTCGAAAGAGAATAAAGGAATAAAGGAGACTGTGGTGAATCCAACTAATTGTTTCCAACTCATGGCGAAGCGATGATTAAAATGCTGGTTCAGGAGTCGGGAAGACCTGGGCTTGAACACCGTCTCTGGCCCTGACAGTCCCTGTCATCTTACGAAGCTGTTCGACTGCACCAGGACGCCGTCTCCTCCTTGGTGAAGTAGAGATGACAGCAGTATGCACCCCGAAGAGTTGTTGGGACCGTCAGATGGCGCACCACACACCCAGAATGTTCAGCATCTGGTACCTTTAATTACCATAACTCGGTGTCATCTGGGGCATCTCTGCCCTTGGGGGAGGTCATGGAACTTGGCCCAAGCGCCAATCCATGCCCTGTGATGTTCCAAAATCTTCCCTGTGACTTTTGTCAAGTCCTCAGGACTCACTTCCCTACGTTTCCCTGAACCCCTGAGTTCCTGCACTCTGATGGGAGACCTTGGTTTTTCTAGGGAATATCTTGACTCCAAACTCTTGTGGGCTCCCCTACGAGACTCTGCTCGCACAATGCACTTCGTTTGAAAAATTATTCAGAAGATTTTGGAGTGAATGTGGGAGCATTCAGATGCGGAGACTTCCTGCCATTGGGTGTCAGGTCCTCCTGTGAGCATTTTTGTCTCCCTTCTTTCCTTTTTCGCTTCCCACATTGCTCTAGTGACCCCACCACTTCCTCTCCTTTCCCATCATCACCCCTCTCCCCCTCATCTCTCTGTCTTCTCCATCTCCTTCTCCCTGATGTCTCTGCACTCCCATGCACCCTCAATCCCAGTCTCTAATTCCTCTGTCTCTATTATGCAGAGCACTTTCTCCCTTCTTGGAGCTCCATCACATCAGCCCTTGGGGGGATTTGGGGAAAACCTGTGTGTTCAGTTTCTAACACAGGCATTTTTTTTTCCTTACTAACGTGGCTTTCTCCCTAATAGAAAGCCAGAGCCTTAAAAGAAATGAAGATGCATCATCTTGCTTCACCATGACTTCCTTCTCGGAGGTTCACATCTCCCGACCTCTGCTATTCCCTTTGGGTGATACTGAGGCAATGACCACCTCTGAAGACTCCAGGTGGTACAATTTCTTTCCACCTTTGGGGGTCCCTAATTCTCTGCCTGCATGCCATCTATTGTTAACTGTGAGTATTACATTTTCTATCATCTTCTTAAGGACTGGAACTAGATCTAGTTCATCTTGATTTCTTCTACAGTGGGACAGAGTAACATAGTGTATGATACTTAAGTAGTGTTGCTTTTAAATAAATAGTGCCATCTTTATGCTTAAAGAAAATAACAATCCATATAAAAAAAAAGAACATGGGGACACCTAGATGGTCTCAGTGATTGAGCATCTGCCTTCAGCTCAGGATGTGACCCTGGGGCCCTGGGATCAAGTGCTGCATCGTGCTCCCCGCAGGGAGCCTGCTTCTCCCTCTGCCTGTGTCTCTCATGAATACAATAAATAAATAAATAAATAAATAATCTAAAAAAAAGAGCATGGACTTTGGCTGTGACTTTCCTGGGTTCACTTATTTTCTCTGCGGTCTTGGCTGTGTGTATCAGTCAGTGTCAGACAAGGGATCAAAGCCACAGTGAGTATTATGGGAGTGAGGGAATTATTATAGGAACCAGGCTTCAAACGATGTGAGAAGAATGGGGGAAGTGAGAGTCAGGAAAGGGAGGTCAAAGGCTCAGAGAAAGAAACACTAACCCGTCTTTCTGAAGCACTAGTACAGGTGGATAAGCCAGAATTTTCAAGGAAATCTGAGAAGCCAACCACATCTGGCTGTTGACACAGGACCACAGACAGGAAGCTGTGGCACAGTCCATGGAAGCTGCAGCATTTGTGTAGCTTCTGCCTCTGGTGTGTAGCCAAGCAACTGGTGGTGGGCCAGGGGTTGCTTTGGTCAGCTGGAGCACAAGAACAAGTTGCGTCGGTCCACCACTGTGTCTAATTGCAACCATCTTCTAAGAGAAATGACTGTTGCTTTAATTTGTCTTCTGAATCTCACACAAGTGCCATGTTTGGCTGGCTTTAATCTGGAACCATCCAGGAAATAACCCATAGTTTCCAGGCTTATCCAAGCGGATATAACAGTCCAACAGTTATCCTACTCAGTTTCTCTGAACTTCAGTTTCCTTAGCAAATGAATGCAAACTCTAATTTGTCAAGTTGTAAGAATAAGAAATGCCTATACACAGCCTAACATATAGTAGGTCCTCAA
Organism: Nyctereutes procyonoides; assembly: GCF_905146905.1. Lineage (NCBI taxonomy): Eukaryota > Metazoa > Chordata > Mammalia > Carnivora > Canidae > Nyctereutes > Nyctereutes procyonoides. The sequence continues at coordinate 2,336,818 of NW_026575047.1, read as the reverse complement.
GTAATGGCCTCAAGTAATGATTGCATGAGATGCAGCCTTGGAGAGCCCGGGAGGCTCAGTCGGTTAAGCATCCGACTCTTGATTTTGGCTCAGGTCATGATCTCAGGGTCTTGAGATCAAGTCCTGTGTCAGCCTCACACTGGATGTGGAGCCTGTTTAATATTCTCTCTCTGGGGCAGCCCAGGTGGCTCAGTGGTTTAGCGTCTGCCTTCGGCCCAGGGCGTGATCGTGGAGACCTGGGATCGAGTCCCACGTCGGGCTCTCTGCAGGGAGCCTGCTTCTCCCTCTGCCTGTGTCTCTGCCTCTCTCTGTGTGTCTCTCATGAATAAATAAATAAAATCTTTAAAAAAAAAGATTCTCTCTCTCCTTCTTCCCAGACCCCCCCAACCATCCCCAAAAAAGATGGAACCTTGTGTTTACTTCTAGTAGTCTTCTAGACTTCTCTACCAGACATCTCTCTAGTCTTCTCTACTTCTAGTAGACCTAGAGGACCGCCTTCTGCTTTATCCTGAGACAAAAAGAAAGTTGGAGGGGAGACAATTAAATAAAAGAAGAAGTAAAAACAGCAAAATCAAAAAAGACTTCATAGGAGCTGAGGGTTACTTGTAGATTATAGTGATAGTACCTAAATTAAAGGCTATTAGAAACTGATCATTCTCCATATATTCCACTTAGAATTTCACATGTCACAATTGCTTCAATTGTATGCCCCACTATATGTGCTCCCATTTTCTTAGGAACAAGAGGGGGATGTACTATGGAGTTTGGAACTTCCTCACTCCAGAGTTCTTACGTCTTTTTAGTTAAGACGTGCCTTAATTTTGGATTCATGTTCCAGTGTCTTTTTGCACGAGTTATCAATCTGACACACAGTTATCGCTGCAGATAAATCTGAAGCCCAATTTAAATGGGCTTCACGTTTTAAGTGAGAAGGATGAATGAGATTCAGGCGAACTTTCAACATTTGTATCTGAAGTCCAAAGTGAATTAAACTCAGGTCACATGGGTCACCAAACATTCGTTCTTTATCACAGTGTTTTCTAGAAGAAGACCCAGCCAAAAATAAATCCTCCAGCTTTACTCATGTCCAGGAAGACACATTCAAGAAGAGATATTCTTTGACTTTGTTTTTCTTTTTTTCCCAAAAAATAGGTTTTTCTATTTCTCTTCTGCATTTCATACTATCATCGTCTTTTAAAATTCCCTTAAAACATCTGCAGGACTATGAGTGAGCCTCTGAAGTAAGACTTTCCTTTAGGATCAGCCAGTTAATTGGATATATACAAAAGTGGATCTTTTCTATATTATTTTTTTCTTTTCTATATTCTTAAGCATAAGTGAAGAAACTTTTTCGCACATGTTGTGGCTTCAAGTGCCCCTGCTCTGTGTATATCTGAACTCATTGGGTCCCTCTAAAAAAATTCCCACCTTCCTTTTTTTTAAATTTTTATTTATTTATGACAGTCACAGAGAGAGAGAGAGAGAGAGAGAGAGAGAGAGAGAGAGAGAGTCAGAGACACACAGGCAGAGGGAGAAGCAGGCTCCATGCACCGGGAGCCCGATGTGGGATTCGATCCCAGGTCTCCAGGATCGCACCCTGGGCCAAAGGCAAGCGCTAAACCGCTGCGCCACCCAGGGATCCCAAATTTCCACCTTCTATTTGCATTCTCCTTACGTCTGCCATTTCCTTTCTGTGCTCAAAGCCTTTGTTTCTGTTAATGGAACTGAGGTTTGCAAATGTGTCTATTTGTAGAACAAAAGCCAGGTAGTAAATATCTTAGGTTTTGTGGACCAAGAAGCAAAAACATGGATATTACATAGTAACTTAGATAATCATTTCAAATGTGACCTTTCAAAAACTGTAAATACCATTCTTAGATCATGACCATGCAGACACTATTAAAAACAAAACAAGACAAAACAAAACAAAACTATAGCAGACCATAGTTTGTTGACCTCTGGTTTAAAATATTGCCTACAGTCTGGCAAATGTGTTGGTGTCCCTACTTGCTCCTTGGTTTGGCTTTTCTCCAAACTTTCATCCTACAATTTATTTTCAGTCTTATGCTGACCACACCAGGCCCTCACTCTACTTTTTGGGGGGATACTCAGGAAGACACCCAATTATCCTTCAACACCAACAAATCCTCATCCATGATATATTATTTTTTCTTAAGCTTGAGATTTCAAAGGTGGTCTTTTGTTGTAAAAGAAAATGAAGAGGGTAGATTTGTAATGACACGGTATCTTCCATTTTGGAATGAATTCTCAAAGTGTTCTAATGTAGATGTAAATAATATAAAAGACAATACAAATCTGCTTTCACCCAAAATAACTTAATAATTTATGAAAACTTGTTTTATAAATTTGATGTCACAGATGACTTGTCTTTGTTGTCCTAGACCTCTAGCATTTTTCCCTCTGGCATTGATTCGTTCAATGAATATTTATTTCCATCTACAATGTGTCAGAGCTTCTATGAGGCACTATCAAATCAGCAATAACGGGCACAGCCCCTGCTTACAAGGGACAAGAAGTCAAAGGGAGGAGAAAGACAAGAGAATTGACAGATATAATGCAGGGTGGTAGGTGCCATGACAGTAATGGCTCCAGTAATGTGTCCAGAGTGGCATTAAACTGGGCAAAATTAAGTCAGGAAAGGCTTCCCATAGAATTTGATGTCTGATTACAATCTTAAACCTAAGCATTTAGCATGATGCAGAAAAAGAAAAATGTAGAAAGGCACAGGAGCCTCAGAGAGTCCAGGCTGCGTAGGGGCTGTGCATAATTTAATAAAGCTAGACTGTGGTGGGTGAGATGTGTAGTGTCTGGAACCACGCCTGGCACCAAATTGATGCTTGATCAAGAACTGTTGACAGATTGAGTGCCAGGAGATGAGCCTGAAGAGGTAGGCAGGGCAAAGAGAGTCTATGGCAAGCTAAGAAAGTTGAATTCTATCCAAAAGGCATTGCAGAACGTTATAAATGATCTGACTTGATGATATTGGGTCTCAGAAAATTTATTCTGGCAGCACTGTGGGAACGGACCAGAATGGAGCGAATCTTGAGCCAGAGAGAACAATTAGGAAGCTGCTGTCTTCCACGAGAAAGGAGGCGTGGAGGGGCTGAAGCATGGAGGTCACAGTGGGGATGGACGAGCAGGTAACAACTGGAGGGTGTCTCGGGTCATCAGTATATCCCTTTGTTATTCGGTTGAGCAAACACAAAAACAATCAAGCTCCAAAGTATTTATGTAGTACTGTACAGCCTGAAAAATATTTTCGCAGAGAGATTTAATCAATCAGTCTATACCACAGTCTTTGTGGACTAGACCAGAGAATTATAATGAAAGAGAAAATAATGAATACAGCACACATACTGACACACACAATCTCAGGCCAGGTTTTGTTCGTGATAACTCTAATTCCTACTGATCACCTAATTAATCCCAGAGAGATCTAAGGCTTGAAAATGCAAATATTACACTTTCCGTTACAAGGTTAATTTGTATTTACCATCCACAGTTTGGCAAATGATTTTCTGTTTTCACCATGAATATGTATGGCTTGCTTTCAGCAACTAGAAACACTTTGTTTTTTTTTATATTCTACTTCATGTTCTGCCTGCAGCACGATTGACTCGGGGAGCAGCCTGCTAATTAAGCCTGGGTAAATTATAAATAGCAAATTTAGAGGCAATTGGTTGACAGAGAAAATATATACTGTATACGACGTGGGTCTCCGCAGACAGTTCCAAGCATTCATCCTACTTTTAATACATCAAAGCCGTGGGATTTCTCGTGTCCCTCACCCCAGTTACAGGGGTGCTTCCTTGGAAACTGGGGTTACCATTGAAGTGGGTGCTTAAGGACCAGGAGGTCCTGGATTAGAAGTTCATTCTCCAACATAGCAGAGTTCAATGTTCTTCCTTTGTTTTCCCTCCTCTGGAAATGTTTCCTACAGAACCTCATTCCATTGACAGGAATCGAGAAAGACAGATGGATCGCAGTACAGGTACAGATGTCAGAGACTTCTTTGGTCTAATGCCCTAATTTTACAAGGGAGACATCGATGTTCTGAGAGGTTACGTGATGTGCCCGGGATCCCTCAGCAACTTCCTAAGAAGGGACCAGAGACTTCGAAGGCTTGTGTTCCCTCTGCACGCCCTGTAGAAGCATTCTTACCTCTTCCCACTTCCCAGAAGGCCACCCTTATAAATTGATTTATTTGCTTTGAATTTGAGTTTACTTTAAAGATTCAAATGTTCCAGAGGCCAGGCAGTAAATTCTGGAAGGATTATCAGTTTGTATGCCTTTTAGTGTAAATAAACCTCTCCTGTCTCTTTCCCTGAGTGTGGATTTCAAGCAGAGAGAGGGTAGAAAAGAATATTTAGTAGGAAATCATCAGTAGTGGAAAGTACTTCCATGGAAGAGACAGAGACCTAGAAAACTACACCGGAGCTTGCTTTTCCCTTATTGAAGTGACCTTATTTAGATATCCATGTTAGAATAAATTTGTTAAATTTAACTTTTATTTATTTATTCTTTTATTATTTGTTAAAGTTAACTTTTTGTTGCAAAGTAAGAGTTTGGAAATTGATGCCTAATTGTGTCAGTAAGAGTGTCATTGTCTCCACTCCTTCACAGGCTTAATCATCCTGGACATTCATTCACATGGCTTCCTATTTTTTTATTTTTTTATTTAAATTTAATTTCATTAACATATACTGTATTATTAGTTTCAGAGGTAGCATTCAGTGATTCATTAGTTGTTTATTCCATCAAGTGCCCTCCTTAATGCCCATCACCCAGTTACCCCAACCTCCCACCCACCTACCCTCCAGCAACCCTGTTTCCTAGAGTGAAGCATCTCTTACAATTGGCTTCCCTCTCTCTCTCTTCTTTTTTTTTAATTTTCCCCTCTCTTCCCCTATGTTCATCTGTTTTGTTTCTTAAATTCCACATATGAGTGGGACCATTTGGTATTTGTCTTTCTCTGATTTATTTCACAAAGCACAATAGGCTCTAGTTCTATCCATGTCATTGCAAATGGCACGATCTCATCCTTTTCAATGTCTGAGTAATATTACATTGTGTATTTTATATATTTCTTTAATTATACATATAATATATATAATTATATATATAATCATCACATTACATCTTCTGGAAGGATTATCAGTTTGTATGCTCAGTTTGTATATATATATATATATATATATATATATATATACACAGATAACATCACATCTTCATTATCCATTAATCTGTAGATGGACACAAGGCTTCCTTTTTGACCTCCTTCAGGCTTTTGTTTATATGGCCCTTTCTCTAAAGAGATTTCCTAGTCCAACCCACCCTCTCTGTCCTATTTCCTGATTTCGTTTTCTCCTTAGCACTTATCACCAAACTTCTACAATACAAATTTGAACTCCTGCTAGAATGTGAACCATATGAGTACAGAAGTTTTGGTTCATTGCTCTTCTCGCCCGTGGCTGGACTTACTATACTCAGCACATGCTAGGGGTGCAGTGAACTTTTATTAAAAGACTAAAGAAATTGATTGAGAACCTATTAGGCACTATTAAGAAAATGGAAAAGAGAGATAAGGTTAGTCTGTTTTATGATGGGAGATTGGTAAAGATTAATACTACAGAGAACAGCATGGTCTAGTTCTTGAGGTTCAAACTAAGAGGAAGCTATCAAGGTTCTTAGTAAAATGTGGGGAAGGGCTTAATAGGATTTATCTGCCTTATGTGTTCATTAAGGGATAATATGTTTTATATTTGAAGTCAAATCAATGAAGAAATATTGAAAAATTCAAATATAATTTATAACTAATAATGTTTAGCTGAAATTTTTAGTGAATGGTCATGGGAATGAATTTTCTATTCTGTGAATCCAGTTCTTTTGAGCAAAATTATGTAGTTGTCTACTACCTGTAAAGAGAAAGATACAGGATTATTGTGATTAAGAGACTGAGATTTCAGTAGTGTGTAGATAGAGCTATAACAGCAAAAAAAATAAAATAAAAATACAAAAATCAAAAACCAATACCCCAAGAACCAAAACCAAAAAACTGAATTTACAAAATTTGGACTCTTTCCTGAGTGCTCTAAATAATCACTCATTCGTGCTCCTGATTTGTTTGGGCCTCCCTTCAGTGTTGTAAGTCATTGTTGAAATAATATTTGTGGCAATAGGAAAGGTCTACTAATACCTCCATGTGCATCTTAGCACAGCTTAGAGACAAGTCCAGGAACAGTTGACAGGAAAATCAGATAACATGCATTTAAGAAATTGCAAGGAAAATAAATAGTGTCGCCTGTATGGTTTGCTCCACCTAATCTCTCCAACAATGATTATGAAAATTGAATGCTAGTAAAAACAGATGACCTGTGTTTGCCTGGAGAATAAGCAGAGAGCGTTCTCATCTAGTGAAGGAAGAAGGGATCTCAGCCCCTCTCTCCTTCTCTCTCTCTACCCATAAACACACACAAGTTTACATATATATGAACGTTTGTATATTATGTATATATGTGTGTGTGTGTGTGTGTGTAGTCACATGCGTATTTTTAAAAAAAATAATCTTATTTTCTTTTATAATGCCCTCTCTCTTTATTTCTTTCTAAGAAATTAATGACACAGAAGAAAGCAAGCTTACACTTTGAGGATCTGGAGCTAAATCAAACAAATACCAAAAAAAAAAAAAAAAAAGATCAAGAATTGCTGTGTTTGTTTTGCTTTGTATCCAAACTAAAATTTAAAATTTATAAGAGCATTTATGCAGTTCAGTTGCCCTGTCAACTGCATATAAATCAATGCCACTTCATTCAGCTTTCATACATTATAATTTTTTCTGTAGTTAAAGCTCACTGGGAAAAAAGTAGTAGAAATAGATTTTAAATAAGCATATGGACAAGAGATTTTAAGGCCCTGCTAGCTTGTGCAGCCTTTATCATTTCAAATTTAAGAAGGTAGTTTAATAATTAAAATGTCTTAAATTTTAAAAAAAGGAGATTATTTTTCTGAGTGGGGAAAAGGGTTATTATTTATTGACAAAAATGTAGTTTATATTGGTTATTTAATGGTTAAGAACTTTGTATAATGAATATCATCACAGTATTTAAAAATATAAGTACTTAAAAACACTCAGTTGTAGCATGAAGCTGCATCATTAGCCTATGGTTGATAAAAAGTGCAAATAATTCAGCTAATAAACTTGAAATAATAGTTATGCATTCATTGTGTATCTTATAAAAGAAGTGCATGTTTTCCTAAATGCTACCAAATTTTATAAAACTTATTCATGTATTTTGCCAAAACTTGTAAAAGGTTAAAATTTTACAGGCCATTTTTTTGATAACACAATAAAACTGTAAATTAGACACAAAAGTTGAAAAAAAAAAGTCCTTTGGAGTTGAACCATTGATTTTACATCCTACACAACTATTTGTTTAAAGAAGAAATAAAGGGGATGCCTCAGTGCCTCAGAGGTTGAGCGTCTGCCTTCTGCCCAGGTTGTGATCCTGGAGTCCTGGGATGGAGTCCCACATCGGGCTCCCTGCATGGAGCCTGCTTCTCCTTCTGCCTCTGTCTCTGTCTCTCTCTGTGTGTCTCTCATGAATAAATAAAATCTTTTAAAAAAAATCTTAAAAAAGGAGGAAATAAAAATATAATTAGAGACTTTTAAAATTTGATATTTGAGCATATAGTAATATTTTCCATTTCAACTAGGAAAATGATACATCCTACATTATTCATTCATACATAAATATAAGGTGCTTTTCTCCAAATGCCCACTGGCAACAATGAACTATTTTCACCCTGGGGATAAAGAGAATTAAATGGGTACAATCTTTGTCCTCAAAGAACTTCTTTTTCTCCATTGTGATATAGATACGAAGTAAGTAATGGATTGAAGCATATGAAATCATTTTTGTAGGCTAAAATGGTTAAATATGGACAATTTCATGTGGATCAAAGTGATTCATATAATATCAGACAGAAGGCTAGTAAATATATAAGCACAAAGACAAAGATGTGTCTACATAAGGTACGATGAGAACGTGAAAATTTGTCTTGTGGGTCATTAATATTGTGCTGATTATTATACACAGAAAAAGTCTTTTCCCCACTTGGCTAATAACAGTATTGAAATCAACAATTTTCAGTGTATTGCTCTACAGTATTCTGCATATTTGCATAATTATACAGATATACGTGCTTTATGTGGGGAAATGTTTTTCCTTTCCCCTTTTCTTTTTTAGAATAAATTTGAGCGTACTAAAGATAGTTTCCTCAAAATTATTTTCTCACTATAAATCTGTAAGAGATTATTTCTTTAGTGCATATAAATTTAATAAATCGTTTAAATAGATGCTTACTATTATATAGTATGGATGCAATATTCTTATTGATATGTTTTAGTGTATTATTATTTATTTCTATAAAAATAATTCCTCAAAATGGAATTGTTGCATTAAGATGCAATCGTATCAGAGAAGAGGTCCAGGAATCTCTACATTCGGTGTACATATGCTTATTTAATTGTTTTCTTTTTGACACACTTGTCCTCAATTATGTTATATTTGGGTCCCTTTTTCAGAGCTCTTGAAAAAAATCCTTTCCAGTGAATAACTCCCTCAGCTCTTGCCAGAATATGGAAAGGGTTGACTTCTGAGGAATAAGGAATGAGGAAAAAGATCTGGAAGGAGGTCTGTCTAAAATTGTTTTAAATGAAATCTCTGCCAACACTCTAGTTTTTAGCCCTAACTTCACCCAAATGCAGAAAGTACCAGGTAATAACAATTTATGAGTCTTCTGTGTATGTTTCAATAAGATCAGTTGCTTATCAACTTTCTCAAGTGCTGATTCAGAGCTCAGCTTTCTCCATCTGCTAAGTCATACACTTTGCATCTTGGAAAGATTGGTGAATGTTGTCTCTATTCTCTGAATTCACAGATGTCTTTTTAAAAATTACTTTGTTTATGTCTTCGTGGGGTCTGGTGGGGGGAGATATACAGCTAACTGAGAAGATTTTAATCTGTTATTCTGACTGTAAGTCTCTAAATTCCTTCTGTTATCATTCTTGGGCCTTTTGAATTCAGATGGATTATAACCTTGAACATTTCAATTGAGGCAATGGTGGGTATGAAGACAATCTATTCCTTTTGGAAAATGTTCCTTTGTCTTCCTCAAGCAAGGATTTTAATGTCATACAAAGTGAGTGGGGTCTTAGAGATCAGTCACGGTAATGTCTTCGGGTTACATGTGAAGAAATAGAAGCCCACGGAATGTAAATGTTTTCCCAGATTCATATGGGTAATAATTAGTAGGGCAAACATTTAATCTTGTTCAGTTTTCATGTATTCATTTTCTCCACTTGTAGTCAACCTCGATTTCCAGGGTCCCAGTCTTTTCTTCCATGTGATAAGAGGGCTTGAACATAATGTATATATCTGCATGTTTCTCTATTTATTAAATATGTCTCCATCAAAAATAAAACATATGTTCCCCGAAATCAGTAACTGCCTATTTGTGTTGCTTTTCTCATTTATACTAGTACCAAACAGTGTGATGTCCAGTACTAAATAGTAACTGGCCTCCATATACATTTTAAATAAAGTATTAAGGGGCACCTGGGCGGCTCAGTTGGTTAAGCGTCTGCCTTCTGCTCAGGTTGTGATCCCAGGATCCTGGGATCGAGCCCCATGTCAGCTCTCTTCCCTCAGGGAGGAGCCTGCACCCTCTGCCTGCTGCTTTACCTACCTGTGCTCTCTTTCTATCAAATAAATCAATAAAATATTTTAAAAATAAAAGTAAATTAAAATAAAGTATTGAATACAATAATATAACCACTTTTTAGCTTGGAATGGCGATTTTACTATATTGATCCTCTCCAACCGTAGTTATTCTTCTATCTAAAGACCTATCTAGTGTTCCCATTGTCAAATCCACTGCTCATACAACACAGCACAACATTGATCCAGTATTGCTTTAATTGCAGATGCTTGATGAGTAGCGTTTATTATTCTTCCAAGAACTAAAAATATTTAATGAATTCAATAATAATCATTAAAATCTGCTTTTGTAAAACAGAATACTCAGTGTAATTTACAATTTTCTTGATAATCCAGAGTTATCATTATATACATACAAATTACACCGTACTATTACTTCTCACATCTTTTCTCTGCCTTCACTTAAACACCCAAAGAATGAAACACATATTCCCCTTTAACATATTTGCAAGTAAATAAAAGCCTTGTGTATCAGAAGAAAGTATATTTTTCATTTTATGGTCTAAATTGATTTAGCAGAATTTAAGCTAAATATTAAGTGACTTGGTTTTTTAAAATATCAATACTTTACCATTCAAATATATATTACAAGGTTATATAAAATGTCTTTGTATTTTGTGTGTCATCTAGAAATAATGCTTTAATCACTCACCAGACTGCATGTTTTAGTAAAGAGAATATGTGGAAAAAAACAAGGAATATCCTTGCCGTATTTATTAAAATTGAAATGAATTTCCATTTATGCATCAAAGACCTTCCATTTATCATTCTAGTTGACAGATGAAAGAACACATTAAAAAAGTTTAAATGATTTACCAAGAAGAGAAATAAAACCACTTTTGCCTCTAATGCTTGACTTCTGTTTCTTGGAAATTTTGAACATTTTTAGCTAAGTGTTCCCAATGCTCTTAAGGGTGGAGAATGTTGGAAAGAAAGATCTTAACATGATTTTTTCAAGTCTTCACAGATCACTTTTAGCATTCATGAAATTACCGAAAGCCCACAATTCCTTACATCAGATTCATAGGGCACAAACTACTAAAATATTTAGTTCTTGGGGAAAAAAGATAAATGAGCAATAAGATCAGTTGAAGGCCTTGAAATGAAAGGAAATGCTCTGATGAGGTGACTTTGGGGAAGCAGCAGGAGGGAAGGGATAGAAAGAGAAGGAAGGAAATGAGAAATATACCTTTATTATGTGGTTTACTAGAATGCAAGTGGTCATTAGTCACTCTTCCCACTCTCTGGTCTTGTGAAAAAAACTGAATCTGTGAAATATTTTGTTCACATTTAGGAGATCTTGATTTCAAAATAGGGCTGTGCGCTCCTGAAAGTTGTCTGCACTTTTCCAGCCACATCAACTGTCAGTCATTATTGATTGTGTTGTGTGGCATTCGAATCCTGGGTATGTGCTCAAGAAGTCTGGAGCACAGTGGTTCAGCACGGACTCCCACGTCAAACCGTGGCATCTGTCCAGTTTTGTGGCCTTGAAAAAGTCACTGATTTTTTTTCTCAGCCTCACAAGAGACGAGAGTGGGAGGACACATCTACACCAAAACATTATTGCACAGATTAGGCCTGTTACTCTGTGTAAAGCACTTAGAACTGTGCCTGGCAGGTGGAGGAGGCATTGTGTATCTCATGGCTATCTTATTTCTAATATTCAGATTATCCTTTATGCTAATCTACATTAATCTCCTACTTTTATTGTGTTTTTCTAGCAAATTAAAGGTTTTTGAAGTTTCCTGAGAAACCAAGAGCTTTCTTGCTTCTTATCCCTTCGCCGGTGGTATTTTCTCCCCCTGAATTAACTTCCTCTTCAGTTTCTACCTTGCTAAATTGGCCCTGGCACAAATGTCACTTCTTTAAAAAGCCTGTCCTTTTTCACAAATTGAATGTCGCCCTTTCAATTGAATGTACTGTAATATTTCCGTGTGTCATTTATCATACTTTGTCTTGCAAAATCTTTGTGGCATAAGGGACATTTCTTAAACCATAATTTGTGGATCGTGGGGGTCTGCAGACGTATTCACAATATTTATGAGAATTTATGAATTTTGTATTTTCCTTTGGATGATGATCTTAAAAATAATATAAGCATATTCTAAGTCCCTTGCATAACATCTTTGTAACTGAGTATTGACATGTTATTTTTATTGTCTATTTTTTTTTTTACTGTTCATGTTTGAATTTGTGTTTACAATCACCTTCACAGAGGCTGAAGGACAGGAAATTTTAGCTGGCACAGTAAGACAGGTTTCACAAGATTTCAAACAGGAAAAAGTAATGAGTGAAAGTGAATCTCTGCACTTCATGGAGTCACAAAAGAACTCAAGGTCTCTGTGCCATATTCACATGGTAAGTTGATGTTTGAGGAATTTCTATGCAAAAAAAAAAGAGGTGTTTTCTCTTTTTATATTATAGCTCGAGGTATACTATTATACTGATTGGCCCATCAAAATGAAGAACAATTTCATGATTAATAAGAGAATTAAAAGAAGTGACAATGAGGGTGATTCAAATGATGCCTGCATATACTCAAATTCAAAAGAATCCATTTGAGAACACGTGAAACACAAAAACAGGCAAATATCATTACATTTTTGAATGAATGTCAGCAAATTAGTTTCATCAAATTAGCATAATATACATCATAAAAGTAATCTATAACATTACACTACTGTCATATATGACTATTTTATTGATTTTGCAGTTTATTAATTTTTCAATTTACTCTTTCATTCAACAATTATTTATTGTCCTGCTGTGTACGAATCAATCATCTGTTTACTAGAAATATAGCAGCGAATTGACAAGAAGCTTTATCTTTGTACAGCATTTCATTGCAATAATAGAGGAGAAAATCACCAATATAAGTATGTAAAACATACAGTGTGTGAAATTGATTAGTGATGTGGAGGAAAAAGGAAATAGGAAAGGGGACAGAGGAGAATTGCGAACACTTGCAGTTTTAAGTAACATGATCAAGAAAAGTCTCATGGAGAAGGGGAAATTCCACAGAAGATCTGAAGGAAGCATGGGACTTCCATGTAGTTAACCAGAGAAGAGCACCTCTGGCAGAGGGAAATAGAAGGTACTAATGCCCTGAGGCAAGAGCATGCCTATGTATTTGACAAGAGTGATGGTCCACACAGCTGGAGAGATCTAAATAAGGGACAGAATAAATGAGACAACATTTGAAGTAAAAACAGGAGTCAAACTATGTAGGACCTTGTAAATCATAGGAAGGATTTTGGTTTTTGTTCAGAGTCCGATGATAACCATGGGACACATTGTAGCACAGAAATGTCCTGATCTGATTTATGGTTAGCCAGGATTCCTCTGACTGCTGTTTTAAGAATGAACTTTACAGGTGTCCAGGACAAAAGCAAGGAGATAAGTTGGGAGCCTACTTTAGGTGAGAGGTAACGGTGACCTGGACCAGGATGGGCCCAGTGGGGGTTATAAGAAAACTTTGCCTTCTGGCAAAAGTTTTTTTCTTCTATTTTGAAGATAAAACCTGTAGGATTTGCTAATGGGCTGAATGTGGACAATAAAAGAGTAGTTAAGGATTCCATCAATATTTTTTCCTTGAAATGTTGGAAGAATGTAGCTGTTATTAGATGAAAGAGAAAAGAATCTAGAAAGAACAGGTTTGGGAATATAGAGGAATATCAGGAGATCAATTTTGCAGGTGGGAAGTTTAAAAAGACTTGTCAACATCCAATGGAGCTATATTTTGGTTTAGGGTTTGCTCAGAAGTCATGTCTAAAAGTTATATCTTTTGTATTTAATAAGTAATGCTATCAAGATCATAATTTTTAAAAGATTTTATTTATTCATTTGAGAGAGAGTGAGAGTGAGAGAGAGAACACAAGAGGGAGGAAAGTCAGAGGGAGAAGCATACTCCTTGCCGAGTAGGGACTCTACCGCTGGGCTGGAGCCCAATGCGGGACTCAATCCCAGAACTCCAGGATCATGACCTGAGCTGAAGGCAGACACCTAACCATCTGAGCCAACCAGGTGTCCCAAGATCATAATTTTTAATCACAAATGGAAGTCTACCAGATTTTTTCTCCCTTAAAGGGGATTAAGTTATCATGTGATTATAAGAAACACTATTGGAGGGAATAAGAGCTCAAAGCACTTTGAGGTCAGGTAAACCAAGATTTGAGTTCTGACTTGATCATTTTCTAGATATATGACTTTTTTGAGTAACTTCTTTGGTCTATTGTGCATTTCTAAAAATAGACATAGTAATACTTAGATAAGAAAGTTACAAGAATTAAATGAGATAACACCCATAAAATATATGTCAATGTCTTCTATATCACTTTATTGATGTACAAGAGAAATGCATTCTTTCCTAAAACTATCATAAGTTGTTAGAAAATGGCAGAATTTGATCTGGAGACTTGACAGGGCTGTTCAGTCAAGACTGTAAGCAGTGAGAACAGAGGTAAGGACCGGTCATTCTACAGCAAATATCTGGGAGTTAAGAACTAAGGATTTCATACTCCAATGAGAAAGAATCGAAGCCAAGTATTCCGACATGGTATGGAGACTTAAGAACCATATTAGGTAGAGGAAACACATTGTACATAAAGGAAAAATTCTCAAGCTCAGTAAGATGAGGGAAGCCATTCATATGAAGGATATCAGGTAGGAAAATGTTAGGTGTCAACATTTAGTGAGTGCCTCTTTAAAAAGCATAGTAATAGGTGCTATCTTAGGAAATCTTTGCAGGGCAGGATATAAATTGCTCAAAGTCATAGAAATGGAATTCAAATCCAGGTCAGTTTAGTAACATTTTCCATAACCTCACAGGTGTGATCTGTTCCTAAGGAATTTAAACAAATTGTATATATAAAATTTAAGCAAATATACACACACTTTACATTCTGTATCTTCATACATACACATAAATACATACACACATAAAAGGATTGGTGTATTTTACACACAAGGCATATGTGAAGCATGGAGAAATCAAAGCAGGTTAGTTAGAGCTGATAGTCAAACCTAAGCAGTCTGACCTCAAAAAACTAACTTTAACCATATGATTTCAACAAACTATAATTTTTGATAATTGATTTAATGCCAAATATTTTTCAGAATCAATTACTATTGACTAGGAGCAAACTATAATCAGAATGTTTCATTTGGAATTGCCTTGAAGTTTGAGAGATTGATCATTTGAGGTCTATAAGACTAATTGTCACTGCTTACTGTATACTTGTTATTGCTACATATCACATTAGTTTCTTTAAACACTTTACCCCAAATTCTTAAAGGATAAATCTGAGCAATAGGAGTTATTAGCTCATTTTACAAATAAGGAAACTAAGTGTGAGTGTAATAATTGGAAAGCAAACCCACATATGTCTTACTTCAAAACCAGAGCTTTAGTAACTCAGCAACGAAAATCAAAGAACTTTCCCATATAAGTCAACTTTGTAGAGAAGATAAAACTATTAGGTTGAATTGTAGTGTTTTTTGAGGTTGAGATTGAATTTAAGCTTGTTTTGTGTAAAAGCTTCATTCATTTCACAACACCAGAATATAAAATTTTCTACTATTTTTAGTTAAAATAACTGACTGGTGTTATTTTATAATATCAAAGCTCAAGATAAGCTTGAAAGTATGGAGACAGAGTCAATGCATTTAGTAAAGAACATGAAGTCAGAATCTCAGCGTTTTTTTCAGGGCAAAATGAGACTACTTCAAGATCTGTGGAGGAGGCTCTTACTGCCCATCTCTTAGCTGTTCATTTTCAGGAAGGGAGCAGGGTCTATGACTTCTAACCGAGAGCTAGGCAGTCCCTCGGTGAGAGCAGAGGACAAGTCACCTTCATTTACTATTCCTCTCAGGAACTAGCCTACAGAGTGAGCTCTAAAAAGTCATATAGATTTCAATCAGTGTCCCACTCCCCATAGTCACATAATTAGCTCTCCACATCAATGAAATCCTCAATTCACTTTTGATGGGTTGGTCTCTATCCTGCTGTGGTTTCTCAGCAGTCCATCAAATTAAAAATGTCAGCATGTTCTTTGGAGGATGGTAGACAATATAGTCAGCCCAATCCAGAGAAAAATAAAGTAGCTGAACTTTCCCTAATGAAGTAGTACTGTGTCACTGAAGAGTTTCATGGCACAAAAGCCCAAAGAATCACCATACTGGAACATAACCAAAATTCACTCGACCTGGAATTCCATCTTATTTGTGGCAGGAAGACTAATCTGAGAGTTGTCATTCATTATGATAACCTCAAAAACATAGGGATGTACCATTCCAAATATGTAATTCAAATTCATGAGCATTGTTTTCAACCATCACTATATCATAAATGTATTAAGCACTGGATATAATACTATTTTATTTTTCACTATGTTTATTTATTTCAAAATATGAATGCTAGTACTCTATTCCATAATTGGAAGGAAAAAAAAACAACATAGTTTTTTACTATGTTGTTAATTATCATCTATATTATTATTAATATATCATAATATTATTTACATAATATTATTTACAGATAACACATGTATGAGGTATTATAAAAAACAGTGTGAAACTAAGTTAGTTTCCCCATATTTGCTAATATTCTTTTCATAAATATAACTAGCAATTAACTAATAATCTTATGAGTATTTGTCTATCATTTGTCATACTAAATTATAGTCCCCTTGAGGGTGGAAACCATGACTATCTCAATTATTATGTCTGTCTTAGTAGGTGTTACAATAAATATTTATTGAATAAGTGTAAGGAATAAAATCATAATTAATGAAGGACTTCCACTTCCAGAAAGATAGAATATACATTCATTGCTCTATTCCTCCTTTTAATAAACTATAGATAAAAACTTGACATTTAAAAAATATGTATAATGTGATACTGAAAGTTGGAAAGAAGAAATGAGACCATCTGGGGATGTTGGAATGGGAAGAATGGTATGACAATATTTCCTTGGATTTTCTTTTTGCCTCATATAACCCAGACTAGGTGCTAGAGAAGCAATTCTGTAGAACCCAGAGATACCAATAGCTACAGATTAAAAAAAAGGGGAGTGACTCAAGGAAAACTCACTTCTCTCTAATCAAAGAAATAGGAAAGAAGTAGCACAGCAAGACAGACAACTTTTGGACAATAACTGCTCTGCTCTAGTCAAAACCCACAGAAAAAACTGTGGTCACACCACACTCATTAGTAGAAGTTGAATGGAGAATCTAGGTTTCCAACATTGTCAAGTTGCAATGAGGCATACCAAGCTTCCTATTGGGATGGTGTCAGAGAGTGGGCAGCCAGGATATTTACCTTCCCTGGAAGGTACTCCCCATGATGTTTGTAGAGGCATGTAGGAAGCCTGCCTGGACTTTTACCTCTCATTCAGCAGTAATATTGTGCCTCTCTCCTTCCTTGTGAATTGGTATCAGGAGGCCTAGTAGAGAATTAGAACCTTCAGTACCCAATAGTAATGAGGCCACCCTCTAGTCATGTCATAGTGGGCTACCTAATGAACAGTTATGAACATACCATGTAGTGCAACAGAGCGAGTGGAGAGTCACATTCCCATCTGAGCCTGAAAGTAATGAGAAGCCCTCCCCACTGCATTTCAATCACAATTTTATTTTTTCAAAGATTTTATTTATTTATTTATTTGTTTGTTTGTTTGTTTATTTAAAAGAGAGCCAGAGAGTGAGTGCATGAGCAGGGTGAGGGGCAAAAGGAGAAACAGGCTTCGCACTGAACAAGGAGCCCAACATGGGGCTGGATTCCAAAAACCCTGGAATCATGACCTGTGGTGAAGGCAGATGCTTAATTGACTGAGCCATCCTGCTGCCTCCAAGCGAGTTTTAAAGACAACTTGGAATTCCATCTCCAGCTGGCAATAAAGAGGCAGTGTTTCCCCCATCTGATTCTCATGGGATCCACATTAGAGGAGGCCTATTAAACAAAGGATCTAAGTAATATCTAGGAAGATCTCTAAACTAATATGAAAAGACAATCAACAAATGCCAACGGTAAAAAGACACAGATAGCAGAATTATCTGACAGTGAGTTTTAAAATAGCCGTCATAAATATGTTTTAATCAGAAATTATGGGCATGCTTGAAATAAATGATGAGAAAGAGAGTCTTAGTAAAGAAATAGAAGAGAATAGGAAGAACCAAATGGAATTTTAACCAAATTTTAGCTATCAAAATCTAAAAGCCAAGGTTAAAAAAGAAATGCAATAGATAGGTTCAACATCAAGATGGATAGAACAAAGGAATAAATTATTTAAAGTGGTAAGGGAATAAAAGAAATGATCCCACCTGAACAACAAAAAGAAAATAGACTGAAAACAAAACAAAATGAACAAGGGTCTCAGGCATGTGTGAAACTACATAAAAAGACTTGATGACACTATTAGAAGGAGAGGAGAAAGAAGTGAGCTGAAATGTATTTGAAAAAAATAATGGCTGAACATTCCCCAAATTTGGCAAAAATTACAACTTGTGGATTTATGAAACTAGAATTCAATGGCAGAATGATAGTCAGACCATCTCCACACACTTAGAAACTTTAGACACTAAGCAGCACATCTAAGTAATCCATGGATCAATGAAGAAGTCTGAAGAGAAATACAAATCCATATGGAACTGAATGAAAATAAAAAAATATATATATAATTGGATTTGTGAGGTACAGTTAAAGCAGTACTGAGAGGGAAATGTAAAGCATTAAACGCACACATTAGAAAAGTAGCAGTTTCAAATCAATAATCTAATCTCTGACCTCAAAAGCTAAGAAAAAGAATAAATAGACCCAAAACATGCAGAAGAAAGAAGAAGGAAGAGAAGAAGGAGAAGAAGAAGGAGAAAGAAAGAAGAAGAAGAAGAAGAAGAAGAAGAAGAAGAAGAGAAGAAGAAAGAAAGCAGATTCAAGAGCAGAAATCAAAAAAGAAAAATAATATAAAAAAATGAAGGAAACAAAAACCCTGTTCTTTGAAAGATTAATAAAATTGACAAACCTCTAGCAACATGGATTTAAACAGAAAGAGTAGGCAAAAATGAATATTAGAAATAAAACAGGGGATATAACCACAGACCCTGCAGATATTGAGAAGAAAAAAATACTATGAACAATTTTATAGATAAAATTCGACAGATGAAATAGATCAATTCCTTGAAAAATACAAATTATCACAACTCATCCAATATGAAATAAATAATTTGAATAACTATTAAGAGAATTGAATTTGTAGCAAAATAACTCCTATAAAAGAGATCTAGTAACAAGGTAGTTTGAATTCTAGCAAATGTTTAAGGAAGAATGACACCAGTTTGACAGAGAAAAGAGAAGAGAATACTTCCAATTCATTTTATGAGTTAGTATTGCCCTGATACTAGCATAC
The DNA here is from genome assembly GCF_905146905.1 of Nyctereutes procyonoides. Classification (NCBI taxonomy): domain Eukaryota; kingdom Metazoa; phylum Chordata; class Mammalia; order Carnivora; family Canidae; genus Nyctereutes; species Nyctereutes procyonoides. The sequence continues at coordinate 2,317,618 of NW_026575047.1, read as the reverse complement.
ACAACAAGGCAAAAATATTACAAAAAGAACTACTGATCAATTTTAATACGAATAAATATGAATATAACTATGAATATATACATAAAATCCTTCAATTTTTGTTTAAATAGAATTAATATATAAGAAGAACATGTAGAAAATATATATACGCCATAACAAAGTGAATTTATTCCAGAAACACATGGGTCCTTCAATATTGAAAAAAAGAATCAATGTAAAACCAATGAAAAACCAATTCATTATATTAACAGAGCAAATAAGAAAAAACACATGGTCATATCAACTGGTGCTGAAAAGCATTTGATAAACCATTACACTCAATCATGATAAAAGTCTGGAAAAAAAATGAAAATAGAGAGAAGTTTCCTTAACTTAAGGAAATCTTCAAAATCCTTACAGCTAACATGATACTGTGTTGAAAGACTGAATGCTTCCCCTTAAGATCAGAAACAAGGCAAGGAGACTACTGTCAATGCTATCATTTAACAAAGGACTAGAAACTCTAGCAAATGCAATAAGAAAAGAAAATGAAATTAGAACGAATGCAAATTCAGAATGAAAAATATAAAAGCTCTATTTGCAGATGACATGATCATCTTCATAAAATATCTTACAGAATCTATCAAAAACTCATAGAACTCATAAGTAAGTTTAGCAAGGTCACAAGATACAAGATAAATGTACAAAAATCAATGTTACTGCAATATAGCAATATAATATATAATAGTTATATGTATTTAATCAATTAACATATGGAAAATATAAAATGTATACTGTTTATAATCACTCTAAAAATTAAATACATAGGTGTAAATATAACAAAACATTTGTAGGTCCTGTGTTCTGAAAACGACAAAACACCGATAAAAAAAGAAGTTCTCTAAAAAAAATGGAGAGACATGTATTTATAGATTTATGGATTAAGACACCTATATAGTAAAGGGTTTCATTTTCTTTAATGTGTTATACAGGTCTAATGTAATTCCTATCAAAATCACAGCAAGATTTTTGTAGACAGAGACAAAAATATTCTACAATTTATATTTAAAGGCAAGGGACTGGAATAGCTAAACAAGTTTGAAAAAGAATAATAAAATGGGAGGAATTGTTCTATACACTTTCAAGTCACATTATACAGCAACAATAACCAAGGTTGTGTTGTACTGGCAAAAGATCAGACACATAGATCAATGGAACAGAATAGAAAATCCAGACACAAATCCACACAGATATGCCTTACAGACTTTTGCCAAAAACACAAAATAAATTTTACAGAGGAAAGAGAGCATTTTCAAAAAATGGTGCTAGAATATCTTAAGGCAAAAAAATGAATCTCAAATAAAGTCTCACATTCTCTACAAAATTAACTCAAAATGAATCACAGACTTACACATTAAATGTAAAATTATAAAACTCTTAGCAAAAAAATAGAAGAAAATCTTTAAGATCTAGGTCTAAATAAAGAATTCTTAGATTTAATACCAGAAACATCCATAGAAAGAAGAATTGATAAAGTGGACTTTTTCAAAATTACAAACTTTACCACTGTGAAAAAGCCTGTTAAGTGGATGAATAGACAAGCTACAGACTTGAAGAAATATTTTTAAATCACATATGTATTAAAGGAATAGTATCTAAAATATATAAGAACTCTCAGAATTCAACATGAAAAAAAAATAAAAGAAACAAATTAACAAATGGAAAAGGGCATGAAAACACATTACACAAAGAGAATATACAGATGGCAAATAAGCTGATCCAAGGATATTAATCATCATTTACCATTAAGAAGATGGGAATTAAAATTCCAATGAGATATTAGCACACACATATCAGAGTGGGTAAAATTGAAAAACAAAAACAAAAACAAAAATCTCCAGTTCTAAACGCTAGATAGTGTGTGGGAAACTGCATCATTCTTCCATTGTAGGTGGAAATGTAAAATGATACAGCGAATCTAAAAACAATTTGGCAGTTTCTTAAAAATCTAAATCTGCAATTACCACCGTACTCAGCAATAGCCCTCTTAGGCACTCATGCCAGAGAAATGAAAGGTTATGTTCCTGCAAAACTTGAATTGGAATACTTATGGCATCTTTATTTGTAAGAGCTCTAAGCTGGAAACAACCAGACTTACTTCAATGGGTGAGTGGCTAAATAAACAATGGCGGCACATCCATATCATGGTCACTGCTCATCAACCAAAACGGATGATCTGCTGATACACAAAACAATGTAGATGAAGCTCTAGAGCATTACACACAGTGAGAGAAGCCAGTCCCCCAAAGCTTACATAGTATATGATTCTATTTGTAGAACATTCTTGAAATGATAAAATTACAAACATTTAATCCACAGTGTTTATCAGGTGTTAAGGATGACGGGTGGTGCAAAAAAAAAAAAAGAAAGAAAGGAAGAAAGCAAGCAAGCAAGAAAGAAAGAAAGAAAGAAAGAAAGAAAGAAAGAAAAGAAAAAAATAAAAAAGAAAAACGACAGTGACCACAAAAGCATGATATGAACGATCATAGTAGTGATAGAAATGTTCTGTATTTTGACTCTATGAATGTCAACATCCTGGTTGTGATACTGCATTATTGTTTTGCAAGATGTCACCATTGAAGAAAACTGGGTGAAGGATACCAGGATCTATCTGTATCATTTTGTACAACAGCATATGATACATTTTCCAAAATTTTCTCGGAAAAAAATTTTCATTAAGAAAATTTTTATAGTACTGTAGTTGCCAAAACAGGTGCTCAACACACACTGAATTAATAAAAGTTGTGCCTTATGCATTTTGCTCAGGATTTAGTGGAAGGAAGATGGTACTACAGTTCCTCTCATGTAGCTTTGGAAGGATCTTCCAGGTTTTTCCTAAAAATTTGGCATTTCTTTGCCCTACATTAGCACATGCAAATGTTTCAATGTACAATATGTCTTCTAACATCTATGAAAATGCCTTTAAAATGGAAATAGGGGTGCCTGGCTGGGGACTCGGTCAGTTAAGTTCAACTGTTGATTTCTGAGCATGTTCAGCTTATGATCGATCTCAAGACCATGAGCCTATGTTGGGCTCAGTGAAGAGTCTGCTTGTCCCTGTCCCTCCCCCCTGTACCTTCCCTTTCACATCCCCCCCTCCAGCATGTGCATGTCCATACTCGCAGGTGCTCTCTCAAATAAATACATACACAAACAAATAAATAAAATCTTTAAAAAGAAATAAATCAATAATAAAATGGAAATATTGGATAATGTCCCACGGTTACATTTTTAATACCTCAAATGTGGGCATATGAAACAGGTTACTTATTGAAAGTGCTTAGCACCAAAAAAGCAAAACTATGTTAAGCTGTACTCAGGATTTAATATGGTGTTTTGCACATAGCATGGATTAAGACAATTTTTTTTGAGTGAATTTACTAAAGAAGGGCACATTGTAGGTTTTCCATAAATGATAAGTAGTGGTAGTAGTAATAATTTCAGTAGTGACAGTGGAGGTATAATTGTAGAGTGCTACTATTACTAGAATTAAAAAAAAAGATGTCCTTAAATCTCAAAAATGTACTGTTACCATTACTCAAGCTGGTGAGCATGCCCATATTTCTGCCATGTTTTTCTGTGTATGGTTTCTAAATTATCGGTGTTAGTATTATCTCTTTCTCTACTCTGCTCCAAGTCAAGCCCCATATTCAACTATTTGCCTCCAAATCATCCACGATCCAAAAGTTCTGGGAAGATGAAAAGTAACTGTCCACTGAAAAAAATGTTCAGTTTCTGCCTTGAATATCCTGTAAAATACTAAATCTCCATTGTCTTCCTGATAAAAATGCATGTGAAAATTAGTCGCTGAAAATATCAACTGAGTCACAGGTGAATGCTTTGACCGGAAGTTTTGCTGGGTGTTTTTCTATTACATTTCCAAGTGCTTCTTGGTGTGTGTTAAATTATGGTATAGGTGTCACTAAATAGCAGCGTCAAACGACGGAGAGGTGAATAGTTCCTGATTCCAAGCATTTTCTCCTTCATTCCCTGGTGGGCCCAGAGGGACCGTGTGCTGGTTGACAGATCACAAGACCTGTGCTTGATAATCTAATAGAGATTCTGTTTAAGTCAACTACTGAGGAAGACCAGGCAACCTTAAAGACAATAGCTATTATAGCTAAGGGGGTAGATATGATGCGTTTTCCAGGGGAGTTTGATTAGATTTTGCTGGATGGTAAGCAGTGATTTTGCTTCTTCATAGCTTTCTCTTATAGATTTTTGTGGAATTGAAGAAAATATTTAATAACACACCCTGGTTAATGCTTGCAAATATTTGTGCTTCCATGGTTTGCATTTTTGTGTTCTCAGGTGGAATATAATAGTTCCAGCGTCCCTCTTTTGTGTCTTATGATTTAATATTTCCATCTGAAGAGATGCCAATGTTTAGCCTAATCTATTAAACATCGGAATAAAGAATATCTGTAACCAAAGAGTAATGTCATCCATCTACCAATCTTATTTTGCAAAGAATGAGACATCTTCTTTTCAGTGAAGGGGCTCATCTCCGATCAAACTTCAAATTAGTGTGACCTGAAGTCCTCTTTATTTAAGTACTGAATTCTAATCCAGATTTTGCTCTACTTCTATATTATAAATTCTTCCTCTTAAGGAGAATGTTTCTTTGGATTCTGGCATCCAGCTGTTGACTATTTCAATATTCTCCCTTTTGCTGTTCCTCGTTTATCTGCTAACTTAAGTTGACCCCACTCAACAAAAAGTTGCCCAAATTCTCTTTCTTACTTAGCAACATAAATCTCCTTCTTCTAACAAATTTCTGTCTTTTTTATGCATGTCAAAATTTTAATACTGATCCCCAAAGCTATCAGCATTTAGTTATTCACTCAATTGGTATTTGTAACAAATATGCATTTCTTGCTTCCTGAGTTATAGCAAACATGTAGGAAATATATTCCCTGCTACTGAGAAGGGCTTTATAAATTTTAATGTGTTCACATAAAGGGATTCTAGACAGCCATTCAAAACAACATCTTAAAGCAGTAGTCCCTAAGGTATGGCTCACTGGTCAGAGATGGCCTGTCACTTGTTTTTGTAAATAGAGTTTTATTGGAACATAGTTATTTCCATCTGCTTATGCCTCGTCTAAGGCTATTTTGTGCAACAGAGACCATGTGGCCCACCAAGCCGAAAATACTTTCTGACCCTTTACGGAAACATTTCTTCTGACTCCTGTGTCAGAGGAATCATCAGTGCCATTGACTTAATTTTTCATACACATAAAAAAGATATAATAGAAAAATATCCATGACATATCGGTAAGTTAACATATAGGTTACAAAATAACCCAATTTTTTGTCAATGGAATTTATATGTATAAGATTCTGATATGATCTACACCAAAATGCTAAGTCTGAATATTTAGTGGAAGTATAGGAAATGTTTTTTCATATGTTGTATCAGAGGATTTTGCTTTTTGCTTTGCTTATATGTCCAATCTCTTAAGAAAGTATTTGCTGTGGGTAACAAAAACCCTGATGATCAATGGTTAAGAACATGATACATTTTTTTTTACATTTTTTAAAATTTAAATTCAATTTGCCAGCATATAGTAGTATCACACCCAGTGCTCATCCCCTCAAGTGCCCTCCTCAGTACCCATCCCCCAACTACCCCATCTTCCCACCCTCCTCCCCTTCTCCAACCCTTTCTTTGTTTCCCAGAATTAGGAGTCTCTCCTGGTTTGTCTCCCTCTCTTATTTCTCCCACTCAGTTTCCCTCTTTTCCCCTATAATCCCTCTCACTATTTCTTATATTCCCCAAATGAATGACAACATACACTGTTTGTTCTTCTCCGATTGACTTACTTCACTTAGCATAATACCCTCCAGTTCCATCCATGTTGAAGCAAATGGTGGGTGTTCATCTCTTCTGATGGCTGAAGAATATTCCATTGTATATATAAACCGCATCTTCTTTATCCATCTTCTGTTGAAGGATATCGTGGCTCCTTCCACAGTTTGATTATTGTAGACATTGCTTTATGAACATTGGGGTGCAGGGGATAAAAAACATGATAAAATTGTTCATTTAACAAAGATTTTATTAAGAACTCAAAACTCTTCACAGATGAAGTGCTCTCTATATTTTTACAATAATCTAATTTGAGGGCAGTATGTATATTCAGGTAAAAGGAAAAAAAACAAAACAAAACTTAAAGAATGGTTAAAGACCACATACCTGCAGGTCCCCAAACAGTTACAGTTCTATGTGAACATGGATTTTAGAGCCAGAATGACTCATCAAACTCACCTTATTTTTTTTTAAGATTATATTTATTTACTCATAAGAGACATGGAGAGAGAAAGAGAGAGAGAGGAAGAGACACAGGCAGAGGGGGAAGCAGGCTCCATGCAGGGAGCCTGATATGGGACTCGATCCCAGGACTCCAGGATCAGGCCCTGGGCTGAAGGCGGCACTTACACCACTGAGCCACCCAGGCTGCCCATAAACTCATCTTACTTCTGATATTTGAGGTGCATCTTTGAGAAATGTGTTTACCTTTCTGTACCTCATTCCTGCAACACATCTGTACAACAAGATAAGTAAAAGATTACCTTACAGAATTGTTTTGTGTTTTGAGCATGTTAATACCACTAACAGGCTTACAATGGTGCCAAATGTATAAAAACTACTCAATAAATGTTTGGCATTATAAGTCTTAATATTACATGGTGTGAAAAAATAAATGAGCCACTTAGCTTGAAAGTCTGGCTTTGAGGAATATGTGTAACGTGAAACTATCAGCTAAAGTCATGTCCACATAACAGTCTCATTCTTTGGTCTTGTTGATGGCTTGAGTAGGTGAGCTAACCAGAGAAGTTTTCAGCTTCCTGGCTTCATGGTATGTACTGTTTCCTTTGCCTGTGTTGCTTTTTGCTTTAACCATAGCCCACCTAATTCCTACCAATTCTTCACGCTTCAGAGTGTACTGACCTAGTGTCTCCTTCACCTCTCCCACCTCCCCGTTCTCATTATTAGTCTGGTAAGGCCGGCATAGCAAAGTACCATCTACAGACAGTGTGACAGTGTGGTTTACATGACAGAAATTACCTTCTCACAGGTCTGGAAGCTGTAACTCAAAGATCCAGGTGTTGGCAGTTTTGGTTTCTTCAGAGTCTTTTCTCCTTGGCCTGTAGAGCCCTCTGTCTCTGGTCTACCTCTTTGTGGTCTTTTCTTTATGTGTCTGTGTTCTAATCTCTTCTTATAAGGACATTTGTCACATTGGACTAGGGCCACTGTAATGTCCTCATTTTAATCAATCACCTCTTTGAAGGCCCTCTCGCCAAATACAGTCACATTCTGGGGGTTAGACTTCATCATAAGAATTTGGGGAGGAGACACGATTGAACTCATATCATTTCCCATTTTTTTTCATTTATTTGCTAAAAGTTAGCTTCCATATGAATTGCTGTGTTATCTATTGAGACAGCCCCAACACAATGCCTGGCATCAAGTGGGAGGTCAAGAAATAGATGTTAAATAAATAAATGAAGAATAAATGAATGTACCACTATGAGACTTTTTTGTCTTTTTTTTTGGGAAACATACTCTATCAGTTGGTGAAGGTACAGAAACTCCTTTACGATAGGGTATATAATGTGTTTTAAAAGTAGATAAGTTAGAAATAATCAAGATATACATGAAGTTTAGATTATTTATTGTCAGTTCTTTTGAGTATAAGATTCATTTGCCACATGGAAATATTACTTTATAAATTAAAAAAAATGGTCAAATACAGGCATTTTTATACTGCTAACTTATTTAGACAGAGGTTTTTCTCCCAGGTCATTCTGAAATAAAAGTATTCTCTTCAGATCCAAAAGTTTCTATTGCTCTCCTTTCAGCCATAGGAAACTTGGATTCGTTGCTGCCTTGTATTTGCCTAAAGAATTTCTCATGCTAAACTTTGCCTTCTTGGACAATTAGTCCCCTGGGCTCAGGTCTCTTGCGTAGGCCCTGGTTTGAGGATTTATCTACTGTCAGCTTCCTGCAATAACTCAAACTCAATTACTCATCCTTTCTACCCAGAGGCTATGTTCTAGGATATATGGAGATGCAAGAGCATCCTTCTCCACCACCACAAAATCAGGCTCCATGACTGGACACATGCACTCCATTTTTTTACTTCAGGGTAAATTCTTTCCACCACACACCCTGAATTGCCTCTCATTTCTCAGCATACTGGGTTACTTCTCATTTTTAAAAAACAGACTTCTTCCTTTATTTTTCATTTCCTACACTTTGCTTTAACTTGCTCCATTTTTTTTCTGTCCTTCCTTCCTTCTTCATAATACCATCATTGTCATGCGTTTTATGAATATGATGATAAATACTTCAAAGTACTGGGCTCAAAGGAGTTACAGGGACATGTCAATAGTCACACTATGTAGTGTAAACACTATAATAGAGTTCCACACAGGGTGACATAGGAGCATGTCAAACGGGCATCGAGCCAAACTTTTGGGTCAGGAAGTTTCCCTTAGGCCATGACCACTAAACTGAATGCCTAATTTTACTCTTATTTATAAATCATATTATATCTTATCATAAAAATTCCTCAGATTATTCTTTATATGTGGAATGCTTTGTTTATCCCCTCTTTATCTAATTAATGCTGGTTCATCAGATCTCACCTCAAGCATTATTGCTTCTTCATAGAGGATTTCCCTGTCCAGATCAAATCCACATAGTAAAAGAATGTGCTGTTCTGTGCATGTCTTATATGCTTTGTAGCTCTTAGCAGTTTAATTTCCTTTTGTTTGTCTGATTAATTGATTAATATCCGTCTTTCCAAGCAAATTGTGAGGTGTCATGAAGTTAAAGCCTTAGCTACCTGATTACCTGGAATAATGCTTTGTACATCACAGAAACTCAATAATATTTGTTGACTGAGTAAATAAATTTGGACACAGAAGAAGGAACAGCTGAGTGGGGTGGTGGTGGTGGGCAGTAAGTTGAATAGGGTTATGGGTTGAGTAGGATATTCCAACGAGAGAAAGTTGCTTCAAGGAAGGCATGATGGTGAGAGGCACTGTTTGCCAGCAGTTAGTTGAAGCAAAGCAGCTGTGAAATTAAGTGAGGACCAATATAAATCTTTATAAGTTTTTCAAGCATTTTCCTGTGGGCTTATGAGGAATTGTTTCAAGTTTTACATAGGGGAGATGGATAATGAGATTTGTATTGTTATAAACATCACTCTGGTTGCTGTGTGAAAAATGCTTGGGAGGCAGTGTACCCAAGCTGGTGAAACTCATTTGATGATTGTTGCAAAAATTCAAGTGAAAGAGATGTGTTTTCAGGTAAAAAGAGATATGTGACGTCAGCAAAAGTAGTAATAGGAATTAATGGTTGGTTAAACATGATGGAGGTTAAGATGGAAGAAGAAGAAAGGAACCATCCTAAGGTATTAATCTGAGATCCAGAAGGATAATGATGCAATTTATTGGAATAGAAAATTCAGAGATGAGCAGGTTTGGAAAGGAGGGGAGTTCAGTCTTAAGTATGCAAAGTTGATGTGTGGGTCTCCCAAGTGATATTGCCCAGCAGGCAATTGGAGGTATACATCTGGAGTTAAGAAGAGAGATAGAAACTTTATGTCATAGGTTGTGTTCTCTTTGAGGAATAATCTAAGACAAGGATTTGGATGCAAATGATTCTTTAATGAAGTGGGAGAAATAAAACAAGGGAGGGGAAGAAATGCAAGAGAGTTATTTCAGATAAATTCACAAGTTCTACCTAAGTCTTCCACAAGGGTCTTTACAGAATAAATTACACTATAGAATTCATCCCAGTAGAGCAAAAAGAACCAATTTCATATTCGAGAATACAGAGAAAAGGGAATGTAAAATTCCTAAGTACTTCTTTCTCTCCATATGGATTAGGCAATTCCAGGGATCAGGAGTCAATGAAGACCAAGAAGGATTGGCAGTAAGAAAGGACAAAAAGCAGGAGATTGTGGTTCAAAAAAGGCAAAATAAGGTGGCATACATTCTAATGGCCTTAGGAGCCTGATGATCACAAGTAAGAGTTCACTCCCTCTTTTTCCTCAAAACTCTAGGCAATTAGGAACACTACAAAATTGGGTGCTGGTTCTGATAGCTCAGGATTACCAATATGGTTTTAAAAATGGGGTCTCATGAGGACACTCAGTATGAGTAAAGAGAGTGCAATGGTGCTGGGCTGAGATAATAGAGGCCTGGGTTCCAGTTTTAGATTCACTGCCAGATAACTTTTAAATTAAATAACTGGCCAGTATTCTGTGCACCTCTTTCTCAGCTGTGGTAGAGAAAGATACCAGAAAGAGCCTAGATGGCTCAGTAAGTTTAGCTTCTGACTCCTGGTTTCAGCTCAGGTCATGATCTGTTGGTCAGGAAATCGAGCTTGTGTCAGGCTTCCTGCTCAGCAAGAAATCTGCTTGAGATTCTCTCTCCCTCTCCTTCTGCACCTCCTCCCACTCATGTGCACACATTCTCTCCCTGAAATAAATAAATAAATCTTTAGCAAAAGAAAGGAAGAAAGAAGAAAGAAAGAAAGAAAGAAACCAGAGAAAGCAAGCCACACTAATTGAGAAATTGCCTGTGTGAGCACAGAGAAGCTGCATTCTCCCCAAAAATGTTTTCAGAAGCCCTAGAACCTCTAGCTGAGCTGATCAGTTAGGGTCTTTTCCTATGCATAACTGGTCTATAAAGACTGAGAGATAGCTGTTTTAACAAATGCACAGTTCCCAATACAAAGCTACAAGACACACAAAGAAGGATGGCAACATGGCCCAAACAAACAAACAAAACAAACAACAAACAACAAAAACCAACAAAATAAAACGACAGAAACTAATTCAAAAGAAAAGAAGGCATATGGATTACCTGACAAAGAATTCAAAATCATCATAAAGATGACTATGAGCAAATCCTATCAACAGAGAAAGAAAAAATTGAAAAGATAGCCTAATAGAAATTTTGGGACTGAAAAATACAATAAACTGAAAAATTAACTAGTGGGGTATAACGGGAGACTTGATGAAGCAGAAGAATTAGTCAACTTGAAGATAAGTCATTTGAAATTGTTCAAAGAGTGGAACAAAAAGAAAAAAAAAACAAAAGAGTACAGAAAGCTTAAGTAATTTATCAGACACCATCAGTGGAGCAAAATACCCATAGTGTACTCTTAGAAGAAGAGAGGGAGAAAGGCATAGAAAGCTTATCTAAAGAAATAATGAGTTCTTAAACCTGGGGAGAAAATGGATTTTCAGATTCAAGAACCCCAAAGGACTCCACAGTGGCATGTATTAAAATCAAATTGTTAAAACTCTAAGACAAAGAGAATTTTGAAAGCAGAAAGGAAAAAAAAAAGACTCATAATGTACAAAGGAACCCCATAGAACTATCAGTGTATTTCTCAGCAGAAATCTTACAGGACAAAAAGAATGGAAATGTTATATTCAAAGTGCTGAAAGAAAAATTATTGCCACCTCAAATACCGTATGTGCTAAAACTACCTTTCAAAAATGAAACACTTGCCCAGATAAACAAAACCTGAAGGCATCCATCACCATTAGACCTGCCTTACAAGAAATGCTAAAGAAACTTTTTAACTTTCAAGTGAAAGGATGCTAAGAAGCAACATAGAAGCATAAGAAAGCACAAAACTCACAGGTAAAGGTAAATATATATAAACAAACACAGAATATGGTAATAATACTGTCATGGTAGTGCATAAGAAACTTTTAATTCTGGTATAGAAGTTAAAAGGCAAAAGGATAAAAATAGCTATAATTATAAAAATACATTAATGTATACATGGTATAAAATATGTAATTTATGACATCAGTAACATAAAATGTGTGTGTGGGAGAAGTAAACGTGTGGAATTTTTTTATGTAATTGAACTTAACTCGTTATTAGCTTAAAATAGAAAATTAATCCTGATACCAAAAGCCAGAAAAAGACACAGCAAGAAAAGCATGAGCCACACTGATATATGTATCTATATATTGCTGATATACATAGATGCAAAAATATTCAACAGAATGCTAGCAAACTTAACTTAATAGCACCTCAACATGATGAAGTTGGATGTATCCCTGGAATGTAAAAATGTTTCGACAGAGAAAAACCGATGTTTTATACTGCATTAACATAATGAATGATAAAAGTCACATGTTCAATAGATGCAGAAAAGAGCATTTGACAAAATTCAACACCCTTTCATAATAAAAATACCTAACCAATTAGGAATAGAAGAAACATACCTCAGCATAACAAAAGACATATATATAAAAAGCCCACATCTAAAAAAAAAAAAAAAAGCCCACATCTAACATGCTCAATGGTGAAAAATTGAAAGTCTTTCCTCTAAAATCAGGAATAAGACAAGTATGCTCACTCTCAGCACTTCTGTTCAACCTAGTACTGGAGGTCTCATCCAGGGCAACTATGCAAGACAAAAAGAAAAAAGACTTTCAAGTTAGAAAAGAAGAAGTAAAATTGTTTCACAATGATGTGATCTTATACACACCCAATATCACACACACCTCAGCAAAGTTACAGGACACAAAATCAACATGCAAAAGTCAACTCTCTATTCAAAAAGCAAATTAAGAAAACAGTCCCATTTACAATAGCATCATAAAGAATAAGATACTTAGGAACAAACTTAACTAAGAAGAGAAAAGACACACACTGAAAACTAAAAAATATTGTTAAAAAATTAAGGAAGACATAAGTAAATGAAAAGATATCCTATGTTCATGAATTGGAAGACTTAATAATGTTTCAATGTCCATACTATACAAAACAATCTATAGATTCAACGTGATCCCTATCAAAATCCCAATGACTTTTTTTAAGAAATAGTAAAAAATTAATCCTAAAATTCATATGGAACCATAAGGGACCCTGAGTAGCCAAAAAAATCTTAGGAAAGAGGAGCAAAGCTAGGGATGTCATAATACCTTATTTCAAAATATATTACAATGTAGCAGTAGTCAAAAGAGCATGGTTACTGGGATAAAGAGACATATGAACAAATTAAACAGAATAAAGAGCCCAGAAATAAATTCGTGCATGTATGTTCAACTGGTCTTTGCTAAGGCAGCGCAATGGAAAAATGAGAGTCTTTAAAAAATGATGTTGGGAAAACTGGATTTCCATAAGCAAAAAAAAAAAATGAAATTGGACCCTTATACTATAAAAAGAAATCAAAGCAAAAAGGAAATATAAGTAAATATCCTTATAATATTGGTCTGACAATGATTTCTTGGGTATGACATCAAAGCATAGACAATAAAAGCAAAAATAACAAATAAGGCTGCATCAGACTAAGACCACAGCAAAGGAAACAGCAACTGAGCCAAAAACAAGCAGCAGAACTGGAGAAAATATTTGTATATCTGATAAGGGATTAACACACACACAAAAAAAATAAGGCACTTCTACAACATGATAGCAACAAAACAAGGCAAACACCTCCCCAAACCCCCAAATAACCTAATCAAAATTAGGCAACATGGAATAAACATTTTTCCAAAGTGAACACACAAATGATAGTTCTATGAAAAGACACTGAAAATCATTAAACATCAAGGAAACGTAAAGCAAAACCACGATGTAGTGTAAATTCACATCTGGATGGCCATTATTAAAAAATAGCAATAATTACAAGTGTTGGTGAAGGTGTATGAAAATTGGACCCCTAGTGTACTTTGGTGGAATTGTACGATGATGCAACCACCATGAAAAACGGAATAAAAATTTCTAGAACAACTAAAAATAAAACTACCATATAATCCAGGGGCACCTGGGTGGCTCAGTAAATTAGGCATCTGACTCTTGATTTTGGCTCAGGTTGTGATCTCCGGGTTGTGGGATGGAGCCCAGTGTTTGGCTCCACTTTTCTCATCAGGGAGTCTGCGTGACATTCTTCCCCTCTGCCCCATCCCCCATTCTCACACACTCTCTCGCTGTCTGAAACAGATAAATGAAGTCTTTAAAAAGCCCCCAAACTACCATATAACCCTGCCATCTCACTTCTAGGTATTGATCCAAAAGAATTGGGGTCAGGACCTTGAGGAGCTATTGCACTCCCACGTCGATCATGGCATTATTCACAATAGCCAGGAAGTGGAAACAATCCCCATGTGCATCAATGGTTGGATGGGGAAAGAGAATGTGATATATGCTCACAATGGAATGTTACACAGCTATAAAAAAGATAATCCCATCATATGCTGCACCTGATAAAACTTGAGGACGTAACACCAAGTAAAATAAGCCAACTGTGGGACAAACACTGCGTGATTACTCACATGTTGTATTTAAATCATTAAACGTATAGACACAGAAAGTAGCAGGGAAGTTTCCAGAGACGGAGAAGAGAGTGAAATGGGGAGACCCTTCCATGGGTATAGTTTCTGTCACAAGATGAAAAAAATTCTAGTGAAATGCTGCCCTACGTTGTGCTTATAGTTAATATTGGGCTTAAAAATTTGTGAAAAGGTTAAAGAGAAAGAGCTAATTTAGATGGGAAATACACTTTCTTTCTTACTACACAGAGTCCTGATAGGATTATTTTAACCCTTTCACCCACAGGGTACACTGTGAGACAGCAGCCGGGTCTCCTTGATCTTCTTGAACCTTCAGGTTTTTGTGCAGTTTCGTGGCAAGGTGCTCCACATCTTCTCAGGTCACCCACCTAATCAGAGTGGGATTCTTGGAGGTTGTGAGAAACTAGGTCCAGTTCATCCTCATGGATTTCAGCTTGTCCTCACGCATTCTTGTTTGTTCTTGCCGGTCCCCACTTCGTGTCCATGTCTCCTTCCTGACTGTGGTCCCCGCTGGCTGTAGGTCCACCTACCCACTCACAGGGGCCACTGACTTTTATGGACCACGCAACCAGCTCCCACCTTCCCGCGATGTCTAATCCCTGTAATAAATCTGGTTACATGGCTTACATTGGTTTTTAAACTTGAATAAAAACCTGTTACATGATGATAGAATGGATCAAACTTGAACAATAAGGTGAACATGAGGACGGAATTTAGTGCTAAGGTTCACAGAGAAAGATAAAAGGAGCCTGGATCCTAAGGACTCTGTGGAACTGTAACATCAGCCTTGATCTTCCTACCACTGAACTTTATTTACACAATATCATAAATTTACTGTTTTTAAGGTTTTTTTTTTAAAGATTCTGTTTATTTATTTGAAAGACATCATGCAGGGGGGGGGCAGTGGGAGGAGAGGAAAAGGGAGAGGTAAAAGCAGACTCTCTGGGACCTGCCCTGAGCCAAAGGCTGATGCTTAACCAGCCGAGCCCCTTGGGGGTGTCCATTTGAGGTTTTTGTTAGATGCTGAGCTTAGGTCTAAGTGGTAGATGCTAACTGAAGTTATTCATTGGTGGTATCTCCTTGAAGTGCTAATAAAAATATTTGATAAGGATATTATATGAATTCAGAGGCTTGCATTGGTTTATAGGGAAAATATATTACTATCGATTGATTAAACTTGTCAGCCAGGTTCACTAGGTGGGGAAGTGATGGTAACTTCACCTAGTCTGTGCCATTTTCCCCCTTGTGGATGATATTGAAGTCAATCCTACAAAGAGCCAATGCAAATCCTCTACTCTTCCAAGTGTCTTAATTGTTCAGTAGTTTCTCTTTACCTGGTCATGTGGATACAGTTGATACATGCCTCGTTTGTCCCCAAATCTAATGAAACTAGATTTAAATACCCTTTTTCTTTTTTATTCTCAAGCCATCGGATATCGAATAGCTAAAAGGTTTTGAAATCCTAACATCTGTGGAGTCTGGATTTAAACAATAAAGTCTCTAAATCACAGGATAAAATATCTTTTGAGATATTCTGTATCGGATTCAAATAATGGAAGGGATAGTATTATTTTGGGCATAAAAGATTAACCTGTGTCTAGAGTTTTAGGTAATAGGATATAACACCGACAATTCTAGAACATTTTTTAAATATCTTATTCTCCTATTTCTAGCTCCTTCGATATGTTTGAAAAGTGAATCTATTAGATATTGCAGTAGTACCAGGGAGCTTATATCCTGGTTTGTTAACTTACTATTTGTGTAACATTGGACATGATGTTTAATCCCCCATAGCACCATCCTCCACAAGATGAGGTTAATAATACCATATAGAGTTGTTGTGAGGATTAAGTAAGAGAGGCAAGAAGAGTATGTGTGACAAAATAGGCATTCCATACATGCTAATGGGTCCTCTTGGCTTTCTCTTAAAATAAGCAAAAATCCGAGCATACTCCTGCCCCATTACATCTTCTAAGATCGTAGCCAATTCCAAAAAAAAAAAAATGCAATCCACTATGGAAAAAATTTACATTTATCTTTATCATAGCTTCTGTTTCATCGATAGGAAAGTGAGATGTCATGTGAGTTCAGTTCTCCTTATTATATGGTCATCTAAAAGCATTTGTGGACAATTTATTGGACACTTTAGTAACCTACCCAGGTAATCATGATCATCTTATGAGTATTGATTTCCTTTACACTGTATAAAACCTCTTATATCTTCTAGTGTCTTTGCTGGATTGCTCTTTTATGGAGAAGTAACATTTTGCCATGAGAAGCATGTAAAATATTTAACTCCTCACCATTTTTTTTTTCTTTTGGTCAAAGGTCAGGCTATAATGAGATGGATTACTTCAGA
The DNA here is from genome assembly GCF_905146905.1 of Nyctereutes procyonoides. Taxonomy (NCBI): domain Eukaryota; kingdom Metazoa; phylum Chordata; class Mammalia; order Carnivora; family Canidae; genus Nyctereutes; species Nyctereutes procyonoides. Next base: position 2,300,879 of record NW_026575047.1, on the reverse strand, counting down.
GCCTGGAGCATATTTTTGCAGTGACTGTGTAGCTGTCAAAACCTTTACAGTAACAGAGAAATTATTGACTTTTCTCAGCTTAGGAATGACCAGTGAACAAAAGGATGATTGAACCCACAGCAAGTGCTTCTTAAAAGTCCTCATGACCTTGTCATTACCTCATTTGCAGGGAGAAAAAAAGATCTAAAATTAATTTCCTAGGGGAGAAGAGAGTTCTATATTGCTTCTTAGAGGATGTCATCAAGGACAGAGATATGGGGTTAATGTTGGGAAACAACGAAAGATCATGTGAGAAAGTGAGGTTAGGATTGGCTTGGTGATGCCGGACAAAGAATTGAGTGTAATTCAATAAACATTCGTTGAGAATATTTTTCATGAAAGGTTACGGTCAAAATAGATTTTACTGAGAAGATTAGAAAGTCTAGTTTTCTGCCCCAGGAGTTTGTATGGCGGGCAAGTGAAGGAAGGAAATGATTTGCATACAGCAGCATGGGTAGACCGAAGAGCCAACTTGAGAGCCTATACGTATGCATTCTAGGTTCACCTTTGGCTTCACCAAGTCTCTAATTTCTTGCATTTCATCTTGATTAACTGTAGACTGAGGACTGCTGAAGATCCAGTTATCTTCAAGCCGATTCTCTCCCTCTCTCTCCACACACACACACACACACACACACACACACACAAAAATGTGTCACTAAACTATTCATCTGGCAATTGCATTTTAGCACTTGGGTATAATGTTGGCAAAATTTTGGGTGTAGAGACCTCCAGGAATGGACAATGAATTAAAGTTAAGATTGATTGGAAATTGTTCCATGATTGAAAAGGGATGTTCTTTGGCCACTTGCATCTTTCATACCTAAAGAAGAGCTTCAAGTCCAAAATACAACAAATTGGCATTTCTTTTCATTTGAACATGGCTTTGGCCTCTGGACATTTTACTAAGTTTAAAAATTAAGGGGCTCATTGTTGCCAATATGAGGGATTGGGTACACTTGATTTGGAGAAAACAGTCAATCTTCGTGGTGATTCTGTTTTATGGTTTTCTTTTTTTTTTACAGTTTGAAAAATGTTGTATTATTTTCATAGAATCAAAGAAATACGAAACATTCAGTCTCCATAAAAATGGAAACATATTCTTATGCCAATTTTTCTGCTTTTATATTACTCAAAATTCTAAGGCAGAGCTACAAAAATACTTCTGGAAGTGAGATCAACAGGGTATGTGTGTGTGTATGTGTGTCTGTGTGAGTGTGTATGTGGTGTGTGTGCTAGATCAGCGTGGGAGATCTCTTATAAAACGACTTCAAATGCTTTTAGATAGGATTAACAATTGGTAGATTTGCTTTCATAGCAATTACAGAATTATTAGCTAGATCACTTGTTTATAAATTGCTTGATTATATATGCCATGTTCTTAAGCGAGGATTTGTTACAAAAGCAAATTCTTAAGAGTTTTTTGCTTAGGATGTTAATTTGTGGAATATTATACAGTTTTTTCACTTGTACTATTTACTTATCCAACTGATTTGCCAGTAAATTTTAAAATGATTTACTGCAGGGAAATCCTCCCTACTAAGTTCTATGAGAAAAATATCTTCCAAATTATGGTTTGCTGTTGAGACTTTTTTTTCCCTTTGAGGCATCCCATGGCTTATTATAATAAAGCATGTGTGATGGATTTTAGGATGACACTTTATTTTCTAGAGTGGAGCTCCTTCAAAAAGCTCTTGGGCATTAGGTTGTCTGTAGCTATAAATGTAATATTTCAAAGACTTCTTTATCCAACGAGTGCAAAGTTCTTATGATATGAATAAATTGATTTACCCATGCAGGTAAGAGTGAAATAGGAAAAGAAGATATAATCAGCTTCCATTTCTGGTTGCTGGAATCAGCCATGGGAAATCTGATAGGTAAGGGGAAAAATGAACTCCCAACATTTATAATGTTGGCTTCTATCCAATGACATAGAAAAAGTTGACACACTCTTCAAATCAAAGTCCATTTTCTCATTCTTATTTGGGACAACTGACTGTGTGGTCTTGCTTATTTTAGAATTATCCACAGCCACACCAAGAGGTACAGTAAGTGGATATGTTAAGGGAATGAAATTAGAAAGGCATTTCAGATTGGCAGAATGTAATTACTTACTTGAAATTTACCCAGGACATTTGCTGTTGACACATTCAGTTGGTGCAAAGGATCTTTAATTACCCAAAGCAACTAGTTTGTGGTTTCACATCTCCGTGGAAAGAAAGCAATTCCTGGAGCAAGGCATTGTAAACACCAAGCAGTTCTGAAGCATTCTTTCTGTTCAAAGGAAACCAGGGTTACTTCTTATTAGAGAGGTCCCCTGCGAGCATGCCCAGTTATTTCTTGGGGCATGAATCCCCAGACAGTTTGTGAAGAGGAGCTAATTTTCCTTTCTTGTGTATAATAGAGTAAAGACAATGAACTCTGAAACAAGACTGAGATTGTGGAAATCGCGGCTCAGCCATTTACCAGCCCTTTGACCTTGGGCAGGTTATTTAATTTTCCCATATCGTAATGCCTCAAAAGAGAAATGATACCTTTATCAGAGGGTAATTGGCGGGGGTTAAGTAAGCTAACACATGTAAAATCTAACACAGTGCTTGTCACGTAATCAGAACTCAACAGATGCTAGTTCCTGTCTGCAAAGCATGGTGGTGTGTGGAGGTCACATTCCCCATGAGGTCCCTTCACACTGACCGAGGGAGAGGCATTTCTGATAACCCTGCTTCGAATCAGGTGAGATGGGCAGGAAACCATGGAGATGATGTTAGACCCCAGTATGTTGCCCCAGGCATCAGGGTAGAGGGGCCACGACTGTCCGGTTTCTTCTTAGCCGCCTGGCTGGGGGTAAATTGCTTTAACCGGCCAGTAATCAGTTGCTTCATCAGGTAGTCAAGGCTCATATTTTTTCCTTCTTACCTCCTGGGGTGTGGGGAACAAGCAGGTGCGTGAACATCTTTCTCGGAGTAGACAATGCAACCCAACCACGAAGACTTCGTTTTCAATCCCGGAAAAAGATGGAATGAGTCTACTCTTTTTTTTTTTTTAAGATTTTATTTATTTATTCATAAGAGACACAAAGAGAGGCAGAGACACAGGCAGAGGGAGAAGCAGGCTCCATGCTCAATCCTGGGACTCTGGGATCACGCGCTGAGCTTAAGGCAGACACTCAACCCATGAGCCACCCAGGCGTCCCCCAGTCTCTATCTTCTATATAAATAAATATATTCTTATTGATTGCTTAGCATGGGCCAGTTATTATGCTAAGAACTGATGAGCAAAGCAGATATATGATATGATATGATATGATATGATATGATATATGATGATATGATATGATGTGATGCGATATAATATGATGTGATATGATTTCTATTACAAAGCTTAGGGTTAACATTCTAGCATTTTCAGACACTGGCACATAGTGGATATTCATTTACTTATTTTTCCAAATAGGAACGAATTACAATTTATCTGATAAGACTTTGAGCACCACCTGTCTTAGACATTTTCTGAGACAAGATTGTCTAAATAAATCCCATGACTCATCAAACATTTCAGGGAAATTACGTACTCAGGCGTGATTATCCATTAACATGTTTGGGATCCCAATGAAAGAGATTTTTCTGTTTTTCCCATTACTACATTTGCTTTAGGCATCTTTGGTTTTGCTTGTTTGTTAGCAGGATTAACTCTACTTTCATTCTGTTGTTAGTGTTGGGTTCATTTTTTACTCATCTATCTATTAAAATTCTCCATGTAAACATAATCTGTTCTTGTTTGGGAATAGGGCTAAAACCAGAGAAGAACGCTAATGTGAGAGTTGTCTTCCTCAAACAAGGATGTAAGGTATATGGGGAGTGTCCATCTCAGGGGGACCATGGACTGTGTAAACCTAGAGTCATTTAAATTGATGACTAGACATTTCAGTATCTCATTGGACAAGGTGAGTAACAGATACATTTATGTTATTATGGAACTATTGCTATTATTATTATCTTATAATACTTACTCCAAAAAATATTCAGTCTTTTTTGCCAGAAGGATGGCACTGATTCTCACATTAAGAGGTGTCTTGGGCAGATGTTTTGGTGAAAATTAGGGAATAGAGAAGAGTATATTGTCTTCTTGGCTTCCCTATTTCCTATCTGCATTATGTGGACAGTTTGTACAGTAACAGCAACTAAAGCCCAAATTCACCTGCGCTCCCAGAGCCAAACCACTGAGATCAATGGTACAAGCAATTGGATCATGTGCTTGGACTGACTGGGGCCAGGGACCATTTTGCTTGACAACTTTCCGGTTCTGCAGGAACTGTAAAACTTATCCACAGAAAGCACAATGACAGTCTCCAGGGTCGGGGACAGGAAAGCTCTTCGGGGCACCTTGGGAATCAGGCTTGAAGAGCCCTTTCTGGGTTGCACTGGGGAAGCTGGTCATCAGACTCCTGCAACAGCTACAGCAGGGATGGGATGGTGCCTGGGGAGACTGATAGTCTGGGAAGTTCACCGCAGCTGGAAGTCTGTTTTACCCGACATAAACATCATCGCCACGGTAATGAGTACCTTTTTAGTGAAAAGCAAGAAAGAAATCTCCTTTTAAGTGATAAGTAATTAGAATTGTTACCATTGCTTTAGAGAAAACTATAAAATGACATCCTCTATAGTCTCAGAGGGGGCAAGATAGAAAATACACTCAAGTCAAGACCCATTCTTGATGAACAGGGCCTATGCTGTTGTACAGAGAAGCTTCTAAACCTCACGATGTGCACAAAAAAGGGTAGTGGAGCGGCCAAAATCATACGTTGATGGGCCCCAGTCATTTATTTACTTATTAAAAATCTTATTATGGACCAGGAAAAATTTACTATATGTGCATATACGTTAGCCATTGGTGGTTTCTCTATGACTTTTAAATAAAATTTAATAATCCACGCACCTCCAAGTGGAAAGTCCTTTTAGAACAAGGAAATCTACAGCCCCAGATGTAAATAACACCAGCTGCTATAAATTCTGACAAAATGATTCTTTCTACGCAGAAAGCTATGAATTTGTTTGTTTGCTTGCTTTAGGTTTCCCCTGCATTCAATGATATTAAACATTGGCAATGAAGGAAAAGGCTTTATATTTCCCCAAAGGATGTTGTCTGTATCTTTTCAGTTATGTAATTCAGGAGTCAGATACAAATATGCGTTTAATTCTAACATTCCCTTGAATCCTAGCTGTGAGAACACAGATTCTACGCAGTGATGCCTGTGTACTTAAGCCATTGTGAGCTGTGGTTCTAATCCTCCTGCTGTGTTGACTATTGGAGTCCAGAGAGAATTCACCAATGGCTTCTTTGTCTTTTTTTTTTTTCAATTTTTCTCTCTACTTATTCAGTTATGTAGTGCTCACAAAAGAAAGTAGACTCTTAAGGACCAATTTGCTTTGCAAGAAACGATGGAATGGGTAACTGTAAACAAATACAGATTGATGATTTACTGGTATCCACTTTTAAAGTTCAGTTGAAGATAAGATTTTCATTTCTATTTTTTTCTTCTACCAATCCCCCAAGTTATCTGAGACTTTTCTTGTTTACTATAAATTCTCAAGAATATTGGGGGGAAAAAAGAACAAAACTTCTGACATATTTCATTGGTTCTACATATTTTTAGCCTACAGTTTTCATGATTACTTTCCAACTAAGCAAATGTATTTAGAAACATTTCTCTTTGCTACTCAAATTTGCTTCTTAATTTGCCCACGGACACCCAAAAATGGTAAATAAGGATATCAAAGGGTAGAGATATGTAACCTATAACAGAATACTTTTTGTTTTATTCTCTCCTACCCTGTAGAAACATCAACTCTTCTGCCCACCATCTTGATTTTTCCCAACAAGAATGGAGTCCCTAATTCTTGTTGGGAAAGTCCCTGTCTCATGTTCTCCAGATCAATTGTTTTCAAATATATGGTAATATTTGGGAGAGGGTGTCTTAAAAATTCATATTTCCAGGACCCCAATGCAGATTTACCAAGTCTCCAGGAGTATGGCCAGGAATTTTATTTTTCAAAGGTCCTAGGAAATTTTGATGCAATTCATCCCTAGAATGATGGTTGCTCTGTATTTCTCACTACCCATTGTTAGCCATTTCCCATGGGAATGAACTTGGATGCTACTGGACACCTTCATCTATTTCCTTTCCTTGACCTTCTTAGCAGTACCCCCATGGCTTCTGCTCTTCCCAATGCTCAATGTCTTCCACAGGTCCTCTTCCTTCCACTGTTAGGTTGGTCCTCTCACAGCTGAGGCCAGCATGGTCATCCCATGTCCCAATGAGTGCCAGAAGTTCTTTCAAGGATAACCCTCTTGCTGTTCCTCTATACTATTCCTGGGGGTATTGGTCACTTGTTGAACGATCTTCTCCGTTAATTTTTCACTGCCTACTTTTCCCTCCTCAGTGGTCAGTCTCTGGTAGAAAAGAGTAGAAGCAAGGAAGAAATTTATTAGAACATACCTGAAGTTTTCCTCCCTCCAGCACTGAGTCTTCCAGTCTTTCCTCCAGAAATTTGGGGTATACCTTGAAACAAGGTGCCCCTTCTGTGTGTATCCAACCCATGCCAGGACACAATGTTTGATGATGAGAGTTTGAGTAAAATTTCAGCTCCACCCTTTCCTTTGGGCAGATGCTCAAGTGCATTGCACAATTGGCCCAACCAGAGTGGACACTCAGACTTCCTATTGCCTATATAAATGCCCCCCACCCCCCCGTGAGGCTTCTCTGTTCTTTGTACAAAACCGACCACAGAGAGCGTGCCTCTCTGACCCTCCAGACCATGACAAGAGCATCTGAATACTTGTGACGCGGCTGGGGCTCCCCCTGGGTCCTCTGTTGGAAATACATAATGTGTATGTCTATTAAATGTACTTCATATTTACACTTTTGCAAGCATAGAAGTTATTAAAAATACTTCAAGTGCTTGTCTTTTTTAGACATTTTTTCAGTTGACTTCCCTATTTATCTTACACAGAGATAAATGTCTGTGAAGAACTCCTCTTTTACTTTTATTGTCTTGATTGCATTTTTTTCTTTCTTATAAATATTTTACTTTGTATAGTCTATGTTTTTCTAGGCAAGCCTTTTCCAGCTATAGTCTTTGTTCTACTTAACACATTTTTTTTTGTTATTTGATAGTTCTGTTGACCCTGAAATTCTTCATGTGTATGGGGTTCTGAGGTATAATAATCTGACAACTTAATATTTTGCCTGTTCTTTTAATATTTTAGCATAAACACTGGCAAAATTCACAAATCATTAAATATTTATTACCTAAATACTACAAAATATATGTATGTGTGTGTACACAAAATACACACACAAATATATAATTTTGTTTTTCTTTTTTTTAAATTTTGTTTTTCTAACTATGACTCTGTAAGTTCCGGGTTATCTACATTTTCCAAATGAGGAAAATGAGTTTCAGAGAGAAAAGTCTGACCACTTAGCAAAATGCAGAAATGTGCTTTACACTGCTTCTTCCTTCTTCTAAATCTTTAGGACTTTCGAGAGGATGACTTCTAGGTTCTTCAGCCACACTGCTAAACCGGGCAATTTTCTTGGTGGTGATTTTACGATGGCAGTAGTCTTTGTGCATGTGTGTGAATCACTTTAATCTCTTTATTAGATATTATGAGAGAATAGTGCCGTCCCCACAAAACATTGTGAGGGTTAATAAGCAGTCTCGAGTGTGCCGAAGACAAGGTCTGTACAAAAATAAAGCACTCTCAGTGACTAAACGGAATGCAGGTGTCTCTGCTCTGTCTGTGCTGAAGTTTGTGACTCTGTTGGTGGCAAGACTCTAAGACTCTTTGGAAGAATGGTATCGCAAGGGATTGCTGCTTCCGACTTTCCAGAAACCTGCTTATAGTCCTTGTGAGTACAAAAGCTCTGGGAAAGTTTTGGTATAATTTCCCATGTTAAAAAAAAAAAAAAAGAGGGTAAAAGGACATGCCTTTAGGCGGGCTACCCTGTAATTAAACCCGGATGAGAATTTCATTCATGCATTGAACAAATATTTATTAAAGGTCTACTATGTGCTGGGCCCTGTTCGATGTTGAGAAAAGAGGGCACACCAACATGGTCCCTATTCGCACCTGGCTTACCATCTAGAGGAAGAAATGGGCAGGAAACTGGCACACATACAAAGTGAGAGAGCGTGAAGAGGGGGTGGGGTGTGTGTGTGAATAGGAGCCACGTGACAAGCCAGGGAACTATATCCAGGCAGACAGAAGCCAATGGGCAAAACCTCCAAAGGACGAAAAGGAGCTAGTGGGCCAGAGGGGCTGAAAGTTGAGAGTATGGCTGAACTCTCGTGAGCAAGAGGTAGAGTAGCTCGGCCTATTCTCTTCTGTTTCTGATGTGGCCCGGGGAAGAAGCAGCACTTTCTCATTTGTAAATGAGAACCATTTTATAGATATTTCCTGTAATTACCTTTCCGTCTTGGGACCCGCTGTGAAGCATGATTCAAAGAAGCTGCTTAAGTGTCGGTGCTTTCAACCTTCTTACTCTTTCTCCCTAATAGCTGCTCCCCCAGGGAGACCACTGCAGGTGAACCCCTTATGACACAGAGTAGATCCAACCACTTTGGGTCATTTGATGTCATCTAGGTTATGCATGGAGCCTGAAGAACTCTTTTCACAGGCACCTGGATGAAGCTCTAACTGTCCCAGTTTCTCTGTTGATAATTCTTGGGCAAGGAAACAGCCCTTTGTTTCAGAGGAGATGGAGTTGCTGTTGGTTTTCTGAGAGTTTCCAACCACCACCAAGTTAGAAGCTGATATCACCAGGTAGAAACTTCCAGTGGAACTCAAACACTAAGGTAATGAAATATTTGCCAAATTTCATTTTATTCCCTATGATTCAATCAAGACTAGATAAAAAAAAATCCAGTTACCCAGTGGAATAGCTAACTCTGTTAAACACTATTCATGCTTTTTTTTTAAAAAAAAATATTTTATTTATTTATTTGACAGAGAGAGAGAGAAAAAGAACACAAGCAAGGGCAGCAGCAGGCAGAGGGAGAGGGAGAAGCAGGCTCCCCATCAAGCAGGGATCCCAATGTGGGACTCAATTCCAGGACCCTGAGATCATGACCTGAGCTGAAGGCTGACCTTTAGCCATCTGAGCCACCCAGGTGCTCCAACACCACTCATGCTTGTCTCCAGTGTGGACGAGTGCAACTAGGTCCTCCCTCCTTCCTGCCCCTCCAGCCTCTCCTCTTCTCTTCTCTTCTCTTCTCTTCTCTTCTCTTCTCTTCTCTTCTCTTCTCTTCTCTTCTCTTCTCTTCTCTTCTCTCTCTTCTCTTCTCTCTCTTCTCTCCTCTCCTCTCCTCTCCTCTCCTCTCCTCTCCTCTCCTCTCCTCTCCTCTCCTCTCCTCTCCTCTCTCTCCTCTCCTCTCCTCTCTCTTCTCTTCCTCTCTTTCTTCTCTTCTCTTCTTTCTCTTCTCTTCTCTTCTCTTCTCTTCTCTTCTCTTCTCTTCTCTTCTCTTCTCTTCTCCTCCTCTCCTCTCCTCTCCTCTCCTCTCCTCTCCTCTCTCTCCTCTCCTCCCCTCCCCTCCCCTCCTCTTCTCTTCTCTCTTCTCTTCTCTTCTCTTCTCTTCTCTTCTCTTCTCTTCTCTTCTTCTCTTCTCTTCTCTTCTTTCTCTTCTCTTCTCCTCTTCTCTCTCTTCTCTTCCTTCCTCTCCTCTTTCCCTCCCCTCTCCTCTCCTCTTTTCCTCCCCTCCCCTTCCCTCCCCTTCCCTCTCCTCCCCTTCTCTCCTCTCTAGGATTCCTTCACTATTACTTAGGATAGCAATACTTTCAATAATAATAGATACTAGAGAGGAATGTTTATTCTCTGACTTAAGCTCAGTTCAGAAAAACAGTCCACCTGGCTCAAAATCATTTTTATTGGTAAAATAATCATTCTGCAATTCCTAGAATCTCACAGTCTTGATTCCTAAGCCTGAATTGGAAATGTAGCAGGATGCCTTGTAAAAATCCCAAAGCAAAGACAGAATGGGAAAGATCTGATTGCAATCTATTTTCTCTCAAAGTATAAAGTGATTTATTTTGAAAGAAAGCAATACTTGGCTTAATAAATATTTTTACTCATAGAGGTGTTGCCTATATAATTTCAACTTAGGTTTTAGTTAGGCTTTGGTGGGGGAAAAGGCTTTCAGACTTAAATCTAGTATGGATTTGATGCAAGTGGTTTTCAGCATTTTAGCATATTTGAATTCAATCGTGTCCAAATAAACTGCTTTGATTTATTATCTATCTATCAATATCTATCTATCTATTATCTATCTATCATCTATCATCTTTTTCTTTTCTTTGAGAGAGTGCATGCAAACAGAGGAAGGGGCAGAGGATCAGAAATAATCTTAAGCAGACTCCCTCCTGAACACAGAGCTTGATATGGGACTTAATCTCCTGACCCTGAGATCATGACCTTAACCAAAATCAAGAGTCCACATTAAACATTAAACCAGCTGAGCCACGCAGATGCCATCTATCATCTTTTAAACATAATCTTCAGGGTGGTTATGCTGGATTCTCTGTTTGCCCCTCCAGATCCATTCTCCAGGGAGTATACTTGGCCCAGAACCCCAGAAGGCTGACCTGTTCAGACTACAAAAAAGGACTCCGTTGCCCTCTGTCTTCCAGTCCTTACTGGCTAAAGGAGGGAAGAGAGTAGATAAGAGGGCAGGAGGAGAAGATGTCAGGGACTGTCCTGGTGTGACCTTAATCATCTTTCTAAGGCCATAGCTGTTGCCCAATGTGCTTAACTTTTCCTCTTCTTTTCCCTTAGTGGCTAGGGTTGGTAATACTCTGTGTTTTATCATTCTATTTTGATTTTTCTTCCTGCTGCCCACACTCTGGTAAGTAGTGCCTCCACTCAATTCTTCTCAAACCAAGTTGGAGAGTTTGGAGAACACACCTACAACACTAGCCCAACTTGTATTTTTGAGTTGGATTGAGAACAAATTCTACCTTCCTACTTCATCTATTTTATTCCAAATTGTCTATGATAATTAGAAGGATAAAAAGAATGACCTCTAATTTTAATTTTTAAAATACTAAATATGCCTCATTAAATTTCTCCTCATAACTCTCCCATGTGTCACTTGGCAAATTAAGCCTGTCTTTAGACTCTCCTGTATTGTCTGTGCATAGTCTGGCGTAGAGCTGTTTTCATGTTCTTGAGATGAGAATGGATGAAGCACACAGCCCGAGGCCACTTTGGGACCCTTTGGTTTGTGTGTATTGTGTGTATGTGTTGGGAGAAGGAGGCTTAGAATGTAGGAAGATACGGAGATGAAGGAAGAAGCTTCAGACTTTGCATTCTTTAGATGCAAAATTGTCTAGCCCTCTAACTCGAGCATATACTGAATCAGAACATGGCAGCTTTGAAAGAGAGGCCCCAAGGCACAGAACTGAAGACAGATGAGAGAGGGGAAATCATATGCAGTCTGCTTTGGAAACCCCTGTAGTTTGGCATCATCTAGAATTATCCTCCCTGTGGTTTAAATCCTTCTGAAATTGAGCAACTTTTATGCAGAAGTTCTTGGATTTTGGGAAAACAAACCTAGCTGAAATATATATTATATATGGTATGTGAAATGCATGACAGTCCAGTGGAGGTGGTTTCATATAAGCACTAAATTATATGAAAAGTTGCTTCCTCCACCCTAAAGAAAACAAAGGCATCCCAAATACTTTGAAACCCAAATACAAAGAAAACCAAACAACAAAAACAACTTTCATAGTAGCCAAGTTAAATTCGTTCTTCACAAATATTCCCACAGAATAAACATAACATTTTCTTAAGCCCTAGCCAGTTAAACAAACCCAACTTTAAAGAAAGGGGGTGTTAAATGTTTCTCCTCTGACAATGTTGTCCAAAACTGTAGTGTGGGTGGAATATTTTTGGAAGGCTTTGGGATTTTTTTTTTCTCTTTCTTCATCCCATTTTTTTTCTTCCAATTTTGTTTCCTTGGATACTTTAAAATCAAATCCAAATTGTCTTTCACATCATGAAGGATGATAGACACCTAGATAATTCTGGGATCATACATTTGGGGCTTAAGTGCTTTAGTCAAACAATGGAGTTGGAATAAAACATTTTATTCTTTATTCTTTATCATTTCTACTGGTACAGGAGCTTGGTTCTTACGAAGACAGACATTCCATTCTCCTTGTTCTTCTTAGAAGAGATAATAAGACAGAATTAGCACAAACTTAGCCTAAACTGCTCTGCTTTAAGCTTGGCTATAAAGAGAAAAATGATCCTTGTGATTTTTGGCCTCATAATTGCACTGCTACCACAAAGATGCTACTTTGAAAAACACTGTGTTTATAAGAAACTAGTCAGATGGCAATAGTGTCGTTGCTAATAGCTATAATACAAGTGCAAATGGGAGGCTGGGCAGCCCATTGTCTAAGCGATAGGCCTTGGTGTCCATTTGCCAGGGGTTAAAATCTCAGCTCGGACCCACATCGCTCTGTGCCTTTGGGCGAGCGAGGTAACCTCACTGTGGTTAAATTTCTTTCACCCATAAAATGAAAATAGAGATAATATCTATCTTATCTGACTGTGGCGAATATTATGTGAGTTAAGATCTCAAAAATATTTAATGCATGCACATAATATGTGTCATAAAATATTGGCTTTTCAAAAAATATATCAAAAAGACTCAAGCTCTTTTTCACATTACTCATTTCTCTTGTCCACCATTTTGACCATGACTTCCATGAGAACAAGGGCTTTTTACAGTTTTTACCTACCGAGAATCAAGCACCTGTATTAATCTCTTTACTTTGATTATTTCATTTAATCCTTATAGTAAATTTAAGAGGCAGATGGGAAATGTGAAACCAGGTCTTAACCACTGCAGTTTGGTGACTCCACTAGAATATTCCACATAGCATCACTGAGTGTATTTTCATAAACACTGTAGCAATCTAATAGCTCAATTTAAGACTATTTGATTTGCTTTAGTTAAGTAAAGCACTACAGGGATTTGTTATTACTTGATAATTATCTCTTACCTTCACGTTGAAAGACCTGGCACACTTTGAGGTTTGGAATTGGAACCAAGGACTCTCATTAAGGATTAGCATTTGCTACTCACTACTGTAATGTTATGAATTTCTTCTTCTGCAAAAATCATTTTGTTATCTAACTAGAAATTTTCCTTCAATTAGGAAAGTTCATTCCAGCTACTGCCATCAGCCCATCATTTGAAACCTTATTTCTCCAGCTCTTCCGTCTGCTGGCTGCAAGGTAGCCTCATTGCAATTTGGAATGCTGTGCTGATGCCCTCTGAGGATTGGCGGATGTTCTGGGGAATCTGAGATTTTAGAAAGTAAGATCACCATCAATTAGTATTCATTGAGATCCCACAAATTGCAAGGAACTCTAGCAGGGACTCAGAGTTAAGGATGATCATATTTGGAATTTTTAGATTTCCAGTACCCCCAGTCCTTTCCCATCACATTCATTAAGTGTTGATAATTATGATTTTTAATGATTATTTCTACTGCATTTAAAGCATCTTGATGACTTGGCAGCCCATTAAGAGTAACAAGACATGATCTCTTACATAGACCACTGACTCAAAATATTTTAATATGCACTAGTCATTCCCTCAAGCTGCCAGTTCCTCATTCCTTTTTCCAATTTTGTTTTTGTTTTTGTTTTAGTTTATGCATTGATTTACTTGAAATGAAAACATCTACATTAGTATGACTCTACATTTGCACATCTGGCATATTCCAATCTGATTAAAGTAAATATGTAAATATATCATGCTTAAATGTAATGTTTTAGCATTCTTTCATAGGGAAATCTAATTCAAATATACTGGAAAAAATTCTCATTTTGATTAATTTGTGGTAATATCAACCTCCAAATAAACACCGGGTGCTCCATCCGAGCATTTTTTTTAAGCTTTCAGAATTTGCTTTTATGGTACCTATTATTTCCAGATGACAGGACATGGTGCTGAAAAGTATGGGAAAATATGGTCAGACTAATGGGTTTCCTGCCGACTAAATCATTCTGAATCATTTAATGCGGCTTCTATATTATCTCACTGTTGATTAAAGCAGAGGCAAATTACAGTACTGGAATCTCTTTAAGAGAAATTATCTGATGAACTGGTTCTCAAAGAGGTGGGGAAATGTGATATGGCTGTGTGCTTGAGGTACATCATTTTCAAGCAATGCTTTTCTGAGATACCGTCAGGAGCGTAAGTTTGTATTGCTGATGGAAATGTCACTGTGATCATGGCACATGTATGTCAAGATGCTATCTAAACTGGAGATTGTTTTCCAACTTTCTTAATTCATAAACCTCCAAAGCCCCTTCATAGGTGAAAGTTAGAAACCTGAATACCTTGGCTGGTTTTCTGCATACAGGAAATTAAAAATGGCTTCTTATAAAGAAGGATGTCAGAGGAGAACAGGAAGAAAAGAAAGGAAACGTGTCAGAATTGATTAATTATTAGAGTTAAAAATATACTCATTATAAATGGTAGGAGCAGTGATTTAAAAATGTGTTTTAAATGACGACGGCTTTATGATTGGGATGTCATTTGTTCAACACAGAGATCCTAATGTTGATTGATGGGCTTATAGATGTCTTCCTTGGGATTTGGCAGACAAAACTGATGTCTATGCGTTAAATCAAATGCTTCCACATTTTTTAGTTCTATTATAACACTCAAAGCATCATTCACAATGATCTGAAAGACTCATATCCCAGGGTTGTGACAAATGAAACCCACTTATCTCATTCAGATTATATGACTATTTTCCAAATCCTTTCTTAATATCTTGTCTTCTGAAGCTATGCCATGATAATTTCAGACATTTCTTTTTCTTTTTCTTTTTTTATGTATTGATATTTCCCCCCACATATTTTGGCATTTAATTCATCTTCTTTAAATAGTCATCAGCTTAACATTGGCAATTTTTGTGGTACCTTATGCATTTTGCATAATAAAGATAAAACCTACTTATGCTCCATTCTATTGTGGTTGCATGGTTGATGTTAAGGAAAAATTTACAAGAGGCATTTGGAGAAAATCAGTTAAGTATAATGATAAGGAATAAAAAAATATAAGCTATAAAAGGTAGAATTTATAGAACTCACTTCCAAAATGATGCTGGGGCCAAAGAGCCAATATGAAGTTTCAGAGGACTATCACTGATTTTTAAAAAATAAAAGAAGGAGATGACAAGAAAAAAATATCCAATAAGGAATGTTGTTTCTAATTTTTATCTTTCTAAAATCAATTCAACCCACGCTAAATGTAGACATAATTTGATTTTGTGGTTTGAGGGGTAGATTCTTGCACTTCTGGAATAGTACAATATAGATTGACATTGTAGGAAGCTAAATTTGAGAATTATTCCCGTAATAATCTGTTTATCGCATCTGAGTACCTGAGTCAATGTAACTTTCATATATGCAATACTTATCATGCTTGTATAGTTTATTTGCCCCTCAGACTTGAGGTCCTTGTAAAGGAAAGATTATATCTTATTCTTCTACACATTTCTGAGCAGAGTACTTGGCATATAGGAGATGTCTGATAAATTTCTGACAAGTTTAGCTGGATAGGAGCCAGATCATGATTCAGATGTTCTTCCTCACTATACACCAAAAACTTCTTTATTTGGTTATTCATTCATTTGTTTATTGAATATATATTAAGTGAATATATTCTTGTGACAATCTGTCTAAAGTATATTTGAGTGACTAAATATATGTTTTAGACTAATGATATATAATGGAGCACAGTTTTTTAATGGACTATGGGAAAAGGCTTTTACTATGACGTAGACAATTAGAATACAAGACATTCTGTTAGGGAAACACACAGATGAACACAATTTTCTTTAATGCTTAAGTGTCCCTGTTAAAATTATGCTATAAAGTGACTATTAACTAGAACAAAGTTCAGCAGTTTACAACTCGGGAGTCAAACCTGCCCTGTTGCCCAAGTTTATAAATAAAGTTTTATTGGAATACAGCCATGTTCATTCATTTATCTACTGCCAATAATTGCTTTTATGAGGCACAGTTGCATCCTTGTGGCAGACATCAGTTTACTTGAAAAACCTGAAATATCTGGCCCTTTACAAAAAGTTTGTTGACTTTTAAACTAGAATATACTCGATAGTAATCTTTCTAAAGGTGCCATTTAATTTTAGCAAAGCTACTTAGGAGCCAGAATAACTTAAAAAGTTCACTTAACCTCTCTGAGCTTCTGTGCCCTCATCTGGAAAATAGGGATTGATTTGAGGACTTGCTTATTTGTTGTATGTAAACTACTGGAGAAACTGTAGTTCTCTGATCTCATTCTCGATCTAATGCCTATGTGGAGTTAGATCTCTAATGAATAACCTTGTGTAATAGAGCCTGATAGAATTAATGCATTTGAACAAATGGCAAGCAATAATTTAGATTAAGCAGAAACTTGTTTAAAGATTTTTATAGGCTGCTTCTTGAATTTGATCATTAGTTTACAAATATTCCATAAACATGAAACATTTCAGAGACTGGAAAGTCTTTTGTCAGCGTCATTGCCAGTGTCATTAATACTAATAATCACTACCATTTGGAGTCTTAGGACATCTGGGGCATGGTACTGAGTGGCTTCACAAATATTGTGGCACCTAATCCTCAGGATGACCCTATGAGGTAGGTATTTTTATTTGATTTCAGATAAGGACCCTGGGGCTTGGGGAAAAATGAATGCTTTGTTCAAAATGACTCAACCAGGAAGTAGGAAAACAAGAATTTGAAACCAGATCTAGCCTGAAAGGTAAGCTTTTAGCCAACACTCTCTTGTGCCTCCTGATGCTGTCCCTAGAGCTAGCCTTTCTTGCCTTTCCATTATTGGCATCTTCACTGTTGCTACTGCATTTTACCTTTAGACTTCCTGGTGAGATTAGGGCATAGTCTAAAAAACAGATGATCTTATAGGTTTCACCAGGAGGGAAAAAGGAATTCAATTTTTTTCCACAGAATTCAACCTAAACAGATTTGTTTAAAAGCATATTTTCAAACCATTTGTTATTTAATGGATAATTTAGATGAAATGCAGTAAAACACTGTGATGAAGCACTCACCAGTAACCAAAATTCAGAAACTACATGACTGATGATTAACACTTAGAACTCCCAAACTTCCAGGATATAGTCATCTAGTCATTTCATTAGCCTTGTTGTAATATGCCTCTGCATTTTACATATTTGAGTTTTCGTCTCTATCTGTAGCATGTTGGTAGAGTTTTCCTGGGCTGTATGAAACAATACCTCCTGCATTTGACTAGTATGCAGTCTTATTGGTTAAATTGCTCAGACAAGATGTGAAACCCAAACTGTAGCACAGTTTGACAACTTAGACTAAGAAGGCATGGAGATTTTGGTGACGGAGCTATATGATTGCATTCAAAGTATTACGGGGCACAGTGGGTGGAACTGTTGGATTCTCTGTGGGCTGCTTCCCAGTGAGAACATAGGAGGTAACATTTCCTCATGTGTCTCAAGTTTTCTTTTCTGTGGGAACTTCTGTCAACTGATATTAACATCCCTAGGTTTAATGCAGCTTTTCCCTAAGGAATATAAATATAGGGGGAGGTTTTAAATATTTCTAATTAAGTACCTATGGATTGAATTGTGTCCCCTCCGAATTCATATGTTGAAGGCCTAACCCCCAACATGTCTGTATTTGTAGATAGGGCCAGAAAGGAGGTAATTAAGGTTAGGTGAAGCTGGAACCTTAATCTGATAGGACGTGTGCCCTTGTAAGAAGAGGAAGAGAAACCAGAGCTCTCTCTTTCTGTTCATCACAGAGGAAAGTCCATTTGAGGATGTAGCAAGAAGGTGATTATCCATAAACTTCGAAGAGAGCTCTCACCAGAAACCAGAGCTGTGAGAAAATAGATTTAAGCCAGCCAGTTTATGGTATTTCGTTATGGCCGCCTGAGCTGACTAACACAGCACCTGTGGTAGACAGGAAGCTAAGACAATTCTATTCCCAATGTCATTTAAGCAGAACTTTTTCTCAATACAGGACATTTTAATTGCTATGTAAGAGATTATTGTTGAAGGATTCTTTCTCATAAGATAAATATTCTAAGTTTTTGTGGAAGCAACATATTAAAGAACTTTTCTTTGCACCACTCTTACACATGACAGTAACTCTGACCCTGTGGAAGGTTCTTTGATACCTGATTTCTTAATAAAGGCACGTTTGATTACTAAAGACCTGATGTTTCAAAGAGCCTAAATATCCAAATGTGTACCACGTGTATAACATCCCATAATGCTGCTTTTTAAAAAAAGATCTTTATTTATTTGAAAGAAAAACAGAGAGAGAGAGAGAAGGAGAGGATGTGCATGAGTTGGGGGAAGCCCAGAGGGAGAGGGAGAGGCAGAGAATCTCCAGCAGGCTCCCTGCTGAGTGTTGAGCCTGGCACAGGGCTGGATCCCACGACCTCAAGATCACAACCTCAGCAGAAACCAAGATTCAGATGCTTAACTGAATGAGCCACCCAGGTGCCCCTAATTCTGCCCTTTAATGAAAAGTAGCATTGCATTAGACTTGTGTTAGAATTTTCTTCTTCTTTGATGCTTTTTTATTTTTTTTTTAAATTTTTTTATTTATTTATGATAGTCACAGAGAGAGGGAGAGAGAGAGAGGCAGAGACATAGGCAGAGGGAGAAGCAGGCTCCATGCACCGGGAGCCTGACGTGGGATTCGATCCCAGGACTCCAGGATCGCGCCCTGGGCCAAAGGCAGGCGCCAAACCGCTGCGCCACCCAGGAATCACATTCTTTGATGCTTTTTAAATTAATATATAATTTCAAAGGAAAAATTCTTTTTTTTTTTTCCAAGGAAAAGTTCTATTGCTAGGAGAGGTACTTGGAAAGTAATTTGAGAACCGTTTTTAAATTGGGGATTGCTGTTCCAATATCTTTATATACTGTTCCCATTGCTGACCAATATCATCCAGGATTTTTCTCAAATTTTCCAGTATTCTAATAAATTTATCATACCTACTTTGGGTTTCCTTAGTGGAATGGACTATTAGTATGAAGCAGTTGAACTCATCAGCTATTTTGATCATTACTATTTCTTTTGAAAGAGTGTAGTTAATATTTGAGGAACCAGACAGAGTAGCCTTAGCAACCAAAATAGCACCGTCCCCAAATGTTGCTCAGTGGTGAATGTGGTCAGAGGACATGGAATTTGGTGATTTCAGGAGTGTAGGAATTGGAATTGGGGTTTCGTTTCAGGTTAGTTTCCACTTTGTAAACTCCTGCTGGAGATTTTTAGGCCCACATAACATAAAGGCTTGCTTGTGCAACTCAGGGTCATTGAGTTTGGTCCTGGCAGGCTGTTCCCTTTGGACTCGAACAGAGTGAAATTGAAGTGTTGAATTCATTGTTTACATATATATTTCCCCTCAATCTTTTGTGGTCTCTATGTTTAAGGAAAATAGAGATCTCTTTGTTTAAGGAAAATAGCTTATATTTTAAATATTTTTATGTGGTGTATAAATATAACTTATTTTTATTTTTGCCATATTTTGGCAATATCTCAAAGTATTTTATGTCAGCCATCATAAGGACATGTGAAGATGTTAAGATATTTTTATAATGTATTATAAAAATGTTTAAATTTTTATGGTTGTTATCTTTAATACATCTAAAAGAATATAGATAATTGATGTCCATGAACTGTCTAAAAACTAGATAATCAAGAAATATTATATAATGCTCCAGGATCTTCACACCCTGGCCTCAGTTTGCCTTTGGATTCATTTTGGCTTACCCCCTTTGGATGCTCCATTCATAATCGGAAGTAAAGGCTTTCTGTGTCCATGGGATGTAATGCATCTGGATGCCTCCACACCTTTCTTAATACCATTCCCCCTGCTTGGAAACCAACCCAACTCGCTTCATCTCATCTGCCATATTTCATTTGGCCAATTCCCATTTGCCCTTTTAAACATTCCCTCAGTATCAATGCAGCCTTCTCTGACCCTTCCATGCAGAATTAATTGCCCTGCCACAACACCAAATACATCTTTCATTATGAATTATTTACTTCTCCATCTCTTCCATTAGTGCAAGTTTTCTTCAAAGGCAGGGGCTGTACTCTATTCACCTCGTCTTTCAGCCTCTAGGCTTTGTGCTGAGCCTGGCATTTAGTAAACAATGCAGAAATATTTGGTCACTAGATTTAAAGTCCTAGATGTGCTAATTCTGCATTCTAACTTTGAAAGCCTCTTATACACACATGCACATACATTGTATATATGGTGGTTGTGTTTTAGGGGGAATAACTGAATTTTAAAAATCTTACTCCTTGACTACATTATATAATAATTTGTTAAAACAATAAAATAAGAAATATATTAACTTTTAGTTAATCAGGTGATTCTCGTTTGACCAAAGAATCTGGAGTGGAAGTAACACATATCATTTCTTGGTGAAAACCTTTAAGAGCTGCTGCGTAATTAGCCATGTGCCATTTTGTCTGTAATGGAAATGTGTGAAGCACCAGATGATAGAGAGTCCATCCTCCTTGATGTCTTATTAAAGACTGACAGAGGGCAGCCCGGGTGGCTCAGCAGTTTAGCACCGCCTTCAGCCCAGGGTGTGATCCTGGAGACCTGGGATTGAGTCCCACGTCGGGGTCCCTGCATGGAGCCTGCTTCTCCCTCTGCCTGTGTCTCTGCCTCTCTCTGTGTGTATGTCTCTCATGAATAAATAAATAAAATCTTTAAAAATAAATTAAAAAATAAAATTAAAAAAATAAAGACTGCCAGAGAAGAGCCCAAATGGACATATAATCTGCGTGAGAAATATACCTTTGCATGTTTTAGGCTATTGAGATTTCAGGTTTATTACTATAGCCTAACCCAGCTTATTCTGACTGATATGATTCCATAATCATTTGTGAAATAGACATTATCATAAATGAGAACCACAAAGACTATTACTCAAAAAAGAGAATACTGGCAAGAACATTCATGAATCCAGATATTTTCCATTTTTAATTGTTGAAATAATATTTAGAAAACATGTAATATTTGATTTGTATTATAGACCTTGTCCAGATCAATATCCCACTAAGGAGAGACTATACTGTGCTATATCTTTGTCAGCCATTAAACCCTTACGTGAATACTTACTATACTATATGAAGTAGCATGAGTTGCTGTAGAGGACACATCTGTAGAAAGTCTTTCTTATTTTCTATATCCCGTTAGCCTATGTACTGATAGCATCACTACATGGAATATGATTTCTATTTATTGATGTTTATATTTCTACAAATGCATTTTTCACTTGGAAAATCATTTATTTCCCCATTGATGTACTTATTGATTCATTCAATAACCACTTTTGAATGCCTAATGTATGCATTATGTTTGGTGCTAGAGGCAAGCATGTGTGTGTGTGTGTGTGTGTGTGTGTGTGTGTGTTTGTACTTGTAGCTGTGCACTAGTTGATGGGTACTGAAATGACATTGTCTCTATTCTGAAGGACTTTGCAGTGTAGTGTAATATGTAGTGACAATGGCCTTCAAACATTGGAATCAACAAAATACAGTGGTAGGGCAACATTTTCAGTCAAATAATAGTCATTTGGACCTAAATGGTGACATCTTCAAGCTTGTATCATTCAACTGGAAAAAACCAATTGTCCAAACAGAATGTGCTATTTTGCTCAGTGATTATACAGGGTAGTTGTGATGACAGGGAATGGATCAAAGAACCTGGGAAGTCTCTCATGACAGGGAACACAGTGCTTAGAGGAGTAAATAATACTGAATAATAGTTAAAGGGGATTTTTCTCAATAAATAGCCCAGATCAAGAACTAACTTCTTTCTCTGATGAAGTCAAAAGCATCTACATGAGTCACTCCTTAACTTCTCTCCATTTGGCTCCTGCTCCCATTGATGTGCTATAACTTCTGTTTCAGGGATCTTTAGGAGCTCCTAAATGCAGACCATCATACTATTTTCCATACTACCACATTGTGATACTGTTGGCCCTGACATATGTCTTGAAGTTCCCCTGGCTTCCCTCTTTCAGTTTATATCCCATTATATCATTCACGCAGAGTTTTCCAGCATATTGTCTTTGGCTTTTTCTATTATTTCTACCGTTCTCTCACCTGATAAAGCATCTACTCATAGGACTTTACTTTTTCCATCATATAAGTTGTTTTAAAATCGATATCTATATTAATGATTTCTGTCCCAAGTTCGACTCCCACGCTTACAATTAGCTAGTGGATGTCTCTTTTTACATGTTATTTATAGCTGTTTTAAAATGAAACATTTCAAAGGTGAAATTCTTGTTGCTACTTTCTCTCACAAAACAACCAAGTCCCTCAGGCTACAAAACTTCAAGTAATTTCCTCATGGTTAAGATCATGATATATGTTATTAGACAATCCTACATTCAAATGTCAACTTTACTTTAAAAGCTAGGAGACTTGGAATAGTTTACTGACATCGATAAGCATCCGTTTTCTCGTTTGTAAACAGAGATAAAAGGCAAGTACTTCACCAGGATTCTTATGTAAAATAGTCAACACAGGGGGAACACATTCTGTAGAGTTGGATACAGGATAATTACTATACCTTTTACTGATATGTAATATTAATTCTCATGTTTGAAATAAGGAACTGGGCTTTGTTACTCTACCTTTAACACAGGTCTTACCTTAAGTTTTTACTTTCCATTCCTACTTATCCACTCTCATTTCCATTCTATTACTCCTTCTGCATGTATGTCATTGAGGAGTGGACATTTGATTTAGGCTTTGGTACATGGACAGAGATCAGCAGAAAAGCTGAGAGAAGGACATTTCAGGTGAGGAAAAGCATTGAGGAAAAAAAATGAAAGAAAGAAAGAACCTTTTCTCCAATGACAAGCAAAGACTTGAGTTTCTGTGGGCTTGGAGTTTACATGGAGGAAGCGTGCGGCAGCAGAGTCTGAAACGACTTGCTGTGTGTAGAGCATCATGTCCTTTCCTAGGACCACTTCAAATAAGTATGAGGGACAAGGAAGATGTCTGAGTTAACAAGGGGCCTTCCCAAATCTGTGCTTCAGAACTGTGAATCTGACGCCATATAATGGCCATTGGAATGGACAGGCACTGGGGGCAAGGGCATGAGTTAGGAGTAAGTGGAATCACAGAGGTGAGAAATAGCATTTTGGCAGTCACGAATGCAATGCAACGATTCAGGAGGAGCCAGTTTCTATTTCAGAGATTGGGCTCTAATCTCCAAGGAAAGAAAAAAAAAAGAAAAGAAAAAGGTAAATTGAGAGAATCTGGATAATAGAAAAATAATCAAAAGCAGAAATTCTGGTATGGAAAAACAATGGCAGGAGTCTTATTAGGGGGATGGAATTATCCTGTGAGCAAACAGCCTCAGGAAAAAGGTAGGGACTCAAGCTGACAGAGTTATGTTCATGAAAGTGCCAATCTGTATGCAGAATTTCCTTACCTGCGTATGTGTAGGTGAGATTTACAGAGGACAGTGCTGATGGCATTGATCACATTCATAATACTTAGGTGAACCAAAGTGCCGACATTACACTGGGAGCTTCACGGTGACTGAGATCATGTTATTCTGATCCAGCCTTCTATCTCTGGTGCCTCACCTATAGGAGTGTTCTACTAAACATGTGATTGAATGAGTTGATGAATAAATGAATGAATAATGAGTGTAAGTCTTGCCCCTTGATGCTTCCTTGAGGGAAGACACTGGAACAGGCTGTATACTTGTTGTGAACAATGTTGTGTACTATGAATAGGCCATCCTCCATCCTGAGATGATCTCTGGGAAGTCTGACGGCAATTTGCTGACCCCCTGTTGCTGCCATATTTCTACTTTAGAAATTAATGGACTGGTACCAGTAGGCCTGCTATGCTCAGTCATGGGGCGTGGGGCCCAGGGAAAGTGTGGCCTCCCCGTAAATGAAGTAAACAGAACTACACCTCAGTCTGAGGCTCTGCTGACCCAGTTGTTCTTCCTTCCTATCTGCTTTTCCAAGGGTTAGACCTGTTCTATAGTTTGAAACCTCTGCTAGCTCATTCTTGCTTCCTCTCCCTCTATCATTCATAGATATTAGCCCCAATAAATCCAAAAGGGCTATAGCTGAAAGCTGCCATTCAGCCTTGCTCCTCAAGGCAGATTCTTTGAACGGCACATCTCCATGGCTTCTATACTCTTGTATCCTGGGGACCTCACAAATCCAATGTGAAATAAAAATGTTTCACTGTTTCTGCTGGATGGAAACCAGAATTTCACTACTGTCTATGTGAAGAGCAGTCACACAGCGATTATTTGGATCAAGACTGCTTGAAGAACTGAAATATTTGTGCTAAGCAAGCTGGAGAGAAAATCCAGAGTTGTCTGTTAATTATGGGATAGAGTTTTTTGAGGGGACAGAGATTAAGACTGTCCACCATGTCTGAGAACATACTTATTTGCTTTTTGTCAGATTCCAGAAAGCCTTAGGGGACACAATAAATAGTATCCTGATTTAATGAGGGTTTTAATCTTGGGGATAGCAAAGCTTTTAAGGACGAGTTAAGGAGTAAGGACGATCACATGGTCTGTGATCGTGGGGACTACTCTTTGCCTCCAGTCTCTTTTGGAAACATCTGAACACAAAAATGTAAAGTATATTTTGAATATATTTTCATGAACCTCATACCACCCATTACCACAAGGGAAATATTGCAACAAGTTTTCCGATTAATTGCATTTTTCTTCACAAATCTGTAAAAGGGTATGTAGTTCATGACGTCGAACTGCATCATCCTCATAGGTTTTACATTCCCAGGAAATATCAGCAACGCTTTGATGGCCACAGATTTTATTTTCTTCTCTTGCCTTTTACATAGTAGATGTACCATATTTCACCTAGAAGTAACTTATTGTCTCAAATAACAAAAATAGGTACATGAGCATATGGAATCAGTTTAGTTGAAAGATTCTGAGGAAAGTGGGGGTTATAGAGAGGTGCCATCTGCTCAGAAGGCTGTTTACATTTAAACAATTGCTTCATGAAAGGGTTTATCCTTAAACAAAGCAGACCCTGTGGGTTTGATTTGAACCTTTTTTTTGGATAAAATAATATATTCAAGGGAATACCAACTTCATTTGGTCATTGGTGCAAAAAGAGAATATTGGTATAGACTGTTTCTCAAACTTGCCCAATAATCCAAGAGGTCACTTGAGAAAAAGAGTGTACTAAAATGCCAGTACTAATTACTTTGCCTTTTTCCTCCACTTATGATGATAGAAGTCGTTTTTTTGTTTGTTTGTTTGTTTTTCTCCATTGAAATCTAGAACTAAGTAAATTCTAGTCAGGACCCACGTACTGAGTGGAGAAACATGTATAAGACTATCTAATCATCTGTCAAAACCTTAAACAGGACAAGTTCGCCATTCTATTTTTTCTCATGGCAGAGCATAAACCGTGGTAATGTCAAAACCTATATGCAGTGGATTAGGAAATCTTATGTATTTATCTCAGTATAACACACTCTCCTATTTGTCTCTTATCTCTTAGCAGTTTCAAGTAACTTACTTAAGGAACACTACTGCCAACTTTTTCTTGTCATCTATAACCACATGTTTAGATTACATTTTTTTGAAGGGATGCTAAAGATGAAGACTTTAAAAAAAAAACGGATTTTATTTTAAGACAAACAGTATTTCCAATTTTATTTTTACTGTAGTTTCATGATATTAAGCACTTTAAGTATGAATATGTGAAAAGCAAATTGTTTTATTCTGTAAGAAGTCTGGCATTTTCTAGCATGCTGTTTGTGTTATTACATAATCAGGATTTCTTATGAATGTGTAGTCGATAGATTTTTCTTGTTTGTAAAGATGAAAAAGCAATATCCACTATGTATTTTTAAAATTCAACAAATATGTATATATATATAAACATATATATATTCATTCATTCATATTTGGATAGGATTGAAATTATTTAAAGGTAGTAACATAGACATCTTAATTAAAATGCTACCACCTTTTTCCATGAACTTTTCAAATTCAACATACATGGTTGAGGAAAGAATATGAATAACAATGAAAATCGCAATATTTGGTGTAATGACCAGGCACTCACTGTTGAAAGTATTTTATGCGTGTGATCTCATTTAATATTCATGATAACCCTGTAAGATAGGTTTGTTGTGTGATTGGTAGGGTCTCAAATTCTCTGTGTCTTATTTCCCTATATTCTCTGAGTCTTCTTTCCTCAGCCATAAATAGAAAACAGTAATGTAAATATCATATGATTGTTGTAAAGATTAAGTGACTAATGTATGGTGACCTCATCCTATAGTGTCTAGAATCTAAATATTATTGAAAGAGGGTCATGACTCTCTTAATTAATATTTAAAATACTAATCCAAAGTTTTTGAATGTTTTAAATATTCCTCAGTTAATTTGACTCTTTAGGTACATTTTAATGACTTCTTATATTCTTTACTATGCAGCTGTAATATTAGACCTGGTATTGGGATCTTAATTTGAGTTGTAGGGCTGAGTTAATCTTTGCGAGCCTCATGTTATGGGTTAAGTTGGGTCCTCCCAAAATTCATATTTTGAAGTCCTAACTTTATCTCAGAATATGATGGTATTTGGAAATGGGCGGTTGTAGATACAGTTAGGTAAGATGAAGTCATTAGGGTAGACACAATGGCATCTAATCTGGTGTCCCTATAACAGGAGGAAATTTGGACACAGAGAGAATGCCGTGTGAAGAGACAGAGGGAGAAGAGGGCCATCTCCAAACCAAGGAGAGAAGCCTAGAATAGACCCTCACCTCACAGCTTTTTTTTTTTTTTTCCACAGCTCTTAAAATGAACTGAAACTGCTTATACCCTGATTTTGGATTTCTAGTTTCCAGAACCATAAGACAATAGATTTCTGTTGTTGACATCATTTTAGATATGACAGCCCTACCCAGCTAATACACCCACAATCACGGTCTTCTCTTTCTTCATGTGATGGCAGTACCTTCTGGGCACTTCAGGTAAGCCTGGCTCTATCTCAGCTCTATCCATGGACACATGACCTAGACTGGCCTGTTACAGAAGTCTTAGTCATTGTTTCTATAATAGAGATTGACCCATAACCCAAATGAGAAGTAAATCTAAGATTTTTTGTGGGAAACTACTATAAAAAATAATTAATCACATGTTGTTATAGTTCATAGGTCAGCAAGTTTTTTGTTTTGTTTGTAAAGAGCCAGACAATAAATATTTTAGGGTTTGTGAGTCATGTGGTCTGTAATCTAACTACTCTGTCTTTGTAGTGCAAAAGCAGCCATAGCCAACACATTAACCAATAAGCCTGGTTGTGTTCCAATAAACTTCATTTATAAAAACAAGTGTCAGACCAGATTTGGCCTATGGCTGTAGTTTGCTGACCTCTGCTAAAGACAATAAAGTATTAGTCTGAATCATCTTGGTGTTACCATAACAGGGTCGTGTCTTAAAAGAAGTCCAGAACAAGGAAAAGTAGAAGAGAAAGATAGAGATTCCCAAAGATACTGTGTCAGAGTGAAGCAAAAACATGAACATTTGGTCTTATGATTCAAATAATTTTCTCTTATATTTAACCCACCAGAGTTGGGTAGAGTTCTATATGTAGATAAAACTTCCCATATAGTACCTAATACACAGATAGAGCTCATAATAACCTTCTCTCCTGTCTTATGGACAACTAGTGGTGGATGCTTAAGAAAGTACTCTCTTTTTGAAGGAATAGTATATTCAGGAGTAAAATATTATAAATAAGCAGAGTGAATGAAACAAAGCAAAAATGGTTATACATCTTTATACATTCCACTCTCTCCCTCCTCAGGTGCTGAAATGAACTGTCTTTCTAAACACATTCCACCTTGAGTATAACTGATTCTATCTCCCTCATAAAAAGAGGAAATAACAAAAAAATAATTTCCTTACTGTTGTACTCTCAGCTTCCCTTTTGCTCACTACATGGTTCAAAATAAAGAATTTATCCTTGTCCTACTCTTTGTGGTTACCGTGTTCCAAAGGTGAAGTAGAGGGATCCCTGGGTGGCGCAGCGGTTTAGCGCCTGCCTTTGGCCTAGGGCCCGATCCTGGAGACCCGGGATCGAATCCCACGTCGGGCTCCCGGTGCATGGAGCCTGCTTCTCCCTCTGCCTGTGTCTCTGCCTCTCTCTCTGTCTCTCTCTGTGTGATTATCATAAATAAATAAAAAAAAAATTTATAAAAAAAAAAAAAAAAAAAAAACAAAGGTGAAGTAGAATCTGCCTAAAGGCTATAACGTTGGTCTTTGCAGAGGGGAATAAGGGTGTGGAGAGCCTCAAAATATGTTTTCTTTATTTGAGAGGGAAAGATGTTAGGGACTAATTGGAAAATATTTTAATCCATTTTTTTAAGTTTTAAAAATACAGGAGCTTTTATTTAAATCTCCTTATTTCACCCTTATAGAATTTTGATTAGAATAACCAGATAGGCTTTTAACAGAAGAATCTTTTCAGGTTGACCTATCCACTTAACACTTGTTTATAATTCACTTATTCCACCAGTCTTATATGAATACTAAAAAAATTGTGAAGTTCTCATTTAATGTACAGCATTTCTGAGAGATGTTGAGTTTGAATTTAGGCTCTGAGGCTATATTGTAGAGTGTACATTGGCCAACCTGTTAGGCTTCTCTGAATCAGTATTTCCAGACCATATTAAAAAAAATGAGGGCCTTGTAGATTTTATTATCCATGATATTTAATTATGAAAATAAATAAATAAAGAAACAAATAAAATAACTTCTTTTCATGTAAAAGTATAATTCTAGATAAGGAAGTAGAGAAGAATAAAAAGAAGATAGATCCTATCAATCTCATTCTGAACTCAGGCCAAAAATAATTCATGGGGATACATAAGAAAACTTCTGGTATAAGCCCAGAGCACAGTGTATTTGAGAAGCAAGGAAAGGAAGATCATACCTGTTTGCTCAATGCCACCATTTCATATTCTTTGATCTGAGACTTCACTATTATCTGAGAAGCTTTTCCTACGTGAGTGGTCAACTCATCCACTTCTCTTCCTTTAAGATTAGAAGGATCATTTTTCTATGGGAAGTCTTTTCTTTTCATAACATTTTAAAATTGCTAATACAATGGAACTGTTCTTCAGTATGTCTTTATGTTCCAAGAATATCATATTTCATGATTTTATAACCATGATGGAACAGAACAATATGGATTCAGAGTTTCAATTTCTTCTGACAGTACAGCTAGCTAGAAAAGCCCAAGCTACTAAAGGGAATGGAATAGAACTTTCTTCATACTGTGAGCCTGGATTCCAAGTACTGGGTATCAATATTTTTTTCAATTGTGATTTATAGGGATGCCTGGGGGGTGGGGGCGGTTGAGCATCTTCAGCTCAGGGCGTGATCCTGGGGTCCTGGGATCGAGTCCTGCTTCGGGCTCCCTGTGGGAAGCCTACTTCTTCCTCTGACTATGTCTCTATATCTCTCTATGTGTCTCTCATGAATAAATAAATAAATCTTTTAAAAAATTGTGATTTATTAAGTCAAATTCACAAATGTGAGTTTTCTAGGTGTGTCTGCTCCTATTTGTGATGCTTAATTCCAGGCCCAGACACAAGAACTGCATCTTTTTGTTACTCAAAGAAGCCAGTGTAGATTAAACAAAACAAAAATTCATGAGTTAGAGAACATTTAATATATGAGTGGCTTTAAACTTGTTCAATTTTTTTTGTCTTAAACCAACTCAAATTTTGAAATAAAAGTAATTAATTTCAAACTTTGGCATTTTAGTATTAGAAAGCAATTACTTGAATATTCCTTGCACGGTATTGAAATAGATAGACTCCCAGAGAAATTTAAACTCTCTGTGATAATTTGTGCACAAATGATGCAGCTACATATGCAAATGGCAAAAAAATCACTATAAATGTAATGTACTGTCTTCCTTAATATTGTGGTGTTGTGGGCACTTTCTAAGCAGATAAATACAGACCTGATTAGAGAGGGTGGCCACAATGGAACTATAATCATTCACAATTCTCCTCAGAACCTTGGTATTCCCTGAAAAATCCCATGGACCTCTATGCTACAACAAAATACAATCTGAAAACTACTGTCCTAGTAAAAAGAGGAGCAAAATTTCTAAATATAGAAATCCGTGTGTTGAAATCTATGCTCAACTATATTCTCATTTATGAGAACTTTTGAGCTTTGTTGTTGTTGTTTTTAAAATCTGCATAGTGGGAGAAACAATCCCACCTTGCAAGGTCCATGGAAGAATTTAAAATGATCTTTATGTGGTACAAATTCATTTTGAGATATTTATTTCTATTTTCTTCTCCATATTATTCCTTTCTCTTCTTTCATTGCAGGTTTTTTCCTTTTATGTCTTTACCCTGTAGTATTTACAAGGCAGAAAGCAGAGGCTGTTTGAAGTCAATGGAGCTTACTCTCTTTTGCAAAAACCCTAAGCCCTCTGAAGATGAAATAAGTCTTGTATTCTGGAGGTAAAAAGGGGAATAGTTATGTGGACCAGAGAAATGTGGAAGGAGAGATTCCCAGGAGCTGGGAAATGGAAGACGACAGTTGGCAAGACTCCAGTAGAGTAGAGCAGTCCCCATACATGGTTCATCCAGATCTAAAGGCCTGGGCTTTTTCAAAGATTCTGATACCTGTGGTTTACTGAACCTTAAAGAATTGTAAGCTATGGAACAAAGATATCATAACAGAAACAAAGATGGAAAAAAAATCCTTTAAAAATATTGATTGATTGATTGATTGATTGATTGATTGGGGGTGGTTGTGGCTGACGTATAGAATCTTCAAGGCTAAATCCCATTGAGCATGGGAGCTATGTGGGCCTCAATCTCACAACCCATGAGATCATGACCTGAGCCAGAACCAAGAGGCAGATGTCTAATCCACTGATCCACCCAGATGCCCTAGGACCTTTGAGCATAACGAACTCAAGGATTTTTTAGATTTGCATAAGAACCTGAAATCTTGGCCAGCCTTGGGTAGAAGGGGATTCTGGTTATAACTGTCATTGAAGTTTTAGTCAGCTACATGTGCTAGGCTCAGATCGTTTTTAAATTGAATAAGAGAAAATCAAGAAATGTGAAATTTTTGGTTCACATGAGTTTATAAACAAAAATTTTTCAACTACATACTTAAAACTCCTAGTCCAATGTCACATTCATAGGTGATATTTTAAAAAAAGGCTCACCAAT
The DNA here is from genome assembly GCF_905146905.1 of Nyctereutes procyonoides. NCBI lineage: Eukaryota > Metazoa > Chordata > Mammalia > Carnivora > Canidae > Nyctereutes > Nyctereutes procyonoides. The sequence goes on along the minus strand of NW_026575047.1, from coordinate 2,269,475 downwards.
TTAATCCAGACTACAAAGTGCTGACACTAAGACAAAAGTCATTCAATTAAAATAACTAATGCGTATCTAGAACACAACTGTATTCAATAGATACAGTAAAGTTAATAAAGATGGCTATGGAAACAGATCGAATTAAAACAATCATGGTAGACGTTTAAAACTAAAGCCTTGTATACTTGCATTTTTTACATCTTTTAAAATTTATAGGCACACAGTAGATATTCATGTGTTTTTTGTTCTGTTTAAAAAATGCTTATTGATCATATATAACGTGCCAAGCAGTATTGCAGACATTGACAGCCACAACATTGAAAAGACAATGCACAGCCTTCATGGACCTCATATTTTCATGGAGGAATGAATTAGTGAGGAATTTGTGTTCAGCTGCTTGTAGCAGAGGCTTGACTAAATTCACAAGGACTTGTTAATTAGTAGGAAAGCAATCAGGATTTAGGTAGACCAGAGCTCACTTGTATGGTTGTTTTATACCATCTGCTTCTCCATTGTAGCATATGGCTTCCATTCTCAAAGTCACCTCATAGTTACTGATTGCTGTGGGAGCTCCAGCTATGATGTGCCTATTCTAGGGATGGAAAAAGGGTAGAAGGACAATAAATGATCACTTTTGTGGAGACCCAATTCTTGGCTTAAGCAGCTTTCCTGAGAATCCAGCCCCAGATTTTTGCTTACATCTCATTAGCCAGGAGGTGGTCATAATCAGCAGCAAAATATCTGGGAAATGGAGTCTTCTATTTAAAAGTACTGCTGTGCTGATTAATTAGATATTTAGAAGGAGAAGGAGAGAATAGCTATTGGTTGGCAACTTGGTAGTTCTTGACATAGTGAGACAGATATTCAACCACAAATGAATGTAGGATATGTCAAGTGGCAGATAATGGTAGAAAGAAATGGAAGCAGGGTCAGAGGATAGAAAGTGATTGGGTTGCCTTTTTCAGATGAATTATCAAGGAAGACTTCTCTGAGGTGGTGGCATTGGATCAGAACCCTAAAGGAACTATAGAGATTAACCATAAAATTATTTGCAGGAAGAGTATTCTTGTCAGGGGAATAAGCAGACGCACAGTTCCTGAGGCAGGACCTTTGTGGCTAGAACAGGAGTGGGTTACATACAAGATTGTGTGTGTGTGTGTCTGTTGTGTTTGGTATGGATGGAGGTAACTAGAAAGGGGATGAACAAGCATAAGCATTTTACGTTTTGTCTCTTCACCCTCAAAATACTAGTAAGAGTTAAAAATTATCACATGATTTTCATGCATCTGGCAATATAGGCTTTTTAATGAATTTTCGTATTTAATCCTGACAAGTCCTTTGCATTTGGAAACTATTGTTAATCAATATTTTACAGATGAGAAAACCAAAGTACATAGGTTAACTAATTGCCTAGGTTTATATATTCAATATATGGCCTAGTAGGGACGTAAACACAGGCAACTCCATCCTGAAGCTCAGTTTTAACCCCTGTGCCATACTACCTTCCTGATACTCCATGTTTCATTCTGCTCACCCTTTGGTGTCACTTAATACCTAGTGTTGGTTTGGCTTGGTCATCCTGTATTTATATTTTTATCTATGTATCCAATTTGGGGAGTGCATTTCTTTTAAAGAACCCAGTACACTACTCATAAACATAAACATGGAGAGAGAGCATTATATATCAGCCTTTCCGTTATGAAACATGAGAAGTACAAGAAGAGTCATTGGGTCAAGGTGATTTGGAATAAGCGAGAACTATTGACTAATATCCCTGCCAGCCCTATCCCTTCCAGCTCTCTAGTGTAGCTTGTTAATAATGATCATTAGCATTCCAAATGCTAACAATTTTCAAGCATCTGCTCAGGTGAGACAGATTGAATTAGGCTCTTGGTCTAATACTTGGTAGCTTCATATCCTCAGGCAAGTGTCATGGATTGAATTGTGTCCCACAAAAGAGGACATCAGAATGTGACCTCGTTTGGAAACAGGGTCTTTACACAGGTAATTGAGTTAAAATGAGGTTATTAGTATGGGTCTTAATCCAATATGACAGGTGTCTTTATAAAAGGGTGAAATTTGGACACAGAGACAGATATGCAAAGAGAGAAAATGATGTGCAGACACACAGGGAGAAGATGGCCATGTTACAGGAATGACGCTTCTACAAGCCAAGGATTGCCAAGAGTTGCTGGCAAATACGGGAAGCTAGAAGAGACAAAGAATCCTTCTTCCCTGGAGCCATCAGAGAGAGCTTGGCCCTGCAGATATTTTGATTTCTGACTCTAGCCTTCAGAATTGAGAAGCATTGTTTTAAGTCACTTGGTTTATGCTACTTTGTTATGGCAGCTGCAGGAAAATAGTATAGTGAGTTACTTCCTCCTGTCTCCGTTTCTTTATCTGAGGATTGGAGATTATGAATTTATTTGCACTGCCCCTCAAGTAGTTAAGTGCTCAATTATTCTTGACACTTACATTTATTTTGAGAGTGAAGGCAGGCAGGCAGGCCTACATGCATTCCTTCCCTCTCCTCCTGGTCCCTGACTTCTTAAAGGGTTAGAGTATTGGGACATGGAAAGCACTTAGTGTAGCAGCATGTCTTGACAGAGGCCGGTTCTCATCTCTGTTTCTTTCCCCTAGACTTTACTACCTTGGCCTTAAATACCCTGTTCTACCACTATTGGGTTGACATTCTGAAGAGCAGGAAAAATTATCCTTGATATTTATTTACTCTTTGCTATGCATGAAAAATAATAATAATAAAGGTGAGTATAAAGGTGTTGGATTGTGAGTCTAGAGATGTGGGTTCTGGTCTTGGGAAGGCTCTGTCAATTCCATGACCTCAGGGAAGCCCTTCACCTCGTCTCAGCTTCCCTCCCTGTACATTGAGGAGCTTGTACTGCCCAATATCTGCAACTCCTCTCATCTTCAAAGCTGACTCTAACATCCCTAATTTTAAAATACGTGATTCTCCGGTTTATTAGTTAAAATCATAGGCCAAGTATAAGGTAGACCTTCATGAATTGTGGAAAAGGTAGCATCTTTTCCAATATATTGTGTTCACACCTCCACACGAGCACCTTGAGGACTCAGTCCCTGGTCTGGGATCTGGCATTTATTCCTGACTCTGGAGAGCCTACCAGCTGGTGCTGTGTTTCATCTATCCCCTATCAAAACATCTAGAAAGGATAAAATTGTTTAGAGAAGCAATAAACACAAAACTTGAGTGGGTCACTCTCTCGTTTTGTAAAAGAGAAGCAGACGTCTTCAGAACAGGATCCAGAACTCTCATTTTTTGATCCAGCTCTGGGTTTTGTAGTTCCTGTGCTATTTCTTTCACACAGGATTTTTCTAATGAGGAATTTATCTCATCCAATTAGACATTTACTGCTTTCCAAGGTTTCCAAGATAGAGCTAACTAGAGATGGAGCTAAGTTATTGATTACATCTGTTCGAATGTGTAGGGCTTGGAAAGGCTGTTTACTCACCACAGACCTGGTTCCCTCCTATGGTAACATTAGGTCTTTCGGTGAGATGTTCCAAATTTATTATGTTTACTAGAGGAGTCAAGAGGAGGATGGCAACTTAAAAGAAAATATGGAAGCATATTAGCATATATGTAATCTGTTCATGGCATTCCTCAGAGGAGTCTTAATAACTGCCGTATGAAGTAGAAGGTTTTTATTCAGTATGGCATATACATAATGATTGGAATCCTAACTTTCCAACCTAATTTTTCTTTTATTTCTTATATGCACCCTTAATTATGGCTATAGTAAACTATTTACATTTCTAGAATGTATCATTGTATGGTATGTCCCATGACTTGAGGATATTGTTCCTTGTCCTGGTACCTCATTTCTTGCTTTGTCTACCTAATAAATTTCCACTCACTCTTAAAGATCTAACCCAAAAACTTATTATGCCAAGCCCTTTCTGTTGAACTCAAATAGAAGTCACCTCAGGTTTTTGCAGCCCCAGGCTACCCTACACTTATCTCTAGTATGACATTTATCGTACCGTATTAAAATAATTTTTATAAGGCACCTGGGTGGCTCAGTCCATTAAGCATCTGACTCTTGATTTTGGCTCAGGTCATGATCTCAGGGTCATAGAATTGAGCCCCGTGTCAGGCTCCGTGCTCAGCATGGAGTCTGCTTAGTATTCTTTTTCTTTCTGCCCCTCCAGCTTGTGCTCTCTCTCTAAAATAAATAAATAAATAAATAAATAAATAAATAAATAATAAATAAATAAATAAATATCTTTAAAAAATAAAATTTTTATATCTGATTCTTCCCTTTTAAATTGTAAATTCATTGAAGGCTGAGTTTATGTTTTATTCAGCCTTGTTAGTTCCTGGTGCTCTATCTAATGCATAGAATAGAGTAGGTTTTCCTGAAATAGGTGTTGAATGAGCGATGGATGGACGAAGTACAGACAAAGCCAGATATACCAAAGGAGGTTGCAATCGGGAGAAAGCACAACGGTGTCTTTTTGTCTTCAAATCCAAGGACCACTCTTCCTATTGCCCACCTCCCCCAATTAGTTCACAATCACAGAGTGTTCTTAAAGCTTCTCTTGGAAGGCTTGGTTTGTATTCGCTGATGGAAGCTAAATCTGAAAAGTTTTAACATGTAGATATCGCTACTATTGATTGGACATTGTACTTAGGTGCATTATGACATTAAGGAAAAATGAATTGTTTGCCTTGCCTGTAATGGTTTAACAGTGTTATGAGATAATTAGATAATAGTTTTGGGGTTAGATTACTCCAGTTCACTGGCAAGCTAAATTGAACCATGTTCCAAATTGAGCTGGTTTTTGGAAAGTATTTGTTGCCAAAGCTTCCTCTATACTCCAGTGCTTTCTGACACTTGATGATATGGTAGAGTTTTTTTTCCCCCTCCAGTGGTAAAATGACGAAATCTGTGCCAAAACATTTCTAGGGGGAATGCGCTGGAGAGAGAGCATAGGAGAGGGGATGCTCCATGAGTTGGGGTTTATTATGCTGTATTTCCTATTTGGAATGTGAAAGAAGGGATGGGAGGGGAACCATGTATATACAGGGATGGATGGTTAAATATATGAGTTTATTCCCAGCAACTGTACTATGCCAAGGCCCAAGGCTAGTTCATGCAAATCTTATTTCACCAGAAATGAATTGGGATTCTTGGATTATTATGGCTCCTGGGATTTTATGACCACAAAATAAAAAATTTAAATTACCTGAATTGATCATAATATATGTTGGCTATGTTGAACTGAATGTATTCATTCACTCAAATGGCAAGAACTTGCAGAGCATTCTTTGTTTGGAATTAGAAATGCATAGATGAAGGAAGAAAGATACCCCTAAACTTCTTATAGTTTACTTGGGAAAAAAGTCATATCTACAAAAACACAGTATAAGATGGAGCATATTATTGAGAGAAAGAGTGAAAGGTTTTTGGAGAATAGACAGAGGGTGTGATTTTTCCTCTCAGGATGCTTTAAAGAAGGGTCAGAGGAGGTGCTACATGTGGTGGGCTTTGAAGGATGAATAAGAAAATGCAAGAATGACATTACCAGATTGAGAAAAGTGTGTGTGCCTTAACATCACCCCTGACGATCGTCGCTGTTTCTCTTCATGGTGCTTATGAGTCAGTGAATCAAGTTGGAAGGAGTTTAAACTTCTGTTACCAGGACATTCAAAACTCTAATTCCCCAGGCAGGGCATAGCTACCAGGGTAAAGAACTCTAACTCTCGAAACGGAAAACAGATGCTTAGCGTCCAGGGTGCAGTGGCAGCAGCAGGCTGTCATTCCTGGGATAAGCCGAGAAAACAGGAAACATAGTATTTATTATTATTTTTAGATTTGATTTATTGATTTTTATGTTTGTATTTAAGTTCCAATTAGTTAACATAGAGCATAATATTAGTTTCATAATTAAGTTCCAATTAGTTAACATAGAGCATAATATTAGTTTCATAATTAAGTTCCAATTAGTTAACACAGAGCATAATAGTAGTAGTAGGATTTTGTGATCCATCCCTTACATACAGCAGCCAGTGCTCATCACAGCAAGTGCACTTCCCAATACTCAGCACCCATTTAAACCAGTCCCCCACTTCCCTCCCCTCCAGCAACCCTTAGTTTGTTCTCTATGGTTAAGAGTCTGTTTTATGGTTTGCCTGTCTTTTTTCCCCTCCTTTGTTCATCTGTTTCATTTCTTAAATTCCACATAAGAGTGAACTCATACAGCATTTTTTCTTTCTACAACTGACTTATTTTGCTCAGCAGAATACTCTGTAGCTCCATCCGTGTTGTTGCAAATTGCACGATTTCATTCCCTTTTATGGCCGAGTAATATTCAACTGTGACACACACACACACACACACACACACACACACACACACACACACCATATCTTTTTTATCCATTCACCAGTTGATGGACATTTGGGCTCTTTCCATAATTTGGCTACTGTAGATAATGCTGCTATAAACATTAGGGCACAGGTGTCCCTTCAAGTCAGTATTCTTGTATCTTTCGGGTAAGTACCTAGTAGTGCAATTACCGGATTGTAGGGTAGAGCTCTCTTTTTAACTTCTTGAGGAACCTCCACAGTTTTCCAGAGTGCCTGCACCAGCTTGCACTCCCACTAACAGTATATGAGGGCTCCCCTTCTCCACATCCTGGCCAACACTTGTTGTTCCGTGACTTGTTAATTTTAGCCATTCTGACAGGTGGGAGGTGATATCTCATTGCAGTTTTGATCTGTATTTCCCTGACGATGAGTCATGTTGAGCATCTTATTATGTATCTGTTAGTTATAAGTACCTTACGATTGTTTCCAAAAAGGAAAATTTGGGGAATGGAAGGAGAAGTTATTACTAAACAATAGGTATAAACTGGAACAGTATCAGACAATCTAGATGTTAGATGTCTCATCACTTGATAACAAAGAACCAGAATGAAGAGGCAAGATTCTGTGGGCCAATGAGTGCAACCTGAACTTTAAGAAGAGGACAAAGACCCTCTCAACTTAGGGATAATTAAACCACATCAGTTAATACTTAGCATTGATTCCTCACTGAGTTGGAGCTAGACACTGAAGTCAATGATTATCCTTTGAATTTCTGTGCAAATAAACACGTAGAAAAAAAATCTCATTTTGTTTCCCTGGAGTGTGATTTCAGTCATTATTGATGAATTATTTTACTATCTTCATTAGGTGCCAAGATAAAGGGCTCAGTTGGCGACACAGTTCAACGTAGCCTTGTAGAAGGCTTAGTGATTCCTGACTAGCATACAGTGGGATTTCGTGTGAACTCAGACTCATTCCTCTCTCCTTGACCTGTCAGGGCTACGGGGCATGTATAAGAAACATGCATACATGAGAAGCCCATGAAATCTTACAGCTTGGAACAATCTGTGACAAACGCTCTTTCCAGTAACAATGAGTGCCAAAAATCATGAGTGAGAACAGCCATCTGAAGCTTTTCTAAACATCCCCATTATCTGGGAGCTATAGCCATCCCAGCTGATGAACAACAGAAAAGTTTCACTAGACTACGGAGTAACAGGAGCTCTTGTGCATTGATGGTAGATTGTATGTTTTACAACTTGTTCCTAAAGTTTTTTCACATTTTTCTTCTAAAATGGAACAGAATCATTCTCATTATCCAGCAAAGTACACTTACGTATAGGCATATATAGATTTACATATGGGTGTGAATATAGATATAGATATTGGTGTATAGACAGGTGCATCGATAGATGGCCAGATAGATCTCTAGCAGGAGTATGGGTTTTACTAAGAGACATGAATGGAGATGTTTATGGCAGCTTTATTCACAATAGCACCAAGCTGTAAACAACCCAAATAAATTATGATATAAATACTTTATAAATACCCTACAGAAATGATAAAGGACAAACTTTTGCCGCATGCAATAACAGGGAAGAGTCTCACAAGCAAAATGTTGAATGAATAAGTTAGGCGCAGAGTAGTACATATTGTATTATTCCAGTTATCTAACATTTAAAATTAGCAAGGAAAAATTGAGATGCTAGAAGTTTTATGATTTCTGGGATTTTATTTCTTGACCAAATGGTGCTTTTATGTCTACATTACAAAAATTCATTAAGCTGTATGCACCTTTAGAATATAATTTACATTATATATAATATATATTTATATATTATATATGGTGCATTTCAAGAAAAAATGACTAAAGTTTTTAAAAAGAAAAAAAACAAATATAAAATATATCGTATTTGTATTTTTATAAGAAAAGCATTTCTGTGTATTTCTCCATATGGGCTGATATTTATGTGGCTTCTCTGGTTATTTGTAGATGCTAGGATTTGGGGTGTTTTTGTGTGTGTATGCTTTCCTCTTTGTATTTTTCTATGTTGACTATTGTTTTCAAAACAAACATGTCAGTTCTCCTAAAATAATTTATTTACCACAAAAGATTAGCAAGAATAGTGTTTTATGTATATGTGGTATATGAAAAAAAATTCTGGGTTTAAAAACTGTATTATTTATTCCAAGTTGCAAACTCCATAATGTGAAAGAATGAATCATTATTATTTTTTTTATTTTTTTTAACTCATTGTCAGAATCACTGTTAAGTAGACCTTAACAGTGTCTGGTAAGCAGGAGGCATCCAGATGACATTTGTTGGTTGACAGAATAAAGGTCTCCATCCTACAATTTTCAGATAATTGGCAGTGACTTCTGGTGTCACCCTCATTTGATAACAAGAAGACAAATACATAAAAATTCCTTATTGTTCCCAAGCCCAATCTATCTATTTCTGGAGGTGGTTTCCATTTTTTTTTTAAACAAAACCTTTAAAAAGATCAAGTGAATACTGATTTCATTGAAGAAGTGGAAAACTGGGGTTCAGGAAGCCCTTAAGCAGCAGGCTAGCATTGCAAGTCACTCAGTCTCCCGGGATCTGAATTGTATCATCTGTAAAGTAGGGAATGGAACCAGAACACCATTTGCTGAGGTGTTTGCTCCATGACTTTATATCTGCATCTCAGTGATCATAAAGCATTTACATCCCATTAAAATTTTTTAAAAGATTTTTATTTTTTTGAAAAAGAAAGAGTTCAAGCAAGTTTGAGCTGGAGGAGGGGCAGAGGGAGAGGAAGAGGGACAAGCAGACTCCTTGCTCAGCAGGGAACTCAGTGTGGGGCTCCATCCCCTGACCCCGAGACTGGGACTGGAGCTGAAGTCAGATGCTTAACTGACTGAACCCCACAGGTGCCCCCCACTATAATTTTTTGTTTGTTCTTTTTTTTTTTTTTTGCAGGTTTACAGTGAAGGCTTTTTATTTCCATGTCAAAAGGAAGCAATCACCTTACATATTAGCTCTCAGATATGATGGTGGGTTACTTTAATAGACAAAGGAAAGACATATATTTTGAAAATGTCATATTTACTCTTCATCTTTAATCTGAAGGAATTATTTCTGGTCAGTTTTTCATAAGAATAAATATTACTAAATTACTAAACATTGCATTTATTAAAAGGAGTTGGTATCCAGCGTTTAAAAAAAGGGTCCAATTTTACCTATAAAAAATCAGAAAGACCTATGAGAAAATGGGGCTTGAGAAATATGATGTTTTAAATATTTTATGAAAAAGTTTATTTACTTTTCCAAAGTAAAATTACTCTGAGTTTCTCCTTAGTGTGAAATGTTCCTCTTATAAGTCCACAAACCATAAACAGATAATATAGTTAAGGAATCAAAAAAAATATATATATATATAGTTAAGGAATGCTCTAAAATGGGTATATCAATATGTATGTTTTTCTTTAGACTCAGTAAGTTCTTAGTAGTTCAAATCCTCATGTGCACCTCACCCCTGCAGGCTAAGAAAACAATATTTCAGTTAATACAATATAAAAAGTAAATATTAGGAATAGAGCTGAAATTTTCTCATAACCCAATAGGTAAGGAATGTTGAATCATAATAGTCAGGGGACTTGGGTGCTAATTTAGTTCAGCCCCTAAGTATCTGTATAGCCATACTATAGCAGTTTCAACAGGGAATGGGAAAACCTGCATAGACAATTTTTCCAAGGAGTTTTTGCATCAAGGACGTGTACATCAGCGCTATGGTTGGGGAAGTACAAGGGATCAAGTAGGTTTATAATTTTAAGGTAGGAAATTTTACCACTGAAAATTTTCCTGTATTCCAGAAAAGGCATGGTGGAGGTAGGAGTTAGGGAGAGAAATGTTGTTGAAGGCATATGAAGGGTGATTGCAACAACAAAGTCCTTGAACACATGAGAGAAATTGCCAAATAGGGTCAGATTTAGAATTATTCATTTATTAATACTACCTTAAAAATGGAGACTTGGGATGCCTTAGTGGGCAAGTAACTCAATGAAACAGAAATTGAATTAAAGCAAAGAGAACACAAAATATGTACTGAAAAATGGAAATTATATGTATCCTCCATGCATTCATAAACGATTTTAGAAATGGGGTCTTTAACCTGCAGTTGTATGTTTTTTAAAACCCATATTGCCTCATTGTTTTTTTTTTCCTTTTCTAATTCTAGTCATGTTTTGACTACATTATCATGAAATGTAACCAACTGTCAACAGATGGTAGAGTAGAAAGATGGGAGTTTTCATAGAGGTCCTCTATTTCCAATGAGAAACAAAATATGGGTTTGGCAAGCAACTTTTAAATTGTCACCTTGATATAAATAAGATCACCTCTGAGAATATCAAATGAACATGACATTGAATACATTAATTTTTTATTTGGCTTTTTTTGGGGGGGATGGGGAGAGTGAGAGAAAGCAGCGGGGGAGGGGGGCAGGGGGAGAGAGAGTGAGAGAGAGAGAGAGAGAGAGAGAGAGAGAGAATCTTAAGCAGGCTCCATGCTCAGCACAGACCCATAAACAGGGATCGATCATGACCTGAGCTGAAATGAAGTCAGACACTCAGCCAACTGAGCCATACAGGCCTCCTGGAAACATTAATTTAAGATCTCACGTTTCACTGGGAAATTAGTTCTTGGTCAGAGGCAATGTTTTGTGAGAAACACTGACAGAAAACTTTAAGTGGTGCATAAATGGAAGCCCTAATAGAGGCCTAATGGTTAAAGGAGGTATAGTAAAACCCAGAATCATGGATATATATAAGTAATAATAATAAAATTACATATATATACACTTTTTGTTGTATGTACATCTGTATATATATTTTTCCCCTCATCAAATTATTATTTGATTATTACCCTCGTTTATCACTTAAATTCAAATTCGTAAATAGTCACTTGCACGTCTCCTTCTAAGTTGCAGACTTCTTTAAAATCTATGGACCACACAACCTTTATCTTTGATCCTCAGTGTGGAGTTTAGAAACTGGCCGGATGTGGGTAAATCCCGTCCATAGACAGGTTGCGTTGGTCTGAAGAGTATTATAAAAAAATTCTTCTGAGTTAGTTGACAATATTTAAATTTTAAGGATTTTACTCTTTGCCTGAAAAACTAGAAGACCTGGAAGTAGTAGGCTGGTATTCCAGCACAGCAAAAATTGGCAAAAGTTAAATAGCAAATGTCCTCCTTAAATAGGACGTGCATGGTCTTGGACATGAGGTTTCCATCTCGGTTGCTTCTTAAATCTGTTTCCTGTTCTCCCCTTGGATGTGTTTGACTGGACAGCCTTGTTTTGAGGCCTCACTGAGCAAAAGAAGCAGTCTCTCAGTAAATAAGTGCTGACTTGTTTAAAATGGAAGCGTGCTTTAGGTCAGGTTCTTCCAGAAGTAGATCCACGGATAAAGATTCAAATTCAAATAGTTTCTTTGAGATGTGAAGGAAACTCGGGCAAGATGGTGAGAAAGTGAGTCACAGAAACCAAAAAAGGGTGCGTTTGGCCAGCCGGTTCTGTGGGTTACTAGAGCTGCTCTTTCAGCGACCTTCTGGAAACAGTGGAAAATGTACAGCTTAGAATCATCCTAACTGAAGGGTGAGAGCACCAGAATATTTATAACCAACTCCTGTCAGTGAGCCCCCGGGGGTGTAGTTTCTCAGTGGTTCATTCTGCAACCCACGGAGGCAGAGCAGCTGTCAGAGCTCGAGAGAGGCCCTCAGTCTAGAGATGCCGCTCTGAATATTTGGAATTCAGACAGAACAACTTGGAACAGGAAGATTCTAGAAATGTCAACAGGGGATTGACAGTCCCCCCACAAGCCCACAAGTGAGCTGAACCGGTTGGGTCAGAAGAAGGAAGGATCCGCCGAGCCTGTCTATTAGCTGCAGTTAGAAGTGATTTAAACTCATAAACACACAGCACTTGCCCCTGACCCTCGTGCTTCCCATCTCACAGTCCTGACCACGTGGTAGCGAGGAATCGTTTTGCCCCCGTTCCATTTAGAAAGTCGCTAAGTATGGGATCTGCTCCTTTTGTGTTTTTGTTCTCCTTCCAGACTTTCGAAAGTTTATTTGACATTGACACCATATGGATGACGATGCCCATAGCAGGCCGGCCCGCAGGGTGGCAGGAACCTTGAGTAACATTTAGATATGGCTCTGTCCAGAGCTCACTGGGCGATGCAAGAAAAGCCTTGTCCTTGTTGATGTTTGCAATCTCATTCAGTATTTGCAAAGAAAAGTAACTTGCTATTGAAAAATTGTTGGAAGTTGAAAGGAAAAGTCATTCAAGATCATCAAAGTGTATTTCACTGGTAAAGTGATGTTTGCATTTCATTCCGCTGAGTGAAATGTGTTCTTTTCATAAACAATAACAAAAACTTCAAAACAGATACTTCTGCTTTCAGAGAAAGAAGAGAAATAATCAAATTTGAGCTCCCCCAGAAATCCAGACAAAGTAGAAAGGTTCATTTTCCTTCCCTTTCAAGTGGGAATATAGTTAACTTCTGGCAACTTTCCTCTGTGTGCCTTTGTGTCTGTGTAGCTATCTGAAGTCACTCTGGGATTGTGAGCTTCCTAAGATTGGAGAAGTAAGATTTGGGCTCAGTCTGTTAAAAAAAAAAAAAAAAAAAAGAAAAGAAAATCCTTTTTTTTTTTTTTCCTTTCCTAAAGAGTATTGATTTCCTTAGGAACTAACAGAGTATCTCCAGCCATGCTTATTTTGGAGTTCATGCAGATTGAAACTCTGAGACAAACTGCAACTTTTTTTTTTCTTGAATTACTGTTTATTCATAGGGTATACGTCACTGGGATTGTTTGAAACTAACTTATAGTTTTTTGTTAGAAGGCAAGGCTTGATGTTCAAAATTTTCTTTCCTTTTTTTGCTTATCTTTTGATAAACCGTCTCCTAATTTAGAGAATTCAGGGTAATTTGATGACATGTTTAAATTTCTGGGAGAAAATTATCATTTTTATTATCTTAAAATATGTATTGATTTCATCAAATTTAAGATATGCATTATGAGTTTTTTCATGTTTTAGTTTTATTTCAGAATTGTAGATTGAACATAGGGGAGTGGTACGTGTCAGTAAGAGGAAAGAGATTGCCCAAGTAATGTGAAGTAAAACTTGGAATCATCTTAAAGATCAATCATTGGGGCAGCCCAGGTAGCTCAGTGGTTTAGTAACGCCTTCAGCCCAGGGTGTGATCCTGGAGACCCAGGATCGAGTCCCACATCAGGCTCCCTGCATGGAGCCTGCTTCTCCCTCTGCCTGTGTCTCTGCCTCTCTCTCTCTCTGTGTCTCTCATGAATAAATAAATAAAATCTTAAAAAAAAAATAAAGTTCAATCATTGTATGAACAGAATGTTAAAACTTGATATTAACATGTAATCTGATTAGTAACATTTATCTTTTACTGATAAAAAAATGTTTAAAATATCAACATTAAAACAAATCAAAATAAATGTGGTCATTTTGATATACATCCAATGTACATTTTCCCAAAAAATCTAAGTAAATATTGGTCTTGACATACATCGGCTGGGAACATTATCAGAGGACTGAGTACTTTTTCAAGGTGTGTGGTTTGTGTATATGTATCTACTTTCCTACTAGATGGTCTGAACCTCTACCAGAGCCTGGGGTTGCTTGTTAATACTTAGAATATAAGCACTTCAAATGGACTTGAAAGTGGTGAGAGAAACAGATGTTTTGCCTGAAGTTTATATTTTTCCTGCATACCTGCCAGCTTGTTCCAAAAAGGCAGATCTCAGAAATTGAAGAAGAAAAGCCGTGCCTTGTGCCCACATCTCCTTTTAAACTAAAGCAAACAAACAAATCAATAAAAGCTGTTAAGTATAATTTAGCTTCTTTAATAAAAATGGAAATTACTTGGACGGGTGGATTACAGCAAGTTTGATAATGTGTCATTTTTTTTTCCCAGTGTGCTGAATCTCCAGTTCCATTTCCATTACTGTTTTATAAAATTTGAGGGCTTGGATGCAAACACACTATGTATCTGAACACCTTATTTTTCCATAATTGCATAATCCTCGAATGGTAATGAATGTAGGAATAATACAGTCTTGTGATTCTTGGTCATTGTAGGGTCATGGATCTTTGGAGATTGTTGTTTAAAAAAAGCCTACGAACCCTTCTAGGAAAATGCATGACAAAATCCATACAAAATTCAGAGGGTCCATGGACTTCAAAAATTCCATCTCTAGAGTCTAGAGATCCACAGGCCTTGTGCTAAGAACTTTGTATATAGCTCAACACTGTATAAATAAAATATGACTACTTATTTTTAAAAGACATGAGTAACTTGCTAATCTGGAGATCAGTCATTATTATTTAGATAAGTATCGTCTTCCTAATTCAGACCTAATGTGGAGCACAATGTAGTGATTGTTGTGAAAGTGCTTGGTAAGTTTATAAATGCGTTTCATTCATCTGCTAAATATTTATTGAGTGCTGGCTATGTGACAAGTGTTGTTCAAAGGGCTAAGAGGTACTCAGATGAAGAAAACAGAATTAGAAGAAAGGACACACGCTCTGGGGCCAGACATGGGTCCATATCTTGGGTTTATCTTCCTGGTTAGTTCCTTTGATTTTATATATGTGTATATATGTATATGCATGTAATATAAAACATTTATAAGAACATTTAAGGTATTCATGTATTTTAATCTATAATTTATACATATTTTATCTATAATACATTTTATATACTTTAGTATATTTATATATAAATGAATAAAATGTAATTATATAAATCTTATATAAATATGCACTTATGTGAAAAATTATATAATTGTTTCGTATATGCATGAAGTATATGCATATATATGATATGATACATAGTCCAAGGCTTATAAGGATGATTAATGGGTGAAAACATGCAGAAAAAAATATAGAAAGCATCTGCCATTGTCCTCGATATATCTTTGATTAATATTTGTTTCTCTCCTTCTTTCCTCCTCTTGCATCCCTAAAGTAATCCAATGACTAATGAGACAAGCACACTTGGAGATAAAGAATTACAGTGTTGGAAGATAGGAATGAACACAAATAAACACAAAGAAGGGAATGTCTAACTTTGCCTTAGGGAACTGGTGAGCCTTTCTTCAAGGAGGAGCAATTTCAGCTAAGATGCAACTCTGAGAACTCAGATTTCTCAAGTTGAAGAGGAATCCAGAGAGATATTTGAGGCATGAGAGATGCCCCTGAAGTGTGCAAAACACTATGGAGTTCAGTGAAAGTTAAAATGTTTGTACAGCTGGGTAGGGAAGAATAGGGATCCAGGTGAAGTTCACGGAGGTCGGAGAGAAAAATGATAAAAACAAAGGTTGGTCCAGATATGAAGGGTCTTGTTTATCACATTAGGGAGTTTTCATTTCGTCCTTTAGGGACATGAGGGCCATTATACATCTTTCAGTAGGACCAAGACATGCTTTTGAGCTACATAGACCCGGAAATATTATCTAAGATTCAGTGTTTAATCTGTAAAACAGGGATAATATCAGTACGCAGTATTTAGGCTCATATTATGATGCTTAAGCATGATAAAGCAAACGAGCCTTCTTGGTGCAATGCCTGGCATGTGGGCAGCATCTAATAGACGTCAACCATTGTCATAAAAAAAATAAATAATATCTCCTGAGACTAAGCATTGCCTTCTTCTATTTGGCATTTTCCTCTTTTAGATTCTTGTACTAGTCAGCCTGAGCCATCGCATTGCTTCAGGAAAAATTAAAAAAAATTTTATGGCCTAAATGCTTTTAAAATAAGATCTTCAGGTTTATTAAGACAGTACTTTCGAAAACATAATATTTTATTTATGAGAAGAGGATTTTGTTAGGAGAAGAAAGGCTCTTGAGAATCAACAAAAGAGGCTTTTGAAGAATGCAGGATATAAAGCATCTTTTAAACAAAAGATCAAACTGATGATAAGGGAAAGCTATCTTCTTACATTCCAGAGGCTGAATGGACTTCATGTGGACTGTGGGGAAGGCAGAGAAAAACTGGATGGAGATGTGTCCTTAAGGAGCCCTGCTGGGCCCAGGACAGGGAGCTATCTAAGGGTCCTGATGAGGGGGGTTGGGTAGCCATAGGACTGCGCCTTATCATTCGGTTCAGTGCCAGGGAGCCTCAGGAAAGACAAGCTGATGCTTTTGGGCTTCTTAGTTCATGAAATGAGCCCTACATGTCCTCCGCTGAGGAGTCATCCAGGTGACCTTCCCACCACTTAGTGGAAGACCCTCCACCTCTCAGTGGAGGACCTTCCATCAGTAGCATCTGACTTGTCATCTGGGCATTTTCCTACACAGGGTTCCTCCTGCACGCTTCTCGATTTCCACCCGCACTACACTGTACATACATTCCCCTTTCTAACTGTCCCAGGACATTTGTGAACCGCAGAAACGGATGGTTAGATTTGTCGACAAGAGAGTAATTTTGATGGTGAAGAAAAAGTCCTCAGCATCCATAGTTGGCTGAAATCCATCCCCAGTTTTTGCATTAACATCATTTCAAGAATCATATTAGCATTAGTATCAGAGGATAGCAACAACTTAGCAGGGTGTGTGGGGGGGAAATCCTGGGTGAGAGACTACAATAAGGCAGATATTTTACTAGTAGATTGCTAACAGGGACTTAGTCATGGTTGTATCCTCAGTGCCAAGCAGAGCGAAGATACATTGGAGGGTTATTGGAATTTGGGATCTAATGTTTTGTTGCCTCTCCAGGTTTGGGGTTAGATAGATCACATACTGGTAAACCTCCCTAAATCTAGGTTTCTTATCATAAATGGGATTAATGATACCTAATCTTCACCTAATTATAAAGATATTATGAGGTAATGTATGAGAAGAGTTCGGTTATTATCATTATTATTATATTATAATTGACATAGCCTGTCCATATAGGGTCCTACTAGCACTCTTAGTTGTAGATTTACAGTTAACAGGTTAGTGGTGGAGAGACGGACAAAGAAATAAGTCATCAAGAGATGAAATTAGGTGCCTGGCCAAAATAGCTACTCTTTTGGACCAAACAGAGAGTCTGATTATGAATCTTGAATGGGAGTGGAGAGGGTGGGCAGATCACGGTGGGCTAGCTCATCAGGACTCGTTTCTGAAGTTGTAGCTGGAATGGTTGAAATTTATAACACTCTTTTCTTTAACCATTGATAATATTTTCTGGGGGGAACATGTACATTTAATGAGGGAAATTTTTACTTGTGAATTTTCAAATGTGGAAGAGGAGTCATTTTTGATTATTCCAGCATACTGGTTTAGCACATGTATTGATTCTGAGGCTAAGGCAAAGTCTTCTTTCCCTTGATGTTTAGGAATATAATAAGATATGATTTGAAAGTGGTTTTTTTCTTATAACTAATTTGGCTAAAATCATGTACTTAATTTCATAATACTGGAATGGCTTTACTGGATGGTTATAAGATAGTTTATGACCCTCTCCCAAAAAGGACCCTCCCCCTGTGCATGTATTTTAATGAGTTTTCAAACAGATGAAAAACTTAAAAAACAATTTAGATCACTGGCTTCTGGAAATGTGCTATGGGGACAAAAAAATGTTACTATAAATATAATATAAATGCTACCATAAAATGCAGTGTGCATTTTGAAATTCCTAATACTAAACATTTTTATTAGAGAAATTACTGCTAATCATTTGAAATTTTGGGGAACCTAAAATAAAATAATAAATATACTCAGTTTATTCTTTTTTTAAAAAAAGATGTATTTATCTACTTTTGAGAGGGAAAGAACATGTGGTTGGGCAGGGGCAGAGGGAGAAAATCTTCAAGCAGATTCCCCTCTGAGCGCAGAGCCTGCCGTAGGGCTGATGTCAGGCCCCTGATTGTGATCTGAGCCCAAACAAGAGTCAGATACTTAGACCGACTGAGCCACCCAGGTGCCTCTGTCTTTTTAAAAAGATTTTTTTTATTTATTTTAAAGAGAGAGAGAGAGAGAGAGAGAGAGAGAGGTAAGAGAGAGTGAATATACTCATTTTATTCTTAAAAGATGATAGAATGACGGCAAAGATACTTGTAGATTTTATTTTTCATATAGATGCGCATCTAGTGAATTATTCATCAAATCATATTGTCTATAGATATTTCAAAGTCTCAATAAATCACATCTTTGTGACATCATCTCAATGAAATTTAGTTTGAGTCCTTTCCTCAAGTATTAGATTTAATGTCATTAATATGATTAGTATGGATATTATGTCCCTAATAACTTCTATAAACCAGAGGCAGAAGGAGGAGGTCCTGAGATCCTATTCTTTCCTGGATCCTTGATTTCTTGCTTATCCCCTATCTTGGCTTACCTCCTTGCAAACGTTGCTAATAGTAACCGAAAAATGAGAGATTTGGAATTTCTACTTGCTTTCGTCTCTTCTATAATGGGAGCTTATCTAAAGAGCTAGAATGTGAGACCCATGTTTATGTTATATTATTATCAGTAATTCTCAATGAGACTTTAATTGCTTTAATTTCTGTTCTGAATGCAGAGTCTGGGATGTGTGCCAGAAGTTCTTTCTTTGAAAATAATAATAAAAATACATCCAGGTTCTGATTTTGCAAACATGTCCCTTGTTTAATGGTTCACTGCATGAAATGTTAGCGAATTATATGTTTTGTTATCTTCAATTTTATTATAAATTCTAACTGCAGGGGCTTGTTGAAAAGACTGTTGAGGTGACTAGTGATAATCCAATAAGGGTTAAATGAAGCATTTCCAAAATTTATTTTATCAAATCTATATTTGAATTGTATCTTCTTCTTCTTTTTGAATCCCTTGCTATTGATAAATTACGTCATCATGAATGACAAGTCAGGCATGGGGTGGGGATTTCAGCCTATTTCTTATTTTGTTTTCCCTTAACAGATGATCAGCTTTTGTCACTTAATATTTAGCTCTGCTTTCAAATAGAAATTTCATCATAACAGTTTATTCTAAAAGCAGTGAAAATGTTTAAGTTGGGAGTCGTCAACATTATAGAGTCGGCGTATTGTATAAACTGATTTCAGAAGGGATAACTTTGCGGTACATACCTGTTTCCAGAGCAGCAATGTTCCTAAAAAGCCCTTTGTCAATTGGACTTAATGGTATCAAAAGCTATTTTTCACTGAGTTGGGCTATTCTGTCGGGAAATTTTTCAACCAAGGACAGAAGAAAAATCACAGATCAGAATTAGGGAAACGTTAAGAAATGCATCTTGTATGCAGAATAAATACATTTTAATATGTAACTTCAATGACTCTCATTTTACATATCATAAAATCCGCCCATTGCAAGTGTGTATTTAATGATTTTTTAAAGTAAATTTACAAGTTGCATAACCTCCACAGTAAATCCGTTTTACAACATCCCCATCACCCCAATAAATTCCCTCGTGTCCACTAACTGTAAAACTCCATACCCCACACCCCTACCCCATCACCTCAGGCAGCCATTAATCTATTATCTATCCCTACAGATTTACCTTTTGTGGAGCTTTCACATAAAAACGAAGATGTAATATGTGTTCTCTTGTGTCTAGCTCCTTTCACTCAGTGCAAGGTTTCTGAGGTTTGCCCGTGGTGGAGGATGTATCAGCAGGTAGTTTCTCTTTATTGCTAAATAGGACCCCACTGCGTGTGTATGCCGCTTTGTCTCTCCATTCATCATTTGAGGAATATTTAGGCTCTTCTAATTTTTTTTTGTCTGGTATTAATAAGGCGACTGAGGATATCTGTGTGGAAGTCTTCGTGTGGGTACATCTTTTCCTTTTCTTAGGCTGATACCTAAGAGTGGAATTCCTAGGTCATATGACAAAGGAATGTGTCACTTTTTTAAAAAGTGAAATTTATTTATTTAAATTCCAATTAGTTACATAGAGTATAATACTAGTTTCAGGTGTATAATATAGTGATTCAACACTTCCAGACATCACTTGGTGCTCATCCCAGGTGCCCTCCTTCATTCCCATCACCTGTTTCTCCCATCCCCTCACCCACCTCCCCTCTCGTCACCATCAGTGTGTTCTCTAGAGTTAAGAGTCTGCTTCTTGGTTTGCCTCTCTTTCTCTCTTTTCCCCTTTGCTTGTTTCTTTTGTTCCTTAAATCCTATAAATGAGTGAAATCATATGATATTTGTCTTTCTCTGATTGACCTGTTTTGTTTACCATTATAGTCTCTAGTTCCATCTACATCATTGCGAATGGCAAGTTTCATTCCTTTTTATTTTATATATAAGATATATATATATATATATCTTATACCATATATATATATATATATATATATAGGTATATATACCACATCTTTACCTATTCATTTGTTGCTCACACTTGGGCTATTTCCACAATTTGGCTATTGTAGATAAAGCTGCTATAGACATGGGGATGCATGTATCTCTTTGTAGTATTTTTGTACTCTTTGGGTAAGAAACTTGTAGCGCAACTGCTGGATCCTAGGGTAGATCTGTTTTTAGCTTTTTAAGAAACTCTCAAACTGTTTTTCAGTGTGACTGCACCACTTCAGAGTAGCCACTAGAATGCATGAGGGGCTCCCATTTCTCACATCCATTTATTATTTTATGTCTATTTTATTATAGCCATTTTAGTGAATGTGGAATGTTGTCTAATTGTCATTTTAATGTGCATTTTTTAATGGCTAATGATGTTGAGGAACCATTCTTTATATTTATTGGCCACTTTTGTATCTACTTTATTCAAATCCATATTCAAATTGTGTACTTCTGTTGGGTTGTTTATATTCTTACTATTGAGGTATAAATATTCTCTGTATATTCAAGATATGAACCCTTTATAAGATATATGTTTTACCAAATATTTTCTTCTAGCCTATTCATCTTTAATTTTTTCCTGATAATGTCTTTTGAAGCATGGATGGGTTGAATTTTGATAAAGTCAAATTTATTGTTTTTAAAGTTTTCTATATCATGGTTTTGGTATCATTTCTAAGAAATCTTTGCTTAATGCAAGGCCTTGAAGATTTTCTCCCGTGTTAGATTTCTATGTCTACTGTATCAAATCACCACAAACTTCGTGACTGAAAACAACATATATTCATTATATTGAAATTTTGCGGTTCAGAATTCTGCAATGCATCTCCCAGAGCTAAAATCAAGGGGTTGGCAGGACTGTGTCCCTTTCTGAGAGCTTTGAGGGAGAGGTATCACCTGGCCCTTACCAGCCGCTGGAGGTTTCTGACATTCTTCTGCTTGTGGCCTTCTTTCTCAGTCTTCGAAGCCAAAATAGTGAGTCAGGTTCTCACACTGTATATTCTGATTTGCCTCTGACTCTTCTATCTTCCTCTCTCCTCTAATTTTAAAGACACTTGTGGGTCACATTCGCCCTTCCTAGGCAGCCAACAGTGCTTCCATTGGAAGGTCAGCTGATGAGCAATCTCATTCTATCTGCAAACTTAACTACCCTTTGCCATACACCTGGGTATATTTATAGGTTCTGGGGATTAGGACAAGGACATGAATGGACATCCTTGAGGGGCCATTAGTCGTCCTACTATATAGACTGTACTTTTTTGGGTGTCATATCTAATAAATTATTACCTAACTCAAGGTCCAGAAGATTTTTTTATGTTATTTTACAAAAGTTTCATTATTTTAGCTCCTATGTTTAAGTTTTTTTGAAATATTTTATTTATTTATTCATGAGACACAGAGAGAGAGAGAGAGAGAGAGAGAGAGAGAGAGAGAGAGAGAGAGAGAGAGAGAGGCAGACACACGGGCAGAGGGAGAAGCAGGCTCCATGTAGGGAGCCCGACTTGGGACTCGATCCCAGGTCTCCGGGATCACGCCTTGAGCCAAAGGCAGATGCTTAACTGCTGAGCCACCCGGGCATCCCTATACTTAAGTTTAATATAAATTTTGAATTATTTTATGCATAGTATGAAATCAGAGTCTAAATTCACTTTATTGTGGATGTATAATTGTCCCATCATCATCTCCTAACAAAGTTATACTTTTCCCTAATTAGTTGCCTTTCATCTTTGTCAAAAATCAATTAGCTATAAATGTAAGATTTTATGTCTAGACTCGATTCTGTTCCGTTAATGTTTTGTTTATCCTTGTGCCAGAACTGCTCTGTCTTCGTAAGTATAGCTTTACAGGAAGTTTGAAATTAGAAAGTTCAAGTCTTACAGTTTTGTTCTATTTTTCTCAAAACTATTTTGGCTATTTTAGGTCTTCCCTTTTTACAATTTCATAGACATATTTGGATGACTTTTCAATTTATGGGAAAAAATGAAAACAAAAACAAAAATAAAGCCTGCTAGAATTTTGATAGGGTTTGTGTTGAATCTATGGAACAGCTGAAAATAGCTGCCATCTTAACAATACTGAATCTCAAAATACGTGAACATGGAATACTTCTCTAATTACTTAGATCTTTAACTTCCTGTGAATTAATTTAATTTTAGATCTTTAACTTCCTGTAATAATATTTTATCATTTCCACTATAAAATTATTATACTTCTTTGGTTAAACTTTATTCTTTTTGTTGTTATTATGAAAAGAATTGTAGAATAAATATACTTTTGATAAAATATTAACACCAAAAATAATTTGTAAAAAATACGAGGTTGTATTTAACCAAATGAAGAAAGCTGTACAGGACAAATAACCAGCATTTTTCCGTAGAGAAATTTTTAAGTAGATTGAGTAGCTCATTAGTTAGCTAGGCAGTATACAAATTAAAACTTCCACAGCCCCACTCTTAAGGAATATTTTTTGCTGGAAGAATTGGTAAAACTTGAGGAGAGTGTTTACATTTAAGACAAAGTTTGGAGAGGTAAATAAAGCAAGCTACATTTCCTTCTTGGAGGTTCATCGTGCACATTAGCATATTAAAGACTCAGAAACCCATTTTCGTTTACTTCACCGTATTTTTGTAGAGCATTTTTAAACATCTCCAGGAACTCCAATGTAATCGCCAGAACATAATTCAGGAAATTCGGCTTATGGTTTGCACAGCTTTCTCACAAGCATGATATTTCACCAATTACTTGAGAGAGTAGACATGGTTATTGCTACAACACGAAAAGCAACTAACCCAAGCCAAAGATCTGGTGAGTGCTGGAGCCAGGGCTCACACCCACGTCTTCGGCTTCCAAATGCCATGTGCTCGGAGAGAGGGCTGCTTCTCTGACTGAAGTATCATTCCCTGAATTCATAGGAGAAAGGCAAAGCTCTTAGTTGAAATATAGGGAGCCTGGGTAAACAGCATAGTTTTGAAAATGAGTCCTCAGGCACTTTTTGTTTGTTTGTTTTCACTGAATCAGTTCTCAGATCAAATTTACTGAAACAGAAAATGCCTATATTTGAAAATAGAGAGTTGGTAAATGTGTAAATAGGCATCTACGAACATGGACACAATTCCAATAAATCCAGTTAGAGCATGGTCAAGAATAATCAAGAATAATCAAGTGGGGTTGGGCGCCCGGGTGGCTTGTGACTCAGTTTCGGCTCAGGTCATGATCTCAGGGGTGTGGGATGGAGCCCCGTGGTGGGCTCTGTGCTTAGCGTGGATTCTGCTTGAGATTCCCTCCCTCTCCCCTCTCCACCACTCGTGCTCTCTCTCTAAAATAAAATACATAAATAAAATCTTAAGAAAAAAAAAAGAAGAAGAAGGATCAAGGAGATATTTACCTATTAAAAATAGTAACCAAGCCAAGGACAGAAGTGTCGCCAGAAGCCAACCCTAATGGCACCTCACCCATGGGCTTCTAGGCTCCAGAGCTGTGGGAAGGTGAACGTCTGTGGGTTAAGCCACCCAGCTGGGGGCATGTAAGCAGCTCATACAAGTGCCTCCTGGATGCCCTGCGTCAGGGCCGGGGGGAAAAGTCTACAGAGACTCAGGAAAGGACGTGATTAATCAAGTGCTTGAGAGAGGAGAAGACACTTGAGCTGGGTCTTGAAGGATGGGTTGGGATTTGCTAGGCAGTAGTTCTTGGTATTTGCTACGTGCTTGCTTCTTGTCACAAAGCTCTCCCTTCTGAGTCTGTGCTTCCAGAACAGTCTTCATGAATGACGCCGACTGATGTTCATGGATGTTGCTGCTCCCCCCTCTCAACCTCCTGGGGCCTGTAGCCTTTCTGCACTTCTCTGACATGGTGATGCCTGTGTTCCCTCTAGGGACCTGCAAGTGTGTCTTAGGGTCACTTGGGGAACGGGTTTTCAGGTCCCTTCTAAAATCTCTGATTGGCAGTCGATGTGGAAAAACCATGTTAGGTGGGAAATAAGGGCATCAAGGCAATTCCTGGTGCCATGATCATCCCTGGAAAGGATCGTTCCCAGACATCCACCCGCAATCACCTCCTGCTAAGTGGGGCAAGCTGCAGCCCGCCTGTGCTCCCATCTTACTCTGCGCTTCCTTGTTCTGCTGCAGGTACCAATGCATGTCATTATTAGTGTCTACGCTATCCACTGGCCTGGGGGTTCTCTGTGCAAATGACATCTCATTGCTTCCCTTCCTGCTGCTGGCTCCCATTCATTCACTCATTCACTCATTCACTCATTCCATCTCTCATTCATTCAGCTCGCACATGCACACTCGAGGCCTACAATATGCCAGTCGGTCTTGCAGGCACAGTCCGAACAGCAGCGAATGAGATCTACGAGGTGCTTGTTCTCAACCAGATGTTTGTGCATCAGAAGTAAGTTTCGGGGGTGCCCGAAAGAGACCCTATGATGTAGGAGAGCGAAACTAGGCGGTGGTGAAGAAAGCTGAAGTGTGACGATGGGAAGGATCAGCAAGTAAGAAGCGGCAGCCGCGAAGAGGCCCAGGTAAACTAAACAGCGAGTGCCAAGGCCCTGGGGCAGTAAAGGATTTGGTTTTTAGTGAGATAGGAAAGGGATAGCAACATGGCAAGTACCTGATATGTGAACTGGAGAGACAAAAATACGGTTGGGACTTCCAGGGCATATTGAGAACCTAGATTTGTGACAATGGAAAGCCACGAAGGGGGGTTTAATCTAAGGAGACAGTTTTGATGTTCATGTTCAATTGCAATGCACAATTTATACTTTTAGATTTTGGTGTGAAACCAGATCTGGAGGGAGCATCCACAGAAACCAGGAGGCCTGCTGGCAGCTACTGCCCCAACCCTGGGTCTGTGTGGGGAGATCTCCACCCCAGTGAGCAGCCGTGGGGCCGCAAAAGAAGAACAAGCAGCGAGATGTGCTATGGGAGATAGAAACAAAGGATTTAAAAAAAAAAAAAAGAAAGAAAGAAACAAAGGATGTGTTTCTGGATTGAATGTGCGTTGAGGAAAGGAAAAAGGTGAAGTGTGACTTCTATTTTTTTTTTGTTTGTTTTTTGTTTTTTTTTGTTGTTGTTGTTTTTGTTTTTTTGTTTTTTTTGAAGTGTGACTTCTAGTCTGTGGTCCAAGCGCCTGGACCGCCAGGGCCATCCCACAAGGCGGGGGGTGGTGGGGGAGGGGGGGTGGGGGAGGTGGGGGGGGAAGAAACAGAAAAGGAGATTTTGGCAGGGCCAGCAGGGGCTTCGTGGGGCCCAGGAGGGGACTGCTGGGTTGGGCAGAGACCAGAGGCCACCTCGGACCACAGGTGTGGGCCTGCTAGGCTGTGGGCCCCCAGGTCCCCCTGCTGAGGCCCCTGCCCACGCCCCCCCAGCTCACCCCCTCGCCCCAGGAGTGGACCCTGGGGGGCACCTGTACCTACCTGGTGCAGCACGGGAGCTGTTCTTGCCCCCCCTCCCCACCTCCCCGGGTCAGGAGGGGAGGTGCACCTGTGGGGGAACCAGCTCTACCTACAGGCTCCAGTGCTGTCCCTGGGATCTTGGGGCGCTGGCCCCGTGACCCATGGGGTGGAGGGGGTGGCAGAGGAGGCAGCCTGGGGACCTGGGGAAGGGGACTGGGGGGTGGGGGGGTGGGGCGGAAGGGGAGCCTGACGGGGAGCGCAGGGTGGGGGTAGGTGGTAGGGAGCAGGGATGGGGGGAGCAGGGATGGGCTCCCGAGCGCCTCATCACCCCGGCAGCGGGTCAGCAGATGTCCCCCCCATCCCAGCTCAGAGATGCTGCTGATCTGAAACCAGCAATGTTTAGAATTTACTGGGGAAAAAAAAGAAAAATCAGGCCCCTGACACTGACCTTCAGGGTACACTTTGGAGTTGGCTTATTTCATTTATTTTTATTTCATTATTTTATTTTATCTATTTATTTTCTGAAGATCTTCTTTATTCCTGAGAGACCCGGGGAGAGGCAGAGACTCGGGACTCGAACCCAGGACCCGTGACCTTGGTGGCGCTCAGGTCATGACCCCCTTCGGTCTCCTGGGTAGCGCCCGGGGCGCAGGGCCCAGGCCTGCAGGCGCCACCTGCACGAATGGGGAGAAACACAGGGAAACAGGGACTTTGAAATGCTCCTTTCTCTGCAGAGCCTGTTTCCCTTCCTTTTATCTCCCGCTGTTTATTTTCCTCTCTCCTTAGTTTATTCAAATTCTGCAGGTAGCTGGGCCTGAGCTTGCTTGGAATCCGGGGAAGATTCAACCACAGAGCACTTCTTTATAGGGACTCCTGGAAAGTGGGGTTTTCTTTTCTTTTCCTTTTTTTTTTTCTTTTTAATGTTTTCTTTTCCATCTTGGGGACGCCTAAAAATAACTTGCAGGTGGGCAACTTAATTCCCAGCCAAATTCTACCTCTGTTCTTTATTACATTATTTGTTGCATTTTTAGAAAGTTTTACAGCTGATATTGAAGTTTTTGATTATTTTTTTTCTGCATCTGTAATTTTCCAGAGTTATTTTATAGGCCTATATAAAGTCCATAATCTTGTTTTTATTATAATTTTAGTTTTGGTGAAGTGAACAATGGAGTGGAATTTGGACATGGGGCCAAATGTGATTTTTTTTTTTTCATCCCACGGTGAAATGGTCCCTAGTTGTTACTTGATCTCGGCCTTGAACATCAAACGTTCAGGTCCCTTTTAGGAAATGTGGACAGCAGAAAGCTCCTCTGCTAAAAGGATGTGGGGTGTGGGGCAGGCAGGCAGTCCTGTTGAATTATCTACAAATAGGTCCTTTTTCTTGATTGAACCCTTCGGAAGCTGCCATACACCTCTGCCCTTACAAATTCAAGATGCCTGGCACTGTCACTCTGGCAGATTCCTTGTCACTAACTTCCAGTTCTAGAGGTGATTTCATGGGTGCTTGTTGTGCCTACAACTGTAATGCCTTATAAATTTCCGTTTAAACAAATGCATTTGCTCAATTTTTTTTTTTCTAATTGAATGTTGCCGGGAACCTCAAAACGAGGCCTTTAATACTAAATAATTAGGACCATAAACTCTTCCATCGGCTGCTATCACGCAGCGCATGTAGAAGCATTACTACCAGCTCATTATGATCAATCTGGGGAAGCAATGTGGTTATAATTAATTTCTACTCAATTCTGTTTCCTATAACGGGGGATGCACACATCTGCTTACACTTAGTGAAGACTTACTACCCTCAGGACCGCCGTCATCTAAATCACAAAAATTACTGATATTGTGCTCAAAATTAAAGAATACTTGCAGTGCACCTGTAGGGCATGGAAGGACGTAGACTGGGAGCCCGGAGACTCGAGCTACAGTTTCGGGCACAAGAGATACGTTCTTCTTTGGGGTGACTTCGCATCCTCCTCGGGCGTCGGGTTCTCCAGCTTTCAGTTCAGGCACCGGGATTAGGGGAGGACCCGCTTCCCTTCTTTACCCCAAAGTTTGGGATGCAATATAAAACTGTCTCTCAAAAAAATAAAAAAATAATAAATAAATAAATAAATAAATAAATAAATAAATAAATAAAATAAAAATAAAAAATAAAATAAAACTGTCTCTTTTCCTTAAAAATCAATTAACTTTACAAACAAGACATGGTTTCAACATCAGGTAAAATAAATCACACGGAACGAATGAGAATAAGTCTCCTTTGACCTAATCTTTCTCTCTCCCTCTGACTCGGTCCCTGAAGAAATCACAGGTTGATTTTCCCGCGCCTGTTTCTAGATCCTTTACTGCGCTTACATGTGACTGGCTACTTTCATAAGGGATGAAACTGTATTTTTTAGTGGCTGCCTAGCCTTGGTCTTATGAATGTTGTGACTTCGTTAGCCATAATCCTGTGGCAGTGCATGCATGCTATCTATCTTTCTAAAGAATTATGAAAAAAAAAGAAAAAAAGAATTATGATAAGGTCCTTTTTGCACAAACGAACAGGCGACAGGAAATGCACATTTCAACAATTTAACGCACACTGCCCGAGATGGCTCCAAAAAAAGCTGCAATTCTTTATGTTATGCGAGTGGTTGAAACTACGCAGTCTCATAATTTTCAGTTGCTTTTCCACGATCACAAGTGAAAATGAGATTGTTCTTGTCCATACTGGCTTTTTACGTTTCTTTGTCCAACTTACGATTTGTAAGTGTTTATCTATCTAACATTTTAATATATTCTAGATGCCAGTCCATTCCTTTTGTATATTGGACAATTGTTTTTCCAGTTGGCCACTTTCTACCTTTGTCTACAGTGATTTTTATATTTTGTTTTAATTTCGTCAGTTGGAGCTGGTACTTTAAAATAGCTTCCAGGATTGATGTGGGCACTTTTGACATAAGAAATGTGGCCTATCGTGCAGAAATCAAGTCAATAGGTTAATAAAAGACCTACTTTGTGCAAAGTACTGTATCAAAAATAGTAAATGAGGGAATCCCTGGGTGGCTCAGAGGTTTAGCGCCTGCCTTCAGCCCAGGGCGTGATCCTGGAGACCCGGGATCGAGTCCCACGTCGGGCTCCCTGCATGGAGCCAGCTTCTATCTCTGCCTGTGTCTCTGCCTCTGTGTGTGTGTGTGTGTGTGTCTCATGGAGAAATAAATAAAATCTTAAAAAAATAATAATAATAACTGAAAGACATTTTTAAAATATTTTATTTACTTATTCATGAGAGACACACAGAGAGAGGCAGAGACACAGGCAGAGGGAGAAGCAGGCTCCCTGCAGGGAACCCGATGCGGGACTGGATCCCGGGACCCCGAGGTCACGCCCTGAGCTGAAGGCAGATGCTCACCACTGAGCCCCCCAGGTGTCCTGAAAGATAGACGTTTACATGAAAAGAGTGATCTCTTGAGTTTCTTAATATATCACATTCAAATATACATTCTGCCCTTACATATTCTTAAATGCCTGACAACACAGCAAAAAATAAGGCTTTGCAACAGTCACGTAGTATTTTCTTTTTGTGAAACAAGGATTGGCATATCCATTAACGCAGAAATTAAAACAGAGATCACCTGTAATCTCATCATTCAGAAATAGCGACAATTAACAGCCCTGTGTGAATCTCTGTCTCTTTTCTGAGCACGCCCCTAGAAGGAGCAACTATGGTCGCATCCCCGGCGTATTACTGTCACTTGACTCCCAAACCGCAGCCTCATAGCCTGCTGGGAGCCAGGGGACCGTCTTCCACGACGTGCCCAGTGTGCTAATCTCCTCTGCTGCGTACTCTGGTCATGGAGAACCCACGTCTTTTCCAAGTGTTGTCCCTCCTTTCCTCTCTCCTCTTTCCTTCTTTTCTTTTGCTAGCGGTCGTACTAGAACAGTCCTTTCTGTGCATCCTGCAGGGGGGCTCCTTCTAACTTTTACTCTTTGCTTCTTTTGGCCTTAATTCTACTTAGATGTATTTGCTGATGCAACAAACATGCTACCGACAGTGACTACGTGGACGTATCCACGAGGAATATACCCTGTTCGATGTGTGTGTCGTGTAGTCGGTGATGATGTCCCAGAGCGTGAGGGGGTAGGAAACATTTTTTTTTAAGATTTCATTTATTTATTTATTCATGAGGGACACATAGAGAGGTAGAGGCACAGGCAGAGGGAGAAGCAGGCTCCATGCAGGGAGCCCGATGCGGGACTCGATCCTGGGACCCCGGGTCACGCCCTGAGCCGAAGGCAGATGCTCATCCACTGAGCCCCCCGGGGTGCCCCGGGTAAGAACATTTTACTGAGTTTCTGTCTCCTTTGGCCCCTCTGCCCTAGGTACGCACGAGCCCATTGGCTTCTCATTCTCTGTAGGGTTCTGTTGCTGTGGACAGAAATCTCTGTTACCCGGGAGAGCCTCATGCTACCTCCCGTCTGGCTGACATCCTGCCCTCAGGCCCAGGTCACCAGTGGGCACCTCTGGGAAGTCTTCTCTGAGCTTCACCTCTTTGGTGGCCCAGTCTGGGTTAGGTGCTTCCACCGTCCTACCTGCCAGGCTTCTCTGTGTCAGGGCACATGTCATACCACTTTGAGGTTGCGTGTTGGTTCATACGTAGGCTTTGCATTCGTCTAGAAGCACCTTGAGAGCAGACCTGCCCCACGTCTGATTCTATGGCAGTTTGCGCTGTGCAGAGTAGACTCCTAATAAATATTTGTTGAAAGGACAATGAGAGCTAGAAAGCATAAACAAACTCTCAGTAATCTCCAGTGTCCCTTTCAAATCTCCTTACACATGTCCTCTAGGCTGCCCAGGCTCCTCTCCCTTTCCGCCTCCAAGACCCTCTCTCCCCCGCCCCCCCCTTTGCTTGCTGTCTTTCCTAATGGAAATCAGTTTCACTTCTGGCTTCTCTTAATTTTGCCTCTTTCCTTTCATGTTGTCTCAACGAGACAACACAGAGATCGAACGTGCATGGAACCTTCCTACTGTGGGACATTGTGGCTCTCCACACGTGAGTATTTTGGCCTCTCATATTTATTAAAAATACATGTGTCTATCTGTCATTTATCTATAAGATATGCTAGGCACCAAATGGTTCACAGTTAATATTTTATGAGCTGGGATTTGGCGTTATTTGTATGGTTTTCATTTTGTTTGTGTTTCCTAAATTGCTCACAATGAAACTGTAATCTTTTTTTATGTAGGGAAAAATATTAAATTATTTAGAACGTGAGTTATTAGATTTGGCAATGAGGAGGTCCCTCGTGTCCCTCCAGGAAAATTTGAGGGGAGTAGTGAAGGAGGAAATAAGACTGTAAGGAGTCAAGGATTCCAAGCTTATCACTTACAAATTTGGAACTTCTGGAACTTCTCACCCCACTGAGATGAACTTCAATTTAAATTTAGATATTACAGTATGTTGATAATTTTAGGGTAATTCTAATGAATAATTGCTCATCAAATGAGTTTCATTTAATTGCCTGGGGAATGGATAGAATGTGTATTCTCTGTCTCTGTGGAACGAGGAGACTTAATGTCAGTCTCCACCATTCCAGGTGCAGGCTCAGGAGTCATCATAGCCATGGGGCTGAGGTCTGTGCATCCTGGAGGGAAGGGCCATATGAAAACACTCTGCACTTTATCAAGTTTCTTTTGGATCGTTTCAGTTTCCGTGAAATTAGTTCCTTCTCTCCTATGGCTGTTAAGAATATTTGGAAAATACGTGTTCAAGGGCTTTGCTCCAGGACCCTCTGGAGACAACAGGGCAGCATGGTGGGAGTGGCATATGCTTTGGAGTCAGAAAGGCACAGAGTTGGATTGCCAACTGCACCATTTGCCTGCTGTGTCCTTGAGCATGTAAATCCCCTAATTTCTCTGAGTTCTTCATCATGATAGCGGGGTTCTTAGGAGGGTCACGACACAATTAATACCTGA
This sequence comes from Nyctereutes procyonoides, assembly GCF_905146905.1. Taxonomy (NCBI): domain Eukaryota; kingdom Metazoa; phylum Chordata; class Mammalia; order Carnivora; family Canidae; genus Nyctereutes; species Nyctereutes procyonoides. The sequence continues at coordinate 2,237,418 of NW_026575047.1, read as the reverse complement.
TATTTGTGGGTGTTTGTTACTTTCCTCTCCCTTTCTCCTGTTTCCTCCTCTGCTACTGAATGCCTTCTCTTTTTCAATAAATGTTTCTTATTCTTCTGTGCTGGGCACGGTCTCTTTAGAGAAGGTAAAGGAAGCTGTGGGCTCTTTCCCCAGGAAAATGCACACTTGCACAAAGGTTGACATATAATTTCAGACAATTCACAGACCCCCGTGAAACACTTCCATGAGCCTCATCTCTAATAAACACCGCGTCACATTTTTAATTTCAGCTCAGTTCCATTTTTCCTTTTATAGACTCTCTTGTGGGATTTCAAATCCCAGAGCCTTTTTCAAGGGCTGCTGGAGACTGGGGAGTGTGACATCTATCACTACCCACCAGCACAGGCAACAGGGCAGGTGTCAGTGAGCAGGCGTGATGGCTGGAGCGCTGAGACCAGTGTGGCCTTTCCCATCCCCTCGGTAGTATTTCTGGGGTTTCCTTGTTCGAAGCAACATTTGTTTACTTCTGGGAGGCAAATGAGGACCAAATTTATAGATCAGATTCTCTGACACCTCAAAACTGGGATGGGCCTCCCCCTCTGGACTGCTCCATCTCTTTCAAAAGGAAGTTAAGGAGTCAATTCACCAAATCCCCAAATTTGAATTCATTTTATGTCTAATTGAGTGAATAGAATCCCGCGAAATGAAGAGTCAAACCAACCAACCAACCAACCAACCAACCAACCAACCAACAGAAGCAAGCACGGAGAACATCTGTTTTTTTTTTTTTTTTTTTTGCTTTTGCCCTTAGGAGCTGTCTCTTGGCTGTCGGCATCCTCTCTGCTTTGCCAGAAGTGTGGGAGACACAACACCTCTGGAAGTGGGCTTCAATCAATGAGGATGGAAGCTTGGCGTACCGATACCAGCTCTCTTGCCCCAAAGTAGATAACTGGGAGGCTCTGATCCTGTGTTGGCTCCCAGAGTTTCCCTGAGTTGAATGATGTTCTAGTTGCCCTCTGTCGTAGCCAGCTTGATAAAGCACACTTCATTGCTCTATTTCTACTCCTGTCTCGCTTCCCACATGCCTATCAGTGTTCTCCTTCATTCCCAAAGCAATTACTTGAACTTAAATCCTCTGTCACAGTTGGCTTCTGGAAAAACCCAAACTACAACACTATTGAACTCACTAGAGAGACATGCTTCTGGCTCTCCCTTCTTGCAGGAGGTTTAACATCCACGATCGTGCCCACTAAACACCTGTAGTAGCCCCCAGGCAGTGCGACAACAGAAGCACCTGCTCACACATCCAAATGTCCCCCTAAGTGAGTGCAGTCATACTACTCCCAGTCACAAATCACAGATCTACAAGATAAACCGTTTGATTCTAGTTTGAAATATATGCTTGAATAATTGATTTAAGTGTGTAATTTTAAGCTGAAAAGAATAAGATAATTCCACCAGGTTTTGCAAATAATATTGCAATGGTTACAATGATTTAAGATTTACTGATTTATGTCTCCAATTTATTAGATTTATAAGAATTGGTTAAGTTCTTCGGGAGCTTTCTCTGTTATTCAGATTATTGAATCACATATAAAAGAAAATCAAATATATTAAATGTATAAATGTTGTTTAAAATATTTAAGGGGATTTAATTCACTAAGCTGTAAAATCCTCTTGAAAAGTCATACTTAAAATTTACTGGATTTATAAATAGCATCACCAGTTTGTAAATTAAATCTAAATGCTTTGAAAAAAAAAACCCCATAAGCCTCTCAATTTATGACTTTAGTAAATTAAATATTAATTTGAAAATCATAGTAACCCTATATAATCTTTTCTGTGTGCAATAATCTCAAACAAAGAAACCATTTCACATTAATAGCATTTAATAAGCCTTCCTTTTTATTCTAGAAAATTCACAAGAGTCTTTGTTCTTTCTTAATCAAACTCAGCCCATCTTTCAGAGCACCCTTCTACCTCCTACATCCCCAGAAAGTCAGCCTTCCTGTCTCCAGTTCTTCATTCTCTATACTTGAACTTCTGCTATATTTATAGTCTGCATCATACAGTGCTACCACAAATTAGTTGCTCGTACATCACTCTCTTATTTCTTTCCACGTCAGGTGCTATAGTCCTATAACTGGACTTTCATGGTTCTATGTCTTTCACTTCTTTAGAATCAACAAAGGAGTCTTCCTCAAACCCATTCTACCTTCTTCCATTGTGCAGAATCTCAACTCCAGTGATAGTCCCTGAGGGGCTCAGTTATCCTGTCCCCATTAACACAGTATTCTTGTCAAGTATCTGGCCTTAAACCAGTTGGCCCATGATATTGCTCCAGTCATAGGTTTGTGGTCTACTGGTCTTCAATCTTGTAGGGAGCTTCCCTAGTACCGTGGGAAACCAGACCCCTGAAGGCGAAGGGTAGCAAGAGACTGAAGAAGAGCCATGCTACTCCAGGTTGGTAGGTGGCAGTTTTAATAAGCAAATTTATGTATGAGGCTTGTCTTGGGTGGCAGCAAGTGGAACAGATCCCAGCCTGGCAAATCTTAAACGTTTATAAAGAGGCCTTATTCAAGTTTAGTCTCATATACCATGCGGGTATTCTGAACACTACATTACCCACTCAAGGCTATGTTTCTGGAGCAGCCCCTGGGAGTGGGAAAAAGCAAGCAGAATCCACATTCCAAGGACTGGGACAGGGGTAAAGAGCCTTTGAATGCCCAGGCCCAGCTCGTTGGTCAACTGGCAGTCATGTCCTCTCAATGACCTCTCCCAAAGGGGTCCCACTTATCATTGTGCTCAACTCAGCTAAATATAGCTTCCTTGACTATATTTGTATCAATTATCTCTTGCCACAATATCGTTGGATGTTACCTGTGTCAAAACTCAGTGGCTCTAAAACATAATTATTTATCAGAGTTCATGAATTGAAGGGTTAACTTCAGAGCGGGTTCTGGTCTCAGCCGGGCTCATTTGTGCGCCTTCCATCAGCTATGGGTCACGTAGGCCGATTTTGGCTGAGAGCTTTTAAAAATTTGAGAGTCCACTGGCTGTTGGCTAGTTTAGCAGAGCCTTGGGTGGAATGATTCTGCTTTCTTCTCAGTCTCCCTCAGTATCTCTCACATAGCCCCAGAGACCATCTGAGACTAGCTGGGGCATGTTCTCTTAGCAATCACAGAAAGGGCAGAAAGGAAGTGACAGGCACAAGTTCTCTATTAAGATTCTGCACATGTCAAGTCTGCTAAAAGCCTTTTGGCCCAAGCAGGTCATATGGCCAAACTCGGGTTCAGGGGATTTGGAAACAGTCTAGAGATGAACTATGAGACCACATGGCAAAGAATGAAGTTATAAGGAAAGGGTAGAGTTGGGCCATCGATGCACTAAGTAAAAATCAGGGCACTTACTAGGAATTATGAAATTGAGACACAGCTGTGCTTCTGAATGATATAAAAACTGAAATTCCTGATATACTTTTGCATAGTGAGGAAAAGGTTCCAAAGGAACAGAGTGAACAAGACAAGAATATCTACTATCACCATTTATGAATAATCCACAGTGAATTATTGCTAGCTCTCCATGACTGGATCCTGTTCTGTTTGACCCTTTTCAGTAATATCAACCACTGCATTTATTTATTTATTTATTTATTTATTTATTTATCTATCTATCTATCATCTATCTATCTATCTATCTATCTATCTGTTTATCTGTTTATCTATTTATCTATTCATTTTTAAAGTCTTTATTTAAATTCCAGTTAGTTAACACACAGTATAATATTAGTTTCAGGCGTATGATATAGTGATTCAACACTTCCAAACATCGCCTGGTGCTCATCTACACTCATAAGGTGCAGCCCTTAATTCCCATCACCTATTTAACCCATCCCTCCACCACCTCCCCTCTGGTAACCATCAGTTTTTTCTGTACAGTTAAGAGTCTGTTTCTTTATTTGCCTCTCTCTTTTCCCCTATTGTTTCTTTGATTTGTTTCTTACGTTCTAAAAATGAGTGAAATCATGTTATTTCTTTATCTGATTGACTTATTTCACTTAGCATAATATTCTGTAGCTCCATCCATGCTATTTCAAATGGCAGGATTTCATTATTTTATGGCTGAGTAAGTAATATTCATATATCATATAATATGATATATATATTTTTTATATATCCCCCACATCTTCCTTATCCATTCATTAGTTGATCGACACTTGGGCTGTCTCTATAATTTGGCAATCAATAAAACTAAAAGACAGCCTATGGAATGGAAGATAATATTTGCAAATGACATATCTGATAAAGGATTGCTATTCAAAATGTATAAAGAACTTATAAAACTCAAGATCCAAAAAATGAATAATCCAATTAAGAAAAGGGCAGAAGACATGAATTTTTCCAAAGAAGACATGCAGATGGCTAACAGACATATGAAAAGATGCTCAACATCACTCATTACCAGGGAAGTACAAATCAAAACTGCAGAGATATCACCCTCACACATTTCAGAGTGGCTAAAATCAACAACACAAGAAACAACAGGTATTAGTGAGGATATGGTAAAAGAAGAACCCTCAGGCATTGTTGGTGGGAATGCACACTGGTGCAGGCACTCTGAAAAGCAGTATGGAGCCTCCTCAAAACGTTAAAAATAGAGCTACCCTACAATTCAACAGTTGTACTACTAAGTATTTACCCAAAGAATACAAAACTACTAGGATGCCTGGGTGGCTCAGTGGTTGAGCATCTCCCTTCAGCTCAGGTGGTGATCCTGGAGTCATGGAATCGAGTCCCACATTGGGCTCCCTACGTGGAGCCTGCTTCTCCTTCTGCCTGTGTCTCTGCCTTTCTCTCTGTGTCTCTCATAAATAAATAAATAAATAAATAAATAAAATCTTAAAAAAAAAGAATACAAAACTACTAATTCAAAGGGATACATGCACTCTGATGCTTATAGTAGCATTATGTATAATGGTCAAATTGTGGAAACATCCATTTATTTTTAACTCAGTTTGAATTACACTTTTTGTTAACTTGGAAAGCTTTAACTCTGATAACTTCATAACAGTAAGAAGGCTTGAATGGAAACTTGGTTCAGTGGTTCCTAAACTTGGAATCCTCCTTCCCCCTTTTCTTCATCCTGAGGTTCTGATTTGGTGGTTCTTGAGTGAGACCTCTCATTGGAAGAAGCTCCTCATAAAATTCCAATTAATTGCTTAGATCTGGGATTTATTGTTCTGGATAATAGTGTTTAATGGTACTAATTTAAGAGTTTTTGGGTGACTCAAAAATATTAGGAGGTTGGCACTTATAATCACAAACCTTGAAATCCAAAAGAAAGACATGATTACACAATTTCATTCAAAACCCTTTCTCATGGTCAGCCATGTGAATAAATTTGTCACACACACAGAGAAATACAATCACATGCCCTGCATTAAAATTCTACATAATTAGCATCCATATATCCTAACATTATGGGATAAAGCGAATCATTCTGTGAATATAATATAAACCTATAATGTTAACATAGTTTTAAAAAGATGATTGTGTGCATGCATGTTCATTTGTGTGTGTGTGTGTGTGTGTGTGTGTAAAAGAAGGCTTAAAAAGTGTTTAAGAGCACTTCAAAATAGAAGTTCCTGAACAAACATTGTAGGCAGATGGTGTCTTAAGAAAAGCTTGCAGTCTTGTGAATTGATACAGAAGCTTGTTAACAAATCCAGTGCACTTACAGGAGCCATATATTAGAAACTTCCTCTGGCAGAGAGATCTCTGCTGCATTTCCAAGTTTTTAAATAAACTGATGGCTCTCTGGAGGTTTTATTCAACACTTAGGTGTTTATCATCCTTACAGCATATGCTAAATACTTGATTCCTATTTGCTCCTTTAGGTGAAAGAGTGAATTAAAAAAACAGCCGATCTGTCAGTAGGACTTCAGATTAATCTCACGGATCTCAATTTCTGGTAATGTAAAAGGCACTTCCAACATGGTAAGGTCTTAAACATGTCACATGATACATGATTTAGAGTTGTATTTTTGGATGGAACATATGTAGAGCATGAAGCCATATTTTTTCTGGGGAAAACACTGCTTATTCTAAAATTCAAATGGAATTTCAAGAGACCCAGACAGCCAAAACAATTCTTGAAAAGGAAGAACAAAATAGGATTCACACTTCCTGACTTTGAAATTTAATATAAAGCAACCCTAATCAAGACACTATGGTACTGGCATAAGGACAGACATATAGGTCAATATAATAAAATTGATAACCCAGAAATAAACCCATTTGTTTAGAGACAACTGATTTCTAAAACAGTGTGAAGATCACTCAAAGGGGAAAAAATAATATTTCAACCAATGTCTCTAGGACAATAGGATAGCCATATGCAAGAGAATGGAGTTGGACCCTTATGACATATTGTATATGAAAATTAACTCTGAATACATGAACACCTAATAATAGGAGTTAAAATTGTAGAACTCTTAGAAGAAAACAGAGGAGAACATCTTAAAAACTTTGGATTTGGCAAAAGATTCTTAGATTTGACACCAAAAGAATGAGGAAGAAAAATAAAAAAGTGAATTTGGACTTCTTCAAAATTAAAACTTTTGGGCTTCAGAAGATACTATCATGAAAGTGAAAAGATAACCCGTGGAATAGAGAAAAGAATTATAAATCATATATCTGATAAGAAACTTCTATCTAGCCTGTGTAAAGAACTCATAACTCTGCATCACTGGCCATCAGGGAAATACAAGTCAAAACCACAATGAGGTACCACCTCACACCAGTGAGAATGGGGAAAATTAACAAGACAGGAAACCACAAATGCTGGAGAGGATGTGGAGAAAGGGGAACCCTCCTGCACTGTTGGTGGGAATGTGACCTGGTGCAGCCACTCTGGAAAACTGTGTGGAGGTTCCTCAAAGAATTAAAACTAGATCTGCCCTATGACCCAGCAATTGCACTGCTGGGGATTTACCCCAAAGATACAGATGCAGTGAAACGCCGGGACACCTGCACCCCGATGTTTCTAGCAGCAATGCCCACAATAGCCACACTGTGGAAGGAGCCTCGGTGTCCATCGAAAGATGATGGATAGAGAAGCTGTGGTCTATGTATACAATGGGATATTCCTCAGCCATTAGAAACGACAAATACCCACTATTTGCTTCGACATGGAGGGACCTGGAGGGTATTATGCTGAGTGAACTAGGTCAGTCGGAGAAGGACAAACATTATATGGTCTCATTCATTTGGGAAATATAAAAATTAGTGAAAGGGAATAAAGATAAAGGAGAAAAAATGAGTAAAAATTTCAGTGAGGGTGACAAAACATGAGAGAACCTAACTCTGGGAAATGAACAAGGGGTAGTGAAGGGGAAGTGGGTGGGAGGTTGGGGTGACTGGGTGATGGGCAATGAGGGGGGCACTTGGCGGGATGAGCAGAGTTAAGTTATGCTATATGTTGGCAAATTGAAATCCAATAAAAAAATTTAAAAAAATAGAGGAGTAAAAAAAGAAAAAGAAGTCGTAACTCTGTAATAAAAATAATTCACTTAAAAACAGACAAGCGTTCTGAACACACATTTTCTTCAAAAATACATAAATGGCCAATAAGACCAAGAAAATATGCTTTACATCATTAAACATCATGAAATCGCAAATATGCATGACATCCTTACCACAGTGAGATACTACTTCATACCCACTAAGATGGCTAGAATAAAAATAACATGATAACAAACATTTGTGAGGATGTGGAAAAATTAGAATCCTCATATATGATGGTAGGAATCTAAAATGGTACACTCAGGGGCACTTGGGGGCTCAACTGGTTAAGCGTCCTACTTGATTTTGGTTCAGGTCATGATCTGAAGGTTGTGACATGGAGATGGAGCCCCACTTCAGGCTCCAGCACTGGGTGTGGAGGCTGCTTAAAATTCTCTCTCTCCCTCTCCCTCCGCCCCTTTCCACTCCCAGCTCACATTTTTGTTAAATAAATAAATAAATAAATAAATAAATAAATAAATAAATAAATGTCATTGAGGTGATGGTATGTATATTCAGAAAAAATTAAAAAAATAAAATACAATGGTGCACTTAGTTTGGAAAACCATCTGGTAGTTCCTCAAATGATAAAAAATAGAGTTGCTATAATACTCAGCAACTTACTCCTAATTATATATCTTAAAAAAATGAAAACAAATGTCCACAAAAATTTGCACATGAATGTTAATTGCTGTATTACTCATAATAGCTAAAATATAAAAACAATCCAAATGATCATAAGGTGAGGAATAAATAAAAAAATGATGATCTATCCATACAATGGAATATTATTCAGCAGTGAAAAAGAATGAAGTATTGGTTTATGCTACAACGTGAATAAATCTTAGAAATATATTAAATGAAAGAAGCAAGATCATGTGGATGGCTCAGTGGTTGAGCGTCTGCTTTCAGCTCAGGGTGTGACCTCAGGGTCCCGGGATCGAGTCCCACATCGGGCTTCCCACAGGGAGCCTGCTTCTCCCTCTGCTTGCATCTGCCTCTCTCTCCATGTCTCTCGTGAATAAATAAATAAAGTCTTTAAAAAATTAAACAAAATGAAAGAAGCAGTCACAAAAGGGCATATATATATAATTCCATTTTTATGAAATGCCCCAAAGAGGTAAATCCATAGAGACAGAAAGTAGAATAGTGGTTGTTTAGGACTGAAAGTGGGGTGGGCGAAAGGGTAGGGTGATGATAGCTAAAGGGTATGAAATTTCTTTTTGGAGTGACAAAAATGTTCTAAAATTGACTGTGACCACATCCAGTGTCCACTTCCACATGTCAGTTGCTCAGAAGTTGTCACTCTGTCATAACAAGTGAAAGCTAAATAGACTGAAAAAGTAACAACTATTCTTGGATTTGTGAGAGATGGGGAAAGGGGCACAAAGCAAACCACTTCCCCCAAATTGAAGAGCAGGCAGGCAAATATAGGGATTCACGCTTACCAGTGCAGAGAAGCAGAAACAGAAGCTACTGCAGGAGCAGTGCTGGGACAGGAAAATCTGAAATATAATTGACAGATTGCCAGAGGCTCAGTGTGGACAATTTTGAGAGATAAAAACTCCAAGGAAAACCAGTCATGAAGTCCCCATAATTTTGTAAGATTACCTCCAGGATATTGACCAAGTTCTCACAGTAAATGTTAAAAAAAAAAGTCTCTTCATGCTTCCAGCAGGGGTAGAAGAAAAGGAATCATTTTGAAATAAGCTACCCTCAGGAGAAAATAGTTAGCTAGAACCTAACCTGCTGGGGTATTATTAGAGTTTAACTGAACTGGAAAAAAAATACCCAACTTAAGTCTGCTTTAACTTTCTAGAGTAGAGAAAGGAAATACCCCACTCCAGCCCACTCCAGCCAATATGTCCCACCTCAGTGGTGAGGTAAAAAAAAAAAAACAAAAAAAAAAAAAAACAAAAACTAAAGACCTGGCAAATGCTTGTGAGGTTTGCAGACCATAAGCATAGGGTCACTAAAAGACTGAGACCTAATCATACGGCCATGGAACACAGCCCCTCCATCTGTACCTCATCATCATATTTCTAAAGGCCTATTGACAACAGTTCCTTTTATATGGAACACAATGTCTAGCTATCAACAAAAACTTACAAGGCATACTAAAAGCCAAAACACACAATTTGGAGAGAAAGAAGAAGTGTCAACATCAGATACGACAAGGATGTTGGCATTATCAGAGAGAGAATTTAAAATAACTATAATTAGGGGCACCTGGGTGGCTTCATTAACCATCTGACTCTTGATTTCAGCTCAGGTCATGATCTCAGGGTCCTGAAACTGAGCCCCATGTTGGGCTCTGTGCTCAGAATGGAGTCTGCTGAGGATTCTCTCTCTCATCCTCTGTCTCTCCATCAATTTCTCTTTCTCTCCAATATAAATAAATACATCTTTAAAAAATAACTATAATTAATAAGCTAAGGGCTCTAATGAATAAGTTGGGATTCATGCAAGAGCAGATAAGCCATATAAATAAAGAGATGAAAATCCTAGGAACCAAAAGAAAGGCTAGATATCAAGAACACTGCAACAGAAGTGAAGGTTGCCTTAGAAGGGCTTGTCGGTTGACTGGATAGGTGAGGAGAGATTCTCTGGGTGGAAGATATATCAATAGAATTCTCAAAAACTGAAAAGCAAAGAGAACAAAGGCTTAAAGAAAAAAAAACCAAACCTAGAACAGAATTCCCAAGGACCATAAGACAACTATCAAAAGTATAACATGCATTCATTGGAAACACTAGGAGAAGTAGAAAGAGAAAGAAACAAAAGAATTTGAAACAAGAATGATGGGAATTTTCACAAATTATTGTCAGACACCAAACCACAGGTCTGAGAGCTCAGAGAACACCAACCACAGTAATTACTAAAAACAACAACAATAACAAAAACTACACCTAGGCATTTACAACTACAGAAAATCAAAGATTATAAAAAAAAAATTCTGAAAGGAGTCAGAGGAAGAAAACACTTACAGAGGAGCTAAGATAAGAATTACATCTGATTTCTCAGAAACCACACAATCAAAAGGAGAAGCCAAACTCAGAGTAGCCAGTGGGGCATGGAAGAGAACAAAGTTGGAGGACTGACACTACTCAAGCTCAGGACTTACTATAAAGCTACAGTAATCAGGACAGCATGATATTGGTGAAATAATAAGCCAATAGACCAGTGGACAGAACAGAGAACCCAAAAATAGACACACATAAATATACTTGTCTGATCTTTGACCAAGGAGCAAAGAGTGCAATGAAGCAAAGATAATCTCTTCAACAAGTGGTGCTAAAACCACCGGACATCCACATGCAGAAAAATGAATCTAGACATGAAGAGCTTAGCCCATCACAAAAATTAACTCATGTTCACAGAGCTAAATGTAAAGTACAAAAGTACAAATTTTTATATAGGAAAAAACCTAGATGACTTTGGGTATGGAGATGACTTCTTAGATAAAACACCAAAGGTATGTATGATCCATGAAAGAAATTATGATAAGCTGGACTTCATTAGAATTGATGGCTCTCTTCTGCATAAGATGAAGTCAAGAAATGAGGAGACAAGCCACAGACTGGGAGAAAATGTTTGCAAAAGACACATTTGATAAAGAACCATTATCCAAAATATACAGAGAACTCTTAAAACTCATCAATAACAAACCACCCTCTTAAAAATAAAGCCAAGGATCTTAACAGACACCCCATCAAAGGAGATACGCCGATGGCAAATAAGCATGTGAAAAGATGCAACTTTGAAAAGATGGACCAATTTCTTGAAAGCAACTACCAAAACTCAAACAAGATAAAATACCTATCCTAAATTACCCTATAACTCTTACAGAAAATGAAAATGTGATTAAAAAAATCTCTCTCCTCCCCCACTCTCACCACCCCCCAATTTTCAGGCACCAATGGTTCATCGCAGAATGAACATCCAAAGAATGAGCAGTTTTTTTTTTTTTTTTTTTACACAATCACTTCTACAAACTAAAAGAGAAGGGAATACTCCTGACTCCTTTTGTGTGGCTAATGTTATACAGACACCAAAATAGAAAAAAACAAAAAAGGAAGAAAAAGGAAAAGGAAACCACAGAACAATATCTCTCATTAATTTAGACAATTTTGGCACATTAAATCCAATTTTGCAAAAAAAAAAAAGAATAACACAAGTATTGTATGTATGCAATATGAAAGTCTGGCTCAACATTTGAAAATAAATCAATGCACTTCACTTTTATCGACAAGCTATGGAAAGAAATCCTACGGTCACATCAACTGAACAGTCATTTGATAAAATTCAACCACCATTTGTGACTAAAACTCTCGGCACACTAGGAACAGAGGGTAACTCCTCCAGCTCACAAAGAGGATTTCCACAAAACCTATTGGTATTATTACACTTTATGTAAAGTAGATCTAAATATATGTCTATGGTTGTCCTTTCAGAAACATTTTATTTTTCAGTCCTAAATACTTAATTATTTCAATGTTGTTTTTGGTGTCCCACCTATATTTTTTCTCTAGATGAGTAGCAATGTGTTTCTTCCAACATGAAAACATCCATCTACATAAACAAAAGCGCGTGGTATCTAATGCCTTTTCAGTCCAGGCAATGCGCCTGGCACCCTGCTAAATCTTGACAACTATTATATGGTTTAATCTCTACAACCAGTGTATTAGTTTCCTATTGATACTATAACAATGTGCCACAGTATTAATGGCTTAATACAATACAAATTTGTTCTCTTAAATTTCTGGAGACCAGAAATCCAACTGAGTCTTAGAGAGTGATAGTCAAGGTGTCCTGTCAGCAGGCTGGTTCCTTCTGGAAACTCTGATCAAGAATCAGTTTCCTTGTTTTTCACCTTCTGAGGCCATCTTATGCTCCTTCACATTTTGTCCCTTCTTTTTATCCCTTCAACCTCTTGCTTGTCATCAAATTTCCTTCCACTGACTTTGCCTTCTTCACTCCCTGTTAGAAGGGCCCTTGTGAATACATCGAGCCCACCTGGACAATTTAGGGTACGCTCCCCAGCTCATTATTCTTCACTTAATCACATCTGCCATATTATCTTTGCCATTAAAGACACATATTTCGAGACTCCTGGATTTATGATGTGAACACATTGGGGGTGGGGCATATTCTCTCTGCCAACGGCCACCTGTTATGTTAGTTAGGTACTTTTGGCAGACATTATTGTCCCCCAATATCCATTTCCCCCTTCTGTCATAGTGGTAAAAGTTTCCGATGGGCAGGGGACGACCCAGACGAACATGACATATCACAACTTCTCTTGCGGCTAGATGTGGTCATGTGACTTCTATTGAGCAATAAATGTGAGCAGGAGTAAAGCTATGACCTGTAGCCGAGAGCCTGGGGAATCAGTGCACGGTGTTTCGTGTTTCCTTCCCTCTGCTATGGCACCAGCATGGCCTCAGCCTGCACCCCTGTGTGAAGATTACACCCCCTGGCATCGCCAGCAGCAACCTCACTGAAATGAGTATCAAGCATGAGCCTTTAGGAATCATCTAGTGCACCCTGACTGGGTACATTTACATAAACGTACAGTCATGAGAGTTTCTGGCTGCCTAACAGCCGTCCCCTTCGCCCTTCTCCTTGCTATCACAGCTTGCTTATGAAGGAAGTTGCAAATGTCAGACAATTGCTTTCCTGGTAGTGCCCCTGCTGTGTCCACTTTTAATTAGTGTTCTGTCCCCTAAAACTGAAAGTGTACGGCGTTTAACATACAGAGACTTTTCTCCAAATCTGATATTTTGGGAACTAAATAGATATAGATGAATAGATTCCCAGATAAATCCCTTGCTGATCAAACTTTCACTATTCTCTCTCCAAAACTGAGGAAATAAATTGTCAGATAATGTCCAGTCTCTGGATATTAAAAGCTCACTGTCTAAATCGACGAGTTGTTTGATGGTGTTTGAGAGATTTGTGGCAGTATATACATATATATACACACACATTACCAAAGTATAGTTAAAATGTTATTTAACATTCACTGTAGGTATAAAGATTGACCTAAAGCAAGTGGTTAGCTGTCAACTTTAAAACAAGTGGTATGTGAATTAGATATTATATTCATATATATATTATATATATACTAATTATGATGTATATTTTAGACTTGAAATTTTATAGTAAAAATAACCTAAGAAGAAACCAGAAAATACTTGTTTTTCCCTGAGGTCTATAAAATTCCATAGAGAAGTGCCAGTAGGTTGGAGATGAGGAATAGGGAAGCAGAACAAGTCCTTATGCCTTGCCAAATATTTCTCATTTAAAAAAGATATTTATTTGAGAGAAAGAGAGCAGGGGGAGGAGTAGAGGGAGAGAGAGAGAGGGGGAGAATCTCAAGCAGACTCCCTACTGAGCCACCCAGGCACCCCAAGATTTCTCACTTTTTAATTCAACGGATGTCCAGTCTTTTACAATATGTAACTTTTATATGTAACTTAGCAGTTGGTTTATTTTAGAAATATTAAGTACTTCTGAGGCATATAAACAAGTTGTAAAAATAAAAATACAGAACTTGGGTTCCATATGTTATGATGGAATACAATATAAACCATAATTTTCCCCCGAACGCCTATTTTTAGTAAAACTTTGGTGAGCAGACAATGCCAATTACAGTTTCAGGGTTACTCAGGTCACTCAGAACTGCAGGCCCAGCAGAGCCTCCTTCCCGGGAAACAAATCCAGAGAAAAATATAAAACATTTAAATCAAGGGCGCATACTGACACTCATAACCCTAGAGATTTGTCAAGGCCGTGACAAGAGATCACTCAGTTTAGGCTACAGCATGGCAGTGTGTGACCTCTATTGGGATAGTAACACATACAAATTTTACTTCAGATGCTCTCCCCACTGAGATCATAGAAGCAGTCATTAAATACTACTTGGTGAATCTGGTATCAATTTCCAGATTTTTTTTCCCATTTTAGTCCATCTCCTTGGTCACTTAGTTCGTTTCTGGTAGTTACTGCCCTCTGAGATACCATTTAACTGCTCTGCTGCCCAGGAGGAGGCAGGTTCAACATCTATTTCTTGTATGATAAAGCATTGCAGGAATTGCTTCGGTAAAATAAAAATTATTTGGAAACTTGACCTAGCCTAGGAATAATGTCCAGATGGGTCTTTTTGTAAGATGAATGACCCTATTCACAACTTGCTTTGACACAAAGCTTGAGCTTCCCTTAATGTAGGGAGGGGGACATAAGCTGTCACAGGTAAAGGACCAGAGTGCTAGGAGAAGGAAGATAGCTTCGCATAGATAGTTAAGAAATAAACTACATGTCTACTATCAAAAATAAAAGTAGAGGGATCCCTGGGTGGCGCAGTGGTTTGGCGCCTGCCTTTGGCCCAGGGCGCGATCCTGGAGACCCGGGATCGAGTCCCACGTCGGGCTCCCGGTGCATGGATCCTGCTTCTCCCTCTGCCTGTGTCTCTGCCTCTCTCTCTCTCTCTCTGTGACTATCATAAATAAATAAATAAAAAAATTCAAAGTAGAAAAAAAATCATGTCTTAATTCACACATGTTACATTACTATAATATTTTGTATAATTCGGATGGTACAGAATTTTGACAGGTTCCCTCCTTTTATAAATACCGATCGGTGTTGGAAGTAAGCTTCATAAATTACATACTGTATTTTTGCAGCACTAATACTCTTCATACTGACACTGCACATTTTTTCCTGACCTTTGTGGCATAGACTGCTTTACCAATTCTCATTTTCTTTTTTCTCCTTGGTACAAAAGTAGACTACATCTCCCAGCCTTCCTTGCAGTTGGGCAAGGCCATTGAATGACTTCTGTCAGTAGATTATGTGAACCGTTTCTGGAACAGACCCATAAGATTTTTGTCCTCACTAGCAGCTGAATATAAAGGATCAGATGCCCTCTGAGGTCCTAGAGAACAGCAGAATCCAGATACATGGATTCTGGGGTTCTGAAAAACCCCATGGAAGTCCTCCCACCATCTAGGAACATGTATAATAGCCTTGACATAAAAAAGAAATACATGTTTCTCATGTTAGGACAATAAGATTTTGGTATTTGTTTGATACAGAAGCTGACATTACTTTTTTCTAATGAAAATAATATCTCAGGAGTCATATGCAAATTCTTCTAGTGTCTTCCTGTATCAACTTCAATTGGAAGACAGAAAGTTAGCAGCCGATAAGTAGAATCTTTAAATTGAAAAGGAAAGCTTGTCAGTGAGACTCGGGTAGGTTAGGGGTTCAACAATGTGAATTTCATGAGTATCAAATGTGTCCTAGCTTAGGAAAACTCCACACAGATATTTATAATTCTGTATGCACACTTATTTCACAAAGGTTTCAGATTAAATACAGAAGCTGCTAGTAGGGCTGATGTCTTTCTGAACTGCTCCACCTTTAAGCTTTGTCCTGTCACTGCATGGAACCATGTGCTTGAGCTACTGAGGCCGAGACAACTTCCCAGATGCCTGTGGGTTTAATCAATACTATGGATGGTCTTTGAAGGAAACATAAAATACCCAAAGCCTTTATGTTTTAGCTAGTTAACCATTTAAACCACAAACATTTATTTTAAGCACAAGTGAAAGCCTGCCTACAGGAAAAAGACTAACTTTTCTATTGCAGTAAAATCACTGCTTCTTTACTTGATCTCTAGCAGGTGAAGGAAAGTGGATGAAAATAAGTCAACTTATCACGACACATATTTAAATAGTTTACCTCAATTAAAAAAAAAGCCATTGCCTATACATAGTTAGGGAAATATCTCATTGACAATCATAGTCAAGAGTGTAAAGTATATATATATATATTTTTTTTTCTTTTTTTCCTATAGACACGAGTTTATTAGAGGGGCCAGGGTCAGAGTGGGTACAGTTGGGAGGAGGTGACAGGGGACCTGGACAGCACTGCCAGCCTGAAGCCAATAAGACAGAAGGCCAGGGGGGCCACAGCCAGTGGGGCTTAGGTCAGAAGGGAAGCAGGTGGGCTGCTCTTCATCCCACACATGTCAGTGCCCAGGGCATGGTAGAGGCTTCAGGAGGATATGGAGAGTGTAGTTGCCTGGCTCTAGTTGCAGTTGGGGGGCAAGATGATGAGGAAGCCCCCCACCAAGGGGTCTCCAGCCACTGAAAGACAAGCTTGCAGGTCAGGGCAGTGTCGCTCAGGATTTGGGGAAGGGCACTTGAACAAGACAGGCAAGATATATACATTATATATATATATATATATATATATATATATATATATATATATTTATATAATCTATTGTTGTGTGACAAACTACCAAAATTGATCAGCTTATACATTATACACTTACTATCTGAGTTTCTGTGGCCAGGAGCCTGATAACAGCTGAAATGAGTCCTCTGCTTCACCGTCTTTCTCTCTAGGCTGCAGTCAAGGTGTCACACAGTGTGAGGTCTCATCTGAAGGTACAACTGGGGAAGGATTGATTTCTATACTTACTTACATGATTGTTGGCAGGATTCATTTCACTGTTTACTAATGAACTGGGGATCTGGGTTCCTTTGTTGGCTGTTGACCAAAGCTCATACTCAGTTTCTTGCTATGTTGGCCTCTCCCACAAGGGGTAGACTGTTTCATCAAAGCCAGCAGAGAAGAGAAAGAGAGAGAATACTAGTAAAACAGAAGTCACAGTCTTACAAGGCCTAATAATGGAAGTGATATCTCATCATCTTTGCTGTATTCTTTTCTTAGAAATGGGTAATGAGGCTCAATCCATACTCAAGGGAAAGGAATTACACAGGGATCTTCTATCTTAGTTTGCAGTCCTTCTGTTTAAATTTAGTGTCTAGGTGCTGGTGAGCTTTGGTAGACTTTAGTTTCAGTGACAGTCTAGCTTTCTGAGTCCTTACAATGTTACTGTGGTTTGTTTTATTTTTCTGGTGCTGCTGGGGCTTCTGCTTAATTCTTTCTGGCATTGGCTGTGAGGATAGAAGGCACGTCCTTGGGTTGCCTGCTGTTGCTGGGTGATCCTCTGGTGGGCAGTTACAGAAGTTGGTTTTGGCTCTTCTTGTGCCACTTGGAGGACAGAATAACGTAGGGCTTTACTGTTGTTGTTTTTGGCAGATAAGCTTGGCTGACATCCAGGTTATGGACTCGAGACTCATCAGCCCAGGACTTTGCTACTGCAAGAGGATCAGACTACCAGCTGGTCTGGGTTGAGGAGTGGTTGCTGGGGCTCCCTACTATGTCAGATTTCACTTTCCCTGGTCCTTCGGCTGGAGAGAGCAGAATTTTCTTGTATATTTTGTACAGTCCTTGCTGGTGGCTCTGGGCAACAAGCCTCTCTGGCACCCAGTCTGGGGAGATAGGCGATATAAAAAGAAAATCCAAGGATATTGCTTTGTTGTTCCTCAAATTTTGAGGTCTCTAGCCAATTTGCCTCTTTCTATCCAGCTTTTGGATCTCTTTAACATTGTCAGTGAAATAATTTCCAGGGTATTTAGTTCTATTTAGGGGAAGGGGACAAAGAGTAAATGCATGCAATCTCATTCTAAAATCTACCATTGTTCAGATATTATTCAATATATAGCCAAGCAAAGTTATAGAAACCTACGGTTCTGTGAATGTTCTCTAGCTTATTCCAGACACTGATAAATATATGACTTACATTTGAAGAGTCCTTTACTCTTGTACAAACACATTCTCTTGGTAATGTAATTTTTTTACAGAAATAGTACCAAGGTGCCTGTTGTTATTATGTCAATTTTACTGCTGAAGGAAGCCCAGGAGTAGGCCACAATTGCACATATATAATGCTAAAAAAGTCGAAGGTGGAGTTCCGCTACGTGATTCCAAATTGTGACTTCCATCAGCTAATCAAGGCAAGAAAGAAAATATTTGCCTGTGGTTGAAAAGTATTCAATTTATTATATCCTTAAATAAACTAGGAGATATTCAAGGAGATGGTATAATCTAAGAGAAATCTTTAGCAATGGGTAGAATGTAGATAGAAATGAATTAGAGAGGCATTCGGGGAAAAAAAGGACATTAGTAAGTGCATAAAATTGTGAAGGTATGAGAGGTTGTGCTGTTGTTGTTTTTGAAGAACTAAGTGGAGTGCATTTTGTTTGGCATGCGTAATATACAGGATTACTGCGAGTAATGCTAAACCTGGAGACTCATTGAAGAGGCCTTGAATGCTCTCTTAGGAATTGTGTTCCTAATCTGTGAGGCAAAGGAGCATCCTGAATAAATTTAATAGGTGACATTTGTCGTTATAGCTGTGCATTCTTGAGAAGAATCTGAATATGGAATATAAGATTATGATACTTACGACAATAGTGGTTTACAAAATAAAAAATAGATGAAATAAAATCTCAGGCTGGCAATAATTCACTTATCAATGCATAATGGTTGAATATACTCTGTGCTATGCATCGGGATAGACATTGTACTAGGCACTAGGGTATATGGGTGAATATGAGAGACATAGTCTCTGTCGTTAATGAACTTACAGTCTAAAAGTAAACAAACAAAAAACACAAAAAAGCTCAAGAAATTATAATAGAATATAATTAAGTGTTATTATAGGGGAAATAGAATACTACATAAATATAATGAAAAACAGAAAACTTGGCAATGACTTGAATTTTTTTCCAGAAAGTGGTGCCAATTTGGGTGATCACATATACTGGTTTTCCAAGAACAGTTCCCATCTATGCCTGTTCTTCTGGTGTAATTATTACTAGTACCTTTTTCTACTCTCTGAAGAATCCCAGCTTTAACAATGAATTATTTGATCACATTGTGCCTAAGTGAAAACAAAGAGGAGTTGCAGTCATCCAGACAAAAGATTGGTGGTAGAGAATATTTTAACTATAGTAACTGGCATGTACGTGGACCTGGAGGCAGAAGAGAATGGAGCGTGCTCAAAGAATACAGTAACAAAAATAATTATTCCTTATGGATGCTCAAAAATATAGTGTGATAGAAAACAAGAGGTGATATTAGGCACTTAGTTGAGCTCCAGACATGGAAACTATAAGAGCTTTCTTAAGAACTCTGTACTTTACACTAACTATAATGGTAAGTATTTGAAGGATACTAAAAGGTGATTAGATTTGACTTTAGAAGTACCACTCTGGTTGGTCTATGAATAATGCATTTTAGGGATTTGAGTAGGATGAAAGAATGACCATGGTGCAAGAACTAGCTGAAGTGATATCAATGACACAGGCTAAACTAGGATCCTGGTAGTGAGGACGTACAACTGAAAAAGAATGTGAACAGTATCTTATAACCAGAATTTGTAGAAAGTGGTAGATTGTTGGAATTTGGGTAGGAAGGATGGGGATAATTATGGATGGAACATTTTTTTCTAGATTAAGCAGTTCCATTGGTGGTGCCATTCATGAGCCAAGAGAATGAAAAGAAAAATAGAAATTCGAGGTATTTTCTTTTGCAGAGCGAATGATTCAATTAAGTGAATGTGATGAACGAAGAAGACTACTGAATAACTTATGGTATATATCCTCAAACGTGCTTGAAAAAATACACCATTTAAAAGGAAGATACAGTCCAGATGCTAATAAGAAATGGAGTTTGAGACATATTCAGAATAGTTGAAGAGGAGGAAAAAATTTAGGTGTTAAAATAAGAGATTTTCACATATGGTTTTGACTAGCAGACCATTAGAAAGGTCCAGATGGATTTCAAAAGACAAATTAGGACTGTATATATATATATATATATATATATATATATATATATATATATAGTTGGGAAGCATTGCTGAATGGTATGGAAACCCTATGTATGGCTAAGTTTTTGGAGGTCTAAGGGATAAGATACTAGACCCTGAGATTGTCATGAGGAAGAAGACTGAAGATACTATAATTTTATCCACATAAGGAGCTTGGGGTCAGCACTTTTCAATGCTCAAGAGCCATCAAAAAAAATTGCTAATTTAATTTGGCTATTTCAAAATGAGTGACCTTTGAGAAGACATTTTAAGTAGAATGAAGGAGATGAAAAATCTAATGTAAAACTTGGAGGAGTAAAAGAGTAGTAGAAAAGTAGAAGCAGAGAATATAAATTACCTTTTCAGTAGAACTATTTTCCATGAAGTACAGGGGAATGACTGTAGATTAATGGGACATCAGAGATGAAGTGATATTCCTTATGAATGCATAGGATGAAAGTGTATTTGTAGGCAGGGGAGAACCACTGGAGATGGAAAGTTTTGAAAGAAGTTAGGGAAATTAATTGTGTGAGCAAGTTCCATAGATTGGGATAAAAAATATATACTATTTATAATCCAAAAAAAGAGAGGGCAGTTTTTATCTCAGTGATACGAAAGGTGTAAAATGGGCTGACAAAGATATATATATTTTTTAAGTGGACAAGTGCAAAAATGAATGGAAAAGAAATGAATAACATTTATTGAATTTTCCTTATGAGACAGACTCTGCATGAGTTTTATCCTAAGTAATTTTCACAAGAACCCTTGTAATTATAGGTCTACTTAGTCACATTAGGTTATATCCTCTATTTTTTTTATATAAAGTCCAAATCTTAGTAGTTTAATTAAACAAAGTTGTATTCCTGGCTCATGTCAAGTTAAAATAGAGTAAATCTGAGGCCATCCAGACTCATTTCCCTTGACCATCTGTTGGGTCCTTCATATCTCCACTGGATGGCATATGGCCAATAGACCAGGGGAAAGGGCGTTTGTATACTAAGCCTAAAATTTTAGCAGCCAAGCCTGAAAGTCGCATGCACTATTTCCAACTACAGTCAGTCACATTATCCCTGACTCACTGTCAAAGCTTGGATAAGGGAGGCTTGATGGGTGCCTGCAAAGAAAATGAAATATGGCTTGGTGAACTCAGGGCATTAAACATGAGACAAGAAGTATCATTATCTGCACTTTGCATGGAAGGTAACAGACTTAGAAAGGGCTTAATCAACTTGCTAAGGTGACACAATTAACTAAGTTGTCTGAGTCTGGCATGGATTCTCACAGTATATTAGAAGCAGGATGTGACAACGAGGGCTACAGAAGAGAATGGGAAGGCTTCACGATCTTTTGGGGAGAAAACGTGATATGGGAACAAACTTATAGAGGAGTTAAAGCTAGAAACATACATCTCTCTTGTATCTGACTACCCCAGCTTTAAAGGTCTTTTTCGGGAAAATTAGTAGACTTCATTCATAGACTAATTAAAAATTATTAGCTGCACATTGCCTATCAGATTCTATTCCAGATGTTTCATGGGCAAAACAGAGTGTGTGTCCTCATGGAGCTTGCCTTTTGGTTTGCAAAGAGAGGGCAGTATGACCACAGATGCTTCTTTTGTTTAACTCAAGCCAAAAACTGAAATAATATATTGAAAGGATATGGGGTAACTTAAAATTAAATAACAACAACAAAACAACTAAGGAATTAGTATAGAAACTAAGGCTGCTCAGAGGATATGTATAAACAAACAAATGGAGAGTTTCCATTCCAGGAAGAGGAATTCTAATTGAGCCTGGTTATATGCAAACCTCTTGGCTGATGCGACTTAATAGAAAGTACCAACAAAATTATTAAAAAGAAAAAAAAAGTGAGGTACAATTACTTTTAAAAATATTGATATGATTACTAGAAAAATAAAGAACAGATAAATGCAAAAAAAAAAACCCAACAAAACAAAACAAAAAATAAATGCATTGCAGAGCTTTAAAGACAAGAAACCCAAAACTACAAAATAATTTTGTAGATGAACTGTTTCAAAGTGTGATAAATACAATAATGAAATTAAACAGAGTGATAGGCTAGAAAATATTTGGGAAGAGAAGGAGTCTACTTTAGACAGCACCTGAGAGACAGCTACTGGGTCCTGAATAAGAGGGAGCCAAGTGTGCAATAAGCACAGATACACCTAAGAGAGGGACTAGAAAAGCACAGGGACCCTGAGGCAGGTTGTTTCTTTAGGACCAGAAAATGTGCTACCATGGCTAAAATGTAAAAGTGTTGTGAGTAGGAGGATGGGAAGGAGGGAGCATGAGGAATTCATAGAGTTGGGCTAGATTGGTAAATGTGGGTTCAACTCAAGGCCTGCTGTCATTTAAAATAAGAGCATGTTAACTCATGTGTGTTTTTTTAAAGGAAATAAAAATTCCTTTTGTCTTTCGTCTGCTCTACTCCCACTGACTCTGTTTCTAGTAGAATTTCATCATAAGAGCAGCCCACTTTGGAAGTTTCTAGTCACTAGTAGTGATTTTAAATGTGTCATATCTTACCAGATCTTTTGGGCAAGATCCTTTCTGTTCACAGAGGTAACTGACTAATTTGGAAAAGCAAAAAGTGCATTTTCCTTGAAATAACTCAACCTGAGGTCACGATTGAGTGAGTCACTTCTTACCCATGTGACTTTGGACAAGTTAACTTAGCTTCCCTAACCTCAGTTGACTCATCCTTAAAAGGAAGTCAATAACTAGCTTCAAGTGTTGTTGAATGGATTAAATGAAATAACACATGTTAATGTTGTGGATTGAATATTTGCATCCCCTGCAATATCCATATGTTGAAATCCTCATCCCCAGTGTGATGGTGTTAGGAGGTGGGGCCTTTGGGAGGTAAATAGGCCATGAGGATGGATGAATTGGATTCACCATGAATTGATG
Source organism: Nyctereutes procyonoides (assembly GCF_905146905.1). Classification (NCBI taxonomy): domain Eukaryota; kingdom Metazoa; phylum Chordata; class Mammalia; order Carnivora; family Canidae; genus Nyctereutes; species Nyctereutes procyonoides. The sequence goes on along the minus strand of NW_026575047.1, from coordinate 2,214,214 downwards.
AATTCAGTCATGACTTCATGATTCTCATGAATCAGATTTGTGCCCTAATAAAAGATATCCCAGAGAGCTCCCTTGCCTCTTCCACCAGGCGAGGAGACAGTGTGAAGGAGGCCAGTGATGAACCTGGAAGCGAGCTCTCAGGAGACAACAAATCTGGTGGTCCCTTGATCTTGCACCCCCTACTCTCCAGAATTGTGAGAAATAAGTGTTTTTTAAACCACCGAGTCCATAGCACTTTTTTTGTTACGATCATCTAAGCAGACTAAGATAGGTAAGTGATTATTAGTACTAGAATTCCTTAAAACAGAGAAAGAGCTCAATAAATAGCAGCTTAAAAAAATTGGGTGAAGCACAACAAGCATCAGATGTTTAGAAGGAAAGTCAGTAACATCCACCTCAGACTTCAAAGAAGCTAAAACGTACTTGACTGGGATCCCTGGGGGGCGCAGCGGTTTGGCGCCTGCCTTTGGCCCAGGGCGCGACCCTGGAGACCCGGGATCAAATCCCACGTCGGGCTCCCGGTGCATGGAGCCTGCTTCTCCCTCTGCCTGTGTCTCTGCCTCCCTCTCTCTGTATGACTATCGTAAATAAATTTAAAAAAAAAAAAACATGCTTGACATACATTCTTGTCACAACCATGTGTTTTGTGGTAATCTGGCAATTTAGTTAAATAAGGAAATATAAATTCATTTTAGTCAAGGTTCTCCAGGGAAACAATAAAATGTGTGTGTATGTGTGTGCATGTGTGTACATTTCCATATATACATATAGAGAAAAAGATTTATTTATTTATTTTGAGAAAAAGATTTATTTTAAGGAGTTAACCCATGTGATTAGGGAGGTGGGCAAGTCCAAATTTGCAGGGTGGGCCTGCAGGCTGGAGACCCAGGGGAAGCAACAGATTGGGTTGAAACAGGGTCATGGAAATATGGACAAATGCATGAGAGTAACAGTTAATTCCAGTCTGCAGGCAGGGTGCTGTGGAACCAGGATGAGCCAAAACTGCAGATAAGGTCAAAAAACGGTCTCCTGAGAAATTCTCTCTTCTTAAGGGAGGCTGATGTTTCTATTCTATGCAAGCCTTCACCTGATTGGATGGGGCCCACCCACAGTACTAGGGCACTCTGCTTTTTTTCAAAGTCCCCCAATTTAAATGTTAATTTCATCCCAAACCCTGCCACGGATTTACTCAGAATATGTGTGACAGCACACGTGGGCACCCCATGGCCTGGGCAGGTTAATATAAAATTAATCATCACCCTCATGAATTCGAAGGTGTTTTAGCCAAACAGGCTCAATTCTCTGCTGGATCTTGTGGAAATATTTGAAGAAAAAGTTGGTAAATTTTGATTTTGGAAACGTAAAGATCAGCTTTGTAGCAGTCCCTAACTCCTTTAGAACAGATTTGAAGTAGCTAAAAAAAATAAAGCAAAGAAAATATACAATATAACATGAGAAGAGGAAGAGATATGGAAATACTTCACCAGTTAATACATTAAGTCAAACTTAATTAGCATTCGTTTCCTTTACTCATAACCTCAGCATTTACTAGGCTTGAAAACCACTAAAAACCAGGAAATTATTATAAATTAGATAAAAGTGAGAAGGAAAAAGACAATAAACAAGAGAAATAACGTGAAATGAAGGTAGAAATGAGGGTAATAATGGCAAAAAGCACAGGACACAGAACAAATAACTAAGGGGAAGCAGGTAGATGGTATCAAGGGGTGACAGGAGCCTGGATAAGGTAACGTGGGCAGTGGGGACTTTGGTCAATTATTTATTTTAATAGAAACTGAGTCTATTATTGCTAGAGTTGTGTGAATGTGTTCCTCTCTGCATGTCTTTGTGAAAACTCTGATTGCCTGAAAAGTCAAAAGCAACCCTCCCCCCCCAAAAAAAAAAAAAACAAAACACCTTTATAAGACAAATTAAAATCCCCTGGGCAGCACAATACTCTGTAACCCCATGGTAATTCCTCATAGCAGGTTGTAGAGTCAAATCTTAACCTTCTTGCAGCTGCTGCAAAAAGGAAATCTCAGGGCTAGAATTAAAAATAGCTGCTTAATAAAACCAAACAGATTGTTAAGGGGAAGAATGGTTAAGATCAGAAGGAAATGTCTTTGCAGGGCATGGACTGGACTTTGTGTGATGTAACGGGCAACGCCAGTCACTCATGTTTGCTGTTGACACAACAACTAGCCCCTTGGTTCAACTTCAACCACAGTTAGAAGGGTTGATGGTAGGGGACAAAAAAGACAAAAAAAAAAAAAGCCACTAAATTCTTAATGCAAGATGGCAGATTCTCAGTTTTCGCAAACTTCAAGAGCAGGTTCTCTCAACTTCTTACTTAGGTAATCAACAGTTGCTGTGGAGTAGCTTCGTCAAAATCCAGAAGAGAATGGAGACATTTTCTCAGAGAGGGAACTATAAATTCCCTTTTTCATTCATGACTGGAAATGCTTATAACATTTTAAAGTGCTGTAAAATGTTGCTCGGAAATTTTTTTTTTCAGTTTTCGGTATGTAAAATGCCAGCCTAAAATATACCAAAGTCTTCAGCCACGTGCACGACAAGAGACTGTAGATTTAATGAATGCTGCTAAAACTGCTCACATTTCTAATATTTTGCATCATTCAATTTCACAGACTAGTAGAACTGCAAGACTTTTGTTCATAATTTCATATTAACTACTTAAATTTTCTTGACATATACTGAATTTAGATTATATTGTTCCTGCATAAATATTTAATTTAGGTGAACTCCTTAATGCTCTAATATTTCTGGTCTATTTGCTCCTAAGTGTTTTTTTCACACATCTTCTAAAGCCTGATAGAAGTTCCCAGGGGGTAATAAATAAGTATGGACTGCGGATAGAATGTCGTTTAAAGAATACATTTTCAAAATGCTTTTGTGTGCTTGCAATAAAAATTGCCAATTGTTTTCTTTGGAATTTAGTTTAAATCAGACAGGGTTAAATTCTTTCTCTTTAAAAGACCTTTATAAAGAAACAAACCAAAACACCAGAAATTGATAGAATAGAGTGCTGTCTCTGTATCTTTCACTTAATTTTAAATTCTCAGAGGGCAAGACTAGCTTTTATATATTTTTGAATCCCTAGAATCTCACATAGTACACAGTACAAGTAGGCACTTACTAAATATATATTAAATAATTGATTTGTCTACATATGTGTGTGTGTATAAGGCAAAAACATTATGTTTCTCTCTCTTTTTTTACATTATGTCTCTTTAAGCTAAAATTGCACTCACTATATTTAGTGACTGTATATACGTGTGTGTATGGAAGTGTGTATGTGTATGTCCTTTTATTCTGGGATTTTTTTTTTTTTGCTCCAGTTTGGAGGAATATTTTTCTGGGATTCTTAATATCAGATTGTACAGTCTATGGATATTTTTCTGCTCTAATTGAAGCATATTATATTTTTAAAATATTAATTAAGTATATGGTCTACTTACTTTTACATCTGTACCTTTTCTTTCCCCCTTTCCCTAGATACTTCTGTTTAAATAAAATGGCCTTACTATTCTGTTTCCTTGGTAGATTTTTGTCAGTGGGAAAATTAATTGAAATACAAAATGGAAAAGCTTAAGAAAACAAGTGAGCTACTGCGAGTCCCTCAGGTTCTTCCATTTGGACCAAAGTTATTTCCGTTGATGGATACAAGCCACTTCCTGCTGTTGTAGTGATGGGTAGTGGATACCTTAAAGAAATTTTCAAGAACAGAAAACTCTTTTTATAAATTGTGAACTCCTGGAAAGAATGAAGCAAATCTCCTTTTTCCTCATTCTCCTTTTTCAAGGAGTCACATACAAGAAACAAAGAATTACTGTATAAACATAAAAATAAGATTTTTATGTGCTACTTGTACTTGAGTCACTTGAATATTGAATATGCATTTAAAAAGAAGCTTCTGAAACAGATATTAAATATGAATAAGAATCGTAGAATTTAGATCAAAGACACCGATCTCATTAGAGAACAGAGAAAGAGGCCAGGTATTTTACTCCAGTAGATAAAAATGAGTAGGGTGGGATTAATTGTGCCTCTAGACAACTGGCCTCATTGGACAGAGTCAACAACTGCCAAAAGGTTATGTGACAGATGCTGAAAGTCTCCTCTGTCTCTTTTGTCAACCAGGGAGTCATGAAATAATGATAACCCTCCTTTGGAAGGTTCTTGTGGGAACAAGCGATGCATCCAACACAGCATGGTGCATCCAACATGTGGGCAACATCTCCATTAATATTCTCTTCCCCCACCTTTCTTCCGAGACCATGGAGGGCTCTGCATAAAATTCAAATGTTCTTTTTGAAGGCTAACATTTAAAACCCGGATTTCCTAAATTGGAAAACCCCAGAGCATGAACTTCCCCTAGTAAAGGTTGACCATAGGTCTCTAGTTGCCTAGACAGCCTTGGTTTATGAAATGTCATTATTAATAGCATTGATTTACATTCTCAAAATCGTCTTAATTTGAATGATAAACTAAATGATAATCTTATTAATAAGATGTATTTAATTGGAGATTTGAGTGTCACGACTAGGAAATTTCTGAAGATACGGTATGTCTCTGGCAGTTCTGGATTGTAAGGAGCTTCATTCGGGGGCCACCTGAGCAGCAGCACAAAACCCAAAGGTGGACAAGCAAGGGGAAAGTATGGGAAAGATAGAGAAAGACCTTCTTTTTGTAGGGGAGGAGGCTGAGATCAAAGAGACGAATGCATTCACCTAAGTCTTGTGTAAAGTAAAGTGCAAATACAGGATAATAATTAAATTCTCTTTTGTAAAAATATTGTTTAAAAAAAGTAGTAAAATAAACTAACTGGCTTAATTTGTTGAAATAATGAAAGTTTTTTTTATTGTTTAAAATAAATCTTTACTTTGGAAATCTAGAAAATGTGCAAATGATAAATGTTTGTTCTTTAGAAAGTTCTGCCCGAAACGTATCAAGCACAATCATGTTATGATAAGGATTCCAAACTTCTGTAGGTTCTAAATGTTGATACTAGAAGATGCTGTCCTCTTCCTCTTAAAAAATAAAAAGATACCTTAAGGAGTTTGGGATATGCAAAAATGCACCCAGGACCTAGCTTGTGATGCTTTGCATAGAAAACTAATAGGAACTTAGATTTGGTTGGATCCTGACAGCTGGGGAGACAGGAGGTAGAGGGAAGAAGAACCCTAGCAACATGGCAGGATGCCCAGTCAGAGGGAGAGAGGCAGCTATGGGGAATTCCCGCGGCAGGGACTCAGAGGAACAGAAATGTGTAGCTTCAAAATATAAATTTGTGTCTTTAGAATATAAATTTATGACTCTGTGGCATGTATTTTTTAGTTTATGCCAACATTTTATTAAAAGTCCTTTATTTACAACGGCCTTGTGTCAATGGGACTGTGGAAAGTAAGTGACTTAAATGAGATAGGAAGTGCTTGGCGCCTTGCTATCTATCATCTGGCCTTGGGGATCGAAGGTGACGGTTCCCAGGGAAGAGAGAGGTGACCTGAGGAGCATCTCCGAGTCCCGGGGAAGGACCCAAAGACCAGGGAAAGCGGGCCACACGCAAGTGAATTTAGAGATGGACATGAGCCGTACCCTATGTATCCTAAATATATATTTAGGACACATTGATGTATTAATTAATTATTGTTAATATCCTAAACATATTACAAAAAAAAAAGATAATTCTCAAGGCTCAGATTCCGGGTTACTATTTAGTACCTATAAAATCCTTGACAAGTTATATAATATCCAAAATCCACTTGCTTACCTACAACACTAAAATGATGAGAGCACCTCCTGTATAATTTTGCTCAGAAAATTATGTTCGATGATCTACGTTAAGTCACAGTCCTGTGCCTGGCAAGTGGCCAGAACTCTATAGAAACTAGCTGACAGCTCCAGTATTAGCATATCATTTTGTATCCGATGTCCTTACTGTTTTTATATCCACTTGATATTATAACATATATATAATCTCCTATATCACTGAATATTCTCTGAATACATAGTTTTTAATGAATATCTATTGGGCCATATGCTTAATTTAACTGTGTTTTCCAGGTTTTGGCCATTTATGTTGCTTCAAATTTTAACTACTTATAAAAGATGATGGCAAGCTTCTATATTTAAGACTCAATAGGCCTTTTTGATTATTTAGTCAGAAAAAAAAATCCACTGAATGGCAGATAAGTGTGCTGAAGTATACAAGCATTTTAGGATTCTTCATATGCAGACACGTTGTTCTGCAGAGAAATAATACCAAATTATACCATTTCAATTATGACGTTTCAATTTCCAAGTAAAGTACAATTTCAAAATGGCTTGAATAAATAAGAAAAAAAAATATCAGAAATTCCCTAGATAGGGCAGTCTTGAAAGCTGCTTGACAAGACGGCTCCAAATCGCTAAGGTACCACGTCCTTCCCTTGTCTTCTCTTGGTGTCAGTATCATAGGCAGGCAGGTGGCAGTGTCCATAACAGCTTCAAATATTTCTTCTGGACACAGTAAGGCCCAGTGACTCCTTTATGGCAACACGGAAACCTTCGCAGGCTTCACAAGTCATTGGTCAGATTGGCCACGTACTTATTTCCAATCAGTCTCTGTAGGGGAAGTTGGATTACCATGATTGACTTGACCAGTTACTTAGAATGGAGGAGATGCAGGGGAATCAACGGTCCTCATGATCGTTTCCCCTGTCAGTGTTCGAGAGCACCACCTTAATTTCATCCTTGCCAATAGGGTGATGGTAAACTCCCCTTATTTCGATTTCTATCCATCAGAAACTATGTTTGGATACGACGTATGCCATCATCCTGCAGAAACACGGTCAACTGGCTATTGGGCTGAATGAAGGAATCAATGAGTGATAGACTGGATTTATCAGATCTTTATTTCAATTGAGCTGTATTTTACCTGGTGGAACACTAATAGCTTGAGAGAGGAGGTGGACCTTCTTAAATACAAAGGGGATATTATATGCAATGAAAGCATCTGAGCAATAATATTACCCAACAGCTAAATCATTATTTGGGGGAATGTATGGACTGCGTGTAAATTAAAACGTGAAAGTGAGCGTAGAGAGGAGTGAAATTTAAGCTCTCAATGGGATAATCCTGCAGCTGAAATGGCCTCACACTGTTTTTCTTGGATTATTTTGAGGCCCATTGTATTATCTGAAGGAAGCCTATTGAACAGTGATTGACTGGTGCTGACCTGGTGCTACACTCATTTTGCACAAAAGCTTCTCCGCCGTAATGCTTAGTGAGGTTATACATTGAAGCCGGTTGCCATCCTGAAACAAAATGAAACTACTCATCCACTCCTCAGAGGTTTTAGTATGACACATTCTATTGTGTTATAATTTTGAAAAGAGTCATTTCTCCTGATGGCTAATTATCAACTTTCAAATGGGATGCGTACAAATTGCAATCAAATATCTTTACTTTATTGAATACATATGTTGTTAGGAAATACAATTCCACTTTAAAGGGTTTCACGGTTTTACTGACGCCCAGATCTCTTTGTTCTGGCTTTGGTCTCCCCTCTTGCTGCCCCTCGGAAAAAAATAAAACAAAAAAAGTATCCCCAAAAAACAAAACTATCTTATTGAGCTTCATGCTCTCGAATTCCTTGATGCGCATCGCTGCACAGAATAAACACTCAGGTGATTGCCAAGCTTTTTTCTGTTGTTGTTGTTTGTTTGCTTTTTTTTTTTTTTTTTACTTTTGTCTAAATGTCATGGAGATGCTATGCCCAGCAAGAGTGCTTGAACAAGTGCACTCAGACATAACATGTGAAAGGTTTTAGCTGCATACTCTCACGTCTGTCCCAAGTTCTGGTTTGACTACTGTGCACACACGGCCCTGAAATTTGAGTTTGAGACTGTGGAGAGAATATTTAGCATCTTTGAGTCTGAACGCATATATAAACGTGCTGAAAGTTATACTATGTCTTCACTAAATCTGTCCCTCCGGTAGGTTTGGTTACATGCATCTTCTTTCTGCTTCCGTAACACTCTGCACTTCCTTGTCCACAGCACTCATCACATGGCATCACCCATGTGTGTAGTACACATTATCGGCTCCTTAATAACAGGCCAGTATGTTTCTGTATCTCCCCTCCATCAGTTCTCTGGATCTTAAGTACTCGATAGTGCATATTAAATAGTTGAGTGGGTTAAGGACAGAAGGGGAAAAAAAATCTGATATCTACCTCCACTTGAAACAGTAAACTATTTTTATCATTTGGGGAAAAAAAACATATGAAGGACATGCCTTAAACCTTTTATTACTAGATTCTTGAGCTTAAAGTACAAAATGGTCTAAATGATGATCAAAAGAACAAAACAAAAACAGTTAAAGTCTTCCTAAACAGCGCTGGGGAGGGGGAGAGACTGAACCCAGTAGTTAAAGGAGACAAAGCACACATTTTAGTCCGTACACATACCAGTGACCCAAGGCCCTCAAATCTCAATAAGTTACATCATGAAAATCATAAGACTGTCTATGTTGCTAAAGATTTTAGGATTTTGTTTTCTATAAATTATTAGATGTTTAAAGAGGTGAGTTCCGGGCCACCTAGGTAGCCTAGTTGGTTAAGCATCTGACTTTCAATTTGGGCTCAGGTTATGATCTCAGGGTCTTGAGGTGGAGCCTTGCATTGGGCTTCCCCCTCAGCACTGGGTCTGCTAAAGTTTGTCTTTCTCTCCCTCTTGCCCTCCCCAAGCATGTGCTCCTCTCTCTCTCTCTTTCTCTCTCTCTCTCTCTCTCTCTCTCAAATAAATAAATCTTAAAAAGAAAAAGAAAAAGATAGGTGGCTTCCTGAATATCAACTAATCCTGCCTTTTAGTTTAGGTATAAAAAGCTGAGATTGGATGCAATCTGCAAAGATTAGCTCCTGGACACAGGAAGAGGGATTCAGACACTGAGTTGTCAAATCCATAGAATCCCTGATGACTGGAGAGCTAATAAGTCACCTCTACAAAATAGGAGAAGCAAACTTCTCACATTACTGAGAAAGTTTTTTTTTTTTTTTTAAGGCAGGGGATGCCTCTGCTATTTATTCCCTTAGAGTATGGGATTTCAACAAGCTGCAATTTAGTCCCTTGGGACGTAGAGCTAGCTGTCTGTACATATGTTTGATGCGTCCCTGGGGAGGGGATGTAGGAGGTGCCACCAGCATCTAGTAGTAGAGTCTGGAGAAGCTTCTAAACATTCCAAGAGCTCTAAATGTCAACTGTGACAAGATTGAGAAACTCTGCCCTAGACCATCATCCAGGCAACAAAGATCAGGTTACACTAGGCTTCAACAGCAAGTATCTGAGTTGTCCTTCTCCAGGGTACAGAGAACTCGTACCTATATAGACAAGTATAGTTGTGTAGTCACCCATGGAATGGCAGGGCTGCCTCCAAAAGAAGCGGCCCTGAAGGTCAGGATGTGTGGTGGGTGGAAGGCCTTCCCAGCCATGCCGACATGGGCGTTGTTGAGGTCACATTTCTGTGATTTCTTTACCTACTGAGGTGGTATTAGGCCTGAAATGGCTTCCAGAATGGTAACCATAAGTCAACCAGCAATCGAGACTGCATCTGTGGTTCCCTCCAGCAGGAACGCTCTTCCCCTTCTTCTTCCCGTGGCTCATCCTTTCTTGGCACAATGATGTCAACTCACATCTCTTTGCCATGATCGATCCTCCCCTGTCCACCCCGTTGGATTTGTCCTTGTCATCTTGAGCCATTTTCTCTCACACGACTGTTTTCACTGCCTGAAATAATCCTTTTTGCTAATTTAACTGTTAAATGTTTACCCCTCACCAATTCAACTGAGAGTGAACGTTTTTGAAAAGGAAAGCGCTTTACCTTCTTTCTCACCACTACACCTTCCTCAAAGCTTATAACAGGTGCTCAGTGAACATTCCATATGTTCTATTTATTCAGTAAACATTTATCAAGTGCTGTTATAGGCCAACTACTCCTCTAGCCACAAACATAATGTATCATACTGTAATCTTATCTTCATAAAGCTTGTGGAAAAGTGAATACAGAAAATAATGTATAAGAGAGCCCGAGTAGGAGTAGAAAAGACAAGTAGACGCCCAGCAATGATGCGGTGAGCACAAAGGAAGGAGGTTAAGAAGATAAGTAGTCAGGGCAGCCCGGGTGGCTCAGTGGTTGAGTGCCTGCCTTCAGCCCAGGGCCTGATCCTGGAGACCGGGGATCGAGTCCCGTGTTGGGCTCCCTGCATGGAGCCTGCTTCTCCTCAGCCTGTGTCTCTGCCTCTCTCTCTCTCTCTCTCTCTCTCTCTCTCTGTCTGTCTCTCATGAATAAATAAAAAATAAAAAAAGAAGATAAGAAGTAAATGACAGTATCTGTGACTTAGCATAAAATTCTGGAGATGACCAGAATATTGCTTCTATAATGACCCAGGGGCCGCTAGATGGACTAAGTGTTAGAGATAATGCACATCCTGTGGATGGAAGTAGTTTTGTCTGTTGTTAGTAGCTGATAAAGTTAATTAGTTAGAGTCCTGCAATTAAGCAATGACACAATTTAGATTTAAACTTACATTTATATATTACTATTATCATGTATCATTATTATATAACAAAACTATCATTATTATCCTTCATAGTCTTCTGAAGTGGGATAAAAGCCATGCTTACATACATAAGAGGAAACAAGCTAAAATGGATTCAACAACTTCCCCAAAGTCACATGATTACAAAAGTACAAAACATATCTTGTATGAAATATGTTTTTTTTTTTTTTTTTTGCTTTTTGGTGTGATCTGAATGCCTTTTTGCATTACTCACTTAGTGAAACCTTTGGAGGGAGAAGGAAGCTTGGTAAAGGGAAAAGTATAATGTGTGAATCTGTAAAAACAGGCAACTATAAAGTTAGGGAGGTAGAGTAAGTCATAAGTATATTCAAAGCAGAGAGAATGTGGATATATTCTCTAAGCAATGCATATGCCTAGGAGAACTTCTTCCTAAGGAGGGATTTATTTCCCACTTTGTAATCGTCACCTTTAATTTATTCATATTATCTCCAACCCAAGAAATCTTTTAGTTTCATTCCCTTATATAACAGCAGAATTTGAAAGAGCTTTAGTAATCTTAGAACTTTCTTTCTTTCTTATTCCTCTCTTTCTCAAGACGATTAGAGATTACCACTAAGAAAAAAAAATAGATGTACACATGAACATAACAGAGTGAATGAGACAAAATAACAAAAAAAAAAGAAATCAGAATTATGAAAAGGAGGAAAATATATTTCAAATGAAAATCATTTTCATCATTGGGAATAAATATCCCAGTGCACCTCAAGAACCAGAATAATTTATGGAGTCTCCCTCACTGACAGGATTGAAGCATTTCAAGCCGCCTCTTAGAAGATGTGATACTTTCCTGACAATGCACTTTAAGAGGATTTTGCATAGAGGAGAAAATTACTTAGTTAATATTCTAATAGTATCCTTTTTTATTGGTAATAGCATCCTTTTTAAAAATTATTTTTTGGACAAAGCATCTAGGTACATGCAAGAATGCTAGTTTTCATTCACTTCATCCCATGATTCAAATAACTTGATTGATTTTGCACATGTTCTGGGAATGTACAAGCAAACCATGACCCTGTATCTGCAGAAGACTGGGAAGGGGGAAAGGACTTTTAAACTAATAGTTATAAGCTACAAAACAGAAATACGTAAGCAGTTCTGGAAACATGGAGATGACAGTGTCCATTTTGCTCACTTGGGAGTCCAGAGAAAGACTCATGGAAGGAGGTAAACTTTGAGTTCCTTCTGGAAATGGAAACTTCCCTGGTTGATAAAGGGAAGTGAAGAGCATTTCGAGAAGGGTAAAGAGAAGAAAATGCCACCTTATGTGAGGACTTGGGAGAAATCTTAGACCAGAAGAAAGGAGCATCTGGGAGAGTAGAGAGATGACTTTAGAAAGGTCGATAAGGTTCTATGTGCTAGACTGAGGAGTTAGCTTTTAGGCTTTGGAAGTGAAGTGCCATGAAAAGATGTTAAGCACAGGGGAATAAGATCAGCTTCGTACTTCAGAATATCACTCAACTCTCCACATTCTTTAATATGCGTAAGGTATTTCCTATGTTTTTAAAGAATAAAACAGAAGTAAATCATTCACTTGATTTTTTTTTGAACATGTATTAATCAGGGCTCTCCAGTAAGAACTGAATCAACAGAATATATAGAGATACATGGAAAGAGGTTTATTATTTATTTATTTATTTATATATTTATTTATTTATTTATTTATTTTTGGAAAGAGGTTTATTATGAGGGGTTGGCTCACTCGATTCTGGAGGCCGAGCAGTTCCATGATCTGCTGTGTGCAAGCTGGAGATTTGGGAGAGCCAACAACGCAGCTCCAGTCCCAGCCCCAGTCAGACTGGGACCTCAGGTTAGGCATCCAGGTCTTAGTTGTATTCTGAAGGAAGAATTGGGATCGTCGGCCTGAGACTATGTATGGAGTGTGCCAGAAAGAAAGGAAATAAACAGGACACCAAGGTTTTACACAGAGGAGGCATTTGAAGGAGGGGCACTTTAAGAGGGAAGATAGCTTTGGGCAGGTTGATTTAAAGATGATCTGGGAAAAGAAAAATAAAGATGATCTAGGGGCACCTACATGGCTCCTTTGGGAAGTGTCAGACTCTTATTTCTGATTCAAGTCATGATCTCAGGGTCATGAGACTGAGCCTTGCATCAGAGTCCACGCTGAGTGCAGAGTCTGCTTGAGATTGTCTCTCTCTCTCTCCCTCTGCCCCTCCTCTCTTTCTCTCTCTCTCTCTCTCTCTCTCTCTAAAATAAATGCAATAAAAAAAAAGAGGATCTATTGGAGGCCAAACGTGTACATTTTTAGATGCCATCAAGGGCCTTCTTCCTTATTCTTAGCTGTTGCCTGCCTGTGTTGGAACATCGCTCCACTTCTGGACTTGGATGAAACAGCGTATTATATCCAATCACTTGGAGGTAGCCCCTGAGAGGTCACCAAGGAGCAGAAGTCAGTCTATTTCTTCCCTAGATGTGGAAGACATTGTTCCATATCTCTAAAATCTATCTACCTATCTTTCTGTCTATCACTTATGGTCACACATGGTCTTGGCAAGAGCTTTGTGATGAATAACTTCTATTATTATCTTCAGCAAAAGACAAGACAGCTGAATTATTGAGAGTCTAAATAAGTTGCCAAACATCATGCAGTGCACACAAGGCAGAACCGGGATTTGAACCGAAGATACCTGGCTCCGCGGCCCGTCTTTGTAAGAATCACCCTCTACTGCCCCAGGAGTTGTGGGTAGCACATCTGGATATGGCTGGCTCGGAGAATTACATTAGTCATCATCAACTCATCTCTCTAGGCCCTCACTTTTCCTGTATTGATTCAGGCCTCCGGTGGCCCACATGCCTCGAGCACCTGAGGAGGAGAATATTGGATTACGCTGGGGGTATGTAGCTGGAAAACACCTTTCAGGGAATTCTAATTCACCTTGCCCTGTTCTCTCTTCAACTCAGGGAAAATCACCGCATTAGATGGCTTCTGTGGATATCTCTCACAGGGATGGTAAAGTCATTAAATTGAAATTTGCAGGGGATTAAGTGTCAACAGTGCTAGATACATATCACAAACTTAAAAATGCTCAGCTGTGGGTGGCTCCATTATTATTTGAAGGTTTGCATTGCAGATATGCCTTGGCTAAAATATCTAATTTTCTTCCTTTTTTTATTGCAGTACAGTTAACATATGTTATATTAGTTTCAAGTGTACAACATTAGAGATTTGACAACTATATGCAATACGTCGTGCTCACGTTGATAAGCACAGTCATCGTTTGTTCCCGTACAACGTTATTACAATATTATTGGCTATGTTCCCTGTGCTGTACTTTTCATCCTTGTGACTTATTTCATAACTAGAGGTTTGTACCTATTAGTTCCCTTTAGCTATCTATTTCACCCATTCCCCCATTCCCTCGCCTCTGGCAACCCCCAGTTTGTCCTTTGTATTCATGATTCGCTTTTTGTTTTTTGTTTGCTTGCTTGTTGTTGTGTTTTTAATATTCTCTATGTAAGTGAAATCATATAGCATTTGTCCGTCTCTGTCTGACTTGTTTCATTTGGCATCTTTATTGTCACAAATGACAAAATGTCATTTTTCCTTATGGCTGAGTAATAGTCCAAGAGACATAATGACCAAAACACCAAGGATCAAAGAGAGAATCTTAAAAGTAGCAAGAGAGAAGCAAGTAGTTATATATAAAGGAAACTCCATAAAGCCATACGCTGATTTTTCATAAAGCACCTGATTTTCAATATTAAGTTTTGCTCTGCTGGCTAGACCAGATTCTGTGACCCTCAAAAATTGCTTCCATTTTGGTTTAAAAAAAAAAAAAAGTCATGATTGTAGATAGCTATTGCTTTTTTTTTTTAACTTTTTCTTCTTCCTCTAAGGAAAGAACATTATACTTATCTTACTTTTACTTATAGAATTATGGAAGAATGGGACTAAAATCCATACCTTATGATCAACTTGTTCGTAACACTTCCTTAGGCAGTTTTCCAATGATGACAGACACAGACACGCCAAATACAAACTCTGGAATCTGAATCAAATTGCTTTTTCTCCCGGTACTCATGTTCATTTTCTCTTGATGTATCCCCTGAGACGAGCTGTCCCTATCACCCTTTCTTCAGAATGACACCTTTATGTTTAAAGTAGTGTGGAATTAATTGTTAAAGAGCAATCACCCAGAATAATTACCAGCAAATGAAAATCTATACTTTAGCTTATTTAAAATAAATTGATGGTCTTAGCTCGTACAGGACTCATCTCTGCCTTTGACCCCCATGTGTTTTTTGTTCTCTATTATCACCAGAAATTCTGATGTTGAATGGACCTCGAGGCCTGAGACATGCCAAAGACCAATGATCTCTGCCAATCTTAGGCTTCAACAGTCTGGATGATATCTTCTCTGTCAATGAAAGATTATTTCTTCCCCTGCTCACTGAAACTGTCCATGCATTAGTTATTTAGAATTCAAGTAAAACATATACATTGTGAGTGAAAATAGCGGGCCTTGCCTCCTAGATTTATAACAACAGAAAAACCAAAGAAAAAGGCAGCATAATGCATTCTTTCATGGATAAGAAATGCAAACACACCAGAATCAGAGGTAGAGCAGAGTTTCCAAATTGACCGAGTGATCTGAATCTTAAATGGTTAAGTCCCATTTTTTTTCTTTGCCTCAGGCTCCTATCCAGCTTGCAGAGAATGGGGCTGGGGTGCTGTGGGAACCTCCAGGAACTATTTGGATAATAATAGTGACGAATACCTCATGAATGCAGGATGAGAACAGTATCAGAGTGGAAAGAACCTTAACTGGTTATTTTGTGTTGTGCTACCAGCCATCCAGAGAGAGGCAGTGAAATCTGTTATCCTTGACTCGATGTGGAGTCTTTTTCCTTAATGGTGTAGCACAGGTCAGCGCGGGAACTACTAATATTTTCCTGCACATCACGTTATGTTCTGAAAGTTGCCTCATTAAGTTTATATCAAATCAGGAATGGGAATGCAGTTAGAAAGCCAGTGTTGTGACTATGAAATGACAATATTTCATTTTTATCACTTTGGCCTCATAATCACTGAAAAGCAATTCTTTCCCCAGAGATGAGTTTTTTTTTTTTTTCATCAACCATATATATCCTAGAGGGACCAGTACACTAGAACCTTGTGTGTAAGCATGAGTAGGAATCATCCAAGGAACAACGCCTGGTCATTCTTCTAGGCAGAAGCTGCTGAGTCCCTTCAAAGAAATGATCCCTCCACCCGTGGCCACCAGGAGAGGCTTTTAAGGCTGTTTCCAACTGGTCTCCCTGCCTCCAGGCTGCCTTTATCTAGAATAATCTACTTGGCGTGAAAATATGACTCTCACTTGCCAGTTCTCACTCAGTTCTTCTGATCTGTAAAAATGAGGGTAATACTTGCACCTCGCTTGCAGAGTTTGTCAGTGGTACACTTAGCATCCTTGATAACCAGAGTGAACCATTTCACGACCATATTATTACAAAATTATTTTCACTCATAGCCATAAAATAAAAAATGTAATAATAATAATGGCTAAAAAAGAAACACAGTGATAGTTGTCTTTTGTTGAACTTTGGATACTTATGCCAGCAAAACTGAACACTAAAAAAATGAAATAAATAGCAAAAAAAATAATAGATTCGTAATTTAATTATATATTTTATAAATACTTATTTTTGATAAAATAGAAACAATTTTTGATAAAAGAGAAATAGTTTTGGTGTGACCAATCGAAAAACAAATAAGATTAAGAAATTTTAATTCTAAAAATGTTATTCAAATCAGTAAAATATATATTTTTTGAAGATTTTATTTATTTATTTGACAGACAGAGAGAGAGAAGGCACAAGCAGGAGGAGTTAGCAACAGAGGGAGGGGAAGAAGCAGACTCCCCGCTGAACAGGAAGCCAGATGTGGGGCTCAATCCCAGGATCCTGAGATCATTACCTAAGACTAAGGCAGATGATTAACTGACTGAGGCACACAGATGCTCCAAATCAGTAAAATATTTTATGTGTGAACTAAAGCTAGTACCTACCAGACAAAAATTACATTTTGCGTTTTGCATTGTTCGATTATTTTCAATGCATTTAAATAACTCTTCAAATGATGGTATAAAGTGACATAATGGAAGCCAGTCAAGATCACAGTAACCAGTAATTATAGGACTTAAAATTATAAATTATATTTTTTAGGAAAGAGTATTTTATCACTGATATTATTTATGATTTTTAACTCATGGTGGTAATCATACTCTGTTTTATCATTGTTTTTAAATGCTCTATACACAATGCATCTCTTTATTGTCTATATCAAGAGGCAGACTTACCCCAGTGTCTTGCCTATTTTATATTGCCGATGGGGATTCTGGAAGGGTTAAAATGAACTAACATCTAAAGCACTTGGAAGAGGACCTTACGTATGGTAAATGCCCAAAATATTATTACAATTAAATACTAATGATACCTCCTTATATTTACTATATAAAGACAAAGTCTAGTCTTATTGGCATATTTAAGACCGTCCACAATCTGTTCACACAGTTTTTTTTCTTTTCACCTAAAAGAGTGAAGTAAAAACTTTAGTGGCACAAAAATTTTACTCTTCATTCGTCACTCATCATCAGATTTCCTGCTAATTTTTTGATGACAAGCCCTCTCCCTTTCTTACCTCTAGAAGCTTCATTCTTCAAGGGACACCTTAGTTGCTGATTCTTCCAATTTTACTGTTCAGAAGATTCACCATCCATCCATCTGTCCACCTATGATCCATCCATCCATCCATCCATCCATCCATCCTTCTATCATTCATTGACTCATCCATCCATCCACCCATCCATCTGTTTGTTCATGCATTTGTCCTTCCATCCATCCATCTATCCATTCATCCATCCATCCATCCATCCATCCATCCATCCATCCATCTGTCCATCCATTTTTCCTTAACATCTATTATCAGAATGCTTGCTGTATTCACAACAATCTTCTAGAAATGAATAGTAAATAGAGAACAATTGCTGACTTATATCAATTTAAAGTCTGCTGGAGAAAAGAGAAAAGTAGCAATTGTAACTCTCTATTTTTAGTGTTATCCTTAGACTGCAAGAATCGAGTGCTATCAGAGCACTTTGGGTGGAAGGGAAGGGAGTAAGGGGGAAATTTAAACAGTATGGAGACGTCAAACAATGCTTCCTGGAGAATATCAGCAGCATTCAAACTGAAATCTAGAATAAAACTTATCTAATAGAAAAGAGCAATAAAATGGCAAGAGTGGAGAGAATGTCTCAACACAAAATGTAGCAGGAATTATGGCGTGAAGGGATAAAATACAAAGGTAATTAAAAGTTGCACATTTTTTGTAGGATAGAAAAACTTGTGAATGAGCCCTGGAGAGGTAATCTAAGGTCAGATCATTCAAAACCTTGTCAAATCTCTGTTCAGAGGTTTGGTAAAGGCTAAGAGTGGTGAGGAGACACTGAAGGGTTTGAAGCAGAGAAGCTATTTGATTTGGGGTCTTAAATATTTTTATATTTAAGTATAGATTTTGTATTGGGGAGGTGAAAATATTCAGAGAAGGAAAACTGCTTTGGCTGTTGTAGGGATATGATCATGAGATGATAGTGACTCTCCTAAAATAGGGCAAAGGGGATGGATTCTCAAGATTGAAGAAGTACAATTGGCAGGATACGGTAACTGGACACTGGTGACTAGAGACAGAAAGGCATCAAAAATGGTTTCTTAGGTGGCCTTCAAGTTAGATGATAGCACATTACTAAGAGGGATGAATCCAGAAGAGATAGCGCCAGTCACCAAAATTGGGCCTTTTGCTGGAGAGCATATTGCTGGGGATTCCACATCACCTGTGGAAGGATGATGAGCTCCAAGAAAACGTCATCTTGAATTCACCTGTCAAGACACAGCAGTGGGAATGAGCACTCAACGAGCATGTGAAGGCTGAAGAGAGAAGCTGGCTGGGAACACACCAAAAGTTCATAGTGAAAGTTCCAGGAAAGACAAAAGAGCAGGAGCCAGCAAAGAGGTACAAGGAAACCCGGAGGAGAATGGTGTTGGGGAAGCTTCTTTGACATATAATATTTATTATAGCTCTGTATGAATTTAGTTCTCTCCTTCACTAGAATTCAATTTCTTGAGTGTCAGAATCATGCCTTCGTATGCCTTGATTCTAGCACCGTATCCAGGGCTCAGGACATGTGCTCACCGTACCCAGCACATGTCTATTGGATGGGGAAAAAATAGTGTTGAACAATAGAGGTGATTTTCTTCTCTGTTATTTTTCTGAAGCAGCAAAGCTTTTACAAAATCAGGCCTGGTGCATTCGGATAGAGCCAGTGCTGTCTGGTGAAGGGAGTAGATGTGTCATCTTCCTTGCAATAGTTTACATGCATGTAAATGATCTAAACTTGAGTAACCTTGAGCTTGTGTTAAGAGCTTTTAAAAAAGGTGGCAAGTTTCAAACTGCAGAAGAAAAGCAATCTGTGGAAGAAATAGTGTCAGTCATAATGAGCCAGTGTAGATTCCAAGACATTCTGATCAAATTAAAGAAAACATGTCAAATAAGTTGGAAACCACAGGCCATGGGGAAAACGTTGTAATAGCAATCTTGCCAGAAAGAGGCTGTCCAATCAGTTTAGGCAGGAGATATGTGCCAGGATGGAATGATTTATGTGGAAAATTTGAAAACTTGATCCACACCCTATTGAAATTAGTGGATCATGGGAATAATATGGGGTTATTATGTCCAAAGTCAAAGGGCTTGATTTAGTATTCTCAATAGAATATCAAACAGGTAGTGAAGGAGATGAGAATATTCCTCCCAGAAAAAGCAACCTAAAGGCCAAAATTTCTCATAAAAGTGGAATGTGCCCAGAAATTAGTGAGGCTGATACCTAATTTATAGGCAGTTGAGAGTAATGGAAAAAGGACACATTTTGAAACTGGGGTTCAAATCCCGTTATAGTCAAATTAAATGATATGACCTTACATAAGTTAATTAATCTCTTGGAGTCTCATATTTCTTATTTGTAAAATTAACATAATAGTTCCCAACCTGTTAGGCAGTTTGAAGGATTAAGTGATAAAAGTAAGTGTGTTGGTAGTGCCAGGATATTAGGTGCTCAGTAGAAACTGATACTTCTCATTTATGACCATAACTCCCCAAAGGTACTCCACAGCCTCAGAGGTACGTGGAGACAACAGTACTAGTTTACTGTTTTTTCTAGTCATTACTTATTTTAAAAAGGTATATTTTTCCCAATGATTCAAAAAGGCAAATGAACTTTATTTAACCCTGTAATTTTATTCTATGGCATAGAAGAAGGTTGACGGTTGTTAGAGTCAACATATATGATTCTGTGGCTTTGTACTGTTCTTCCTTAACACATATGCATACGTGCACACGCACACGCACAGGACAACAACAAAACATATATTTATGATCTCTCTCTCTCTGTCTCTCTCTCTCTCTCTCTCTCTCTCTCTCTCTCTCTCTATATATATATATATATATATATATATATATATATATATATATTTGTACTATGTGCCTTAATTAAGCAAAGGTTATTCCTGGAAGTGTAGGCAGAGCGTTGATGTTACTCAGACAACATGAGGGAGACTCAGAGGTTACAGGGTAAGTCCTAGGAAACTGAAAACAAAATTGTTGCCAGTTATTTTTACCATCCTCACAGAAAGTGAGAGAACCCCAGGGGTCTCCAAGATATTAAACTCAACTTAATTACTGCCAAAGTTATGGCACAGCTAGTGTACCACTTAATTAATATGGAATAAAAAGAAAATACGCAAATGAGCAGAAATAAGCAGTGTTAGTGGAGGACTCATTTAATTCTTCCTATAATTCTTACGCCAGGATGAGGAAACATAGCAAGGAAGTCATGCATTTGTACTGTGCATGTAAAGTGAATTGAACAGACTTTCCATGAAAATTGTCTCAGTTGGGTTTGACATTGATGAAACTTCAGAATCACCTCAGCCTTTTGAGATGTGATGTTGAGAGTCGCTAAACTAATGAAACTTCCTTGTATTTTAGAAAATGAGATAAAAATAATATCCAACTTGCTTCCCCAGATTGTGATATTATCTCTGGCTAAAGAACAAGAAGGTGAACGTGTCTATCTTTCTTTTGTCTAGAATTTTTAAGCCTCATATGCAATGCTGAGTATGGACGTTATATCTCAAATAATTCATGAGCCACAATGCCACGTGTATTTGAGAGGATATAAAGATAATCATGGAGTTTTGAAGGTAGGAAGATTAGAGGCTGTAAACAAAAAGGGAATCCATAATCAAAGTAAGAGTCAGAATATTTGTGGAGATTTGTGGTTGATTATACTGAGAATATTACAAATATTTAATAACAAATGCAGCGCTGAACCGGATGCCAGGCTTTACTCTGGGAGTTAAGTCTTGGAGAACGAATGGTTATTTGCTAGAACATAGTGTGGAGACCTAGAGAGGTATCAGAATGAAGGGATGGGGTTGATCGGAGTGGCTAAAAGACGTAGGAACATTTGAATGTTGTAACAACTGGTCCTATATGCTATGGCTAGTCGCCAACCTTGGATATACTTTCCTCCGTGTTCACAAGAAAGGAAGCTGGAGTGTTGATTGATTCTGATGTATGTAAGGAATTTGATGTGGAATCTGTACGTAGCCCTCAAATCTAGGAGGATGTTATTTCTTCCCTCATTGGAATCCAAAAATCTCCACTTATCAGCCCAGGATGCTGGCCTGGTAGTAAGCCCTCTACCCCTGAGTCACTAATGGAAACCATCCCGAGGAGAAATCAGAACACCCAGAAAAACCACACATGTGTGTGGAACCTGAAATCATTCGTGCAGTGTGAAAACCTCAAGCCTGGAAACTAATCTAAAATTGGCCTGAAAATCCTATAGAAATCCCCGTAGGGACTTTGCAGAGGCAAATAAAAAAGCACTTCTTGAGAATATCTCCAGAAGTGGAGAAAAAAAAATGGGATTCTTATGGGGGGAACTTCCACTGAATGAAATAACAGACAAAATAACTATGCACCCAAGAAAACCCACAACCAGAGATTGTCATCTGATTCTGGATGGGAACTAAAGATGATAGCAGAATTAAAGGCATGGGCACTCTGAAAGGAAATTTAAAATAAGTACATTAGAATTATAAAACAATATAAAACCATAATTTATACTCCTAAAGTGAGAACGGTATACAATTTTATGTATTTTTAATTTTGTTTTAAAGATTTTATTTACTTATTCATGAGAGACACAGAGAGAGAGGCAGAGACACAGGCAGAGGGAAAAGCAGGCTCCCTGTGGGGAGCCCTATGTGGGACTCGATTCCAGGACCCTGGGGTCACGACCTGAGCCGAAGACAGACACTCAACCACTGAGCCTCTCAGGCTTACCGATGATATATAATTTTTTTTAAAAAAGAACTTGATACTCTTTTGTAAAAGAACTAAAGGGAGATTCTAGGAAAATAAATGTAAATAAAAGAAAAATATCATAGGCAAAAATTGTACTAATGAAGTAGTGGTTAGATTATTTTTATTTTTTTATTTTTTATTTTTTTGTGAATTTTTTTTTATTGGTGTTCAATTTGCCAACATATAGAATAACACCCAGTGCTCATCCCATCAAGTGCCCCGCTCAGTGCCCATCACCCCGTCACCCCCACCCCCCGCCCACCTCCCCTTCCACCACCCTAGTTCATTTCCCAGAGTTAAGAGTCTCTCACGTTCTATCTCCCTTTCTGATATTTCCCACTCATTTTTTCTCCTTTCTCCTTTATTCCCTGTCACTAGTTTTTATATTCCCCAAATGAATGAGACCATATAATTTTTGTCCTTCTCCGATTGACCTAGTTCACTCAGCATAATCCCCTCCAGTTCCATCCACGTCGAAGCACATGGTGGGTATTTGTCGTTTCTAATGGCTGAGGAATATTCCATTGTATACATAGACCACATCTTCTTTATCCATTCATCTTTCGATGGGCACTGAGGCTCCTTCCACAGTTTGGCTATTGTGGACATGGCTGCTAGAAGCATCGAGGTGCAGGTGTCCCAGCGTTTCATTGCATTTGTATATTTGTGGTAAATCCCCAACAGTGCAATTGCTGGGTCGTAGGGCAGGTCTATTTTTAACTCTTTGAGGAACCTTCACACAGTTCTCCAGAGTGGCTGTGCCAGTCCACATTCCCACCAACAGTGCAAGAGGGTTCCCCTTGCTCCACGTCCTCTCCAGGATTTATTGTTTCCTGCCTTGTTCATTTTCCCCATTCTCCCTGGTGTGAGGTGGGATCTCATTGCGGTTTTGATTTGTATTTCCCTGATGGCAAGTGATGCAGAGCATTTCCCCATATGCTTGTTGGCCACGTCTATGTCTTCGTCTGTGAGATTTCTCTTCATGTCTTTTGCCCATTTCATGATTGGATTGTTTGTTTCTTCGGTGTTGAGTTTAATAAGTTCTTTATAGATCTTGGAAACTAGCCCTTTATCTGATACGTCATTTGCAAATATCTTCTCCCATTCAGTAGGTTGTCTTTGAGTTTTGTTGACTGTTTCTTTGGCTGTGCAAAAGCTTCTTATCTTGATGAAGTCCCAATGTATATAAGTATATATTAATACATGCACAAAAAACAATCCCAAGCAAATGTCATGCTAAATGATGAAACACTGGACACAATCTTTTCCAAGCCCAGAAAAATACAATAATGATGAAGCCCACCATGACCAGAATTAATTCTATTCTATTTGAATATGAGCATAATAATTCTACTCTAATATGAAAGTGAAATGTGCTTTGAAATAAATCATGTTTTAGCAATATATCAAAGTTTGCAAACATATCTTCTTCCTAACTTAATCCTAGGTAAATCCATGTGATATTTAAAAATCAGTAGTACCCTGTAGTTGAAGAAATCTTTTGTGTTTTGGATTGCTGATGCATTATTTGCCATATTACTGGACAAGGCAATTTGACGAGACAAATATACGAAATATAAGAATTAGAATGGAAGATGTATAATTATTGCCATAGCTATAATGTAATTTATTCCTGGAAAATGTAAGGGAATAAACAGGGTTGTCATTTAGAAAATAAAACAAAATGAACAAACAAGATCCCTCTCTCATTCTTTATGCATATGTAATCTGGAAATGATTAAAGATGTAAGTATTATGGATGAATAAAAGATCAGGAGAAAAAAGCCTTTGGGAGAAATTAGAAAAAATGGGTAGATGTCTCAGGGAGCCAGGATAAGAAAAGGTATATCTGACTAGTGGGGTTCCTCAACATTAGTACAGGTCTTTTAACAAATGTTATGAGCAAATCTTTATTTGAAATGTTGAATAAGAGACTAAAATAATACCATCCAGGAACTGTAGAGTGGAATCCTTGTGCTAGATGAAGCACCTTACAGTTCTCTAGGCCCATGATACGGTATCATCTATGGCCATGGGCCGTCTAAGAGGGAACTACGATGGAAAGATTCCAGTTACAAATGGAGACTGACTATATGTGTATTTACATCTCTCCTACCGTCTCCCTCTGAATTTCCTTTAAGGGATTATGAAGAGAATAGATTCAGGAACGATAAGAATGAGGGAAAAAAAAAAAAGAATGAGGGGCCTTGTTGGATGGAAGGAATCTCTCGTCCTTACCTCTTTCAGTCAGATACTGTAAAACAATGAGACTTTTCAGTAGATGTGAAGTCAACAGAATGTTCAAAACCCCATTTCCTTTGTTTAAAAAAAGTCCGTAACCCATCTTAGTTTTTATATTGTGTGATATAAGGGTTTTTCTTTGCCCTACTTTTTTTTTCTTTTAAGATTTTTATTTAAATTCCAGTTAACATATGGTGTAATATTAGTTTCTGGTGTACAATTTAGTGACTCAACACTTTTGTACACTACCCAGTGCTCATCGCAAGTGCACTCCTTAATCACCACCACCTATTTACTATTAATATATATTTATTGTATATTTATATATATTATATATATAAAACAATATCACATCATCATTTATTAAGTAAACCATTGTTTTCACATTGAATAGAAATACTAATAGTTGGCCCTTTTCAAGTTTAAATCAATGAATCTATCTATATATATATGCATATATATATTTAAAGATTTTATTTATTTATTTGAGAGAAAGAGAGCATGAGCAGGGGAGCAGCAGAGAGAGAGGGACAAGAAGGCTCCCCACTGAGCAGAGATCCTGATGCGGGACTTGATCCCAGGACCCTGAGGTCACGACCTGAGCCGAAGGCATATGCTCAATGGAATGAACCACCCAGGAGCCCCTCAAATATATATTTCAGTCTATTCTTAGACTCCCCTCTCTTCTACTGATCAATTTCTCCTCTCGTACCGATGATATTGTGCTTAGATCACAAGAGCTTTCGAGTAAGTTCTAGTTGGCATATACCTACTCACACTTTTTTCCTTTCATACTTCTATTGGCTAGTCTCAGGTATGGGATATCCTAAATAAATTTAAAATTATTTTACCAGACAGGTAAAAGAAGATTGTTATTGAATTGTAACAAATAATTTTGATATAGATATAGATCACTTTAATTTTTATTACTTATTTTTTATTTAGTTATTGATTTATGATTTTCATTTATTATTTATTACATAGTATATTGTTTCTGTTCTATATGCATCCAACTACTGGCATAATAAAATAAAATGTCTAATTTTAAATAAAGATGAAGAAATAGATTCAATTAAGTTGTAAGAGTCAGAGGTACCAGGGTTTGAACCTTGTTCCATGCCCTTCCCTGTGTATTTTTTTACAATTTGATTTATCTTCGTCTCAATGTAAGAGTCAACTTTTCAGAAAACGTCTTTGTTATTGTTCCTCAGACTATAAAATGACATTGTCCCATTCCTCATAGAATAGCTGCATTAATAGGACATGGTGGGGTTTCTTTAGTTGAATAAAATGTTGTTTTCTGAAGAAAATTCATTGCATCATTTGCTGAGATAATCTAAAATCTTTTTTGGGTCTCACCTGGGTGAGAAGTAATTGGACTGCGTTGTTTTTGCTTTTGTGGAGTGCTCTTAATGGCATTGCACTTTGGCATTTGGCATTTTGTTCACAGTGGAGGAATATTATAATGAATGACACTAGGAGATCTGTGGCTGTATTTACTATATTGATATTGTGGAATGTCTTGTTCAAACTCCTCTGTGATCTCAATACCAGCTGTAGTGGAGCAGCTCCTGAATTATCAGTTGAGTGGTTGTGTTAGGGATTTATTTGAATTTTATAATTGATTAGTATCTTTTTATCTTGGCTAGTAGAAAGCCCAAAGACAATATTTCACATTTGGAAAGTAAAATTTGTAGGTAAACCCTTTGTTGTCCTTTGTTGTTGTTTTATTTCCCTACATTATCTTTCCTTGGCCTGGATTTTCTTACTCCCTTTTTATCTTCTCTGGCTATATTTTACATTTGTTTTTAAGCTACCTAAAAACAATTCACACACAAAGGGCATGAATAAGTATGGAAGTATATAAATGAGTAAAACCATTTTTCTTAGCGTATGTTTCTTCAACTGAGGCATCTCTCCTCCTCTCGCGTGTCTGATTATTGAGGCTTTTCTTGATGACCTTTTAAAAGATGGCACCCACCTTCCACACTGTCTCCATGTTTCCCACTTTATTTTGCTGTGTAAGATTCACCTCCATCTGAGATGCTAGATGTGTTTTGTTGCTGTTTGTTTTCTATGTCCTCCTACTAGCGTGTAGTTCCATATTAACTGCTTGAGACCTAGAGCACAGGGGTGAATGCTTGGGTAAATTTTAATGACTATCAACTTCAAAGTAGCTCCCCAAAGCAGCAATTTTGAAATAACTGTCACAATGCCCAGTACACTAACTTCTCCACTTCTCTTTCTTCTCTTCTTTCTTTACCTTTAAAGAAGGCACGGTCAACAAGGCTCTGGGCACAACATACCTCTTGATAGGGTTCCTGGCTGGTCTGGGTCCTTGAGAGTCTCTCCTATTTCAACACTAAATGCCAGTCCTGGAGAACAATTTCTATTGAAGATTCAAAGAATTCTTTTTGGAGTGATAATGAAATACAATCATGTTCATTGTTTATTTATACAATCCTAGTATTTATTAGCTTTTGATGGCAGGGAACACGTCCGTTTTGCTCACTATTGCGCACCTACATCATGGCAGTGACTAGCACAAAGCTGGAGAACACGTATTTGTTGAAAAATGAGTGGATAATAATAATAGTTATATTAAAATTAATAACTTTCTTAAGAAGTTATTATGTTCTTATAATTCTGATAAACATTTTAACTAACACCTATTTTAATTTTTAACGTAATAACGTAAGTTGAATAGTGTCATCATCTACCCGTATTCATATTGTTATCCCAATCCTACAACTGAGAAAACTGAAGCTGAAAGAAATTAAATAATATGTTTCATAAACTTACAGAGCTCATAAGCACAGAGATGGGACTTGATTCAAGATATTTCTGATTCTAGAACCTAGCTCTTAAATTTCAGGAACATTGCTTTGGACATGATCTCTATTCCCTTTTCCTGCCAGTTCTATTTCTTTTGTGTATCATCCTAATTGGCTGCATCCTTCAGTAAAAATGTAGATAGTCCTAATTGTGGATATTGCGAGCCAGGTTTTAGTGCTGCAAGGCTTCCTTTTCCAAGAAAAAAAAATGTAGTTGTTATAAAAATGACTTCTGATCCTCTTAGATTGTCTGATAAGCCATGTATAATGCCTGAGCTAATCTTTTCTGAAAGCTCTTTGGGCAAATTGCTAACACTCAGGTCTGACAGTTTAATGCTATTACACTACAAAATATATGTTCTTTCCCAAAATAAACATGTTTTATAATAGCAATACAGATGTCGTCAAGGGGCAAGGTTATCGGGAGATAATTAGACCCCAGAGAGATTACAGGCTCTTAGATCATGAGAGCAGTATTGCGAGCCTGCCTTATTAAATAATTGTAAGAAAGTCAAAGTCAACTATAAATACACACATTTCCCTGTAATTACTTTAAAAAGTACAAACCCAAGGTGCATGCCGATGTGCTGAGATGATAAGGCTTCTCTCTCCATTACACTAAAATGTCTAAATATAACCTAGAAAACCAACTTTCAAATTGAATTTTAAATAAGAATGTGAAAGGAAAGACACCTCTTCCTTCCTTTGCTAACATTTTTAGGTTAGCTGTTTTAAGGACATTTTTAAACCCTGGCAAATGAATGGCTGAGTTCCAGGAAATAATCCACCCACCCTATATTTCATACTTCACAAAAAATAATAAAAACCTAATTACATGAAATTCTCCAAATCTAAGTCTCTGTATATTTGCACATAATTATATCCTTGTCCGGAGACATCTTCTTCTCTCCTTAGACTCAAACTTGCTAACCGGAAGTTGACATCGACCTGAGAAACTTCTACATCATCCTTAAAAAGAGCTTTACTCAGAGATTTGTAAAAATTAATAATAAAAAAATAAAAGATCTGTGAAGTCTTTCCCTTCTACCACTGATCACTGCATCTCCTCAACATCAGAACTCTTAAATATTTCTTCTTTGTTGTTCCAATAGCGTTTTAAGATTATTTTTATTAGCACAGTTATCTGATTACATTATCTTGTGCATTTATAGATGTTTGACCATGTTAGACTAAGGACAAAACACGTCAATCTTTAGTTCCCACCACAGTGCCAAGCACAAAGCATTTGCTCAATAGATATTTACTGAATAAATGAATGAAGAGATTAATAAGGTGAGCTTGCCCAAAGCAGGTAAATAGACTCAACCATCATATATAAGAGAAATTATTTTCAGTAGATGTGTCTATTGTTCATGGCCTCCATTGCTGGTCACCCAGTAAGGCAATAAATTCTTTTCTCCCAAGAAGAGATTATCTCTGCAAGTGGAAGTTTTGGAACACTGAGATTCTCATTCCTATGCAAACAGATTCCATTTACATTTAATCTCCCTGAAGGACCTGGTTTGTCTGGTTTGATGCCTCCTCCCCAGGGCCCAGGACACTGTGTGCTGACTTCAAACCTGTGAAGACTTTTCCATCTGGGCCTATTAAAGCATTTACATTACTTTCCCAGGGCATCACAAATGATTAGTGACCAAGCTGAACTTTAAAATAAGATCTTCTGTGTCCAAGTACGTGCATTCTCCATGAGATTATTTCCAGTTACCAATCAATCCCAGTCAAAACAACCGTACAAAAACTGTGGGTTGCTTATCTTTGTGTTTGACCTTTTCCAGAATTTCAACAGATGTATTGTGAAGTATCTTCTTCCTTTAGGTCCTGGATGCACTTTACAGTTTCAAGGTTCTGAAATCCTACCCTGATCAAGAACCTGGTTATTTTTTTCTTCCTCTAAAACCAGCTTTACTGAAGTGTGACAAATATAAGTTACGTGTACAATGTGATGTTTTAATATATATATATATATACATACAATGCGAAATGATTATCACAATCAAGCTAATTAACATATTTTTCACATAGTTACCTTTTTTGAGTATTTACTTATTTTTTCCTATTGACAATATAGCAGTAACCTAACAAAAGGCATTGGCTATGAAGTCCTTTTAGGCTCATGGAATCACAGAATTCAGTCTATAGAGAGTACAAAGGATAGTGTTACCCCATTTTTTGCTATGAGCATGTGCTTTTCAGACCCCGCACTATGTTTGTAATTGAAAACTGTTCATTCAACTGTTCACTGCATTCCTTTTTAATTCTACATCCAATCAACAAGGATGCCTTTATATCTATACTTTCAGGAATTTTACTTTAAAAATTTCACTAATATAAACGCAAGTATAAGAAAGATATTTCAGTCATGTTCTTGAAGCTTGCTTGCTGGCAATAAATTTCTCTATTATTTTGAGTTGAAATATTCAAATTGAAATATTTAGAATTTTTCTACCCACAAAGAGAGAAGAAGTATCTTCCAAAATTTTATTTTTCCAAAATTATTTATATGAGTCAAGGTAAGTCAGGAACAATGAGCCCATGAATCTTTATGTTCTAGCAGCAAAAGAAAGTATATTTGTTGTAGGTTATGTATCTAAAGTGGGCCATTTTGGGGTAGGAGTTGAGGCGGAAAGTAGAATCTACTAGACATAATCACTTAGTGACTCAGGTTGGAAGAAGCTGTGCATGGCGTAGCCACACCATCTGGAAGTGGTCGCTCTGGGCTGGAATGGAAGGGAAGGGAGAGCATGCAGCTGGTAAACCAGTTCTCAAATGCTTCATCCTTAGAGTGACACTTGTTGGTTCTGCTCACAGATCTTTGGTTCTTTGGCTAGAATTAGTCACATGACTCCAAGAAACAAGGAACAAAGGTTAGGAAATGTGAGGGAGCAAATGGATATTTATTGATCAAAAAATACTTGTGTTACACCAATTAAAGAAGCTAATTTTGAAATAAATTACCCTAATTTAATCTTCAAGACTAAGGATAATTTTTCATGACATATGCAGATTTGCCAGTAATTTATTTGGCTCTTCTTCAATGAAAGTTTTAAGATAAATGGTATCGCATATGGTTCATGTGAGTTTATTAATGACAAAAAAGTGGGGGGAGGAAAGAACCCACCATATTGTGAATGTTGTAGGATAGTATCTTAAAAACAATAAATTTCTGTTTTTAACCCTTTTTTTTGTAGCCGAAAAATTCAAACATTAACCACGGCTTTCTCTCTCTCTTTTTTCTTTCCTTCTGTAAACAGAATCTTAATCGAAGGGTTCAGTGAAAACAAGTCCTCTCCATATCAGTTAGTGACAAAAGAGCTTATACCAAATAAAGATAAAAACTTATACTGTTCACAAATTCTATCATGTTGTAGCAAGAAGGGTTCCTATGCGTGTGTGGCTGACTGAATGGCTCTGATGAATCATGATGGTGGGTGTCATTCACCCCCACCCACTAGACTCAGAGTAGTTTTGTGAAGGAGCTATGTTTTCTTTCACTCACTCATTCATTCAAAAATCAATTATTACACTCCGAGAGGCTTTGCTCTAACTGCAAACACAGCAGTATATAAAACAGACAGGCTTCTTATTCGCATGGAACATAAATTCTAATATGGAAGGATGGAAAACAGACAATAGAAGCCAAAGAATTATATGCAAAAGAAAAAAAAATAAGATATGGCAGTGGAACAGAGAGTGGCAAACAGTATTCAAAGATATGCAGTTATTCAATGTGATAGGTCGGATGGAGGCCAGTGGGGTTGGCGTTTGAGGTTTTGTAGGTACAACGGGCTGAAGGGGAAAAGAAAAGCAGACTGCAATTTGTTGAGTGACCTATGAAGAAAGGGTTTCGAGAAGGTTGATTATGAAGAAATAAGGCATTGCTTGTAGAGGAGTCAGTGGTGAAGAAAGTTCTTGCTTTATTATGATTATTGTTCTTATTATTTTACAATGAAGAGGTGATTCTTTCTGTATTTCTTGTTGCACTTTGAAGTTTTGCTTATACTTTTAGTAAAAATGTCTTATCCCCTAATAGAAAGGCAGCTCCAATCTACTGATCACTTACTAGGAGTCCCATAATGCCACAATGACTGTCATTACAATCAAACAAATTGCTAATATTCCTCTTCACTTATGTAGCTGATAGGCTCTCAAGATGGTCCCCATGATCCATGCCTCAGGCAATTCATTCCCATCTTGAGTGTTGATGGAACCTATAGGATATGGCAAGGGTAATGGGATGTACATATTCTTTATACGAGCTTCACAATGACAGAATGAGCAATTTCAACAATGCTGTAGAGTCTTTTTTGTTTGTCCTACGCAAGTCTTTGAACGCGACACTGGTTTTTAATGGGATCAGTCTCAACATAGCTGGAAGAATTATGTGCTCAGAGACTGTACACTCCTACAGCATCGTTATAACCAAGTAGGAAATTCATCTTGGCTAGCTCTTCCTGAAATCCAGACAGCTGGCAGGAGGCAGTGGTGAAGGAGTTAAAAGAGACTGCTGCTGGCAAGTCTGCCTAAATCAAGTGCCTGTTAGCAACAATGGAGAACTCGAAAGGGGGGCAGCGATAACAGGAGGAGGTGAAATAAATAGTCCTTCTCGCCGGCACAGACCTCCCTTCTATAGGCAAGAGGGGAATGGCAGAGACAGTTATAAAGGGTCTTTTATGCAAAGCAATCAAAGGGCTATGATGAAAATACAATATAAAATACACTCTGAGCATATTAGCTGACAGCTAAGCCTAGACAAATAAGAGCATTTTCAATTTGCTCTTAAAAGTCTCGAAGGGGCTGGAAGTTGTTACAGCTGCAGAAAAAAAAAAAAGGTGAGTTTGAATGCAGCCTGAAGAAAATATCCTTGCCCTTTTGAAAGCTGAACAGGGCCACTACTGGAAAGCAAATCCCGGAAGATAGATGGTCTATAAGCAGCAAGATTCTCTGAAAGGAATTGAGGTCTTGGTTGTAGAAATCTCTGAAAATCAGGGATGAAGTCAATAGATGAGCCAGGGGTCTGAGAGAAAAGAAGGATCACTCTATTAAATGCAGACAATAAATACAGCTGGGTTCCAGGGCAGACCCGCACTAATCCCAGTGTCTCTGGAGTTAAATGTCAGTGCTGGAGTAACATGTGTACAAACCCATTGTCTGAACCCTCTGGTTGAAACCCTAACAGAGGACTAACTTATTTTTACGTTACCACTAAATTCTTAAGCACAATGAGAGCCTAGTTTGGGGAAGGGGGGGGGTATTGAAGGCAGAAAGATATATAGCAAGAAAAATCAATCTCCACAGTTTGATCCTTGTAAAATATAACCAATGTTATGTTACCATTTTGCTCAAAGTCCACCAGTGACTTGGCATCTCTTTCAAAACAAAATCCAAATCCATTTCATGACTTACAAAGCTCTCCATGACCAGATCCCTGTCACATCTCTGGCTCCATCGCCTGCCACTTTTATCCTCCTTGAATCTTATATCACAGGGACAGTAAATGATAGAATCAGGTGTCACTTCTGTGTCTTCCTACTATACAATACCAGGCCTCTCACCACATCCTTCTCTCAATTATGTCTCGCTGGGTCCCAATACACGTTTATTTTCTAAATATTTCAGGATCATCTGGAAGTTAAATAATTTATTCTAAATGTTTTCCTGGGATCAAAGTTAACTTTGTTTTGACAGTCAAATGTTTCCTGTTTCTAGATTTCTGATGCCTCTGGACTTCTCCATGATTCCTCACAAATCTCCCGTGCATTGTGTCACCTAACCGTGTTTAAAATCTATGAATCAATAATTTATGATCTGTGAATCCATTCAAAGCATGTATATTTATGTACAGCCAAAATGTCCCGAATGTGACATGCATCAAATATCAAAGTATTAAAGGCATTGATCTCCACAAGATTTGCTTTTAAACATAAAAATGGGAAAGAGTGTGAACTGTAACAACTGCTGAAGGGTAGACACGGCTGTTGTGATGTTAATGAATCCAGACTACTACTCTCATGGGGGGTGTATCCATAGGCAGAGTATCTGCAGAGGACAGGACTCCTTTCTTAAGCTGAAGTCCTCTTATACTGGCTGTAGTGAAGCCAATCCTGGTGTAGTTGCCCACCAGAAAAGTTCTGGAACTATTTCTGAAATCATCTTGCTGGACATTCCACTTATTCTGGTGACAATTATATAATGATAAGTATTATAATTATTTAACATCCATCTAATTTTCTTTTATTTTAAGTATTAGCAATTTATAAAGAGAGGTGAAGCCCCTCTGTGCATTCTTCCATGATGGCATTTATCTCTATGCTCTTCTATTTGGCATTTATTTCTTGTAGTTTCTACAGCTTTATCACATATATGTCTACGAAGTCTATCATTTTGTCTTTCATGTTCTAAAACTTTATTTAAATGCTGTCATGTGGTACATTTTTAACAACTGGCTTGTTTTGTTCAATATTATGTTTTGAGAGTTAGCCAAATACTACTAGCTTAGTTTTTTTTTTTTAATTTTCCTGATCACATTGTATTTTATTGTTATCTCCTCTTTTTATACTTCATATTAAATTAAGGAAGGTTTAACCAATTCATTTACATTTTCTTCTGTTAGTTTGGAAGCTATTATTTATATTTCACATATTTAGTTGTTAAAATTTTAATATACAACATTAACTATAATTTCTCCTAGGTGCATAAGGTATTAGACTCTCCACAAATCTATTTTATAGTAAATAAATTTACTATATTTAAAACAAATAAAAAATAAAAAAATAAATTTACTGTATTTTAAAATTTCTCATTTGCAAGGTTTTTAATCTTATTTTCTGTACATTCTCACTAGGTTTGTGCTTTTCTTATATACATCATTACTCTGTGTCTGAAAACGTTGATTTTGCCCTAAATCTTGCATAATATTTTAGAAGGGTATAAAACTCTAGGTTGACTTTTATTTTATCTCAAATTTTGAAAATATTTGTCAATTTTCCTAGGAAAGGAAGTCTGCTATCAATCTGATCATCATTCTTTTGTAGGTAATCTGTGTTTTCTTCCTGGTAGTTTTTGAGATTTTATCTTTTTCTGTGGCTTTCAAATTTGATTGTAGTTTTCCTAAGTATGGATTTATTTTTAGTTCTTTGTGTTAATGCTTAGCATTTCCAGTCAATCTGAATTTCAGTAATGAGATATTCAAATAATACTTCCATCATTCTTTCTTGCCCATTCTCCATAAGTCTTTTTTTTTAAGATTTTATTTATTTATGAGAGACACACAGAGAGAGGCAGAGACATAGGCACAGGCAGAGGGAGAAGCAGGCTCCATGCAGGGAGCCTGACGTGGGACTCGATCCCAGATCTCCAGGATTATGTCCTGGGCTAAACCGCTGAGCCACCTGGGCTGCCCCATTCTCCATAAGTGTTATAAATATATGTTTTAGCTCCACAATCTTTCTTCCATATCTTTTTACTGTGTTCATGTGTATTTATAATTTTATCTTCTTTCCATGATCTTTTTGGGGTCCATTCCCTAATCATTCTTATTAAAGTCATTATTGACATCCATATTGCCATAACTAATGGTCAATTCTCAGTCCTTGTTTCACTTCACCCTTCAGGAGCATTTGTCCTAATTAATCATTTCTTCCTAAAAGTATCTTCTTTGGTCGTCTTTTCTTTTCTTTTTTTTTTTAATAATAAATTTATTTTTTATTGGTGTCCAATTTGCCAACATACAGAGTAACACCCAGTGCTCATCCCATCAAGTGCCCTCCTCAGTGCCTGCCACCCAGTCACCCCCACCTCCCTCCCTCCTCCCCTTCCACCACCCTAGTTCATTTCCCAGAGTTAAGAGTCTCTCACGTTCTGTCTCCCTTTCTGATATTTCCTACCCATTTCTTCTCCCTTCCCCTCTATTCCCTTTCACTATTATTTATATTCCCCAAATGAATGAGACCATATAATGTTTGTCCTTCTCTGATT
Source organism: Nyctereutes procyonoides (assembly GCF_905146905.1). Lineage (NCBI taxonomy): Eukaryota > Metazoa > Chordata > Mammalia > Carnivora > Canidae > Nyctereutes > Nyctereutes procyonoides. The sequence goes on along the minus strand of NW_026575047.1, from coordinate 2,179,065 downwards.
GACTTATTTCACTCAGCATAATTTTCTTGATGCTGTTCCTATTTACAGTTTATCTTTAGTTATTTCTTCTGTAGTCTTTCCCTCATGTCCGTAGCCTAAAAAATAGTGATGTTCCCCAAAGCACCTTTCTTGGATGTTGCTTCTTTATTTACTCTTAGTCTCTATGTGACTTTATTTTATCTTACGTCCTAGTCTAATATGTCTATTGTAGATGGCTATCAAATTTAGTGCAGCAGCTCTTGCCATCTGCACATATATGCAGGAACTTATTCAGCTTCTCCATTTGGATATAGAGGGAATTTCAAGATTAACATGCCCCAGACTTTAAGTCTCCAAATTTGTTCCTGACCCATTAATTTCTCATCTTTGTATGTTACTTCTCTATCTATCTGGTTGCTGATATGCTGCACATTAGCATTACCCTTGACTCCTCTCTTTTTCTTATATTCTGTATCCAGTTTGTGGAGACCTTCTAAACTTATCTCATACAAATATATCAAATCTGGCCACTTCTCACCACCTCCATTTTTATCACCCTCATGAAAATCAACACTTTCATTTTGACTAGTGAAATTACTTCCTAAGAGATCTCCTTGCTTCCACTTTTTCCCTGATTGCTACTTGCAAGTTCACTTTCTACAAAGCAACTGGAGAGTAAATCTTTCAAAGATAAATCAGATCACAGCCTTTCCCAAATCTTCTAATTATTTTACATTAAGCATAGAATAGAATCCAAAGTCCTTACAATGGCTTTTAAGACCCTACATGATTTGCACTTGGCTACCTGTCTAACTTCCTTTTATACCATTCTCCTCTTAGTTCACTACACAACCTCCACATGGACATCATTTATTCCTTCCTAAAACACACTAACCCTGGTTCAAAATTCATGGCCTTTGTACTTGTGTTTTTTTTTTTCCTTTAGCATATCACATATTTTACTTAAATACTATTCAAATGCAACCTCTTCATGGAGAACTTCCTTGATATCCTTATCTAAAATGTCAGTCTCCAGTATAATTAACCATTTATTTATTATGTTTATTTCATGTCCCTAATTGTATCTCATATGATTTATTTACTAATTCTCCTACCAGCATATTAACTCCAGGAAGTTTGTTGTTCACTGTTGTATTCTTAGTGCATAGAACAGTACATAGAACATATTAGGTATATAATTGATATATTTTATTCAATGATTGTTTTCCAGTTCATTAAATAACTCTTTGCCTATGCTCTGTTATTTATGCTAAATAAAAAGTTGTAATCAGGGCAGGCTGGGTGGCTCAGCGGTTTAGTGTCACCTTCATCCCAGGGCGTGATCCTCAAGACCCGGGATTGAGTCCCACATCAGGCTCCCTGCATGGAGCCTGCTTCTCCTTCCCTGTGTCTCTGCCTCTCTCTCTCTCTCTCTCTCTCTCTCTCTCTCTCTGTCTCTCATGAATAAATAAATAAAATCTAAAAAAAGTTATAATCAATAAGTATATTTAACATTTTTAAGTCAACTAGTTATTTTTCTTGTCTATCATTTTATTTTAATTTGTCTTCCTCTAATAAAGTATTTTTCTTAAAATAAGTATTTTTCCTTAATTTATCTCTCTCATGTTCCCAAACATACTTATTTTATTTTATTTTTTTATTTTATTTTTAATTTTTTTCCAAACATACTTATTTTAAAATGTTTGTCAGTATGTTCTGAAAAATGAGTTTCAGTGAAGTGCACTTATAACCCAATAATTGATTCTGTTGTCTCTTTTCCTAATGATTTCCTTATGAAATCATTCAAATCAGAGACTTAAAACAATTAACATTTAGCATCTCACAATATCTGCAGGTCCAAATTATAGGAAAAGCTTATTGAGGCCTTGTTTGAGGTTTGAGCTTGTAGTTTAGGTATCTGCAAGGATTATAGTCTTCTGAAGACCTGACTGGAACTGTAGTATCCCATTCAAAGATAGCTCACTCATATTGCCATCAGTAGAATGTCCCCATCTTTCAACATGGAGATCTCTCTATACATCTCTATAGGGCTACTTGAGAAATCTCTAACACAGCAGCTGGCTTCTCCAGAATGAGCAACGTAAGAAAGCAAGATGGAAGTCATATATTTCGTATGATCTAGCCTAAGAAATCATGCACAAGTATTTCCATAATATTTTATTGGTTATAGAAGCAGCTCTATTCAATATCTGAGGAGGAGCCAATGGCTGGGGAGCTCCTTGGAGACTGGTTATCACAATTGTCCACGAGTTTTATAAAACCTGTAATTCTGAGTCAAAAGTCCTACCCAAAAGTGATATTGGAGATATCAAACTAGTGGATAGAGATGCCTAAATTTTTCTGATTTTGTACAGCTTCAGCTTGCTACCTATGGCAAACAATCCAAGAGTGAAGTGATTTCTTCAGCTACATCTTATGAGCTTTTCTCCAGGCTCTGGTTTCTAGCAACAAATCTAAATTAGCCTGTCTGCTCACATAGGGCACTGTTAGCCTCCCCTTTTGTATTTCTTATAGATATAGAGCTCATCAAATGTGTACTTTAGTCTCATGCAATTTTGTGTTCTGATTTTGGTACCTGGAGACTTTTGCTTTGATCCCAAAATATGACATATATATATATATATATATATATATATATATATATATATATATTCTATATGAGAATATAAATTTATCATGGAATTAGTATTTCAAAGTGCAAAGTTACTATTATAATTGGAGATTTTTCTGATCACCAGCTAAACGATTGCAAACCTAATGCATGTTCTTAAAATTTGTATAGTGTAGTCTTAAAATCAGTTTATGCATAGATTCTGAAAAAAAAAAGGATGACAATGATCTCTGTGGAGTCAAAAGGAGTACAGAAGATACTTTGGTTAAATCACCTTGACTCAATTTAAGACATGGGTGGGAAGACAGCATAAAATTGGCCATAAATATTAATCAGATCCTTGGCTTCAAAAAAATAAAGGTAAGATGGAAGCTTTCCTGGAATACTGCCATCAATCACAAATTCGTATTTAATTATGGCTTTTTTATGGTTTGAGAATATAGAATGGGTAAAATATAGATGAGACCAAAATCCAAGACTACACATATTGATAGTTATTACACTGTTCTTTTGACAGGTGGACAATTATTGAAACTGTATTCATTTGTATAATAAAGATGACTTTATTTCATTTGGCTTCTTTCTGATATTGTTTGGCATTTCTCCATTAGAGAAACTCTTCACATTAATTGCAATTCCACTGCTTGAATTGATCTGACACTTGCAATGCATATGACATCTTATTTACTTATTTATAATTTATCTTTTAACAAACTATGAAATCCATGTCCAAATGACTATAATCACTCAAATAGTCTTGGAAAATAATGGATAACATTAGAAAGGTCAATACCCAAGCAGGAAATTATTTTGACTAGTGAGATTGAGAATTTATTGAGAATTACCCTTCCATGCTGTTATCAGATATGTCTCTACAAGGTCAATTTCTCTGTCCAAGATAATGGAAGCATAGAAAAATTCAAGTACACATTGACTGTCAATTATAGTTTTCTGAAAGGGTGAATAGAATTTTATATAAAACATTAAAAAATGTTTAGTCCTCTTCTGATAAATAGTCTTTATACCCACAGGTGAAATAAGTACATGACACTAGAGCATGAAAGAGAATTGAAATTTCTGAGATGGTCGAGGTGTTATTAGGGAAAGAAAAATGTATACCTTTCCAAAGAATTCATGTTCAGACTGAATATGATATGTAAATGACCTTCTCTTCTGACTCTGAACATTGAAATAGATTATATTTCCAGCAGAGTGGATGATTTTTTTGGGAAAAATTTGATTTTATAAACCTCAAGAAACTGAGGAATTAGGGAAAAGATTTCAAAGGAAAGAGTTATTTCTAAATCAAATAAGCAAAAACAGAAATTTTAGAGGTCTAGCACATCAGAATGAGAGAACTACGTCTAAAGTGAGCGATAGCTATGTGCTAAGACCCGTGAAATACTATGAAGGGTATTTTGCATGTCAGTAATCTGCAAAAATTAAGACAAGAATTTAAGTCTATTATCTACTTGACAATGGAGAGTAAATTGTTTCTGGATTTTTATTTTTTTTATTTTTTTTTTTGTTTCTGGATTTTTAATTTCATGCACAAACTGATTTTCAAGTTCATAGTGGCCTTCCGATTCCTTATTTTGCCAAAAAGTTCTAGTAGGTCACTGAAAATAATGTCAAAGAGAATCACAAAGAGGTTCAAGAAAACAGAATACATAATCTATATAAATACAATTGATCTTTGTGTTGAGGTAGAAGGATAATGTTATTAAGGTGGTATATTTTTTAAAATTTAGAGAAATTTAATTAGAGAATTCAAATAATATCCAGATAATGATTTTGTTGAATTGAAGTATACCTAATGTCTAATATTGCAGAACCCAGACCAGGGAATTATTTAGCAAGCATTTTGAGATCTACGCAGTGCATATAGATACACATTTGAGTGAACCAATCCTAATGTTAGCTGAATCTGCAAAATTGGTGGACTTCCTTCATTGAAAAACACTAATCATTGTGTGTTTTGCCCAACACTGAGTAACAATGGAAGGGCCTCCTGCCAACTTCATGTTATAGCCATAGGATAGGAACATGTATTTTTTAAAAGTATGATGCCTTTCTGGGCTGTATATTAGAAAAATAAAAATACTTTTTAATATTTTGCATAATGTTTTATATCTATAAACACATTCTATCCTCACAGAAGTTTTGAAAGCAGTTAGGATGAGGACAATTATCTCTATTTTATGGAAGTTATACCAGGCTTCCTGAGGACGTGTTGATTTACCCAGAGGCATATCTCTAGTTAGTGGAGAAGGTTAAAGTCAAACACAGGCTCTCTGATTCCTTTCATGAAATCCATCTTTCAAGATACAGCACAAAATGCGCCCCCCTCTACAAAGGAAACATTTGACTCTTCTTTGTCAGTAGTCATAAACACATTTCCCATACACCATTCACCATGTTGTATCCAAATACAAAAAGAGGAGCAAATCTAAGGCAGATAAATACATATGTTGAAAAGAAAAAAAAAAAACTGCACCGGATTAGAAGTCGGTGTCTTACATAGTTCTTTAGATCAGTTAAGGCATTGTTTCAAAACACACAAACACTTTCAGAAAGAATCATGAGAACTAAATAGTATAGGAGAACTGATTAGTGATTAAAAGTTTGGGGAAGTAAACACGAGGATTGGATGGGGGTAGCCATTTTTAATTTTCTATACCAGTCGGGAAATCTATGTAGGGCACTTTATTTAGCTCATTTACATATCTTAGGAAGCCAAATGAATTATTTGTCAGAAAGAATTATCTGGAAAGAAATTAGTGAGCTCACTGTTGCATATCTTTGTGGATATTGCTACACCAAAATTAATTACAATTATTAATAACTGTTTTCTCTGGGGATGCTTCTTCTGCCACCCAAATAAGTCATTCTGTGTTCAAGCTGAATGTGGTCTCTATTTTCTTCGAATGCTATTGCGTATTTTAAGAAGTCTGGAAATAATGGTAACTCTAGATTAAAGAGTTTTTTTAAAAAGTAAACAGGTTAGTAATACAGCTACTAAAAAAAATGAAATCCTATTGAAGAAAGTATATAGGTTAGCACGATCAACAAGAAACCACTGGCCTTACAAAAGTGCAGTTTCTGGCAGTGTTCCTCACCTAGAAATGTCTGTTATTAATAATCCCATGAATATTAATAGGAGTTTTCTATTTACACAAAAAGAAAATAGCCATATCTGATGTGAAATTACTAAATGACCATCTATCACAGCTGGACAAAACTTGTTGCATTTAGGGAGGTGCTGGCTGAAATATTAGACTTCATACAAAAACGAAACAAATATTGTTTTTCTGTGATATTTTTCGTTTCTTTGCCAGTACCCCTTATATTTGGGCAAATCACATACATGTTTTGCTGGATACTTTGAATGAGTTTGTCAGAGAGCAGATATTGCTCAACTCACCCATTTTCTCAGAAGCCAAGGGCAGGTAAGAGATTTGTAGGATGTCACATGGCTGGGACACCCAGACCTCTCCATAGCTAGATTCCACAGTAAGGTTTTTACTCAGATCACTGGAAAGGCAAAAATATTTGGTACTACATTCCAGACATTCATCCTCTTTAACATCGATTTAGTCTTAAGCAGCAGGAAAGGCTTCAGAATCAGAAGAAGTGTCACTTTTTTTTTTTTTGAGCATGCCACCACACATTTGGGAAATTACATCTATCTGTATAGACTTTACATCATAGTAATGACATATATGCCTCTGAGACCAGATATTTCTTTGCCAGTGATTCTACTAACAAAACGTTTACTGACAATTTTGGAAATAATAGTATGCCTCCTATTAGACATTGAGTGGGGTGTTTTTCATTGTCTCTGAAGTTTGGCGGAGGCCTGCCGGTGGAGGACAAAGGGCAACAGAGAGGTTATAGACCCATCTATGCAGTGCTTCCCAAGATGGTAAGACTGATCCACACATTATCAGCTCCTCTTACTTGCTGCCAGGCTCGATAAGAGAATTTTTGAAATTTAAAATTATAAGTAAAAAATGAAGGACGTAGGGACTTCTTTTACCTATGAGAGAAGTCTGTGGTGTTTCTCTTTAGTATCTGGTCATGGAGGAAGAGAAAATATCATTCCACCTTATCTCCAGGCAGGGAAGCAGGGTTCTGAGATACGTGTTGCTAATGTCTGCTGGGTGCTAGTTGAATCTTCATGGAGTTGTGGAATGTAAGACCCTCGTTCTGCCAAGGGGCCAGAGCAAACGTGACAAAGTTCTTGGGAGAAGTCGACATAGGTACACATATGTGACTGTGGACATTGCCATCCTGCTTCTCAACTATGTGATTTTAAGGCAAGAGTTTCTTCTAGGAGCATATGGCAACGGCTGGAAAGCACAATCAGGGGAAGGGGAGATGGTTCACAAGAGACACACTGAAATCTACAGTGGCTTTGAAAGTTTGCAATAGAGCCTGGATTTGGAAGCCTTCTGTCATGGAAGTATAATGGCCAAGAAAAAAAAATGGCAATAGTAACACCCAGCTATGTGATATGTGTTCCTTTTCTTCTACAACAATCCACTCTAATGACTCTGTCTCTGAAGGTACTTGAAGATGGCAAAACGGTGACAAAAAAATACAACTCCCTCTCAAGTGCATTTTGCCAATAGGAAAGATTATGCCTCAGTTGCCGTCATGAAAAATAATTAATTGTCTGTGAAATTGTAGCATTGATATGAGGTAAAAATTTTAACCAAAATTGTAAATCCTGAAAATGAATCATAACTGTGAAAACTGGTTGCTTTTTGATTTTTGGTAGCCAGCATGATGTGAGCCACGATATCAGTCCAAATTATAATACAGACAGAGAATTGACACAGTATAGCTGAGGAACATGATGGAAAAAGGTGGTCATTCTTTTCCCACTTTAATCAAATTTATCTTGGTTACAGTCACTGCATGTATCTCATTTAATCCCCATGATAACCCTCTAGGAGAGATCTCATCCATCCTTCCTTTGCAGATAAAGATTCTGAGGCTTCAGGGAGCCACTGAAGAACTGGGATTTGACTAGGTTTATTTAAATCTAATGTCTCGGTGGGGCACCTGCTGGTTAGGTCTCCAGCTCAGATCTTGATCTCATGGTCATAAGTTCAAGCTCTATATTGGGCTCCGCATTGGGCATAGAGTCTCCTCAAAACAAAAAACAAAAACAAAAAAAAATACAAAAACACCTCACATCTCAGCTTTAGAAGTTACAATTTGGTACCTTTCAAAAGAATTTTCTGCAATCACATTAATATTCTCTACGTGAGTCATCCAATACGATACCTACCAGGTACATGTGGCAATTCCGTGTACTTGAAACGTGGCTCGTGTGATGGAAGAAGTAAATTTTTTATTGTATTTATCTAAATTAATTCAGATTCAAATAGCTACATATCTGGGAAGCGGCTGCTATATTGGGCAGCCCTGCTCTAGACGGCTTCACCTGCCCACCGCTTCCAAATTTCCATGGATCATTAGATGTGTGAGACAGTTGCTGTTGCTTTAGAGAGAGTTCACACTTCTTGGGCATTTGTAAGCACAAAGGGAAGCACACACACACACACACACACACCTTGATTCTGTTAAGAAGAACAGCATGTGAACACGAATCTGTTGAAGCTGTATTTCTCTCTGCCTCTGTGAGAGGGATAATAAGTATGGGCTCCCAAAGAGGGGACAGTGATTTGCAAAATACGTCTGGATCTAGAAAACCTACGCATGACAAATGGATGAGCGCATAGGACCTCACTTCTGATGAACGTGGACCCACTCCACTTTGTTATATGCTGGGTTTTATAAAGGCTTTTATTTGATGTGCATACATATATGATAGACTTGTAGACAGAGGAAAGAAACCTACTTTGAAATGCACGAAGAAGCTGGGAGAGCTTGGATTTTTGACCAGCTCTTTAAGTCATTAGTGATGTGACCATATGCCACTTTTTTACCCTCTTCGAGTCCCTAATTTCTCATCTGTAAACTGGGGAGCATAGCAGGTCTGCCTCCCTCGGAACCTATTCTGAGTTTTTGTTGATCATAAATGAGGTGCCGCATGAGAAAGGAATGTGTGAGCTGTGAAGTGCTACACAAGTGTGGGTTATTATTCATTTGTTACCACAGCAACTGAAGGGCATCTCTGTGACAACAGAACAGCTAACTGAAAAGCAATGATTAAAAAAAAAAAAGTATTGTTAAGATCGAAGTATGGTGATTCTTTAACAGCAAGAAAGCCCCAATACTGATATTTCTCCCATGCCCTGGTTTCCCCAGTCAAGAAATATTACGTGTACATAAAGATAATTTGCTTTAAAATAGAGAGAATTAAAAAAAAAACCCTATGCCCTGTGGTTATTTTGTTAAGTAGCTTTTCAATGTTTCATCTTTGCTCATGAATATATTTATACAGATGAAGATATTTAGACGGATAGGTGTAATGCCAAATTTTTAACATTGAGATCATACTGCGTATTGTTTGTGTTCTTCTTTCTGTATACCCTTTTTGCATGACTAGTACATCATGACCTTGTATGTAAATTATTAATACTTTACCCAAAGACGATTATGGTAATTGCATAATATATTATCACATGGCTACGCCATAATTCTTCTAACAAACTATTATTGAATATCTTAGGCCTCTCTCTCCCCCCCCCCCTTTTGTTTCGGTTGGCCATTGAAACAATACTGCAGCAAACATCATCGGCCTCTAGAAACTCACAGACAGGATCTCTTTCAAGGAGTGGTATTTGAATTGCGGCTGAATGCCCAGAAGGAGCCAGACGTTAGGGCGGAGCACTCCACGCAGAAGGGCAGGCGAGTGCAGGGCCTTTATTATTGGGTTTAGCTGATGAGACCCTGTAGTACCTCCCCAGGAAGGAAATATAATTTACCCCTCATTCTGACTGGCAGCGGATTAAATGAAATCACTTCCTTATTCAAGCAATTGCAGATTAGAGGGCGCCCATCCCAGGTCGGCACGTGCGTGGTAGATTTTGTCTACCTCACAAGCTCTCCATTGCACGGTTGGGACAGATGCTGAAGCCAAACCTTTAAACATCTCGAAGCCTCATCAGTCCTTAAGGCAGTATTTGCCATCTAGTATCTTGCCAGGAAGTATATATTAATTGAATTTAGTACTTGCACGATAGCCTGATGTTTTATAAAGTAATAAGCAAGAAACAGTTCCGTATCACACGAGGCCTATTCAAAGAAGATGATGTTCTATATGCTGATGATTAAGATTTAATTCATTTCCAGGAATTATGAGGAACAGCAAAAGAGAAACTACAAAGAACTCCAGATCAGCTAATTCCTTCTAAGTGTAAATCCCTGGTGTCTGATATCCGACAGAAGCAGAGTAAAAAGGAAACAAAGGAACAAAAATATTTGGGAAAAGGATTATTTGGTGACATCTCAGTTATGGAAAAAATGGTAACTCATATTTTTTAAAGATTTTTGTTTATTTATTCATGAAAGACAGAGAGAAGAGGCAGAGGGAGAAGCAGGCTCCAAGCAGGGAGCCTGATGTGCCCGAGGTGGGGCTCACTCCCAGGACCCCAGGATCATGCGCTGAGCCAAAGGCAGACGCTCAACTGTTGAGCCACCCAAGTGTCCCTGTTTTTGTTTTTATAATGTAAGTGTAACACATCATATATTTATTTCAAGATTCGTGTAACCATTGTAAGTATTATCATCTTCCTTGTCCTATCATTTTCCAAATGGTTTTCCCCTCCCCTTAGCATATAGGATGCCTTGGAAGCCTTAGAGGAGATATTGGCTATTATTATACTGTGATGGCTGGTGGGAGACACACTAAGCTGGGCGACCTGCGCCACTTGAACCTTCAACTTCCCCATCTCCTAACTCAATACTTATGTGGGCACCCCCACTTTTCCAATATGCAGGAAGACAAATTTCTGGATAAACAACAAAGTATATTCTCTGTGCTGAAGAGCAGAATGCTGAGCTGTTTTAATACCCCAATTTTATTTTAAACCAACTGCTAGGGAAAGCTTAATGCTTAACCTGTTCAGGTTTGATTAATGGGGATAAAAATGTCACCTAAGGATTTGAGGACAGGAATAAAGACCAGGTGTGATCCCAGGTGAACACGGAACACAGAACACAGTCCCCAGGTGTTCTTCTTAAGAAATTGCACTGCTCATAAAGCAGCAATTTCAGGAAATCAGGAGATGTCAGTGCTTTTTTTGAGCAGTAATTAAAGGACCCACTGAGAAGCTTGATTTTGCTGTGGATTTCTCCCTAAGAAGCCTCCTTGACAGGTAGGTGACGGATTCAGAGTCAGCTGAGCCTGGCCATGCAGCTTGCCAGGCGGGCACATCCACGTGTGCCTCACAGAAAACAATCACTGCATGACTTGCCTGTGGACTCTGGTCAAATCAGGGGTTATTTAGGGAAAAGTGGTAACTACATCCCTAGGCTGCTCCGGCTGGAAGCGAGCTGGGCTGAGCTGGACATCACTCTCGTCAACTCCACTGCGCCTTCAGACTGAGTCTGGCTGGCAAAGTCGGGGCGCAGGGCACCCTCGTGTCCCATAGATCTGTGTGGGAATTTGACGATGGGCTCCCTCTCCCCAGCCCTGCAGCGGCCTGAGAAGGTTCTCTTTGGAGCCTCTTATCCTCAGACTCTCATAGGAGGGTCGTCCATTCACCTCATGGAGCCTTGAGGGGAAAGAAAATATTGTGATACGTTAAAAACAAATCGAAACGCTTGTAAGAAAGGACGCTGGCAGACAACTTGGCACAATTGCGCTCCAGCGCTTCGTGGAAAGTAGAACTTATAAATGATGAGCTTGGGTATTTGGCGGAGGAGATTTCTAAGCAAAATGTGAAGCACACAGCCTGGCTCCTCCTTGCTGTGTAACACTAGTGTGCAACAGTAGAGCACAAAGGGGTTGGCAAGGCGATTCTGAAGCAAAAGGGAAACAGCGCTTGATGCTTTGGAAGATTCTCAGCTTATCCAGACAGGCTGTTCTGGAAACAGGGCCAAGTGTGTGGCTGGACAACTGTTTGCTAAAGAGATTAGGTGTGTGACTCATGGATCCAATCAACCATCTCAGAGAAGCTGGGAATAGGGATGCATTTATCCAGAAAATATCTGTAGAGCACCTTTTTTTTTTTTTTTTCTGATGGCTTGGACTCACATGAATTGCAGGCAAGGCCAACTAGGACTTTTAGAAATTTGTATCAGCAGAAACATTATCAGCCTGGATTCAAAGGGATAGATACGGGATATAATGAGGGAAGAATGACTTTGTGGGCAAAGCCACAGTGCAGCAGCTGGCAAGGTTGCCACCACCAGCGTGGACCCAGGAGGCACAGGCCCAGGAGCAAGGCCATTGTCTGGATTTTGGAAGCAGAGATCTCTGCGGTTTCAGAGGGTGGACCCACCACTGAGGAAGTAGATCTGCCACCCTAAGCCACCCTAATGGGCCCAAAGGACAGAGCATCCACGGAAGAAGATTATTTTCAAGGCTTAAAATGTAATGGAGTTTGTCTTGCCAAATTTCAGACTTCTGTAGAGTCCATGATCCCATTTTTCCTTCTCTTTTTTTTTGGGGGGGGGGAGATGGGAAGTCTGTCCTATGCTTATTCCACTTTGTATTTTGGGAGCACATAATTAGTCTGTTCCTATAGTTGCTAGGATTGGATTTAGGATTGGATATAGTTGCTAGTGATGGATTTATAGATAGAGGGAAAATTTTCCCCAGAATGAATCATACCCTACATCTCACCCATACCTGAATTAGATGATGTTTTGGATAAGATTTTGGACTTGGAGTTGATAAATGGAATGGGATGAGATGTTAGAAGAAAATTAATATACTCTGCATGTGAAGAGGACGTGAATTTTTTTTTGGGGGGGGAGTCAAAAGTCAGACTGTTATGGATTCAGTTGTGTCCCCTAAAATTCTTAAGTTGAAATTCTAACCCCTGTGCCTCAGAATGTTACCGTATTTGAAGACAGAGATATTAGAGAGGTCATTAGGGTAGGACTCGTGTCCTTATAAAAATGGGAAATCAGAGACAGACACGCATCTAAAGGATACGATGCGAAGAGAAACAGGGAGAAGGTGACCATCTGTGAGCCAAGGAGAGAGACCGGGAGCAGACGTTCCCCTCAGAGCCCTCAGGAGGCCCCACCCCGAGGACACCCTGATTATGGGCTTAGCCCCTAGGCCTCTGAGACAATACATTTTTATTGTGTGAGCCAGTCTGTGGCATTTTGTTATGACAGCCCAAGCAAACGAAAACAAATAGAAACGACTGTGAGTCCTTAGTTCCACCACAATCTGTGATGAAGCTAAGAACACAGCTTTCATGCTACCAATTCAATAAATAATTAAATGTCTACCGCGTGTCCCGCCCGGTACCAACAGCTAAAGCGGATCAAAGGACAGTGAAAATTCAGTCGGCTTGTGGATTTCAGTTTGAAATAATCGTATTTTAAAAATGTTCTGGGAAAATGTGAGTCAGCTACTAACAAATGGATTTCTTGAGGTAAATAAATCCATGCATTTGAATTGGAAAACTTTAAAAAATATATTGTTGTTTCTTTACGTGACCCTTCTCTCACCTTAACAATACTCCTGGCTCTGCTGTTAGAAACTGAAGTTTTTGTCTCTCGTGCACACCAAAAAATAAAAGCAATTGACATTCTCATAGTGGGCACAACCAATCATTGCTTGTTTGCAATTCTATGCAGAGCCGTTTCCAGCTCAGATGCATACGTTCAGTGTAGGTACTTAATAATCTGCACTTTGGGGTACGCATACAATATATACTACTTACTGCGGTAAGCTGCATTGTCACTGAACAAAGTTACCTACTGACAAGTGTTCCTTTTATTTTAAAGTTCTCTTTATTTTAGGGGCATCTGGGTGCTCAGTCAGCTGGGCATCTGCCTCTGGCTCAGGTCATGATCCCGGGGTCCTGGGATCGAGCCCCTTGTCGGGCCCTCTGCTCAAGGGACAAATCTGCCCCTCCCCCTGCTCGTGCTCTCTCTCACTCTCTCAAATAAATGAATTCTTTAAAAAAAGTAAGTTTATTTTAAAGTATTTGGAAATTAAGTTTTTTTCTAAGTACCATTGAATTAAAATATTCTTAGTATTTTGAACTACAGATTCTTTGGGATATGATTTGTATATTTTATTTTATTTTGCACAGAGAGACGTTTTTACAAGTGCTTTTCTAAATATTCTCTGATTTTATCCATTGAGCAATATAATTATCATTATGTTGCCGTGCTGTTTTTTTCCCCAAAATTAATATCATATTTGAAGACAATACATCTGGCTAATTAATTATAATATATAATGTTGTGAATTTTTCAACATGGGACAATTTGTTGATAAATTCTACTAGGAATAGTGGTAATCGTTCACGAAGACAGTTCTTGCATCAGGATCAGACTATTGCCTGTATATTTATTGACCAATAAATTTAAGACTTCAGTAGTATAGGAAAAAATAATACAGATATCAAAGCTTTATCAGTTTATGAAGAGTTTAGTTGCAGAAATGAAAGTCAGGAATAAAAATCTCTAGTGTGCACCTAGACCAATCAAGTAGTGATGGATTTTCTATAATGAGGTGTCTTGACCATATCTGGCTACTGAGCAGAATGGACTTCAGTAATGTGAGGGAGGCCCAGCAGCTAGAATGGAGAAGATGACCTGGAAAAATACCTGGTCAGTCGAGTTATTTGCTTTTCAAATGCTGAGAGCAACTGCGGCTATGAAAAGAGGAGGCTCCATGTCTGTGTGACTAATGTAGACTTCCTAGACTAGTGTTCAATCAGGATGGTTTGACCTGGTGTGTAGGATATAGCAAGCTCTTGACAAGCTTAGGCAATCCATCTTCTTGGGAGAGGGTCTCACAACATGGTGAAAATTCAAGGAAATAGGTTTGGCTTTTAAGGGAAAGGGGGATTTTTGTAAAAACCAATCCTTGTGTTAATGTTACCCAAATGGTTTGAGATTCAAGACTGAGAATATGTTTCATGTTACATTTAATATTACATTACGCACAGGTTTTTTGGTATGGAGTCCATTCTAAACTAGTGAACTCTCCTGAGAAAATTATACTTTTATTGGTCACAGGAATCTTAAAATGCTAAAAATAACTGTGGTGAGTTATATTGCAACTGGACAGAGATATGGTGATAATCTGTGTTCCCTTTCCTTTCCAATGTTCTGCTTTTACCATTTTCCTAGTTGATATGCTAAAGGCTTATTGTTCAATCGCTCATTCATTTAACACATATTTGCCATATGCCCAGCAGGCAGTAGAAAAAGAAATGAGAAAATAAGGAAATATTACTGTCTGATGTAAGAGTTACTAAGTATGTTCTGCGAGAATGAGTGAATATGCATTTCTGAATGAAGGGTGAAAGTCTTAGTTGCAGGTTTACGTCTCCCATTGCTTTGGAAATGTCTACTCTGCTCATAATGGGATGGGGTGGGTGAGAGTGATAGTAGCAAGACCAACACAAGAGAGGGTTGCTCAGTGTCGCATTGGGAGGAACTTGTGATATACATGAGCCTCTGTAATTACATATACAGATCCTTTCACCTGTGCCTGGTAATAGGTAGTAGCTCCTTTATCTATTCCATGATGTCAAGATATATTGCAAGGACCTGAGAGAAGCTAAGAATACTAAGGTAAACCTCATATGATAATATATGTGTCCTTTCTCTTAATCCTTGGGTAGCCAGATTTAACAAATGGAAATATGATTCCCTCTTAAAATCAAGTTTTAGATAAACAATGAGTGAATGAATATCTGTGGCAATCCTATCTCCTTCATGAAGGTCATTACTATCTACGCCACAGAATCCTTGGCCAACATCTAGAATATAGCCTTTTGACGGGCTATACAACCTTTTCCATCAGTATTTACTCTGACAGTGATTCTCAACCCAGGCTGTGGGCACATCCTCCATGGGGAAAGCGTTTTACTTGTGCTGTGAGAAAAAGAAAAGCTGTGCTTTGAAAAAAAAAACATCTTTCTTCATGCGATTTATGTGTGATGTATGGTCCCCAGAGGGGCATATCTATGTCCATACTTATCAACGTTAAAAAGAATCACTTTCCTGTGATGAACGGGGCAGGGGCAAAAAATAGTATTTTTGAATTTATATAAAATATATATAATATACCTACATTATATATAATATTATAATTTATAATACATTATATATAATATGCATACATATATATATAGTCTATGTGTCTTTTTATTTTATGGAGGAAAGATGAGAGGTGTTAAGTATAGTAGCCAGAAAGATAAAAAGTAATAGAAAGTTAAAAACATACACAAAAGTTAATCACATAATAAGAATTGGCAATATATTCAAATAATTGAAAGCCTCTAGGAAATATAATTTTTTGTCTATTGATTTATTATATTATTTCTATTCTAACCCCAAATTTTATTGAACTTCAATATTCGCTTTTGTTATTTATAAAAAATTTAAGGTATCAGAATGCATATGGTATATACTTTGATCTTGGTTTTGCACATTTATTCATGTGTTTGCATTATTTCAACTTTCATAAACATACCATATGTATATTGTTACAAAACCTGATAAAGATTAGCTGACTGGCATGTATACATGTGTTATTAGTTTTATATTAGCTTGGATTACTGTTGTTACTATACTTGCTGCTATTACTATGATTATCTAATGAGCATATATATATATGTGTGTGTGTGTGTTCCCTATTTAATATATATATATGTGTGTGTGTGTGTGTGTGTGTGTGTGTTCCTATTTAAATCCTCTTAACTCAGCAATCCTTTAAGCTCTGAATGTCTAGCCATTTTTTAGTGCTATATTATAAACAAAGATTCAGGGAGATTAAGTGATTTACCCTCCATCCTACAAATAGACAACATCAGAAATGGAATTCTTGGTCAGAAACTATGTCTATATAACTCAAAAAGTAAGTCTTTTCCCTCTAGGCCATACTGCAGTTGGCCTAGTCTTCCCTCTTTCCAGACTTAATGAAAAGATAACTAGAGAATGCAAAAAGGAAGAGCTATTCCTTCTTTACGTTTGCACAATTTCTTTTTCATCCAGATGAGAAATTGGCCCATGTACATCTTTTAATAGAGGTTTGGAAATTGTAAAATTAAGAACACTTGGTATATCTGCTCATATTCAACGGTGCTCTCTCCTCAAAGAAGCAAGATCAGAGTTGTAGACATGGGGAGGTACATACTACATCATGAAAGCTATTTTGCCTCATTGTCACTGTTAATGCATTAACTTTTATCAGCGAATGAAAGCAAGTTGAAAGCATGGTGCTTTATCTTAATATCTGAATTATTTATGAGATGATAGCCTTATTTAAGGATCACCTAGGAAACTACCTTGAAACAAAGTAGGAGATTGCAATACATTAAATAAAAGGGACTCTAGGGGGTCACCCCTTTATCTGTGGGGGTACATTTCAAGACCCCCAGTGGATGCCTGACACTGCATATTAATATCAAACCCTATATATTCTAAGTTTCTTCTTATAATACAAACCTCTGATAAGATTTAGCTGATAAATTGGGCATAGCAAGAGATTAACAACTGATCAAATTATAACAATATGCTTTAATAAAAATTATGTGAATGGGGTCTTTCTCTCTCAAAATATATTACCATACTAAACTCACCCATTCTCTTGTGGTGATGTGAGAGGATAAAATGCCTGCGTGATAGGAGATGAAGGGCGGTGAATGACGCAGCCATTGTGACGTAGCATTATGCTACTATCGACCTTCTGATGATGCATCTGCCTCTGGACTGTGGTTGACCATGAATAGCTGAAACCACAGAAGGCAAAGCTGAGGATAAGTGGGACTACTGTATAACAAATATTTACATCAAATGTGGGATTTCTGTATTTTGATGGTAATCAGTTGAGGAAACAAAACGTGAAGACTAGAAATATAAAATAATAAATAAAAATAACAATTCTGAAACATAACACAGCAGATATTACAAGGTAGATCTCGCTGCATCATATTCAGAAAAATGTGGACTGTGGAATGAAAGACACCAGGATGTGATTCCTAAAGTTCTTTGTCACGGTCATTATCTAAAATATTAACCTATTCTAATCTGCTGTATGATACTTATAATAATTCAACTTTTTTTCTTTTTTATTAATTTGTGGTCTCTCTTCTTCTACTAATGGAAAAATTCCATGAAAACAAGGGCTTTGTCTATATTTTTCACTGTAGTATCATCTCTACAGCCTAGAATAGTTCATAGCACATAGCAGATAAATGAATGAGTGAGTAAATGAGTGAACAATCAAATTAGTAAATTTCCTAATTCTGAGATGTGTGGTCTTGGTTTTTTTTTTTTTAGGCCCTCTATTTTTCATTTGTAAAATAATATAAATAATAATTTTCTTAGATTATTAGTGTAAAATAAGTAAAGCACACCGCACAGTGACAGCAGGCATGGAGGGGTTCCATAAGTGACAACTATTAAAATAAATGTGATACTTTCACCTTCACCACAAAATTATTACAGATACCCACCCCGTTATTGGGTTTGGTCATATATTATGTCCAACGTCATGTGAGCAGATGTGGCATGGCATATGCCACTTCCGAATGGACTCCTACGTCTCTCTCTCTCTCATCCCTCTGCCATGAGAATGTGCTATTTCAGCTCAGAGATGCACCTTCAGAATGAAGACGTGTGCAGCAGACCCAACCAAGCAGTCAACTTAGGGCAGAGACCCAGGCAAGACCTGCCCATGTGTAAGTCAGAAGCAAATATTTGTTCTTGAGAGTCCCTAAGATTTTGGCATCATTTGTTATGCAGGACAAGCTATTGAACATTGACTATAAAAGTGTTCTACAGAATTTCAGAAAATGAACTGTTTTTGAATAAAATCAGTTGAGACAAGATGGGTTTAAGTTGACAAAGGAAAAAGAGCAATATATTCCGTCATGAAAACAAGATATGTAAACTGGCTACCTCCCCTTTCAGGACATCAGTGTCTTTGGCTTTGTTGTCCTTGGTTTTATTTTCTTTCCCCGTTCCCCTCCACCTAATTCAGTCCATTCACCATGGATCCCCTAAATCTAGTTACCCCTATTGATAAGGCCAAGCACAATGTGAAACCCGGTCACTTCTGAAGCCATTTCTATTCTGGACTTTATACTCCTGCTATACAGAATTAGTTGATTCAGTTCCTTCAAGCTGTCATACTGTTTTCTGCCTCATATACTTTGCACAAATCTTGTCCTTTGCCTGATAGGTCCTCCTTCTGCTCAAAAACACCATCTCCTCCACATTCATCAGCGAGGTCCTCTTCAGTCTTAACAGGCCAGTTCAAGGGTTGGTCACCCTGCCTATCATCCTCACAGTGACATCTCTGGGACAAGGTCATTATTTAATCATCTTTATTATCCTTGGTGGTTGGTGGTTAGCATCTAATACCCGTCTGACAAACACATGTTGAGGTGAGTTGGAATGACAGGTCAAAGATTAAATAAACAAACAAAAGTCTAGAAGGAGCATTCTGACTATAATCCAACCTATTTTAAATATGATTTTTGTCATTATATGTTGGCAAATTAGGTTAGAGATAGAATTTTGAATAGAAGAGGAAATTAAAAGCATTCTTAAGCCAGAATATGGCCTTTTCTCCCCTCTCTCCACCAGCAGTTTCAACACTAGGCATTAAAAGCCAGTTTTTGCTATGTCTCCAGTGGGTGTTTAATGACTTTAGGTCAAGATTATATCAAGAGCTGGAAGATTAAACCAGAAGAGAGAGACAGAGAGAGAGAGAGACAGAGACAGAGAGAGACAGAGAAAGAGAGAGAAGGGAATTTTTTCTGGTTTTGAAAAAATAACCTCCATTTTCTTATTTGAAAACCAAAATGGTAACATTTAGTTGTATCTATCATAAGGTTGTTATTAGAAGCCCATGAGGAATCGTGATGTACCTTGCATAGTTATTGTTAGAATAAGTGGACATTAGTCTATTTTTTGTTATCCCTCAAGCAGACATGAGTGGACAAATGACACAATAGAACATGAGAGTTTATATAGACAGAAGAAAAGCTACACAATGAGCCTGTGGGAGGTGGAAGGCCCCTCAGCTAATTTTCCAGGTATTACAATTTACCTTTAAGACCAATAATAGTTGAGAAATCTGAAGAAATAAACAGAGGACAATAAAGTTACTTTTTTTTAAAAAAAAAAAAAGAGAAAGGTGAAGAGAATAAAGAAATCCCTGAAATTTGTGGGAGGGAGAAAAAAAGAACAGAACTGTATCTTTCATGCCATATGGAGTTTGATCGTGAAGAGTCTTTTCAGTTGAACCTATAAATGGCTACTCTTTGTAAGATTTCCTTTCTTGACTTTTGCCTGCAACATATGGTGCCTTGTTGTAGACTTTAGAAAACATATTAACTTTCTATTTGCTCTTATGTGTCCTCAGTCAGAGAAATGCACTTAATTTTAAAGCCAACAAAAGCATGTAACAAGGAAGACCTACGTGGCTGCCACAAAGAAATGAAATGATGAATGGGACCATCAATAATTCACATGTTCCGTGTAGATGTAACAGATTGCCTGATTGTACAAAATGACTTCTGTCTTGGTGAAGAACCAACACATTATTCCTCATGGGTCTCTTTGACTCCCTACCTTTGTCTTTAATGTATAAAGTACGTCTTGTTTCTGACAAATGCAGTGCTGTTTGTTGGTCTTAATAAAGGTCAGACGGATGGACAACTGATAAAATCTGCTGGAAAAAAATGGACAAATAAAGTGTTCCTGAGATTATCTCCTGCCTAAATCCCTTTCTCAACCACAAATTTAGAGATTGAGATAATCCTAACTCTGGGTATGCTCTTGATATCAGTAAATCTGAATTTGAAGATGGTTGGGTTGGATATGCTTACAATCAAGTTTGTCCCCAACTCTTCCTTCATGTCACATGGCTGTCGTGGTTAGAAGGACAAGGTTCCCGACCCACATAAAGCCAAGGAGATTTACAGATTATATAGACCATAGACAAAATTTCTTGAACCTCCCCCTCCCATTATAACCTTCACTAAATAAAAGGAAACTGGTAATGCACCACACTCTTCCTGCTCCCGGGGAGATATGCTCTTTTACATGTGCTGTGATGAGATGGGCAATATTTTGGACAGTGAAAGAAGAAATAAAATCTGCAAGATGAAGGAATAGCTAAGAATTGAAATGTTCCCAGGAATTACAGCTGAGCTATGATAGTTTATATAGGATTAGTCCACAGAAGTAATTTTGTAAGTCTCTTGTGGCAGACGTAGAAGGATGGGGAACACTGTGATGTACAGGATGTTTCCATTATATTCCATAAATTTGCATTAGAGGTTCAGAGAAACATAAATAATGCATGATAAGTTCTATCAAAAGAATTTCTAGCTGGGGTGAGTGCACACAGGAAGCTGCCTGTAAGGCCGTATTTTAACAGGCCTGGGTAATGGCCTGACTGGCCATGTTCACGCCTATAGAAACTGTGAGGTTTGCAGTTTGTCAAAGGTTAAGGGACAATGAAGAAAAGTGAGTTTGTTTTGAACTTTAAGCTGGTTTCCTAAGTAAAGATCTAATACAATACTAAGCACAGGACTTCTGATACATCCATCTGTCTTTATTAAAAAAAAAAAGGGGGGGGATCCCTGGGTGGCGCAGCGGTTTGGCGCTTGCCTTTGGCCCAGGGCGCGATCCTGGAGACCCGGGATCGAATCCCACGTCGGGCTCCCAGTGCATGGAGCCTGCTTCTCCCTCTGCCTGTGTCTCTGCCTCTCTCTCTCACTGTGTGACTATCATAAATAAAAAAAAAAATTAAAAAAAAAGAAAGAAAGAGAAAGGAAGAAAGAAAGAAAGAAAGAAAAAGAGGAAAAAGTCACAGAACATTTTGACTGAGCCACGGTTAATGCAGTGACCCGCCCTAGCCTGCATCTCACTCTTCAGGGGATGACTTGACAAGGAAGAGAAGGAGAACTGGCTGCGGCAGGAGGGGCACACCCCACACACCGGTGGGGGAGGGACCGTGGCTACCAGATGTTGGGGCCTTCCTCTGCACCGGGTCCCATGCTAAGAATCTGACATGTTATCTCAAAATTATCGTATTTGGTCCACATGACAACCTCGCCACAGAGGGATTACCCCTGATGAATAGATGAATGTCTCGGGAGGCCTAGACGGCCAGAGACACTACAGGTACATTTACGGAGAGCATCTACCTTTGGCTGTTTTGTCCATTCTCCTCACCCCTACGTTATCCTACTGAATGATGGAAGCGGCTCAGTGTGAGATGGGCTGGGAAGGAGCAGATCTGGAGGAAAGAGCCCTGCCCAGGCCCAGAAAGACAGGGCAAGGCTCCCGGCGCCCCCCGGCCCTGGGTGCTTCTTGAAAGGGTATGAGGAGAGGAGCGGCTTAGGGAGAAAGGGAGCGGTCCCAGGGCCCCGGGCCGCAGGGAGGCCTCCAGGGCAGACTGGGCCACGGAAGGCTCCGGAGGGGGAGCGAGGAGCCGTGTGAGTCGCGTTGACCAGGGAAGATTGAGGCAGTGGGTGTACGTGTCTGCATGACTCAAGGTCGCCTCACGTTCTTCTCTTTAAAAAAATCAGAAAAATGAAAATCCATTCAAATACCGGCCCCCTCCCGTCTTCCTCCTCTTCTCCTCTTCACCCTTTCCCACTCCTTTCAGAGGGAATCGCATTGCTTCTGACCCGTTGTCCGGCTCAGTGATCCCATCAGCCACGACTTTCCCGTTAGGCCCATCCCCACACCAGCAGCCTGCCACGGCCAGGGTGGGTAGAGGTGGCGTGGCCGATCGACCCCCGGGGTCACCCTCCGACCTCTCCTTGGCTGTGACCCGTGACATCCACCAGCAGGGACGGGAGGGCAGGGGAGGGAGGCGGCACAGTATTTCCCTCCTCTTTCCAAATTCCTCCCTGGGTCAGGCCCGCTTCCCGGGGAGGAGCTGCATGGTCTGCAGTCACAGCTGTAACCCTGGCACTTCCCTGAGGGCCCCGTGCCCACGGCTCCGGACTCGCAGTTTTCTTCCCTATTATCCCTGAAGCCCTAATGGTGGTTAACAGCTTCTACCTCTTGCTGGTCTCTTGCTGTCTCTCCATCCTCTGCTTCTTGAACCCTGACCTCACTCCTAAAAATAGTCCCTTCTCCGACATCCCCTAGAGCATGTCCTTCTGTTGGTTTGAGCACCTGGAGTGGATTCTGTTTGCTGCCAAACCTTGACAGATACCAGTGAGGCTGTACCCAGAGGCCTTCTTTGAGGCAGTGCCTACCTGCAGAGAGCGCGCTCTCGGCTCACCCAGCCTCAGGCTGGACAGGGAGGAGCAGGCCCACGAAACAAATGCATGTCCAGGCCGCAGAAGCAAAACCCCAAACATGACTGCAAAATATGCAGTGCCAACTGCGCGTTTACACGCAACCGCCCCTATGGGCCTGGCCAGATTTCCGAATGTCTTGTAAAACGGTTAATGCAGATGCTTCTTATTCATCAGTCATTTGATGGAACAGGGGCGTGAATAAATCAAACCTCATTTGCGACAGAGACTGAAAACAAGGCCCCTAATTACAAGTATTGAACTGTTTTGCGGGATACCTGCAAGCCCTGGTGTGCTGAACAACGGCGATGGTTAGAAGAATTTTTAAAAAGAAAGAAATGAAGAAATGTGGGTGAGCAAACTGTGATCTCCTTGTAACTTCCCTAACCAACGAGAGAGCCAGGCAGGGGAGAGTAACAAGCATTGATTAGATACCGGAGTGGGGGGGGGGAGGACTAATACCATCTCCAAAGATAAATAATTGCCTTTTGCTTTCCATAGCTCGAGGGGAGCCTAAAGCCAAGAGTAATTTATAATCTTACTTTCAATTACTTTTTCCCCCAGCATTTTATGAGCATTATGTCTGTGCTTTCCATCAGGCGTGTTCAAGCAATAGCAAAATCGTCTCCAACTTAGCGAATTATTAATTAAGAACCCAGATGTGTTTCACAGAGCAACGGCCGCTAAGCATCCGTGGATGTCTAACCCGAGGGTTAGGCACCGGCAATGCAAGACTCTATTCCCAGGTTGTACTAATGAGACCTTAAGTGATTGTTTGAAAACGATGCTACGGCAGGATTGCACGAAACAGACTTTGGTGTAGACTTTTTCCTTCATTTCCCAACCACCCCCCCCACCACACACACACACCAGCCCTGGGAAACATAACAATTTAATTCTTTTTGATGGTTCCCACTGGTACTCCTAGGCTTTTCTGGGAGTTATGAAAAATGGAAAGTTATCTTTGAGCTACACGCCTGCGGGGGGAAAAGTGAAAGTGTCTCCTAGAAACTGGTTGAGAAGCACAGTCCTTAACTTTCTAACGCCTCCTCATCGTGGTCAGCCCAACTTTCCAAGTTCACGGTGTCATCATTCCAGAGCCTCAGCTGTGCCCAGCCGTGGTGCCTTGGATCCCGACGCTAGCACGCAGGCCTTGCTCCTACCAGTTGACCTAACCCTTGGGAAGCCAGTAGGAAGCAACTCAGTCAACGAGAGAGGGAAGGAAAGGGGCATTTGTCGGGAAGTGGTTAGGTGACCCACACGCTGCTAGACACTTGGTGCGTGCAGCTCGTGTGCCCCTTAGAACACGGTCATGCGTGATAACGGAGCCCGTCCGAATCATTTTTGGAGAAGACTCAGGTTTAGAAGTGCAGTGTCCTTACCAAGCTTTCACCACTAATAAATGAAGAGACGGGATTCAATGCCAGGTACGTCTCTCTTCGGGTTGGTGTGTGAACACGTGCCCGACCCACGAGAAACCTGTGAATCTCTTTTCTATGCCAGGTTCGTCTCTTCTTGGCTCTGGCCTTGGTGATCTTACTGAAACAACGTAACTTCAGACAAGCTGTCCAACCTTGTCCAGACTTCATTTCCACATCAGTAAAATCACAGAAGCCAATGCATGTTGCCAAGGATTACTCTGAGTCCTGAACACTCTTATTTTCCTGCTGTGTGGACACGCTTTTCTTTCCCATTTACATCATTTTGTTTCCCTCTCCCAATCTGATCTTGTCAAAGTTAGAGAAAAATGAAAGTTTCCTTGAAGGACATTTCAGCTCACCAGGAAGTAAAGCTGAAGGGAAAGACTGAAAATGGGGTGGCATTTATTTCTGTGTGGAAATCTTCCTTAACATTTACAATCCTGGTGTGGTTTTGAGGCTGACTATATTTAAATAGTTCTTTAGAGGAAGACATCCAAATATTATGTGGAGTTTTTTCCTAATAGAAAACAAATATTTCTACGGAGACAGACTGTGATGGCATAAGAAAAAGGTTATAGGGATCCATACACTGCCTTTTATTACTGTATGGGTCTTAAGGCATTTGATTACAAGATTGCCAAAAGTAATCAAAATATAAAAATGAGGGAGGTAACATTCAAATATCTATAAAAAGAGTTTTTAATATAGTGTCTATGAAGCTCCCTTATGCTTGATGATTTCCTTAGAATTAAATTATAAGATGAACATTCCAGAATTTGAGTATTTTATACTAAAATTGAGGAATCCACTTAAATTAGGATAATAATCTAGCTATATATATGGATTACAAGAGATGTATCTAAAATAAAATGCCACATGATGCTTGTAAGTAAAGAGAGAGAGAGAGAAAGAGAGAGAGAGGTGATATGGTAGGTAAATAGAAACACAGAAATAAAATACCAGAGTTAATGATAGTATCAGTAAAGTAAAATTGAAGGATTAAAGCCTTAATCAGCATAGAGATGAATATGTTGCATTATAAAAAATGGAGGAAAACCCATAAAGAATGTAAGTCATCTATGAACATTTGGTACTTAAAATCAGGGTAAAGAAAATTAGTAAAGTAAAACTTACAGTTGGAACAAGAAGGTTGGGGGCACCTGGATGCCTCAGATGGTTAAGTATCCAACTTCGGCTCATGTCATGACCCCAGGGTCCTGGGATCGAGCCCCAGTGAGGCTCCCTGCTCAATGGGGAGCCTGTTTCTCCCTCTCTCATCCCTTCACCCCTGCTTGTTCTCTCTCTCTCTCTCTCTCTCTCTCTTTCTTTCTTACTCTCTCAAATAAATAAATAAACATCTTAAACAAAACAAAACAAAACCCTTACAGTGATAGTCATAATTTAACAGATGAGGTAAATTTTAAAACCATGAGCATATATAAGGTTATATGACAAAATCCACAAGGGTGACTTAATTCCTATTTATCGGATTTTATATCCAATTAAATGCATACTCTACTCTTGTGACCAAGAATCAGTAAGGTACATAAACAAATGAAAAAGCAACATGCAACTGGCTGTAAAATAAATCTTAACAAATTCCCCAACATGGAAAATGAAGAAGCCACATGTTGGGCTAAAAGCCAAAAAGTACAAAGTCTTGTAAAAAAAATAATAAAAGACATTTTAAACTTTTCACAAAAAATAATTTAAATAATAAAAATACATAGAATAAAACTATAATTCCAAATTATTTAGAGATTAACAAAAAGTAGATCGGTCCATATAAAAGCATATCGAATGCATCTAAAACCATACTCAGAAGAAAACTTAAAGCTTTAAATAATTTTATTAATGTATAAAAAAGATTATGAAGGAGTGGGTTAATATTAAATTTATGAAAACTTTAAAGTAAGAAAGGAGAAGAATTAATAAGGAAATCTAAGCAACAACTTTTATCTCCAAAAATACCAAGAAGGAAATGCTAGTAAAATAAAAAGCTGGCCAAATCAAATAGGTCATTATAATCTTGAAAAAAAGAAAGAAATGTTTATGACATTGAAAATAATCCAAGTGAAGGGCCCTTGGGTGGCTCAGTGGTTGAAGCATCTGACTTTGGCTCAGGTCATGATCTCAGGGTCATGAGATCGAGTCCTGCATCAGGTTCAGTGCTCAGTAAGGAGTCTGCTTGAGATTCTCTCTCTCTTCAATAAATACATCTAAAAATATTTAAAAAGTAAAAAGCGATAAAACAAAAATTCCAATAAGATAAATACTATAAACAATCTTGTGTAAGAGTTTATGAAAGTAAATGCAAGTAATTTAATGAAGAGGATAATGTTGCAAGATACTATAAATTTCCAAAATAAATTCAGAACTAAAATGCATGAAAAGATTAAATATTTATAGAAAAATTATAAAGACTTTTGAAGCCTAATCCTAAAATATCTACCAACCAAGGTGAATACACGAGTAACCTTTATCAAACCTTTTGAGACTAGAAATATATATGTGATAAAATTATTTCAGAGCACAGACAAATATGGATATCTTACTAAACTTGCATAATTTCTTTTTTTATTTTTATTTTTTTATTTTTTTAAACTTGCATAATTTCATACCAAAATGTGGCCAATATGACATTGAAAAATTAAACAATGAAAGAGTTATTCTGAAAATACAAATGAAGAAAAGTATGATGAATACACACATAGAATTCAGAGAAATATTAATATGATGCACCAAACAGAAGTACAGTTTATTTAAAACATGCGAGGTGATAAACTTTAGGAAACACCTGGTGTTTCTAATGTTTTAATCTGTGATTGTGACAATAGATAAATAAGTTAAAAGCATCCTACTTTGGTTACTCTTTTTAAAAATATTAAATAAAATAGAAATAAAACAAAAATGCCTTTAAAAATTGAGGAAGAATGTATATTTGACAACAGCAAATGTTATCGTAAGTATATTACTACCTTGCATTGAATTTCATGATCAAATAGGAATGCTGGCCATCACCACTACACGTTTGTTATTCGGCACTGGTTTTGAGTTTCTAGCTAAAGAGATAGCACTATAGCTTTATGATTAGCCAAACGACCCCAGAAGTCAGAGGCAGACTCTAGTTCTGATTCTGGGACAGAGTTATTACCTGGAAGATTTGGGTAAATCCTTAACCCTTGTAAGCTTCAAATTGTCATTTGGAAAAAAGACGTTGACCTCCCTCACTTATGAGTGCCGTGAGGATTCAATCTAATAACCTTTGTAAAGTGATTAGCAAAATGTCTGATACTTAGTCAGTTATTAGTTAATAATAAGGCTATTAACCATATTAGTCATTAATATACCCATCATAATTACTATCATTACCTTATTTTAACCACAAATTTAAAAAAAATCAATTGAGTGACTGGATAGAAGGAAAAGAAGCAAAATCACATTATTTTATTTATGTTTATGAAGACAAATCAGAACAAAAATCAGGAAACAAACCAAATTCAAAAGCTAAAATACAAAACAAAGTAAGCTAAGCTAAAATCATAAAATATGAAGATACACATTCAATATAAATCTATGTAAGAACAATGTTAAGAAATCTATAAAATTTACTAAAATATTTTAAGATTTGGGGAATTATATTATCCTCTAGAATGAGATGATTATCACTCCATTAAAATAGTTGCATATTTAACTCAATTTAAATCTGAATTCCATCTTTTGATGATTTTGTAAGAAATTTCAAACATCAGTCAGAAGAGTAACTATAAGAGAGTGGAGACTTGGTGTCCATTGACAGATGAATGGATAAAGGAGATGTGGTCTATGTATACAGTGGAATATTCCTCAGCCATTAGAAACGACAAATACCCACCATTTGCTTCGACGTGGAGGGACCTGGAGGGTATTATGCTGAGTGAAGTAAGTCAATCGGAGAAGGACAAACAGTGTATGTTCTCATTCATTTGGGGAATATGAATAATAGTGAAAGGGAATAAAGGGGAAAGGAGAAAAATGAGTGGGAAATATCAGTGAGGGAGATAGAACAGGAGAGACTCCTATCTCTGGAAATTGATCAAGAGATAGTGGAAGGGGAGGTGGGGGGGGATGGGGTGACTGGGTGACGGACACTGAGGGGGGCACTGGACGGGATGAGCACTGGGTGTTATGCTATATGTTGGCAAATTGAACTCCAATAAAAAATATCAAAAAAATAAATAAAATAAAATAAAAGGCAAAGAAAAAGAGAGTGCCAAGAAAATACTGAAAAATATGACCAATGAAGTTGCACTTATGCTGCTAGAATTTATTATATACTATAGAGAAACTAATATTAAATGAGTTGTACACAGAAATAGATAAATGAATCTTAGGAGTTAATTCAATAATCCAGAAACAGAGAAATCTATAATGAAAATTTTGTGAAATAAAAATGCTTCAAAACAGTGAGAAAATAATATAATAATCAATAATTTGGGGGACAAAATGCTGTCCCTACTGAAGAAAGTGCCAACTCTTCTACACAGCATACACAAAAACTAAATTCCGAATAAATTAGTGCTCTCAAGATTTAGTTTAGAGGCAAAAATCATTCATATGAGCAACAGGAGAGTATTTTTATAAACCTGAGGGGTTTTTTTTTGTTTTTTGTTTTTTTTAGTTATGATAGTCACAGAGAGAGAGAGAGAGAGGCAGAGACGTAGGCAGAGGGAGAAGCAGGCTCCATGCACCGGGAGCCCGACGTGGGATTCGATCCCAGGTCTCCAGGATCGCACCCTGGGCCAAAGGCAGGCGCCAAACTGCTGCGCCACCCAGGGATCCCTAAACCTGAGGTTTTGAAAGCATGTAGTGAACGCCAAAATCTATCAAGAAAATTGACAGGCTTTATTATCCAGAAAATAGAAATTTCGTGTGACAGAAGTCAATATGTTTCAAAAAAAAAAAATCTAAAGGACAGAAAATTCTTTGAATTAAATTCACAACATAGACCTACTATTTATTTATTTATTTATTTATTTATTTATTTATTTATTTAGACCTACTATTTAAAATATATTTTAAACCCTAATTAATAACGGGACATAATCATTTAGAAAGCACAAGCAAGTCCGTCATGGAAGACAAATACTGCAGGATTGTGTTCCTATGAGGAATCTACAAGAGTCAAATTCGTAGAACCTAAGAATGGAAGGGCAGTTGCCAGGGGCAGGTGAGTGAGACAAGGTGGGCTGCCGATCAATGGGTGTAAGGGTTAAGGTGAGCAAGATGGGGAAGCTCTAGAGATCTGCTGAAAACACTTGGCCTGTGGTCAGCAGTAATATTGCATTTAAAAATTTGTTACAAGAGTAGATCCCATTTTAAGTGCTCAGACCACAGTAAGAGAAGACGAATACACACAGATAATTCAGATAAGAATAACATAAGCGCACAAACAACGTGATACGAATTTGACATTTAATAATTGATAAAGAAAGACAAAAAAAAAAATCAACAGCAGCAGGAATAAAAAGAGGTAGCCCTTTGTGACCTAGTGGCCAAAGAGGATGTGAAGGATCGTGTGTTCCTCAAACACATTGTAGTGCGTCCACATTTTAACCCTTGTCGCCTGTGAATATGACCGTATCTGGGAACAGGGTCTCTGCACATATGATTAAGAATCTCGAGTTGAGCCCATCCTGGATTTAGGAGCCACGCGGAACCTAATGAGAGGTGTCCTTACAAAATTAGGAGAAGACACAGAGATGCAGGAGAGAGCGCCGCGCGAGGTCGGCGCGGCGTTCAGAGCAACACAGCTCCAGGCCAAGCCCGGCCAAGGGTCGGCCACAGCCACCAGAGCTAGGCCTGCACCGAGTCTCCTTTGGAGCCTCTCTCAGAGGAGCCAGCCCTGCCCACCCTTCCACTGCGGACTTCTGGCCTTCAAATCGGTGAAGAACTCGTGGAGGCCATCAGGTTTGTGGTGAATTGTTAGGGCAACCCTAGGAAGCTAATTCGGACGGGTGTCATTTAGGTTTTTCAAAGAAGCAGGGAGCGTACTATCTCCCTCTTTAAAATATATAAAATCAAATACTGGAGGTTAATTAGGAAAGAGAGCGCCATAAAAATCTGTGAAGCCAGGGCTCCACTGCCCCAAAGGTTCATAAAGACGTGTGCATGGAAATATATGGTTGGGGATCCCTGGGTGGCTCAGCTGTTTAGCGCCTGCCTTTGGCCCAGGGCACGATCCTGGAATCACAGGATGGAGTCCCACGTCGGGCTCCCGGCATGGGGCCTGCTTCTCCCTCCTCCTGTGTCTCTGCCTCTCTCTCTCTGTCTCTCTGTCTATCATAAATAAGTAAGTAAGTAAGTAAGTAAGTAAGTAAATAAATAAATAAATAAATAAAATCTTTTAAAAAAAGGAAATATATTGTTACTGTGCGTGTCACAGCAGAAACGCATAAATAAACTAAAAATCTCAACGAAAATACAGCATAATGCATTCATTCTGATGAAGTTATGAAATTGCTCTATGCCTAATAAAATAATTACAGAAATATAAATTTATGGACTTGGAAAGACACCCAAACATGATCACATCAACAGCAGCCTGGAGAACTAGACGCACGAAATCACCTTCTCTGTGCGACACGCTCATATATGTGACTTTGCGTATGTGCTCTGTGTGCATGGGTTTATTTATGCAAACAAATGTAGGTACACCCACGCGTGTGTGTCTGCAGATGTGGACTTTGTAGGAGCAGAGAAGTCTGAAGTCTTGTGTATCAAACTCTCAGGCTTGTTTATCTCTGGGAGATTATCTTGTTCAGCTTCCTACAAAGACATAAATCAAAGCCCACGACGATGCGCATCCTTGCCCGGTGGCCCACGGTCACCCAGGGAGGCGAACGGAGACCCCAGAAGGAACATACGGAGAGACGGGTCCAGTACTCACTCCAATGTTTTCGGTTAGGGCCTCGTGGAGGGGTGTATCCCTCTCTTAAAGGCAAGCCTATTTTTAAAGCTTTCTCCCGGTTCTGGAATTGCTTCTTTCTTGCCTCTTCGGACTTACAAGGAGTAGGGGCGGCCCGTGAGTGCTCGCAGACGCCACAGCACCATGTGTTACTTCTGAGTACTGTCCGCACCTCTGTCAACGGCTCCTGATCAGGCTGTCCCTGCACCTGGCGGGTGCACCTGCTTCCTTCCTGTTGCTGATGCCTGCGGTGGCATTCGTGAGCTGCAGCTCCCCGACGTCGAGGCAGGCTGGCGTGGGTGAGGCTCACCCATGTCTACGGTGGCAGCTTGGCCAACGTGATCACCTCGCTGCTCAAGCCCCGTTGACTGATGTCACGGTGTGAACCTGCCCCATCAAACTGAATGAGGTGAGCGTGGGAACCCGGCCACAGTTAGGGGAGAAGAAGCGACCTCTTCCCATTAAGTGGACCTTCCCCCCATTAGCTGAAAGTCTGATACTTCTGGGGCCCCTTTCTGTCACCCGAAGGGAAAAGCCACAAGGGACAGTGGGAAGTCGGGTAAATGCAGAACTGGCAAGTGAAAACCATCCCTGGTGGTATCACCTGACCACATACGCTCAGCATACCTGTCCTGTGTCCAGAACTCCTAATACAAGTGAGCCGGGAAATCTCTTTTTCTCCTTTCTAATTTCAATTGCAACAAAGGTTTCTGAACGATGCAGATATCCCGGGTCCATACCCTCCTCGCCCGCCAGCCCGGGGCCGTGACTTACACCTGAGAGGTGCCAGTTAACACCCAGCCCGATCAGGCTCCTACGCTAGACGCTTCCCCCCCACACACCGCCTCTTAAGAAATTCAAATTAGAAACGAGGGTATGTTGTACGGTTGACCAGAGCAAGAAAGGGGAAGACGATTCGTCGTCCCCAACCGTACCTGCCGGTGCCACCTCCCACGGCTCCAGGTGCGAACCCCCCCCAGCTTCTGGGAATCCAGGCGGTTCTCCAATATCAACCTCCACGAGGCTTGGGCCTCCTAACAAAAGACCTTTGTGTTTCTACTCCCTTATTTTCCCACACATTTTAATAGGATCCTTTTCAGTTGTGCTGGTTTATGTGGATGTCTGATTCTTTAATGAAAAAAAGAAAAACTTCACTGACGGATTTATTGATATGGAACCGTGTTCATTTTATGTTTACTGAGAAAGGCTCCTTTAAAATAATATGTTTTGGTATCAAATCCCTCTCAATTTTCCACCTTTCCCCATCCAAGCTTTACTGGTGTTAATAGTGATGCTTATATGAATATATATATATATATATGTATATATCTCCCCTAGATCCTATATTCACGCCTATGCCTGCGCTCGTGCTGATTTCTGTATCCACACTGATATCTGCTTTTACATCATTAATGAGCTGTGACTCTGACACTCAGTTCTGCCTCAGAAACTGTTATAAACCCTGACTACAACTCAAGGAAACACAGTCTGGAAACCAAAAAAAAAAAAAAAGATTTTTCGATGACTCAAATATTTTCCATATTTTTCTCAAACACCGTGAAGATTAGCCATACCGCTTGACGGCACGTTTTTAAAGCTCCCTTTCTCTTGCGTTCTCTTCCTACACACGGCCCAGCTTTTCCCTGGCTTCATCTTCCAGAATCCCCTTTCGAACGTGTCCCCTCCTCCAGCCAAAACCTATGTCCAAGCCAACACCTGGTGTCCACAGGGCCGTTCTGGAAGTCGGAGGCCACTCCGCGGAGGGCCGAGCGAGGGCGGGGAAAGGAGAAACGGGTGGGCTCAGAAAGGATTCTCTCTCCCGGGTATGGAAATTGCGAGTTCCGAGAGCTCCCTGGGTGATTTCTACTTTGTTACATAAATCATTAATTTACAGAAAACTGGAGGAACGCACGTCACACACCACAATTTCAACAGGGGCCGTTTCTGAGTGAGGATCCTCTCTATGCTCAACAACAGACTCCTGCGAGTCTTGCAGTAGGCCCATGTTGCTTTGACGACTTCGACAAAGATATGAAGCCCTTGAATGAACTGGTCTTTGCAAGGCACCCACGTCTAAGTGAAATAATGCTGAAACCCTGACCCTTCTCTGGGGAGGGACCACCAGAACCAGGTTACTCCCGCCCTGGGTACGTGGCACCGACTACTGCTGCCCTCGGACCACACCGCTTTCCTCGCCTAACTTGGATTTGTCGCGTCTTGGAAATGCCATTTCGTGAGGCAGAGCCGGTTTCCTGAAGGTGAACCCCTCTGCCCTCTGGAGGGCCTAAGGCAGGACCCACACGCTCTGCTCTTCCTCCCCGGGCCGGCGCTTGTGTCCCGTGGGTGCGCCGAGGGGCCTGCAGAGCGTCTCCTAGACGTGCAGCGCCCGGCGACCTGGCCTCCTGCCCCCAGCACCTCCGAGGGGCCCTCACCTTCGCAACCTCTTCATAAATCAGCTCAACCGCTCTCTGGTGCCTTCTTCTTGGCAGAGAGCCTCATACGAGGAGGTGCAGCTTGACTATGCCAGTCGAAAAGCGTGGAAAGAAAGACACCTTTCCTGGGCACTGGTGGAGGTCAGCACAACGGAGATCCCGCTGTGGGAACCTGGGGAATGAGACGGGGTGGGGGTGCTGACCCAGCCCCCCTGCTGGGCCCACAGACCCCTGTGTGCAGGTGCTGGGACGGCGGGAGCCAGGCGCCCGGTGCGCCCAGGAGGGACGCGGGCACGGGCGAGGGCGGATGCCAGCTGGGGACATCCGAGGTCCTGATGCTGCTGATGGCCGCGAGGGAGTAACTGTTGGCAGGCGGAGGCAGGGCCTCTCCGAAACGGAAGACCTCAGGCTGATGGGTGGGGTCACCCTTCCCCCAGACATCACCCCGGATAAGTCCCTAAAACCCACCAAGTCACAAACCTACCGAGACCCGCCTAAGAGAAGAGGAAGACCAGCATCGGCCAAAAGCAAGATCGTGCACCCTGCCTCGCCCTATCACCTAAAACCACATGTCCCTAACCACCCCGTTTTTTTTCTTAACTTGCATAAGCATAAAAAACCCACCGCCTTCCCCTCCTGGGCGACTTCCCTGAGTCGGGCCTCCTCTCGGAGCCTCGAACCTCGGCCGGGGTGCCCCCCACTAAAGCACTCTTGGACCTGCCGCCTGGCCCTGCCTGGCCCTGCGGTCTCTGATTTTCTCTGCCCATCAGTGAAAGAAAACCTAAGAGCAGCATCCACTGAATTCAGTCTACCCTGTGCCAGGACCTCCGCCCGGGGCTTCGCATACCCTCTGTCACCCCCCAGCCACCTTGAGAAGAGGGTACCCTTACTCTGCCCTTTGGTGACCTAAGGGGTCGCAGTCCAGGGCTTCTGCCTTGGGCCTGGTGATGGTAGCAGGCCGGGCCGGGCTCCCGCCCAGGACGT
Source organism: Nyctereutes procyonoides (assembly GCF_905146905.1). Taxonomy (NCBI): domain Eukaryota; kingdom Metazoa; phylum Chordata; class Mammalia; order Carnivora; family Canidae; genus Nyctereutes; species Nyctereutes procyonoides. The sequence continues at coordinate 2,144,275 of NW_026575047.1, read as the reverse complement.
GAGGGCAGCACCTGTGCGGCGGCCAGAGGGACAGCAGGATGCCAGGGCCCAGCCCCTGGGGAGGTGGAGAGGTGAGGAGGTGGATCGGGAGAAGGCCCGGGCCGCTCTTGCAGAAGTCGTTGCCATATGGAGGTGTCGCAGGGGAGGTGCCATCCTGAGACGGGCCGTGAAGGGCCCCTGCGCTCATTTGCCAGCTGCCGGCGGGCTGTAGCTGCCACCTGCACCAGACACCTGCTACACGGGCAGTTTGTGTGCCTCTCCCCTGCGACGGCCTTCTCGAGTGTTCCTGGGGCGCAGAGGGTCGGCGGCCTTGCTCTGTGCTTGGCCGGGCAGCAGCGAGGCCCTGGGCGAGTCCTCGGTCCTCCCACGGCCTCAGTCTCCTCGTTCAGTTCCTTGGGTTCCACTGAGGTTGGGGTCACATAGCACAGGCCGCACACACAGCAAACGTAAATCTGCTGAGCTTGGACATAAACGCCTCCATACACAGCCCCGGAACCAGGACGTCCGGGGATCATTTTCAGGTCCCCACGAGGGAGGCTGCCTCGTGCCCTTGGCCGGCCGCTCGCCCTCCATGGCTTCGCCTCTGGATTTTGTCAGCACAGGTGAGTTCGGCTGATCTGTCTTTCTGGAATTTTGCATACCTGGAATCACGTAATATGCAATCTTTGACATTGGGCTCTGTCGTCGGTAATGACTGTAAGATCTAACCCTGGTGCGTCTCTATCGGTGGTTTGTTCCCTTTTTTTCAAATCGAGGAAGCGTGTCGCCAGCACATTGAGGCGACTGCAGTTACGGGTTATTGTGAGCAAGGCTGCTGTGAACGTCGTGCGCGGACCCTTGTACGGATATCTGCTTGAATTTATTTCGCGTGAACATATTTCTTGACTTTTTAGGGAAACTCTCTGTTTTCCAGTGTGGTTAGGCAATCTTGCATTTCCACGAGGAGTGCGAGAGAGTTCCATTTGGTCCGCAGGGTTGCCAGCCCCAGGGTTTGCCCGTGTTTTACCTTTTCCGCGCAGCAGAAGCATTACAGAGTCCAACACAATGCCTCGAGCTTTCTGTAAAATCGGAATTACTTGGGGCAAGGCTTGCCACTTTAGTTTCTCCATGGCTCTCGATAGTGCTTATTGGCTGAAGCTAAGATGCCAAACCCATTGCACGACTTGCCTGGCCCTGGAAGCATTTACAGGAGGACTTCTATACCCATTGTCTCATTTTAACTTCCCATAAAGTATCTTATTTTATTACTCTGAGGCGTAGGTATTAGCAAGCCCCCATTCATAGTCAAGGAGGTAAAAGCTATAGGGAGATAGAGGTTAAGCCATATACCTAAAAATAGCAGTCAGGATATAAAAACTCAAGTCTTTTTGGCTCCACGACTGGGTGTTTCCCACACTGGCCTTTCAGACAGCCGAAATCACACGTGTAAAAAAAATGAAAAACTAAGGAAAAGTCTGGCTTGTTTAGAAAGTTGTACTGATTGAGTGGATCTGTTTGTAAGCCTTATGGATAGTCAGGACCGACAATACAGTTTGAAACATAATAAGACGTCATCCCTTGTTCAAAGAGGAGAAAGTTTTATTAAAAGTATTAAAATATAACTTTTTTCTTTTCTTCCACGCACTCTCAACTTGCGCGGTGGTTTTGATTTGCCATTTAACGCGATTCTAAGAAGAGAAAATTGCGACTTTAAACGAGTAGCATATATTTTTCTTGTCATCCATATATTGTACCATGCCAGTTCTAGATGAAAATATAAGTGCATTGAAGTCGTACGCGGAATCACCAAAATTTTACGACCTTTGTTTTGTAGTTCATACATGCAGAACCGTGGAAGCACAACACAAATAACTCAACTGGTTTTATCTCACCGTTTGACCCATGCCCATCCCACCAATATTCACTACCTGCAGTTCACTGGTGAACAGGAAAGAACTGAAGGGAAAACCAGAGGTCACCTTATTTTCCTTTTCCTTCTATGCCATGATTTGCACATCATAAGTAGTTGGCTAAGGTAGGGAAGCAATACCAGTAAGAACAGATATGACGGCATCCCCTGATGGTCTGCATTTCTAGAACGTCACGGCCTCCTCTCTGATAGAAGAGTTTGGGTTTTTTTTTTTTTTTTTTTTGTTTGTTTGTTTTGTTTTGTTTTTTATTTTTTTTTTTTGAGTTTGGGTTTTAATAGAAACAAACCATGGCCTCTCAGATCTGTCAGGGCCCCGCTCCGTCAGTGATGGAGGTAATACACTTCGTACTTTGCGTCTTGCTGAACCCCCACACGTCATGTGTCCATGGGACTTCCACGGTGAGCACCGTATTGAAATGGAATGGCACGTAGAAGCGGGCATCATACCCGCATAATGTCGCCTGCCATGCTCCTAATCTGTGATCTCACAGAACTTCACTTAACAATACGCATTTTCAAAAATAAATTATTCAGAATTTAAAGATGGTAACAGGAGAGTATGAAACTGTGCATGTCGTCCCCCTCCTGAGGACGACACTGGTGGAAAGCCCACAAATCCAGCTTTATGGATAGTGGAAAAACAAGAGATAATTTATACAAAAACAATTTATACAAACAGTTTTTCAACCACTCATTCAATGAAGAGTTACGAACCACCTGCCTTATGCCAAGCCCTGTCTTAGGTGCATGGGGTACATCAGTGGACAAGAGGAGAGAAAATTCTGTCTTCATGGAGCTTACATTCTGTTTTCCTGGGAAGAGTGCAGTACATGTGTAGAGTCTGAGCCATCTGTTCTTACTGAAAGAATATTAAGGACTGGAGTTCAATTCAAAAGAAACAGTCTACTAAAAAAAAAAAAAAACCAAAACAACTCATTATACAAAATCTCATTTCCAAAGATGATTGTACATGTTGGAATCCACTAAATGTGTAATATGAGGATAAAAAGTTTTTGCTCCTTTGATTGTTTTTCCTGGATTGAATGCCAAAAGAGTTAAATGACTTTTGCCCGTTTGTTTGCTTTATGTTTGTTTCTTTCTTGGCAATCTGTGTAAGCAAAAACCTCTAATTGGATTTGTCCTAAATTTTTTGCATGTTTTGGTAAACCAAATGTAATGTGACTCCTCATCAGTTTCTCATAGAAATTAGCAACCGAGAGGGCTCTATTGTATAATTAATAAGTCATTGATTGTGGTCACCATTCTGGCAAATCCATTTTTCAGCAAGATGAGCCATAAAGCAATGATCTGCCCTAAAGACTGTGGGAAAGTAGAGCTTCTTCTAGCCCAGAAGTTCTCAAACTTTACAATGCTTAGTCACCTGGGGGAATGGTTTAAAGACACATTGCTGGACCCACTTGCAGTTTCTGATTCCACAGAGGAGACGTAGCACCTGAGGTTCTGCATTTCCAAATTTCCAGGTGAAACTGCTCTTGCTGCCAGTCCCAGGAAGCAGATCATCCTAATTGTTGGATGTTCAAAGACAGAGAGTCTTTTTCACTTGAAATTCCTATGGGCTTGTTTATACACAAGGGCTGGGGACCAGAACCTTCTTTCTATCAGCTGAAGACTAGTCCAAGACTAAAATGTAAGCTGAAACTGTCATTCTATCGTTGGGTCTCTTCGCCATGCTTGGATGGCGATGTGAATGAGTGTGTGTATGCCTATGTGTCGGGCGGAGATGGAAAGAGAGAAATAAAGATTGGTAGGAGGGATAGAGTCTGTTTCACCAAGAGGGTATGCACGACCAAGAATGACTGTTTATGTGTGTTTGTGCAAAAAGATGAAATCAGAGGATGAAGAGCAAGAGAAGAAAGAAGAAAGAAAGAAGAAAAGAAAGAAAGGAAGGAAGGAAGGAAGGAAGGAAGAAAGGAAGGAAGGAAGAAAGAAGAAGAAAGAAAGAAAGAAAGAAAGAAAGAAAGAAAGAAAGAAAGAAAGAAAGAAAGAAGAAAAAGGCAGGCACATAACAGTATAGGGAGGAAAGAAGTCCCCCCAAGCAGCTTCATATTCTGCAAGCTGTTCCCATTTCAGATATGAAAAATAAATTTAGCAAAAATGTTATGGGTAGCTCATTGTTACCTTGTGCAAGCTAGTAAAAAATAATATGATTTATCACTAAGTTATTGCATCAAGCACTTTTACTACTTTATCTCATTTAGACTGCATCATGATCCTTTGCAGAACTCATTCGAGTTCCTTTCAGAAATGAGAAAAATTTAATTTAAAGGAGGTTGAATGAACCATCTCAGGTCATACAGTCAGAAAACAACTCAACCAGTATTTGAAACCAGGGCACCTTAGTTGGATTTTGCTGAAGCTTCACACAAGAGCGTTTTAAATCAGTTTAAAGAAACAAACAAACAAACAAAGCTGGAGTTGTGGGCTGAAGTTAAAAGAAATTATTTGCTATGTATGAAATAGTTATGTTGTCGCTCCATTGTCCATTTTTATACTTTCGAGTAACAACTGAGTTCTATTTTAATGCCAAGATCTGATGAAGTGGAAAGTAATACAGCTGGAAGAGCCCTCAGGGGTACTGGGCAGGGGTGTGGAGATTGGGGAGAGGACATGGGAAGCACCCAGCACTGGAGGAGGCTTCTGGTTTGCTAGTCAGTCTCTCAACACATTTTCTTTGTCGCTTTGGGCTTCTAGAAATTATGACACCTCATCAGAGTTTACTCGTTCCAACGTCAAATGGCATCTCAGCCTAGAAAAAAAAAATCTGGAGAGTGTGAATTGATTTATACGTTAAAGTAAGTTAAAATTATTTTTTTTCTTTTGAGACTTTCTAGATACCGTTGGTGATAAACCAAACGTTTACTTATGAATCGTTTTCCTATGATCACTCAAAAAGTTCAAAAGTTTATTGTATACATTTTTTCACTGAGGATGTAATGCATCCTTATTTTAGAAAAATATAGATACAATAAAAGGAGAAAATAATCAAATAGTGTTGATTAAAAGAGGACAACTAGTCAGATTTAGTTATTTCTTCCACTTTTGCTGTATATGTATGGGAAATAGCTCAGACTATGCCAAACAGGCCTGTTTTGTGTTCTACATTTTTGCCTAAAACTTTCCAGAGTTTTAGAAAATATTTTTAAGCCTTATTTTCAGCTTTTATGAATTTTTTTGTGAAGTAGTTATGGAGGTAAAGGTATTTAATTTTGTGTGATTCTATATTTTTACTGATATAAATAAATGCCATTGAAATGAACAGAAATATTTTTAGGAATAAAAATATTGTCAGCATGTTTGTTTATTTAATTGAGATGAGTTTTCAGAAGACACCTGAAATGCATGAAAGTGCCAGTTTCATCGTTTCTCATCGGCCCCGTCTTGTGAACAGAACTGGGATCCCTGGGTGGCGCAGCGGTTTGGCGCCTGCCTTTGGCCCAGGGCGCGATCCTGGAGACCCGGGATCGAGTCCCACGTCGGGCTCCCGGTGCATGGAGCCTGCTTCTCCCTCTGCCTGTGTCTCTGCCTCTCTCTCTCTCTCTCTCTCTCTGTGTGACTATCATAAATAAAAATAAAAATTAAAAAAAAAAAAGATCTGGATATCTTCCAGATTGTGTGGTCGAGTTTAAAACATGCTTTGACATCATTGATCTGCTTGGAGAATGGCGATCGGTCTTAATTTTTATATATTATATTGGATAGTGCTATGAAGTGCATGTTTTCTGAATGCCTAGAGTAAACGTATAATTCTAGAATCATCTTTGTTTTCCTTTGCTTTTGCTGTATCTTCTAGAAAACCAACTGTACCTTCTGGCACGAGTTGGCTACATATGAACTGTTTGTTCTAGAGGCGGACATTAACTATGGTACAGATTAGAATTAAGTATGTGATCATAGTTGCCATGTTGCAAGTCATGATTGTGCTAGGTGTTTAGCTATGTGATTTATAAACTTTAGAATATATATGTTACCCCAAGTGAGATCTTTTGCAGAACACACACACATACACACACACACACACATTGAATCTGTGTGTTTATTTATGTATATGCATAAGTATACATACATGGGTATATAAATATATAAAATGCCAGTGGTTTAAATTATGAATATGAACTCAATTAAAAAGCAAATATTTATTTATAATGATAATAAAATCACCAAATTTGACAAATGCTGCAAATATCAGTGATCAAGGAAAAGAATAACTATTTTTTTATCAATGTACTGCCATACATACCTCAATAAGCTGTGGTTCTTGCATTTGGGGGAGGAATATTATTTGATCACCTTTTCATATAATAATTCTGTGATTTTTTTTCTATAAAAATAATGTAAAAGTAATCAGTCCTTCCTAGAACATGGTTGGTCAAATATGTTTTCTCTTATTCTTGAGGTCAGACTGTGTAAGGCATGTGATGTCAGACACAGATATATTCACAGTTTGTAGTATTGCTATAGATTTGTGTCCTAAAAACAAAGGGGTTCTGATCAATTCTATTTCATTAGATATCTGTCAGTAAAGAAAAATTAAATAAGATAATTATAATTAGTAGGCACTGTTTAAATAGAGAAAGTTTGCTTCAGCAGTGAACTTCCATTTGAATTAGGCATTGATGACAACTTCTCCGGTTCTAGTTTTAAGTGATGATTCGGAGAATTTTCCCCAGATTACCTTCTGGCTCTGCGCCTTTCAAACCTTCTTTGTCCTCCAATTTCTAAATACTCCCAAATAGAATGCAGGGCGTAGTAACACATGGTCCTTATGACCTTTGACCCATGTACTTGCCCCACATGTCACTGTCCTAAGTCAACACTGTCAGTGGCGGGACCATTCCTGGAGGTCATTCCACATCAGGATAACTGGTAGCATGGTAACCATGTGGAACCTCATCAACATCACTCTAATCCCCAGCTAAGGGTCTCCCCATGTCAACTTCACCTTAGCTGGACCCAGAAAATGTTCCTGGCCACTCCACTATCATCTGACATAAGTGAAAGTGTGACCAAGAGGAATAGTAGTGTAGACAGAGTCTACAAAACAGAAGACCTATGAATACATTGCTCGTGCTCCTCTAGGGCCACTGGGAGGTGTATTAGTTTCCCAAGGCTTTCAGAGAAAATTCACAAAAACCTGGTGACTTAAAAGAACTGAGTTGTTCTCTCATGTCCTTTAAGGCCAGAGGTATAACCTCAAGTGTTGGTAAGGCCATGCTGTCTCTGAAGGTTCTTGAACTTCCTTTACTCCTCCAGCTTCTGGTGGCTGCAGGAGTCCTCTGGCTCCTGACTGTGTAGCTCCAATCTCTGCTTTCATCTTCTCTTTATCTGTGTGTCTCTCCTTTGTGTGCCTGTTATGAGGATGCTCATCATTGGATTTGGGGCCAAGACAGATAATCCAGAATGATCTCATGTCAAAATCCTTGACTCAATGATATCTACAAAGACCCTTTTGTCAAATAAAGTCACAATCATGGGTTCCGGAGATTAGGACAAGTTGGTCATATCCTGGGGAGTTTGAGGGGGAGCACTGTTCAATCCACTACGGATGAATTCATGCAAGAGAGGCCCTGAAGGGATCCCTGGGTGGCGCAGCGGTTTGGCACCTGCCTTTGGCCCAGGGTGTGATCCTGGAGACCCAGGATCTAATCCCACATCAGGCTCCTGGCGCATGGAGCCTGCTTCTCCCTCTGCCTATGTCTCTGCCTCTCTCTCTCTCTCTCTCTCTCTCTCTCTGTATGACTATCATAAATAAATAATAAAAATTAAAAAAAAAAACAAGAGAGGCCCTGAAACATATGCTTCATGAGTGTTATGATAAGCCTGCCTCTGCTGAGCTCTATTTTAACAAGGAAGTAAATGAAGTTAGAGGAGAAATAAGTAACTCGAGCCTAGGTTCTAGGTATTTAATAGCCTGACCAGGTATTTAAACTGGGGTCTTTGAGGTACTTTACCCCCTGCCAATATGCCTTTGAATTATTTTTAGAAGTCACTTAGGCAGAAGGATAATTGAGAAAACTAATGTTTCTCCAAACCTTCTCATAAGGAAGAAATAGAAATCAAATGAAAAATTGTGACCTCTCCACAACTAGCTCATTTAGGATACTACCAACATCTTTACCATTTATGTGTATACACACGGATAGACACACACATAATTTGTGCGGAGGGGTTGGTGGAAATATTCTGCAGTTTTCTAGAATATTGAAATAGGAGAAGCCTCAGTGGGATTTCTATTATAAGTGGGGTGATTGGGGCGGGAGTAGTGAATCATGACGTGAACAAGGTCACCAAGCTGGAGAGTTACCAGCATATACAGAAGTTGCACCCAGATCTCTGGTTTCCAGTCTTTATTCTCCATTTCTCAAGCTGTTCCAGTTCTCAGTATCTTCATTTTTTCCTCTTCTCTGAACCTATTTTATTTCCATCAAAGTCATCTCAATGATTTTATTTTAATTAACCTGATGGATTTAAAGGATGAAGTGTATTATGTGCACCTCCTTTAGGAAAATATTTGATGACTCTAAAACCCATATTCTTTGAGAATTTGCTATCACCAAGTCTTAGTATTTTATAGCTTCTGAATGTTAATTTTTTTCAGATATGGATTACAAATGAGAAAAAATATCAGAGTAGCGAATTGTCAAAAGCTCCTTTTGAGATCATCATGAATAATGGATACTAAATTCATTTTGAATATTTTTAAAAATTATGCAAATCATATTAAGCAAATTGCTTAAGAAGTGAGCTGTTTTGATAAAAACAGTTAATTCTCTTTTTGTTACAGCATGTAAGAGGTGTTTAAGCTTAACCATATGCAAATCCTTGGGCTTCCTGATATATTATAAAAACTGGAGTTATCTAATAATATGCTCTCTTCTCATAACATCAAGGCTTTGGTGCCTTTAACCTCAACTTTTTTTATTCCATTTTTAATTCCATTAAACTAATAATGCATCACTTTAGATACCTTCTGAAGTTTTTTACATTTGTCTTATCAGATTTGTGATTTGAATAGATTTAGAGGAAGTGACTTTCATGTTAATTATTCTTTGGACTACAGTCGGTTCTTGTTATAATTAGGTGAACAAGGGTACGTATTCACCAAGCATCCATTGGAATGCAGAGTTGGAGTGAGGGGATCCTATCTTCTAAGGTTTAAATTCTTTGAGAGGGGAAAAGCCAAGTATTTCCAAGCCAAGGTGTTGGCAGTGTATGTGGGAATATGGGAGGGAGAGGTCACTTCTGAATTTAGAGGGTGAGTAGATACTCAATGAAAACATCACAAAGGCATTGACATTTGAGCTGGGAATTAAATTCTGGAGAGATTTTGTACATAAATGAGAAAGGAGAGCATATGATATAGAGGAACAGGATGAGTCAAGCCTGAAGGGAAGGAAATAGAGGCTACTTTGAGAAAGAAGCACTTAATCTGGCTCAATAGCTGGGTAAATAAGCTGTATCAGGAGATACAGTAGAATATGAGACTATAATAATAAGTAGTAATAAATACAATGAAATAACAAAACCTACCATATTTGAACACTCATAAGATTCATGACCTTGTAGTTAGTGTCTTTTTTTTTTTTATAAATTAATTTTTATTTGTGTTCAATTTACCAACATACAGAATAACACCCAGTGCTCATCCCGTCAAGTGTACCCCTCAGTGCCCGTCACCCATTCACCCCCGCCCCCCACCCTCCTCCCCCTCCACCACCCCTAGTTCATTTCCCAGAGTTAGAAGTCTTTATGTTCTGTCTCCCTTTCTGATATTTCTCACACATTTCTTCTCCCTTCCCTTATATTCCCTTTCGCTATTATTCATATTCCCCAAATGAATGAGAACATACACTGTTTGTCCTTCTCCGGTTACTGTGGCCAAGTTCAAAAAGGGTGTTGCCTGAGTTCTTCTCTGGGATTTTGATGGAATCTTGTCTCACATTTAGATCTTTCATCTATTTTGAGTTTATCTTTGTGTATGGTGCAAGAGTGTCCTATGTATTGTTATTCCTCTTAGTCTGTTTGGGCAGCTATAACAGCATATCACAGACTGAGTGGCTTCTAAACAACAGAAATTTATTCTCATAGTTCTGAAGGCTAGAAGTCAAAGATCAGGACTGGCAGATTCAGAGTCTGGTGGGAAGCCACTTCCTGGGTCATAGATGGTTGTCTTCTTGCTGGCTCTTCACATGGGCATAGCAGTGAGAGAACTTTCTGGAATCTATTTTTAAAGGACACAATCTCATTCATGAGGGCCCCACTTCATGGCTTAATTGCTTCCCAAAGGCCCCATGTCCTAAAGCCATCCTATTGAGGGGTTAGGATTTCAACATGAATGTTAGGGGGACAAACATATTCAATCTTTTGCATTACCGAAGACTTCCCCTAATCCTGGGGGACAGATAGTAGCTACTTGTTCAAGACTAAAACACCAAGCTGCAGAGAGCCACACACAGAGTACACAAACTTCCTACAATTAGTGGCCACAGGGTGCAGAGTCTTAATGTCATCACATTTGGGTTAGGTTTCAACATAGGGATCCAAGCCCTGACTAATACACCACTTTCCCCCTTTAAAAAAGGTATAATTTATTTCTCCACCTCCTTAGTTGGGGCTAGCCTTGTGACTTATTGTGACCACTGCAATGTGACAGAATGATACCATATGTTAGCAAGCCTGTCTCTCAAGTACATTTGCACCTTCCCCTCTCCTTTTTGAAACACTTTTGCCAACGTGTGAAGGAGCCTGAGATTAAAAACAAGCAATAAAATGCAATACAATAAAAACAGCAGAAAAAACTCAGAAGAAAATACCAACCATGCAGGTGATCCCAGAGCCCAGCCCATCTACCAGCTGAGTATAGATGTATGAGTGAGCACAGAATTCTTTAGGCAACACATAGAGTCATGAGAAATCATAAAGCATGACTTAAGACCATTGTTTTGGGGTAGGCACTTATTGAGTAATAGGAAACGCATACGGACATATTTTCTTTTGTTAGGAAGCCTAATGTACATTAGCCTTGTAAGGCCTAAAAATAAATTGCATTGAAAAAAACATACTTAACTTTGTTCAATTCAGTTAAATTTATTTGACTAGAGAAGCATTTGTTGTTGCTCCTTACAAACATTTTTTCAGAATTCTAGTCTGGAACTTTCTAGGAAAAGTTGGGTTCTCATGATCTGTTTCCAACTTACTTTTTAGCCCCATTTTCCATTTTTGTGTTTTCCTACACAATCTAGACTTTCAAAATCAGTTACCTGCAATTCTTAAGCATTCTCCCTTCTTCTTGGCCTTGGACCTAGGCCAACTTCTCTAATTTTTCCTTCTCAGTGTTTATTTCATCTTTCAAAGCATATTTAAAATTATACCTCTTTTGTGAAGCTTTTGCTTATTATCCTTTTTGTAAATTATCAAATGATTATCTTTGATGATAATCAATTGATGATAATCAATAATCAAAATAATCAATGATTATGGCATACATGATAGTCAATTCAACAGAGCTCCACAATTACTTTGTGTGCAGCTGCTATGTGCCAGGTACTGTGTTGAGACCTGGAACGTCAATGGAGAGTAAGACTTCCAGGTTATTACATTTTGGTTATTCATGTTTTGCTGGTCTAGATGTTCCATGAGGGCAGAAGGGGTTTATTAAGTGCATTTTTCAATTTGTAATGCTTTCTTTCCTTGGCAAATTCTCAACAGATATTTGCAGAATGGTAAGTGAATGAATAACGCAATAATTGGAGTTTAATATTCATCACTTAATCTATTGCATAACATTAAGCCCTTCAGATGCTACAGATTTTTGCAAATCCCTAATGCAAACCATGAGAGAGAGTGCTTGCAATGGTCATTGAGCAAGTCTTCACTCCATTAACTCAAGCAATTGTTCACTTGAATAGTCAGCCGAGATAAAAATATAGTGTATGAACTTTTTATAAGCTTCAAGTGCCTGCACTTCCTGTTTTCATTAGAAGTCCATATGATGAAACACCATTTAAATAAATCCAGGATAAACATTTAATTACCACAATTAGTGGCTTAAAACAAAACAGATATATTATCCTTAGTGAGAAGTCCAACAGGGGTTTCATTGGGCTAAAATCCAGGAATCAGCCAGGCTGCATTCCTTTCTGGATGCTCAAGGGAAGACTCCGTTTCCTTGCTCCTTCTAGCTTCAAGAGGCCACCCTTACTCTGTCTTCAGTCCCAGCAACACGTCATTTCTCTAGCTATTCTTCCGTTGCTCCTTCTCTCTCTGAACACAGTTGGGAAGCTTTTCCTTTTTCAAGAACTCCTGTAATTAGATTGGCCCTACCCAGGTAACCAGGATAATATTCCCATCTCATGGTCTCCAACCTTCATCACAGTGCAAAGTCCCTCTTGTGAAGGCAACGTATTCAGAGATCCCAAAGATTAGGTTGTGAACTACTTTGAGAGGCCATTATTCTGCCTTCTACACCTAAGATGTCAACCGTTTCAAAATTTGTTTCATATGACCTTCAAAAACCCTGTGTGCGGTGGGAAACAAAATTAACCCCACTTTATAGATTAAAAACAAAGCAAAACAAAAACAAAAAAACTGAACCAGGCCATTTAACTTGTCAACTTCTACCCTAGCATGGATGACTTCACAGCCTTACTTACCAAAGTCATCAGCTCACTGAACTTGAAAGCAAAGGAAAAGCATTTTTAAGCATCACTCTTGAGGCATCCAAAGAAACCAGCAGCAAGCATTGTTGTTTAACTGTTTTGGCTGAATATGCAAGTCAACTATACAATCTCAAACAATTCGTTCCTAATACTGGAGTATTGAGGGGCTTTTCTTTGTTTTTGTCACAGTGTTTATGAATTGAATGTTTGTATCCTTCGCAAAATTCCTATCCCGAAAGCAGACCCCAAATGTGATAGAATTTGGAAGTGGGACCTTTGGGAGGTGATTAGGAGATGAGGATGGAGCCCTCAGGAATGAGATTAGTGTGTAATAGATGAGTCTCCAGAAAGCAACCTTACCCCTTCATGTGAGAACACAGCAAGAGGGTAGTCTGTGAACCAGGAAATGAGCTCTCACCAGACACTGCATCTACCAGCACCTAATCTTGGATCCTTAGCCTCCAGAACTATGAGAAATAAATGTGTATTACTGAAGCCACCTTGTCTATATTTTTGCTATAGCAGCCTGAACAGACTAAGATATAGACATTGTGCTGAATCCAAAAGGCAGAAACTATAACTGTAATTTCTTTAGCAGCTCTTAAATTCAGAGCACTGTATGGCAGGTAATTCATCCAAGAAAATGTCTATTAGACATCATGTTGCCAGACAAGGTAAGTACAAAAAGAGTAAAGACAATGAGGAAGGCTGACACAGAGACTAGATACTTCCTAATGCAATATTATGACTACTCTACTAGAGCAATATACTGGAGGAGCAAGATGTGGATAGCTCTTCCTGATGCAGGGATAATGACAGAGAAAGAGTTCAAAAAAGAGGTGATGTGTAAACTGTGTTTTCAAGGATTTCATTATGAAGAATGGGTTGAAAAGATGGAGGATAATGTAATGCTGGCATGAAAGTGATTGCAATGGATGTTTCTAAAAGCCCACATGAGATCCAAGGTCATATCTATAAAGCCCTAGTAGTCTATGATACTGGGGAGTTCTCTTTACCTTATTGGGTGTGATTCCAGGTCCATGATGCTTGCATTGCCAATACTTAGTGCATTTTTTGCCATATGGTAGATACTAGTGAAGTGTTAAGTGGAATTGACAATTAACAGTCTGAATATTTGTTTTAAGGGTTAAGGAGAATATTTACACATATAGATACATTTATATTTACTGATTACGTGTTAATGGAGACTAGAGTTATCCAAAGAGTTTTAAATACAGCATTTATAAAGTGCCCATATTTCATGTGTAAGAGGCCAAGTTATGATATTCAGAAAATAACTTGGGAACCCAGATTTCATGGGGAGGATGGGTGAGTCAAAGCGGAAAGAAAGGGAATGACTTAGAGACTCTAAGGGTGTGAGTGGAAACCAGGATTAGTTGAATTACACGTGTGAAAATTGTTCACTAAGGGAGACGATGTGCACAATCAGGAGGTGAATCTAAAATAAACAGAAAGTACTAAATGAATGTGGGTCATGGAGGAGAGCCCAAAGAACCCTGTCAGAAAACCAACCCACCCCCAACCTCAAGTGACTAATGGATGGATGGGTAGGTGAGAGGAATGGAGCTGGAAAAGTATAGCTCTATCTTGAATTGAAGAGAAAAAATGGAGGAAAAAAAATAAAAGAAAGTATCCTTCTTATATAGTTGGCAAGGAGAAGGACTTTGAAGGACAAATTCAGAAGAAAGGAAGTTATTAACGGCAAACAATTAAAAAATAAAAAGAAACAAGATCCAAAGTTCAGGCCCCACATAGTTTCTCTACATTTGACAGCCAGTACACAATCTGCTCTTGAAAACATTCTCATGGAGTGGTGGTTCCTTATTCTCAGGACAATGAACCTCAGGTTATTGCAAATGGTTTCCTTGCACATGAGTGGTCTCAGAGAGAAATGAACAGTGTAATGTCTTCAAGGTTATAAGCTAAAAGGAATACCAATCCTTAAGTCGTCCTCCAGGAGGGAAGCCTTTGAGGAGGGAACAGTAGGGTCTTTCCTTGGGTGGATGACTTCACTATAAACAAGACTGGGTGACATCTGCCTTGGAAGGCCCATGGAGGAGGCCTAGCACAGCCTGATGGGCTGCAGTGATGGATGGTCAGGCTTAGAAGCACATGAAATAGAGGGAAAGAAGATATTAATTCTCTGTACCTACATAATTACATTTAGGAGACTCATATGTAGAGCTATGAATATTGTAAACATGAAGGGCAGCATGGGGTTTAAGGATAATTGTTTAGGGGTCATAAAGATGAGAGAGGAGATACTAGATTCTTCGCTTACTAATCCATTGATATGGCCAATTTGCTTACCATCCTCAGATCCTCAAGATCCTCATCTGTGAAATGGAAGTAATATCTACTTCAGAAATACTATAAGGATCAGAAAGAAAATGTGCAATAAAGAATGTAAAGATAATACAGTGTCTGGGCTAATTTTGCTAAGTTTTCACTAAATGAGTAGCGAATGATGTATAATACTCAATTACAATAAGTAGGAGCTGGAAATGGATTTTTCTTCTGCTCTACCTTCGGGGGAAGAGGGCTTAAGACATATAGCTCTCTTCAGAAGATCCTGCCTACCACATTGTATCTGAAAAGGGGGTCGTATGTGACTCATAGCTTTTGAACCAGAGCAAAAATAAACATGAACAAGTCTATTTCTGTAACAGGGCCTTTGTGTATTCTCTGCCCCCCACCTATATTTGCACATGTAGAGATAACTTCACAGTCAGATGCCTGGTCTGTGGTTTATGTTAATAAATCGCTGTTCCATGACCCTTTTATACTATGGACTAGGGAGAGGCCATGGTTTATTATTTCTGTTTTATGGATTATATCACTGAAACCCTAAACTTTAAATGGCTTTATTTTGACCCCAACATTTTAGTTCATGGAATCTATCCCAAGTAAATAATCAAAGAAGGGGCTAAAGATTTATGTGCAGGAATGTTCATCACAGTGTTATTTATTACAGCAAAACATAGAGGAAAAATCCCAAATATCCAACTTCAGGAGATTTATTAAATAAATTATGCTCTATTCATATGATGGAATTTGTTCAATAGTGAAATGACATTTTTAGAAGGCGATTTCATGATATAATGCTGAGTAAAGAAAACATGATTCAAAACTGTTTTTGTAAGTATAATAAAACATTTTTTTTAATTTTACAAGTTACCAACTAAAGCAAATATACACAAATGCTTTCATTTCTTTTCAATGCTTGGATTATAGGATTTTTAAAACAATGTTTTCTATTCGAGTGAAGATTATATATATATATATATATATATATATATATATATATATATATATATATTCTGTTAAGCCAGAATCTGGCAAGCCAGTTTCAGAATTACTATGATCATATATTATATATTAATATATAAAATTATATAAGATATATAACAATAGCATATTTAATATTATTTTAGTTATATGTACATATATAATTTTAATTCTTTTAATTTAGTTTTTAATTCTTTTTAATTTAGTTTTCATTGAATATAATAACTGGACTCTGGTTACCTGTATGAATTATCTAAACCCTTCTTCACTCATGGTTCACTAATGCCAAATTGATGAGAGTGATCCCCATGGGTCGAGAGGGAAGACATAATGGGATTTGTGATGCAGTGGTGCAGTTATTTGTCACACGAAAACCCTGTTCCTGGGATGATTCTATCAGTTCAAAACATACTTCAAGCAAACACCTATGACCGGCATTTATTTAAAGAGGGACAACATTTTCAATACATTTATGGAATCTTCTGTTAACATTCCACTTCTCATAAAAGAGTTAGTTAAAATATGGGGACCCCTGGGTGTCTTAGTGGTTGAGCATCTGCCTTTGGCTCAGGGTGTGATCCTGGGGTCCTTGGATCAAGTACCACATCGGGCTCCCTGCATGGAGCCTGTTTCTCCCTCTGCCTATGTCTCTGCCTCTCTCTCTGTATCTCTCAAGAATGAATAAATAAAATATCTTTAAAAAGTACATATGTGATCAACTTTGCTTTACCTATCTTGAAGGTAAATTAAAATAGAATTTCTCAACTTTAACACTATTGACACTTAGGGCTGGGAAGTTCATTGCTGTGGGGAGCTCTTCTGAGTACTGTAGGATGTTTGGCAGCACCCCTGGTCTCTATCCCTCCCCTCATCATGAAAGCTGAAAATATCTCAAAACATGGCCCGTAGTCTCCTGGGGCAAAATCTCTCCCAGTTGAGAACCACTGTATTAAATAGTAGGTGTGTGACCGAGACTTACAAATATGTTAACTGGAAAATCTCAGTGGTCTCATTTTCTAAATTGTCTCCTTCAGTTCTTTTGAAAATAACATTTATTTCCATTTTCTGTTGTTTTGGTTGTACTAGTTCTATCTACACAGTCAATCTTGTTTGAAGATGTCTAATTCAAATGAATACTTCAAAATTTAATTGAGTGGAATGGCTGGTAATTAACTGCTTATCTGATTTTAATCATTTTCCTCCCCCAAATCAGTTTGTGTGTAGGAAAATACTCAATCTAACACATCACAGAATATCCCTGTCAATGATTTACTCAGTTTTCATGGAGGAATAAGCATAGTTTAGTAATCAGAAGAACATCTGTGTGTCATCTGCCCGTGTAACTTTGGGAAGATCATTATATTTCTTTTGGATATATTCTTTTCATGTATAAAAAAAATGGAGTTCATGTCAACATCCTTCAAAGATCTTGAGAGTTAAACAGAAAAACATTACAATATTAACTCTGCTATTAAATCAATGCTCTGCAGACACAGTACTAGCTTTTAGAGCTACAAAGATGAATTAGACTATTTCATTGACTTCATGCATCTCACAATCCAACGGATGAAAGGCAAACATGCAAACAGTGACCATGCGCTGTGTCAAGGGTGAGCCAAGTGTTCTAGCTTGCTTGGGAGTGAGCAATTTCCTGGGTGAAGAACTTTTTATGCTAAAACATGGCAAGTCACATGTAATTAGGGACTGCTGGTCACCATGATCCATGCTTCCACTAGATTCTGTGAGACCACAGAAGAGAATCATATCTAACTTCACCAGTGAGATTTTAAGGATTCAGAAAAGATGTCACATTTGAACTGAGTTTTTCTTTTTAACTGAGTTTTTAAAGATAAAGAAAGGAGGAACACCTGGGTGGCTCAGCTGTTGAGCATCCGCCTTCGGCTCAGGGCGTGACCCCAGAGTCCAAGAATCGAGTCCCACATCAGGCTCCCCATGAGGCACCTGCTTCTCCCTCTGCCTGTGCTGCCTCTGCCTCTCTCTCTCTGTGTGTGTGTGTGTCTCTCATAAATAAATAAATAAAATCTTAAAAAAAATAAAGATAAAGAAAGGATTTGAAGGAGGCAGGCTTCCCAACAAGGGAAAAGGTGAGTGTGGTACACCACAGATTAGAGAGCATATCAAAGAGTGTGCAAATAATTTATCACCACAACCCAGGGTGCCAAGTTGGGAAAAAGAAAGTGTCAAAATACAGTCTAGGGCTGGCAAATGGAGGTCCGTTATGTCATGCTCAAGAGTGTAGGCATTTAGCCATTGGTCTACAGATGGTATGAAGTAGCTTTAATCTGTAAAAGACAATCAAATTGGTTCACAGAAGATAACTCTGACATTAAAATATAGAATGGATTGACATTAGACAAGCTAGGGGCCTCAAGGTCCTATTAGAAATCTGCTTCCAGGGCATTGTAAACAGAAAAGTAGGTTGAATTTAAGAAAAAAAAATGTGGGTGGGGGTATAGAATAGAGAAGCATTAGTGACACATTGAATGGAAGACACAAG
Source organism: Nyctereutes procyonoides (assembly GCF_905146905.1). Classification (NCBI taxonomy): domain Eukaryota; kingdom Metazoa; phylum Chordata; class Mammalia; order Carnivora; family Canidae; genus Nyctereutes; species Nyctereutes procyonoides. The sequence goes on along the minus strand of NW_026575047.1, from coordinate 2,125,863 downwards.
GAACATGGAGCAATGGAAGATAATGTCTAAGTTCCTGGCAATGGTTGAAATAGTAAGATGTTAGAGCTTTTCACAAAATTAGGCAATATAAAAAGAGGTGAGGTTGGGTATGGGAGGTAGGCTGGGTTAAGACCATCTACTTGTCCTTACCTACATCGGACTTGGGTGCATGTATGACCTCCATCTGATCAGTGATGTCTGGTTGGTAGTCTGAAGGGTAGGTTGAAGAACTGAGCTTGAAGCTGGAAATGAAACTTTAAACATCATTTGCACAAAAGTCATTGTTGAGCCTGTGGGCCTTGTGTGAGATCACCCGGCTAGATGCTAAGGGGTAGAAGAATAAAATACTAGGTATGGGACATGAAGGGAGTGTTTTTCTCACTCACTGTGGCTCCTCATATCCTTAGCGTCAAGAGACACCGATTCTTACCCGTAAACGTTGAAGGATTTTGACCTACCTGGTTTTAAGAAAATTTGCTTTGATGTTAATTGTGCTCTGACTGCTCAAATCTGTGATGGGACAGTTTTATAGTATTTTTATCCACTAACATCCATAAAGAAGAAAGAAAAAAATTGATTAAAGTTAATGCAGCTGGAGAAAAAGAGCCAGCAACCAATTACCTCACACTTTCCTAAAAAGATCCCTCAGTTCATTTCTTGTTATTCTGGGTATGGGTGAGAAGAGACAGCAACTGAAATCACCTTTATGTTGCTTGGCCAAAAGCTCAGCTTCCTAAGTGTAACTGAAATAAGCATAACTCCTTTTCGAGCCAAGAATTAAGGCAGTGAATTCAGCCGTCAATTCCCATTGCATGTGATGTGTAATCTAACAAATTTTCAAACAAGCACTCTGGAAACAATTAAAAGTAAGCAAGCTGCCCTGATCAAAGGCTGCTGGTGTTTAAAATTGCATTTTGGTCACCCATAACTAGTCTTCCAGAATGCGCCTTGCCCTGTTGGGGCCTGGAGCATAAAACAGAAAGTTTTTGCCATCCTGCCCAGTGTGAGTTTAAGGCTGTGGGTCATTAGGAAGCAAACACATTAGGACTAAAAAAATAATTGTTTGGTTTATAGTCACTTGGGGCTTCAGCTTGAATCAGACCTCAGCTGTGGTGCCGTAGAAATGCATGCGATGCTCCATGCAGTTTGCTGATGTGTCACTGAAAGAAGCATATGTGGTATTATTAACTTCCCAAACAAACATGCAATTTGTGTTGATTTCAGAAAGACAAATACCATCACATTCACAAAATGTATTTTGGATTTCCATGCAAACCTCAGAGGTACAAATAAACATGTTTTTGTATTCATTCCAACTCTGCAAATCCTCTCTGTTCTGGACACAGTTTGAACTGAGGGATCATGGGTGATCTTTATCTCCTGGTCACGGATCCTCCGCACTTGACAGTGCATGGCTGGGACATGGGGGACCCATTTCACTCTGGGTCCATCCAAGGAAGGCTAAATGCTGTCCATGACCTTAGACAAGATCCCCTTTTTGTTTTGCAAATGTATCTTTGGTGCAAGGGAATTCGTAATATGCTGCAACAGTAAAAGAAAAAGAAAAAAAGAAAGATGAGACAAGGTCTATTGGCCCACATTCATGTCTATAAACATGCAAGCGTACAGTTGAAGAAATTGAAGGAAATGCAACTATCTAGTCCAAGCTCTAATTTTACAGAAAAGAGAACATGGCCAAAAGAACTTGAGATAATTTGCTGATAGTCTTAGTGTTAATTAGTGGCAGATACAGGACCGGATCCTGGTGTTTGGATTCCCATTAACGGCCTTTCCACAGTATGGTATCGCCTCCGTGATAAAAAGATCGCCAGTTTTTAAGAAGCCTAAGAAATCTTAGCCATACTAAAGAATGAACTATAATGTAGTTGTATATAAGTAAATTGCAGGCACTTGGAGATTTACAGAGCTCACTGTGTTATTACTTAAATGTAGTCTTTGAAAGACCGGACTCCAAACATTATAGGTATTGGATGAACCCTTGAAATGATATGAATTATGTGCTGAGTTGAATTAGTGATCCCAACTTTTCATGATTCTAGAGTATTGTTACACATCTACACCTTTGCCAAAGTCTTTTGGTGGGTGGGGTAGTCTTTCCGACACCTTGCTTTTGAGCTTGCTGTGTCTTGGACAGTTAAGAGTCATCTGATGTTTTGGGTGTTGGTAGATGTGAGCGTAGAGGCTTGCAGTGCACTTGCACAACTGGACTTGTCCTTGTGTGCTCCTGCCTTTCCCCATGAGAACATTCCTAGGGTAGCCAATGGTCAAATCCATAATTAGAGTCAAGGGCATCCAAGACCAGCCTCAACCAGCTGAAACCCAGCTGACTACTGACATGTGAGTGGAAAAAAAAATCATTGCTTATTGTGAGTGCTTTTAAGATTTGATAGTATTTGGTTCAGTGACATTATTATGATAGTGACTGACGCACAATATTTTTAGTGTGAATCCACTTTTATGACACTCTACTTTGTAAGGTAGATAATAAATGAAGCATTGACTTCACAGACCCAAAATTAGGCAGTAAATACTGCCCAACTGAGTGATGCTGAGTGCTTTACATAGCCCATGTTTCAAAAAAACGAACAAAAAAAAAACCAAAACACATTCCATTTTTCCTCGTTGCTTTACGACCCTGAAAGATTAGGATGATACGTTTTTTTAGGATGACACATTTTTAAATCTCTATAACCATGTATAGTTATTTTCCTAAGGTGGTTTGCTATGGACTGAATGTATGTGTTTGCCCAGAATCATATGTTGAAGTCCTAACCCCCAACGTGATGGTATTTGGAGATGAGGGCCTTTGGGAGGTGATTAGGTTTGGATGAGGTTATGAGGGTGAGACCTCCATGATGAGATTAGTGTTCTTCTAAAAGGAAGAAGAGAGACCAAAGCTCTCCCTCTTCCTTGCTTTATCATGTGAGGACACAGTGAATAATTAGCTTTCCACGAGCCAGGAAGAAGGATCTTACCAGGAACTGAACCTGCTGACACTTTGATCTTAGATGTTCCAGACTCCAGAACTGTGAGAAGTACATGTCTGTTGCTTAGGCCACCCATTCTGTGGTATCCTGCTATAGCAGCCTGAATGGATTACTGCCCTGTTTAATCATGATCAAGTGTCAAGAAGCATGATCCTTGAAAGTCAACTCTTACTTCCTTAGGGCTTATCAAGTTGATCTTTCCAGCCACAAAAGGAAGATGCATTGGAGATACATTTTGTCCAATGAGTTATATTTCCAGTAATGTTTTTATACCCTGTACCCAATCTGGCTGTTTTAGCCATTAATCCCCTTCTGGATGGATATCCCAACAAAGTGAAACCCAGTGATAAGGAATCCAGACTCATGTAGAAGCACTAAGAGAGGTGGGTGGTGGGCATACCTAGAAAGTACTCCTGAAACAGGATCTGATCAACCGAATAGCAGTGGAGTCCGCAAATTTGTGTTGAACACATAGTACCTTCTCTGTCCTGGGCTAAATTCTGAGGGTGAGATTATGAGTAGACATGACTCTCCCTTTGGGGGGACTTCCACTGAGATGGCACTGGTGGTAAATGGAGTATGAGTAGATGACATTACCAAATGAATTTAGTGATAAGAAGAGGACATGCAGGGATCACGCTTCCCTTCCTTCTGATATTCATAGAAATGCCACTTTAATCAGTGAGTCTTTCCAAGCCACTTTATATAAAATTACATCTCCCTGGACATCTCCTATCTTCCTATCTGCTTTACCTTTCTTCTCAGAAACTATGTAACCATTTTAAAAAAAAATTGCCTATTTTTCCAGTTTATTGTCTTTTCCCCTGTCATAATGTAACACTTATAAACATGGGAATTTTTACCTGTTTGGTTTTATTTTATTGTTATTGTTAAATTGTTTTTCAAAGCTGTATAATTAAAGTCTAAAAGAGCACCCACCACATAGAGGTTTTAAAAACAAAGATGTCAGGGATGCCTGGGTGGCTCAGCAGTTGAGCATCTGCCTCTGGCTCAGGGAGTGATCCTGGGATCTGGGATCTAGTCCCATATCATGCTCCTTGTAGGGGGTCCTGCTTCTCCCTCTGCCTGTGTCTCTGCCTCTCTGTGTGTGTCTCTCATGAATAAATAAATAAAATCTTAAAAAAATAAAATAAAAACAAAGATGTCAAATGAAAGGATTTATAAAGAGCTCTGGGTGTGTGGAAGACAGTCCTGCTTGTCTTCTTTGAGACTTTGAAGTTTCTACAAAGGGAATAATGCCTATACTGAAGCTTAAAGCATATTGAAGCCTCACCCCTGTGCAGAAAGGCAAGGGATGTTCTAAGACAGCCAACGATACCTGCGCAGGATGGTGTGCACACACAGAAGCAGCCCAGTGCCCAAGACTGTCGATGTGTGAAGGTACAGCTACTTTTTAGACTGGGTTTGATGTCTGGATGCTTGTTTCTCATCTGGATTTATGATAAGAGCTAGTTGGTAAAGAAATTACTTGTTTTGTTTTTTGAACCAGATATTTGATGAAACTCAAAGAGGTCTTCTATCATAAAGATGCAAATGCACAAAATCAAAGTAAGAATCTCCATTATGAGAACAGTGGCCCTGCAGGTGGGGGAAGTAAAGATCCATTATCAGGAGGGGGGTCCTGCTGATGGGGGAGCCTTGGGTCTTGGGAAGCTGGATAGAGTGGCCAGGGAGTGTGAGGGACATTTGAAGCCCCCACTCCATGTCCTGTGATCTTCTCAAGTTCCAGCTTCCGGTTACCATTAGCCTTGGAATTGGAACTCCAGGTTGGAGGAGATCTCTACCTTTGAAGCCATAAAGGAAGATTATTTTGTGGGTGGCCTGGTTCCTTGGGAGAGAGGCCATACATTGAAGCAGGGATGGAAATATCCAAACAGAATGATTAGATAAAAGCTAATTATATTTTAATTATGAATTCAGGATATTTTAATAACTCCACAATCACTTATTGAAAGCTTACTCTCCCTGGGCATTATGTGGCCTCATTTGATCCTTGCAATAACCCCATGTGGCAAAAAGTATTTTAAAATTGTTCCTTATGCAGAAAATGAAGTTAGAGGTTAAGTAACATCTGATATCACTCAACTGGAAAGTAAAAAAAGTAGGAATTGTGTATTCAAAACGTTTTCTCACATGCTAACAAACATTGGGCATCTGCTCGCCTACAAACACTGGCCCTCATGGGCCTATAAGCAAGTGTGGTCTAAAGTCAAACACGGTCTGTGGACACCTGAGCCTATACTGCTGATGAGAAACTACAAGTAAGAGGGAAAAGAAAGGGGGTGGAAGGAATGAGAGTACAGGGGAGGAAAGAGCCATTGGCAACTGCTGTCCTCCCGACAGAAAAGGCACAAAAGCAATTATTGGCTTTGTCCCAACAGCCGGTAGGAATTTGTTAATTTAGCTAAGTCCATTCATTCAACAGATATTTGTTGAGAACTTACTTGCTATGACTCTGGCTCTGATTGAGGTGTTGGGGATACAGTCGTCGACAAGACACTGGGTGAGTAATCCAGCAATTTCAGATAGTAATAGACTCCGGACTAACGAGGGACCGGCTTTCTGAGTGCAGTGTAGGGAAGGGGGTCGGCGGGAGGTGTCCTAGAGCTGAGATCTGAATACAAGAAGGAGGCATTCATGGAAAAGCTACTGCAGGCAAAGGAGAGTAAATGAAAGACTTTAGACGGAAAACACCGAGACTCGTCTTAGTAATCGAAGTGGGGTCTGGAGGGAAAGGGGTGTTTCAGGGGCAAGGAGGTGGGCTGGTACGACAGAGGGGGAGTGGCCTTATTACATCCCACCTTGCTGGTCACAGCGAGGGACCTCTGGTGTAGGGAGATGATGGGATATTTTTCTCTTTAAATTATTGTGGTTTCTCTCTTTGAAGGCTCACACCCCACAGGCTGCACTGACCTTTAGTAGATTAATAGAAACATCCCCTGTTAAGCCCAGGAGGAGAATGTCCTCAGAGGTATTATTTTTCTGCTATTGAAATAGTCTGTGTTTGGTCAAATGAAGGGAGCCCACAGCACTAGCTGAGGCCAAGCACTCTTTTGTGGGGTGTGCGTTGTGCGTGTTTTTGCGATTGAAGATTACACAGCACTTTGTTGATAAGATCATTAATGCTCTTTCCAGTTGTTATTAATTGTTTTCCATCCATTTATAAATTGTGCCTCTGCAAGCTGGCCCCAGGGTATAAGTACAAAAATTGAGTTTTGATTATTATAATAAGTAAAGTATTATTAACGAAAGCAATTACGGTTAATAGCTTCAACTAAGGAAAACAAAATGATAGCCTTTAGTGCTTTCCCACAGGGTAAACCAGATTAAATCACTTGCAGAAAAGAAAAATCTTTATCCTCGGTTCCACCAAACGTTATAACTAGACATTGCCTTTGGACATTTCTATCTCCTTTGTTCAGAAGCAAAAACGAAGGCTTGAGTTACACAAGGTTATTGCTCATTAGTTGCTCAGATGAGGCTGGATCATGGCATTCAGGATTTTAATCTGGGTGTTACTTGCCCCATGTAACAGATGAGCTAACTGAATTTCTTATCTAACTCAACCTCTCTTCTAACTTAAAGGCAGCCCGGTGGAGACGGGCTTCGTTCACTTAGGATTTTTCTATGATTTTCTCAGAAGTCTGTGACCTGATCCAGTAATGTTATGTGACATTGAAAATTTTTGAACGAATAAAAATGAAAATTCTTGTACACCAGGTCTCTCATTTACTGCAATTTCCTAGAGAATGCAGTGTCAAGGGTATTTACCTGTATCTCGGTGACCGGTGTGGCTGGAGAAGGCTGAGGGTCATTACAGAGCTCAGATCGTCTCTAGGAAAGGGTGCTCAGGGAGGTCACGGGGCCCACCTCTCACCATGTAGCTCCTGATGGGAGACTTGATATTTGAACTCCGATCTGTCTCCACAAACTTCACTCTCCCGACAAGAAAACTCAGGGTTACTGTTCACTCAAGGCTTTGCTTCTCACGTAACAACTTACTCATTTTTTCTTTCTTTTTTATTGGTTTCAGAGAAAGCTTAGTGATTCATCAGCTGCATATAACACACAGTGGTCAATACATCAGGTGCCCTCCTTAAAGCCCATCACTCAATCATCCCTTCCCTGCTTTCTACCTCCACCCCCTCCAGCAACCCTCAGTTTGTTCCCTAGAGTTCAGGGTCTCAGCTTAACTCATTTTGAGTCAAAAGGCCAGTGTATCCTGACAGTAAACAAGTCAGGATATCTGCCATGACTTTTACTGTGGGTCTCTTTTGATATAACATTCTCTCTATAACACTCTTCCCAAGGCCTGACCAGTCATTGGCTATGTACAGGGCACTAACCATAATAGAATTGCCCACGTTTCACCGACTTTTGCCCCTGCCGACCCACACAGTTCCCAGCAAAGTCTTCTTACCTATGCTTGGAAGTCCGGTTCACGAGCTCATGCACGTGTCTGACAGCCAACTTCTCTCAGGGTTTGCTTCCCTGCTCCCAGCAACCTTGCGAACACCTTCTGCAGTCTGAGGCTGACTCCCCAGCATCCGCTGTGTCAGATGTTCCCGGTAGGAAGGCCCCATGTGCCAGGGAACCGCCCTCCCTCTCTCCAAGTTCTAATCTATACAGGGAGCATGCACAAGGGGCCAAATAGGAACGAAATTATGAACTTGTTAACATTTTGATTGGAGCATCCAGTTTGCGGCCGTGGCCGAAAGAGGTGACCTAATCCATCATTCCTGGATTGAAAATAGCAGGTGCCCAAGGGAAAGAAGGACTTGCCTTTATTACTCAATTTCAAGGGGAGAAATCTGAATCTAAAGACCAGACGGGCACTTACGGGGTGAGCACTGGGTGATATGCTGTAGGTCAGCAAATTGAACTCCAATAAAAAAATAAATAAAATAAAATAAAACAAATAAAATAAAATAAAAAATAAAATAAAATAAAATAAAATAAAATAAGATAAAATATAAAATAGAGGGGTTAGCCCTAAAAACTCAACTCTGAAATTTTTAGATTTTATATACAGAGCTCTTTGGGACATTTGACTATTTCAAGGGTGTAAATCATATGTGTCACCTCAATGTTGGCATCATGTGGCAGGTAAGCAACACAACTGCAGAGGCTATGGAGGCTTCCACAAGTCTCGAGCCCTCCTGCGGTGGGACAGGGCAAGACCCACTGGCCAAAGTTCTGTTTGGAAGCACAAGCCCTGTTAGCTTCCTGCTCCTCATCTGTGTGAGACCTGGCCACCACCCAAAATGTAAGCCCTCCTGGACATGCTTGCATGTGCTCATTCCTGGGTTGTTTTGTGCATTTTAGCCCTTGACTCATCCTCTCACTGCTGTGCTTTCTGCCAGTCTTCCCGATGTGTCCTCTGCGATCCCCATTCAGCTGTACACCCCCACCCCCTCACACACTTGTTTGTCATAGAATGTTCCCTCTGCTTCTTCACCTTCACCCAAACCCAGCTCTCCCCCAAGGGCAGGGACTGCAAAGAGAACTTGCTCTTTCTCCCCAGCCCCAAGGACCAAAGAGTTGGAAGGCAACAGGAGCATCCTCTCAGCCCCATCTGCTACTTCATGTCTTTTCTCTGGTACTTGCTTGGGAAACCCCGACTTTCTCTGAGGCGCTTACACTCCCGTCACACTCCCCTGTCTTCACTGGCCACATAAGCCAAAATGCTTAAAATGTGCTGTAAGTGTGAATGTTCTCCAGGTCTTAGGAAAAGAGAAGATAATATGTCTCAATGCATTTATATTGGTTGAAACATGAGAATACTTTGGATATATTGGGTAAAATAAATATTAAGGAGAAAAAGAAGAAGAAAGAAAAAGAAAGAAAGAGAAAGAAGAAAGAAAGAAAGAAAGAAAGAAAGAAAGAAAGAAAGAAAGAAGAAAAAAGAAGGAAAGAAGAAGAAAGAAAGAAAGAGAGGGAAAGAAAGAAAATAATAAAGAAAAAGAAGGAAAGAAGAAAAAGAAAGAAAGAAAAGAAAGAAAGAAAGAAAGAAAGAAAGAAAGAAAGAAAAGAAAAAAGAAGGAAAGAAGAAGAAAGAAAGAAAGAAAGAAAGAAAGAAAGAAAGAAAGAAAGAGAGGGAAAGAAAGAAAATAATAAAGAAAAAGAAGGAAAGAAGAAAAAGAAAGAAAGAAAGAAAGAAAGAAAGAAAAGAAAGAAAGAAAGAAAGAAAGAAAGAAAGAAAGAAAGAAAGAAAGAAAGAAAGAAAGAAAGCCTGGAGATCGGCAAGCAAGTCGTGTTCCATCTGCTCATCACATGGAAATGAGTTCAAGGGGGCCCCATCCCTCCCTGAGCTTGGCCAGTGCAAACAAAACAAAACAGCAACAACAACAACAACAAAGGACACAGACAAAAACAAAAACAAAAACAAAAACAAAAACAAAAACAAAACAAAACAAAGAAACAACAACAAAGGACACAGGCCAAGGATGGGCCCAACAGGCTGTCAGTAAGAAACTGCCCCTCCTGGCAAACACCAAACAAGAGAAATCCTGGCATTCCCGCCCACCAAAGAGCTCACCTCCTCTAACAGGGAAGGCCGTGGGGACAGACAAAGAGACAGGGGAAGACACTCTTGGAAGAGCCCTTCCTAGGCAGGGAGCAATCCCTGCAGAGGGTCCTCCTCCAGGCGCACCCCAGGGCCTCCGGTGCCCCCAGCCCACATCTCCTGCAGCTCTTCCTGGCTGCTTCCACACCATCCTCACCTGCATGTGAAGAACACGTTTTCCAGCTCCACGTGAACCTTTGTCACCCAACCCTTTGTCATCTCACAGTATCATCCACGAGAGGAGGCTGGAGGGGCCCCATCCACGCAGTGTGGGCAAAGGACTGACCAGGCCTCAAAGACAAGAGGCTCTCGTGCCCCTTCTTCCCGAGCACAGCACCCGCCCCACCGCGGCCAACCTCACCAGGCCCTGCAGGGGACCCCCCCCCAAGACACTTGCCTGAAACCTGTTGCCACCGCAGTTGATCATCACAGAGGTCACGGGGAGGTGGCCGGGGGCCCTCCTTCCCCTGCTGGGTGCCCTGCTCTTTGCCAACCCTCGCTCCTTCCGAGTGACTCTCCTTCATGCCCTCACTCCTCCCTTGTCGGCCTCGCCTCCCATCCGGCCTCCGGTTTGCTTGGGAGAATCGCAAACAAACATACACAAATACAACAACCTCGTTTTCCCAGGATGAGCTTTATTGCCCTATCTCTGAACTTGTCTGCTACACCCACTTACCCTCTGTTCTTACTTAATTAGTTAATTTATTTTATTTATTTTTTGACTTTTTGCCTCTTGGCTGGTCCTTTATTATCAAAGCGCCCACTACTACCTGTGGTTCCTGCAAAAGGTGCTCAAAATACACATGGACACAGGCCAGACCCTGCACTCGAGGCACTGACGCTTACCAAATGGTTGAAATAAAGCAAGATCTGTGATACAATTGGGGTACACACCAAGGAAAGAGGTGGCCCAGCTGATCGGTAAAGGCGTTGCTGTCTGGGTTCAAGCAAGCCCCAGCTCTGTGCTGTACGGTGGTAGGAGCTCGGGCAAATCCTTTATCCTCTCTGCGCCTTGCCCTCCTCACCTGTAAAGTGGAGAGGATATTAATGCTTACTCTGTGGGGTTCTTGGGAGAATTAACTGGGTTAATATACAAAATTGTGTCTGGTTCAAAGCAAGGCCCAGAGAGTTTGCTTTTATTAAATGGTGCCAAGAGATGGAGGGAGGGATGAACTGGGGTGGAATGGGGACTGTCCATGGGAGTCTTTCCCAAGGGAGAGAGCATCTGAGCCATATTTTGAGAGAATAGAATTTTGCCAAGGGGGTGAAATGTGGAGGGACCTCTGGTTGGAGATGAATATGTACCAAAGGCTCATGTGTGAAAAAGGCTCCTTCGGATGCTGTTCCAGGTGGCGTGTGGCTGGACTGCAAGGAAAATTGAAAGAAATGATGTCTGGAAAGGAACAGAGGTACTAGAACTGGAGGCAGGCAGTGGAGGCTTCACAGGTATTGCAGAAGATGTCTGCGTCCCACTCTCTGGGCTTAAAGGGAGTTTCGGGAGGAGGTGTTCGGCGCATTTGCTGTAGCAAACCATGACCTTGGTAGCAGGCAATGGTTCCTGATCTTTAAAAGTCATGGAGTGGTGAAGAAGGCCACATGCATTTCCTTCTGAGGATTCTTGTGTCTTGAGGTGTGTCCATTTTCGTATTTGAGGATTGGCTCGTGAAAGCCAGAAAATTCCTGCCAGTCACCATGGGTTACACAAATGAACTAATCTTCTCTATACTCATGTTTCAGATTGTTTTTCCTCTCCTCCTTCCAAAAATATTGGTTTGTTTTTTTTTTTTCATCGAACTTTTTGCCTTGGTCATGTTGTTTCTTATACTTCCTTTTGGGCAGGCATCCAAACCTCATGGTAACCAAAAAGGAGGCTTCGATGTTTAGACATTATCCCTTCTGCAGAGTGAGTCACTGATGAAAAGCGAAGAGCTTTTTCTCCGGTGGAAATATTACCAGACTAATAGTTGGTCCAGGGCTTGAACTATTGAAGATTGCCGACTCTGCTTATGCCTTCTACAACTTACACAAAATGGAGATGCCCTTGTGCCTGTGATGAGAACTGGCTCCCTCTCCAGGTCTCTGTTATTTAATCTTGCTCTTTTTTTTTTTTCTTACCCTATGGAGACTGACCACAAATTTGTTGAGCATGACTCATCATACACAATGCACCTCTCTGCTGTAATGCACCAGTGCTTCTAGAACAGCCATGTCTTAGCAATATCAAATGCCATTACAGTCAATAAAATGTCAGAAAAACACAGTGTGATGACCTCATTGCTCACGTGCAGATGGGCTCCTGTGTTAGATCCCAGTCTAAGTTCCGCACATGGCCCAAGTCTGACTGATTCTGGGCCTTCCAGAATGTGCACACATGTGTTTGGCAGCAGAAATATGGATATGGATGTCATATTCTTCATAAACGCTCTTTCTTTTTTCCACATGTTGTAGAGTTCATTTCTTTAAGGATTCTTAGTTCTCTTCCTTATTTTGAACTTAGACACATTTACTTTCTGTAAAACCTTTCCCCTCCCACCCTCCTCTGCTTAAAAAAAAAATGTAGCCAAATGCAATAATTTCTTTTTTTAGTGGGTGTTTAAGTATGTGACTTATAAGGGTATGCACAAATCAGGAAGAAAAATCTCAGTGTCACGAAGATACCGTATTTATAGATATGATAATAGGATGGTTTAAAAAGGGCCACGTCTTATTTTCTTAGTACTTAGCACAGGGATGAATATACAGGTTCTCAAGAATGATTTGATGAGTGAAGGAATTAATGGTTTTCCTGCCTCCGGCTTAGAGGGTAATTTGTAGATCAGTTGGGTAAACAGCCTGCCCAGTTCTGGGTCTGTAACACTCCTGCCAAAGGGTCACCTCGCTAGCTTGCATATCCTTATGAGCTTTGATTCATTAACTCCCCAGTGCAACCAGGATTTGGGTAAGTATGGTTCTTATAAAGTTCTTACTTATATTATAAAGTTCAACCCTACGGTTTCCAACTTTTGATCCAGACTTTATGTCCCTACTTTTGGTAAGTGCTTAGCTGAACAACTCAAGTCAGTTGCAAAACATCAATTCCTTGTCAGTGAAACAAGCTAAGTGATTCATGCTGACCCAGTATTAGTGAACCAAGGTGAACCAAAATGACCCTGCGTTAGTGTTTCCTTTGGTATGCACTCACTCTCATTTCTTTTCATTTAGTGATTACTTCATATCTATTCACAGTGCGGGGCTTTATCTATTTAGCCTATGAAATGTTTTCCTCTTGTCCACAAGTGTTTCTTCTGGATATTATATATGTGCACTCTAATGCCCTCTCTTTCTTTTTAAAATAGCGCTTTTGTTTTCTCTACATGAGAGAAATGACTCATATTTTTCTTGATCTAACATCTCTGCCAGAGCATGATAGCATATTGGTTCTTTTATTTCCTGGATTTTTTTTTTTTTTTTTTTTTTTTGCTGTTGTTGTTGATTTTAATTGCATTGGCAAGCAAAGAAATGCAATAGGTGTAGGGGTTAAAACTCTGGTTCAGTCTGTTTTGGTGAGAAACCAGACTCTACTTCTATCTGTGCAAACTTAACTACATCATTTAACTTCTCTATCCCTCTACTTCTAATTCATAAAATGTTTAAAACCCACTCCTAGAGCCATACTGTGAGCATTAAGCAATTTAATTCCCATAAAGTGTTTTTAAGAGTAACTTCTCCAAACTAAGCAGTCTATAATTGCAAGCTGTTATTTAGTGCCTTGGCTAAAATCCCTTTCTGTCATCTGTCATTTGTATTTCTTTCCATAATTCTGCAATGTCTAGACTAGTGTTACTACTAGGAACCACAAGATCACAAAATCTCCTGAAATCTCTATCCAGTCTTCCTTTAATCCACACACTGAAATTTCTTCTTGCCTCCAAGCGCAGGATGCAGCTTCTTATGAGGAAGCCAGGTTTCTAGAGGATTAGAAAGGGCCTTCTTTAATCCAGGTTATCTCATCTCTTGAGTACGCCAAGCCAAAGGCCTCCATTAAAATGTTCCCTGGATGGAGTCTGGGTGGTTCAGTCAGTTATGCATCTGCCTTTGGCTCAGGTCAGGGTCCCAGGGTCCTGGGATCCAGCCCCACATCAGGCTCTCTGCTCCTTGAGGAGTCTGCATCTCTCTCTCCCTCTGCCTCTCCCCTCCACTTGGGGTCTCTCTCTGTTCTCTCTCTCAAATAAATAAATAAAATCTTTGAAAAAAATGTTCTCTGGAATAAGTTATACTAACTTTTCAGGAGCATTTGCTAGGTGCCGGTACCAGGGTGCTACTCTAAGTACTTTACATTGCTAAGCAGCTTCATTTTTAGCTTGTGTGAATTAGCAAATAACCCTATCCCCACTTTGTAGATACAGCGGACTCATGGGAACACCTAGTCACTTGTCTGAAGATGGCTGCTGCTATGAGATGGGATATTAGATTTGGGCTAAGAGATCTATTTGCAGAGCTTAAACCCCCACACAATCGATTTCTGCCCCTTATCGCTCCTGAAGAGTTAGGTTATCATCCCATGAGAATAAGAACATGTCTGTCTGCCTTACATCTATATACCTAATGATTTTCACAGGGCCTGGCACATAGTAGGTTCTCTGCAAATGTTAGAGAGTGAATAGGGACACCAAGCAACAACACCTTGGAATTATTTTATCATCTGAAGTAGTCCATATGCAGACTTGAGGAGAATAATTGGATACATTTGGGAATGGATCCGGGGAAGGTCAGGAAAAAGGATGGAATCCTGAATTTATTGAAATTCTACTGTGGTATTATCCCTCTGCTTGACACTTTTGTATTCATTGTGGTTTAATCCTCAGAAATTTATGGAATAAAGAATAGAATCTCCCATTTATACCAAATCAGTCCTTTATTGCCCTTGACTTATTTTTGTTCCTAATAGGAATAAGAGCAGAACACAACTGTGTACTCTGACTTAAGCCTTAAAACCACAACATGACCAATTGCATCATACTCTGTGTGATTGGATAACAAGAAAAACAGAAGCACTAGCAAGCTCTGTGGCTATCCAGGTTTCACAAACCAATTTAGCAACTAGGATGGGGTGAATGCAGATTTGCCCCAGGGCATTGCTATTTTCAGCATGCAAAAAACTAAAGTTAGTTATTTAAAAGATTCACAAAGTTCTGAGCCCCTTCTATCTAATGCTTGCCCTCTCTACTTTCTCCATTGCCTCTCCAGCTCTCATGGGTCATTTACTCCTATCTGGATCAGAGTTTTGGGATCATGAGAAGTAGATGCATCAAGATACCCAACGTCAATGGAAGATCTCTTTTTCCCCTATCGTTAATAGTATTTTTATAAGTCCTCTCACATCTTCTACAGTGAAAAACCTCTTCAGGAGGTCTGACCATATTGCATGTTACTCACACACAGATCCAAAAATGCTATTTATATTCTCTGATTAGAAAAAAATACTTTCCACTAAGAGGGTTTAATTTAGCATACTATAATGGCAGGTAAAAAAGTGCTGGAAGGCTGAAGTCAGACTACCTACGTCTTAATTCTTCTTTACTAACTGACACCCCATGACCAATTGTGCTTGCTAAACACACATGGAGAATACAGGACTCATGCTACTTATAACTGTACGTCCATCTGAAGCAAATATTGTTAACATTATATTGTGAGTATTCTCATTTTATTTTACTTAGTGTTTGAGGATATATTTTTTATTAGAATATAACATCCCAGTATATGAATTCCAGAATCATTTGACAAATTTCTATTTAGGTATTTGAGTTGATCCCAATTTTTCTTTGTTATTAATAATGTGCTGGATAACTTTGCACATGATTCTTCTTAGCTCAACTTAACAAAGGATATTCAGGGCTCTTGATCTATAAGGCCATAATCAGGGACACCTGGGTGGCACAGTGGTTGGGCGCCTGCCTTTGGCTCAGGTCATGATCCCGGGGTCCGGTTTCGAGTCCCACATCAAGCTCCCTATGAGGAGCCTGCTTCTCCCTCTGCCTATGTCTCTGCCTCCCTCTCGCAGTCTGTGTCTCTCATGAATAAATAAATAAATAAATAAATAAATAAATAAATAAATAAATAAATAAAATACAATACTATAGTAATTATTAAAGTATATACTTAAGAAATATTTGTTAAATATTTTTCTCCAATTTCCTTCTTGCGTATTTATTCTGGCTTTTTTTTTTTTGGTGGGGGTTGCAAAATCTATGGGGATTAATTATAAACCAGCAAATTATCCTTATGTAAGGTTAAAAGACCGATCCTTAAAAAACTATCTTAAGGCTATTTTGGCAAATCATATTACTTTTGGATTCCATTTGCTAAAGGCTATTTGAAACTAGGGAATAAAAGATCTGTTGAAATAAATGACTTCTTGTTTAGCATTTCAAAGATGTTGAAGGTCCCCTCTAACTTTAAATAGGTTAGTCTTTCATTGTAGGTCCTCAGTTTAAGATACTGTTCCCTTGTCTGACATGTGTTTTGAGTATCTTTTGTCTTGTTCCACTCTTGATTCTGAGAAGCGCTGGCATAACCATATACATTTAGAGGAACCCTCAAATTAATTTTAACCACCCGTTTTAGATCCATAACAAAACAGTACAACCACCAGTTGCCCAGGCGGCCATTAAACCTACTTGATCTTACTCCAGATGTTTCCTGTATTCCATGCACCAAATGCTTGGAGAAGAGCACATTTCCTAAAATCGTCCTGTGTTTAAAACTTAGGTGCTAAACATACACATTCAGTCAAAATGGAAAAATCAAAGTTCAGTTACTCATCCTTGTTGCCCCCTGCAGATGTATCTTCTCACCAGATGTCAAATGGATTATTGAATATTATGATGGTTTTTCGAAGGCTCCTTTCCTTCCCTGCTTTTCTTAGACTCCGATAGACTTCCTTTCTCTGCATTTCTGGCAGCTACTTTTATGACATGTTGAATCAGGCTTTGAGAGGTTAAAAGATGGGTCACCTGGTCTTTTCCTTCTGTGTTTCTCCACATTAAATTGGTGGTGGGTGCAGAACAATGAAAGGCCAATGATCTAGTTGTCTTCTTGCCTTTGCCTACATACTATCAACATTCCCAAGCCTGAGAAAACATGACCCTGGCATGAGACACAATGATTTTCCCTTCCGCTGTCTGGAAACCACAAACCCACACCCATTTCCTCTCCAGGAACAATCATCTCATTTTCAAACCTCATATTGCT
This sequence comes from Nyctereutes procyonoides, assembly GCF_905146905.1. Lineage (NCBI taxonomy): Eukaryota > Metazoa > Chordata > Mammalia > Carnivora > Canidae > Nyctereutes > Nyctereutes procyonoides. Next base: position 2,109,036 of record NW_026575047.1, on the reverse strand, counting down.
TTGGGAAACAGCAAAGCAGATTTTTGGAAATGCCAAACTTTTCGAGTTGAGTTTTGGTTGATGGCCAGTGACATCCCTCTTTTTGCGCCTGCTTTTCTCTCACCCACGATGGGAGGATTTTTGATACCTAACACCATAAGCTAATCACATTCGCTCCACTTCTCTTTCATCCTAAGAACTGCTATATGTGCTATTTATAGTTTGCTTTAAAACACCACACTTGAAATTAATATTTTATCAGTATAATGTAGCTCAGAGTAGTATTTCCCAATGGGCTATAAACAAAATGTTTGTGTCCTCCCAAAAGTCATACGTCAAAATCCTAAAGCCCAATTTGATGGTATTAAGAGTTGGGGGCCCCTGTGAGTTGGTTAGGTCAGGAGGGCAGAGCTCAGAGAGTTCCTTTATCCCTTCTGCTACATGATGACAGAGTGAAGACAGCCTCCTATGAACAAGGAAGCGAGCTTTCACCAGACTGAATATTGCTGGCACCTTGATCTTGGACCTGCCAGACTCCGGAGCTTTGAGAAATAAATACTTATGTTAAACCCAGTCAATGTATGGCATTTTTGTTATAGCAGCCAGAATAGACCAAGTCACGCTGTGTGGTAAGGCTCCAAGATGCGGAAAAAATAACCTGTAACAGTAGTGAAGGTGAGGCCATTTCCTTCTAGTTTTAGGTTGTGCTACACACATTTCTTTACTTTTAAAATTTTTATTATTTAAATTGACTTATCCTCTGGGTTTCTCTTGCCTTTTTTTAAATTGTTTTATATTGTTCTAACGCACTAATGCACAGTCACAGAGAAAACAAGCAGAGCCCAAGCAGGTGTTTCAAAAAGTAGCATCTGAAAGTGTTAGCTATCAAGTTTCAGACTTTAAAATTTTGTTCTCAACTTCTCACTCATTTCTCTCTTAAATGGATTAAGATTCAGCTCATAACAAAATGAAGAGCTTGACTGACTTGAAGGAACATAGCTGTGTGATACGAGACTCATCAGTGCACTTAGGTGGCTGAGTGGCTTCTTGTATTTATTGGACGGGAAGAACAATATCATAAATACTGTGACTGTCATTAGAGTATCATTTAAAGAGCTGTAGACTTTCCTCGAGTATTTTTCTATTATCATTAACATGGCGCCGAGGCAATGAAGCTAGCTAGCACTTGATGAAGGTGATCAGTGTAGGTGTTCCTGCTGAGTGGGTCTGGTTTCCCAATGGCTATGCTCAGGTTTGATGCTTTTACTGATAAATTTAAAGGGGAAGTTTTCATCGCTTCAATTTAGTTTTAATCTTGATGTTATAGTCTGAGGTTCTTTGAGTAGTTGGGGTGAATTTAGGGATTTTTACTTATCTTCCCAATATTTGTTTTCACCATTCATTTAATCCAACCACGTTCTTCTCCCATCAATTACCTGAAAGTCTGTCCGTACACTGGATTTTCTCATGGTCTGTGCTGTTATAAATGCCATTACCCCTCTTGGTACCACCCTTGTCCTGTTTACTTTCAGAGAATCTCTTCCCCCACTGAGAAGGTTAAAGAAACAATCCTTAGATGACATTTGGAAACATAGTGCTTTTATTTCTGCAGATTCGTTCCGTAGAAGCATTGATATTTGAGTAGGGAAATAATCCATTGGTTACCCCTTCCTACCTGAGTCTTATTTTCTAGCTGAATTAAAATGTCATTGTGGTCAATTCAGTTTTAATAACTTTAACCAGGCAACTGAGTTTATAATGCTTCCTGTGAGAGATAATCTCTGTGCTAGGTGCCTCCATGATTTTCCTGCTACAAACATTTCATAATATGTGTGTGTTGTACACATGGGTCACCCTTTAGAACTTCTATTTTCTCTCTGATATTTACACGGCATATGCTTCAGAATAAGTTAGGTGGTTTTCCCATCCTCTGTTCTCACTGGTTCACAGGGTATGTATACTGAGCTCTGTTTCTCTATCTGGAAGTCAATTCCTAAAGATATTGAAGTTGAGTTTGTTTGTTTCTGATTTAAGTTTTTCTTTTTTTCTAGGTTCTTGCTGATATTTCTCCAGCACGTTACTTTTTCCTTTAATTGAAATGTTCCCTATTGATAATAGGCCCTAAGTCTGCCTTGGTTTGCTGTGGTATGTGAACCTCTACCACATAGATTTTATTTATCCTTCACTAGACACACAACTTAGGCCCTTCTACTTTATGGAATTCAACATGTATGAGGAACCCAGTGGTAAGCACTTGGATGGAGAAATGAACAAAAGAGACTATTTAGTGAAGACGAATGAATCTTAAAAATCATGTCTCACTAAAGTTATTCTGAAGATTTGTGAAGTCAAATATTTTGACCAAATAAGATTGTCAGTAGATAATAAGTACTTCAGTTTCATCCTACCTGAAGGATAGATTATAAAATCAATGTTTGGAATACAAAAATCAATCTAAAATTTCCATTGAAAAGGTTATCTACAAAGTATGAGCACTATTAATGATCAGGAAATGGCTATAAAATGATTTTTCTTAGGTTTCCTAAAACACATTGACTATATCTACTATAAGATAGCTGTATGATGCAATCAACACTCTCTGCTTCCTGTCGAGAACACACAGTTGAATTTGTACAAGTTAAGTTGGCATGTTATGTTATACAACCACAACTTATTTTGTAACACACATAATAATTAGCAGAGGCAGGAAATTTTAGTCAGTACACTGCTGAATATGTTTCCTTCTTGTTATGTCAGTGTTAGTAGAGTAACAAATCAAGATGAATCCTCCGTTGGTTCTCTGCTAACTGCTGCTGGTCACTTCACACGAGTGAAAAATACACTGTGAGTCAAGTCACTGAAGCTCAGGTGCTATGTGTTACTGCAGCGCCCCATGCTATGTCCTGACTGATACAATGCCATTTTATCTATTTTTAATTTTTTTAAGATTTTATTTTTCATTTATTTATTTATTTATTTATTTGAGAGAGAGAGAGAGAGAGAGAGAGAGAAAGAGAGAGACTCCATGCAGAGAGCCCGACGTGGGACTTGATCCTGGGTCTCCAGGATGAGGCCCTGGGCTGAAGGTGGCACTGAACCGCTGAGACACCCGGGCTGCCCATACAATGCCATTTAAATCTTTTCTTTCTCCTCAAACTTTTAACCCTTCCACTCTACCTCCTCAGCTCAGAAGATGGACTGCTTCTTTTTTCACCAAGGAAATGGCATTTCTTTATTCCTCCACCTATTCTACAAACCCATGTTTAGGAAGACTCATATGTTCTGCCTTATTTTATATTAAAATAGAAGAACTGTTATTATATGTATAAAGAAGAACTGTTATTTCATGCCCTCTGGTCTAGTCCAGGTTTTGTCATCCTTACAATAATCCCTTCTCCCTCTTTCATCATCGAATTCACCTTCTCGGATATTATTTTCATCAATATACACAAGTACTAAAATAGTGTCTATTTTTTAAAACACTCCCCAGACCAGCTGCTTCTCTAGGTATATCTTCACATTTTATTTTCCACATACACTTCAAATAGCATTTTTCTGTGCTGGCTTCCTTCACTTTTTTATGTCCAATTCTTTTGCTTCCTCAATTCCCACCAGTCTACTGAATCAACAAAGTTTCCAATTACTGCCATCTTGCCAAATCCAGTGGTCAATTCTCATTCCTTTTTTAAAATCAATCTCTCACACCAACATAACACATAGTTAATAAAGCTTTCCATTCTGAATTGCTCTTTCATTAGCTCTGAAATACGTTTCTCTCTTGAGAGAACGTCACTCCTAACTTACTGGCTACTTCTCTTATTCTTGATTTCTAAATATTAAAATGCCCCCAGGGAAGACAGTGCATAGCACATAGTAGATGTTTAATAATTTTGAGGGAATAAATGAATGAAGAAGTTTTGATATTAATCTACTACCATTCACGTGAATTGGGAGCTTTTATTATGCTACTGATTGCTAATAAGTTTACCAGAGTGTATTTTACCTGTTGAAAGAAGGTTTCATATATACTCTAAAATTATAGTATCATTAAAACATCAACCGTATTATAATCATTAATTTAGTTATTGATCTCCCTCAGCACATATTAAGCTATTTACAGTCTCATTTTTTCATATGTCTGTGCCTCTTACCTAGTATGAGTGTCTCCTTGGTCATAACTAGCTCACACAGCCTCCTCTAGCTCCAAGGGAGGCTGGACATTCTGGGAAAGGGGATTGGAATTGTTCTGATTGCACTTTCATCTTTGGGCTGGCCATGGTGCAATCCCAAACACCAGGGACTCTGTTAGCCAGGCTATTATCATGAGCAACTAGCAATGCCTGCCACACCTTCTTTTCTCTCATTTCTACGCATACTTTCTAATTGAGAAACTCATAGAACTCACACTGGAATCACTACAAAAATACTTTCTATTCACATTCTGAACACCAGTTTCTCCTGCCACCAGTCAGTCCCCCCTTCTCTGCATCATACTTGCTTCTTTTTTTGTTTGTTTGTTTGTTTGCACCTATCCCAACAGTCTGTTATGGTATAGATATATATGGTATCTATCTATCTAATCTATATCTATCTATCTATCTATCTATCATCTATCATCTATCATCTACACAGGTGTATATATATACATATATATGGTGTGTGTATATATATAGTATACTATATATAGTATACGTAACAGATGTTATCTTTTGCATCTTATTTGGTTTTATTCTTCTTCCTCAGCATCTGGCATATAAAGGATGACAAGCAAATACTTCTGCAAAAAAAAAATGAATGTATGGTTGCCCAGTTTTCAGACACCATTCTAAAATGCAGAGTTTATCACAGCACTTACATATTCAAATCTACCAGTACCTCCCTTTTCTCTGTTGTGAGAAAGACAAAATGTTTTGACCTGTCTTTCAGGGCATCTAGAACACAGATCTATTTCCTTTTGGTTCTCATTACCCTTTGATGCACCTCCAGAGATTTAGTCCCATTGATTTTCCCATAGTCCTGTATGAACTACTCTATTTAATATTTCATATGTGAAAGTGATTTCTGTGTTATAAAATTATATTAAAGAGGAGTGATTATTTGGAGCAGCTTCACCTCCATGTGCATGTTTATGCATCTATCTTATGAAAATTCTCTTTTCTTTTTCTTCTTCTCTTTTGCAAAGTCTTTACCTTTTGGTGCTCCTACTGTTGACTCCATCCGTGATCCACCCACATCCTCACAGCACTCCTCTATACAAACTAGAGGCTAATATTTTAAACATCTGGAACTCTCTGCCCAAGAACATTATTATTTTTTTCTGGCTCAGGGAGAAATTGCAACCAGCAGTACTAAACAGTTAATACTTCTTGGGGGTAACCCATAGCTAATAGCCCATGAGAATTTTGTGAATACATATCTCGACTTCCTTATCCTTCAGTGGGGATAACTGTGAGGTGAGCCGCATATGGTCTGCAATAATACCCATTAGGATCAAGCCCCAGCTGCCCACGGTAGGAACTTCTTATTCTGTTACATGTAGAGTGGTCTAGCACTTTTTAAAAAATAAAAATAAAATGAATTTACTTTACCTGACTCTCTTTCTTTCCCTGTCTCACTGCCCTCCGTTTCTATAAACCTGCTGAAATCGGCTCCTTGTCTCAGTGTCTGCTTCCAAGGAAATCCAGGCCAATCTGCCAGACTAACACAGACTAACCCACCTCCCTTTAGTTACTTCATTCTGTGGCTTTCACTGATACTCAGGCCGGTATTCATTTCCTCTTCCACTCATTGTTGATGGTCACTTATTTTTTTCCTTCCAAATATTTTGGTATCTGATTATACTTTTATACGATTATCAAATGTTGTTTATACCACTGTTTATTCTCAATAAGATATCAAGCTTCCCCAGGGAAGTTTCTATGTCTTATGGAAATTCTCTGTAACCTCAAACTACCTGACATAGACTCGGCCACCAGAGGAGCATCTGGTAATTTGGTTGTTGCAAGTTCATGAGATACCATGCACTTCTGATAATTCAAAGAAAGCTGGAAACCTTGGCTTTCATATGAAACTTATTTCTGATGTTGTACTACATTGATGTTTGCAAATTATACCTAGTTTGAACCCTAAGTTTGGCAACTAATTATTGGTTGATAACATTACTTAACGTCTCTAAGTCATAGTTTTTGCAATAGGATAAATGGGGCTAATTAGCTTGACCTCATAGAATGATCATGCCATCAGGGCTTATAGTAAATATGTTATATATTAAAAGTCAAAAAGGATACATGTGATAATTGATGGGAAAATAGACCACAGCAATGTTAGACTTGGTGGTTCAAACAAAGTAGTCAGTGTGATCAGCAATAGTACGGAGATATGCTGTCAGTGAGGTCATTCGGACTATCAGAGTAAGAGTGGAGTCCTTTACATCTAAAACCTCTTTTTAAGGTTGGTAATAAAGGAAGAACTGTTATCCTGAGAGGTGTTTCAGAGGGCAGCACAGTAAAGACATTTAGTTTAGAGGTAAAGAGGGCAGAAGAAACAGAGCAAGAATAGCCACAGTGGGAAAGAAGAGATCATGATGAAAATAACAAGGTCTTAATGTTCTGTGATCAGTCTCTGGGCAAAACCTACATCTGAAAGTCCCCGTATCTAACAGGGAAGTCTAGTGACATGAAGATAAAAATAGAGACAAGGAAATGAACCAGCATCGAGGCCAAGACCCTCCTTCCAACCACCTGTCTCTAGAGTGAGGAGAAATGGGTACATAAACAATACCACACATTTTACGTGTGTGAATTGCATGCATGTTACACGAACTTTTGCAAATAATTCACCTCCCCCAGGCTAGTGTGCTTCTTATCTCTTTGCCCTATATTTTTACTTTTTTTTGGTATATTTTTTTATTGGAGTTCAATTTGCCAACATATAGCATAACACCCAGTGCTCATTCCGTCAAGTGCCCCCCTCAGTGCCCGTCACCCAGTCACCCCCATCCCCCACCCACCTCCCCTTCCACCACCCCTTGTTCATTTCCCAGAGTTAGGAGTCTCTCATGTTCTGTCTCCCTCTCTGATATTTTATTTCACAAGTACTCATGATAAACATTTCAAGGAAAACATAACTGACTTCATTATTCAGAATTTACTGCCTCAAAGGAACTTCTGATCATTTTGTTGGCTCTCAACAAATACTTTAAGGTCACCGTTGAGAGAGTTTCTATTGTCAGTTAGGGAGATAGACTTAGACTTTCTTTGGAAAATCTTTTGAGACCATCTCTATTACCACTTTTCTACAATTATTATGAGAAATCCGTAGTGTCTCCTTGATGCTAAACAGAAAAATTATGTTATACCAAATATGAAAATGTGGTAAGTACATTCTGATGATGTTAATACACATAGATCAATGAATATCAGTTTCAACTAATTTGCTATTTGAAATCAATAGAAAATTTAATGAACATTTATAGCTAAAATCCTTTTCTAAAAATAGTTATCTTGAAAACCACCTTCCTACTGAGCATTATTTGTGAGTTATCACAATGCTGTCTGTTAATTTGTTGTTCAGACAAATTTATTTGCATAATTCTCTACAAAGGGACATCTGCTTTCTCTGTATTCTGTTGGTGCTAAATTCTGATGACCTTCAAGGCCAGTAAGTTTCTGATATATGGTGGCTGAGATGGGAGAGGACTTTAATTGCATGTCTAGAGGAGGACTGCTGGATTACATTAGCGAATATATTAGTATTTTATGGAAATGCAAGAGTATCCAAATGACTTAGTTCACAGAATAACAAAAACAAATCTTTTGTTTGAAAATCACCCTACTCATTTGTGTTAATAGAGTCAGTTGACTCTCAAGCTCTCTGAAACAAACTATTAGAAAACATTGTGCAAAAGACCAGTGAGTGCAGTATAATGTTAATTTACAATTCAGCTCTGACATATCAAAGGAGGAGAAATCTATCTTTCAAGTAAAGGACCTCTGAACTACTTAACATTGATGCTTTCCCTTACCCAGTCAAATATTTATTGTGCCTGGTTATTTACTGGATACTCTGTAAGATATGTAAGATATATAGAAGGAAATGAGACACAGGGTTTGGCATCAAACTACTCAGGGCCTATTATTGCAGGAGGCAGAAATGCATAATCATCATAATACTGTGTGATAAGTGCATTGCAAGAAATAACAGGAGCAATCGATTCTGTGTTGTAGGGGTAAGGGACTCAGTCAAGGTGACACTTGGGCTGTGTCTTAAAGGATGGTTATTAGATCCATAGGTAAAAAAGATGACATAAAGGCCAACCCACAGAAGGTACTGCAAGTATGGATGACAGCAGTGCTTAAAATGTTTGAGAAGAATTAGGTAGTATTTTAAGATTTGTGGGCCACACAACATTCAACTCTTCTACTACAGCATGAAGGCGGCTATAGATAATTCAGATGAGTGTGGTTGTGTTCACTAAGACTATATGTGAAAAAACAGGCAATGGCCTGGATGTGGCTCACACTGTAGTTCACTAATTGCTGTAATAGTGAATTCTTTTCCATAAGATATCTGAACAATTCTTCCCATAGTCTTAACCTTTCAATGACAAGCTATACTATGGAAAACTTCACCAAGTCTTCCAAGGCTGTAGCAATTAGTGCCTGGTCCATCCAGCCACCCACCTATCAAAGTTTCTGCCACCTCCAGGGCATTAGATTCATTCATATTCAGAGCCACACATTTCCTTTAGGACTCTGGAGATCTCACAAGTCTTAGAGCATCATACCTCTCTCTTAGTCATAAGGCATCCTGTCTCCCTTACTTCCACCTCAGATGTCCCAGCTTAATTAAGCAATGACTAGAGATTTGGGGAACCAAAGATTTTTTGGGTTTATCTCCCTAGCCCAACAATTCCTGTTCTTTCTCAGATAACATCCCCTTCTTGTCCTTGGGCCAGATTTCTCTTCTCCATGTTCTTGGCATGCCTAAAGAATATGTGCCCTCAGGAATCAGCTGAAAATCCTCTTTATCAGAAGGATTATCCTTGACCCCAGCTAAATTTATGTCTCCTGGGTTTTGCTTTCTCGTAACATATTATGCATTTCTCTCATAATCATAATCAATCTAATTTTTATTAATATTTTTATATTTACTGGCTTGAAGCCTTTCTTTTGTTCTTTTGAAAGTCAATGCAGAAAAAAAAAATAAAGTCAATGCAGACACAGATCTTCTCCATTTTAGTTCAAGCCATCAACCCAATGGGCGTTTATAAGTAGTTTTAGTGGGATCTGAGGTGCTGACATAAAGAAGAAAGTACGATTTTTTTAAGCTCTAACTTTTTGATGATTAAAGCCCAGCCAATGTAGAATATGTGATAAGATGAGTAGAAAATATGAAAATAAAGACTAAGGATAGAACTTGGAAAGCCAACTGCATGAAAGAAGAAAGTGAGAATGATGTCAAAGAAGCAAGTACAAGAACAACAGAGGAAAACGGCACATTCAACTAAGGGCGGAAAACATATTAAGTAAAAGTGAGCAAGTGACACAACCAAAATCCTCAGAAAAGTTAAATAGGTGTGAACAATCATTAATCTTTGTCTCATATATTGATATAAATGTATTTTTAATTAGATAAAAAGAAACAGTGATCCCTTTAAAGTGAACTGAACAGCATCAATAACTCACATTTAGATGTGAAATGACCCTCAGTTTCCATGGCCATCCTCTTTTGAAGGCATTGCTATGACCTCACATTGACCATCATATTAGCAAGATGTGCCTCCCAAATACTTTCTTTTGTCCAATTTTTGTATGTTGTATCTTCTTTGTGAAAGAGGGGCTTTTTGTTCAAAATGTCAATTCCTCCTTATAGGCATAAAAAGGCCATTATTTCTTTTAAAAACTTATATTTAGGGGCATCTGAGTGGCTTAGTTAGCTAAGCATCCAGCTCTTGATTTTGGCTCAGGTCATGATCTCAGAGTGATGAAATGGAACCCCCTGTTGGGCTCTGTGCTGGGCATGGAGCCTGTTTAAAATTCTCTCTCCTCTGCTCCCTCTCCACTTCTCTCTCTAAAGAAAAAACAAAAACACCTTATATGTAGTACTAATCATGTCAGAGCCATGTAGCCTTCATTTCCTAGACGTATTGGAAATTCACAAAAAGATGTTGCCCATGCCCTTATGGAATGTATTCTAGTACATTGGGGATGGACACAAAACAACTGCAAAATCGACTCTTTTCATTCAGTTACAGTAAATGCTATGAAAGAGATATGGAATTTAAGGAAGTGTCTAACAGGAAGATTGGGATTTGGGGAAATGAAAATCAGAAATGTTCCAGGTAACATGGGTAAGGATACGTTGAAGAATATGCCCACTATAAAAGCGTCTGTAAGTCACAAAGAGGAATGGCACATTCTACCCAAAAGACTGATGAAAATGGAATAAATAAACTTAGGGGAAGAAAAAAGAAACTTAGGGTCATAATGGCATGAAATTAAGCTAATATGGTAGGCAAAGGTCAGTTTACACATGATAGACCATGACTATGTAGAAAGATCAATCTCTTGTCTTATATAGAGGAGTGGTTGAGCTATTGAGAATGGAAGTAGGGAGAGCCACCTGGATATGAGGTAGAAAGAAGTATTGAAGAGGCTAGCATTATTTTAGGACCAATGACATAACACCTGTCTCCTGATACCAGGAGAATTGACCCACTGGATGGTTTCTGGGCATCCTTCAAACCAATTTTGAATGACATTCTTTGCAGGGTCACTCTTTCCTGCCGAACTTGCACTCTACCTCTGCACTGGTGTAACCTCTTACAGATGGAGCAGGGGCTGCTGTTCTATGCTGATCCACAGATAACAGGTAGGATGCATTTCCTGGGTTCAGCTGTCCCTGTTGCTAAGAGTCCAGTGACTATCTTCAAGAACACATTTTTTTCCTAGAAGCTTCCTCTTTAATCCCCTTGACATATGTGCTGAAGCCTCAGGGAGGGTCAAATTTCATTCAGGTAAAAGTGCCTTTGGACAACTTCATTTTGTGTTCCATAATACAGCTGCACCATTGGTAAGTTAACTAATGAACATGCTCTAAACAATGGTGTATTGGCAGCAGTGCTCTGAAAAATAATTAGCAACAACCACAATAGAATTTGAATTAACTGTGGAATTTACCATTTTTAATAATGACTATTGTCCATGGTGAAAAGGACAGTCTTGGCAATTCGATGATTTCTTTATACATTTTGCAGTTTTACATCAAGCTGAGCTTGTGAGAAAACTTTGCACAGCCTTATAAATGAAGGCTTAAAGTGAGTGCTCACCTATGAAGGCCTCGGTTTGTTTGCTGGAGGTAATATTGTTGGATGGACGGGGGGGGGGGGTGGGGACAATGGTCTGAAATTAAGCTAATCTGGTAGACAGGGGCCAGTTCACACACAATAGATCATGACCATGTAAAAAGATCGATCTCTGTCCTATATAGAGAAGTGGTCATGGATGGACAGAGAAAGTCTGGATTGGCTGAAGTTTGGGAGAAATGAAAGTCTTTAGTGGATGATTTTTCAGCTTACAACATTTAGCCTGAATTTACCTGACTTAGATCTATGTACATATAAACCCTGGGAAATAGAGTTGCAGATCATAAAATACCGCACACAATCATTTTAATTATTTGGATTTTTCAAATTCCAAGGTGGTGTTGAGAGTGAATTTATTATCTTCAACCACCATGTTTGATTTTTAATGAGATCTCATTCTATTGTTTTCCATAGTTCAACCATTATGTGTTCAGAATAAGTCAATCTTCCAGATGCCAGATATACCAAGAGTTGTTCACTGAGCATGATCAAATAGTTGAGGATGAGCATCCTTTCCATGAACAGTTCTTTAATGAAGTCAAAGTGACTCAAGTAGGCCAAATCCTAAATTATTGCAATTGAATGAAACTACTAGTAGGAATTAAATTAATATGGCATATGTTCTCTCATTCAAAAAAAATTATTGCACTTCCTCAATGTTCCAAGATCTATTCTAGACACAACAGATGCAGCAGTAAATAAAACAGTAAAAAAAAAAAAATCCTATCCTTTGGATCTTGCTTTCTAGTGATGGAAAGCAGACAACAAACCAAATATGCGTTTATAGAGACGGAGAGTGGTCAGAAAAGACCTCGTTGCAGAAGTTATATATGAACAGAGATTAAAGGAAGGATCAAGCCATATGGGTATATAAATACCTGATGAATATGGAAAGAGAAAACTGCAAACATTAAAACTTTGAGGACTAGCTGGGAGGTCAATGTTGCTGAAGCATGGTGGAACAATGGAAAGTTAGCAGGAGATGAGATCGGAGAAGTAACTCGAGTTTTTATTAAGTAGTTAGTTATTTGAAGACCACTGTAAGAATATACCTTTATACTGCGAATGAAATTGAAACTGTGGCAGAGTAAGCATGGTCATAAAATCTTTGTTGTGCCTTCCATGGAGAGGTTGGGGTTATGTCTCTGCCAGCATCCACTGCCAGCCATGTGGATGGGTTATCTTGAACATCCAGCCCAGTCAAGCCTTCGGATGACTTCATCCCCATTCACTGTTCCCATTCAGCATTTTCATAAAAGGTCCCAGCCAGAGTCACTTGGCTGAGACCAGTTAACACAGAGGTTCACAGTTTAAAGCTATTATATTTTAATGTAATTTGTGATGCAGTAATAGATGGCTGTAGCAGTATTTAATACAGGTTTCTTATTGTAGTCATATTCTGACTTACATTTTAGGAGGCTCACTATTTTTGTTGTATTAAAAATAGATGGCACAGAAGTAAAACTAGAAATATTAGTTAGGAGACTGGCAAAATCATCCTTACATGAGAGCAGAGCACCTGGACCCGGGGAGTTAAATATGAAAGTTAAAAAAAAGGGGGGGTCAGTTTCTGGATATGTTTCTAAGGTAGAGGTAATACATTTTGTTTATAGATCAACTGTGGGCTGTAAGATAAAGAGAGGAGTCAAGAATGATTCCAAAATTTTTGTTCAATAAGCAGTAGAGCAAGTTTGGCAGCTAACAGAAGTGGTAGAAATCAAGACTTTGGTTTGGGGGATGTTAGTTTTGAGATGCCAGTTAGACATGGATGTAGGAATATCAAGTGTGCAGTTCTCTGTATGAGTCTGGAGTAGGTGAGAATGCCGTGCCAGAGACATACTTGAGTGCTCACGTTGGCAGCACATATACTAAAATTGGAACGATACAGAAAATATTTTTTTTCCTTTAAGATTTTATTTATTTACTTCAGAGAGAGAGCACAAGCAAGGAGGAGTAGAGGGAAAGGGACAAGCAGAGCATGCTGAGCACAGAGTCAGACACTGGGCTTGATCTTGCGACCCTGAGATGATGGCCTGAGCAGAAATCAGGAGTCGACACTCCACCAGCTGAGCCACCCAGGCACCCTGAGAAAGAACCATAAATAAATATGAGAAGAAGCCTAAGAATTATGCCTTGGGACACTCCTACTTTAAGTGATTGGAGAGAAGACAACAAACCAGAAAAGAATATTGAAGAAGAAAAGCCAATGAGATAGGAGTGATGTGAGGAGAGCTAGGACAAAGAAGAAAGGTAATAAAGATGGAGGAGGGGTGACTCCCAAATGATGCTGACAGGTCAAGTCAGAGGAGGACTAAATTGATCACTGGACTTAGCAATAGGAAGGTCACAGTGACCTCTACAAAGCTGTTTCAGTGCATGGAGGAGGCAAGAACCTCTTTGGGCTGGGTTAAAAGGAAAGCGGGGAAGAGGCGTTAGAGATGCAAGCATGGGCAGTTCCTTCAAGGAGGTTTTCTGTCATAGGGCAAGGAGAAAGAAGGTGTGCAATTGGATACGTAGTAAGATTAAGAGAAGTAAAGGGGCGCTTGGGTGGCTCAGTTGGTTAAGCATCTGCCTTCGGCTCAGGTCAGGGTGTCGGGGACTTGGGTTCCAGCCCTACATTAGGCTCCCTGCACAACGGGTAGTCTGCTTCTGTCTCTCTCCCTTTGTTCCTCCCTGCCATGCTTGTCCTCTCTCCGCCTCTCTAATAAATAAATAAATAAAATTTTTAAGAAAGATAAGTAGAGAGCTTTTTGCTTTTATATATATTAAAATATTAAATAATTAATTATAAATTATTTATTTATATAAATTTATATTTATATAAATATTCATTTATTTAATTATTATTGAATTAATAATAAATATTAAAATATATATTTTAAGAGGGGACATGGGACAGTACATCTGCATCCTGACACAAATGTTCCAGGAGAGAAAGAGAAAAAAAATGTTGCAGGATTGAGGGGGACTTCCTAGCACCATGTCCTTGAGGGGAAATTTTACCAACGGTGTTAGGAGACCCAGCAGAATATGTTGAGCTGATGCCATTACGTGAGTAGACGTGGTGGTGAGATTGTTTCTACTTTTAAGGGTGGAGTAAGACACAAGGTCATCAGCAGAAAGTGAGATTGGGAGCCAATATGGGGGATGCTTGGGGAGAGAAGGGAAGTTGTAACATAGTTGTCTAGGAGAGGGAAACTAATCAGACTAGGAAAATGTTTTCTGATCACAGGGTGGTGTTTGGGGCCCACTTGACGTTAATGGTCATGAATTTAAAAGGAGACCAGCCAGTGTAGTCTCCAGCCATGTCTGGCTGTGTGGGTGAAGATGTCAGGTAAAATTTAACCAGGAGTATTGTGAATTGCATGAAGAAACAAAAGGGGGAATGGTTGGGATGTGTGCAGAGATTGTTTATAATGATTATCCATGAAACTGAAACTGGGGTCTTAACTATTATTGTGTCATAGCGTTAAAAACAAACAAACACAACTTTTCAGTATGGTAATAGAGCTGGAAATCTGGGTTCTACTAAGGTCTTTCTTTGTTGGACCATCTTATTTCAACAAAATCTCTAAAATTAATTTAATCAACATTTACCTAGTATCTGGTCTGTGGATGATAAAAGATTATGGGCAGAGAGCTTCTGAGAACAATTTTGATGCAAAAACAGGAAAGGTTGGTTTTTGATACTGGTTACAAAGACATTATCCTACTTGGAATTGTTTAGTACTCATTAGAGAGACATTTTCATGACTAGGATTTAGCATCCACTTAGCATTCATGGTGAGCCGAGACCTTTATGGAAAATATAAACAACATTCTCCCTGTTTTTATGGAGCTTTACAGGCTACTCTGAGCCTTTGTCAAGCACCTAATAAAGGGGAGAAGAACTTGTTCTAAATTGCTATTGTAGCAATGCAAGAAGGGGGGTTTTGTTTCTATGAAGTTTAAGAAGTACTTGGCAAATAAATTCAAATCTAACCAACAAGTTCACTTCTTCAATTATCTTGCTTCAATAAAGGTTGCTTCATCTTGAAACAGGCTTTCCTGGAATCCCCATAATGCTAATGAAGTCCTCATTCATCATTCCTAATTCCTTATCAGAGAGGCATATTGCATTTTCTTCTTATAAATCTTTATTGTGATCAAAGAGTCAATTAAAGAGAGATTAATCTTTTTTTTTTCCAGGTAGGAAAACTTCTCATTCTTCAATTTAAATTGTAATTGCAGTTTTTACCTTTAAATCCTGTAGTAGATGCTGGGGGAAAAAAATTACATAACATGTAATACCATTACCAACACAGCCGTTTTTGTAGTGCCATTTGCATTTACCTTGGTAACACTGCCCTAAATAACTTATATATTCTCGTTCTCTGTCTAGGTGATTTGAATCTCCGTGGGAGGTTTTCAAAAGATTTATATTAAAAAAAGAATTATATTCATTGAATAAATAGTGACCACGTCTTCTTGCTAAACTTATAAATGGCTTTTTCTTCCCTGAATTTGGCTCTCTATATTGTATTCTTAAACTGTTTTGCTTGCAATCTGCCCTAAATTGCATTGTGACAGTTCTCAGACTTGAGTATTCTTTTGAAGACCTATTTTCTCTTGTATAGATACAAATATAACTTGAAAGCCATGTTAAGGCCTGTTTCCTCCTACAAGCTTTGAAACAAAAATTTGAAACCGTATTGTACAACATCTGGCTGACGAGCCTCCTCCTCTGGTTGTGCTAACACGGACCCTGCAAACCGATGCTCCAGTATTAAATGAAAAACCCCAAATTCTGTTGTCAAGTATACTCTCCATTGATCCTCAAAAATAGATTCCCTTAAAGTGTTTTCATTTGGATCTGAAAGGAATCTTGGAAGAAACCTTAGGGATTTTGAGTTCAACCCCCTAATTTTTTAAATGAGCTAGGAATTTTGAGACTTGCCCAAGCTTATAAGGCTAATTCAGAAACCAACAAGCCCTAATCCATTTCTTGATTTTCACTTCAATGTTCTTTCTGGTACACCACACCGGGATGAATAAATAACTACACCACGCATGTCTGTGCATTTTATAACCCAAATTACACTGATGGAGTTTAAGATTGTACTGATAGCTGGGCTTTTGGATACTTCTAATTTACGTGACCATGGCTTAATTTGGGGAACATCTAAATGAATGTCAGTTAGATGTCCCCCGATAATCAGAAACGTCTGGTATGCCAGTTGGCTGGGATTGGTGGTAGTGAAATTGGCAGTTAGGAAACTATTTAGAAGAGGGATTAGGAAGCTGCCCAGAAATAATTTATCCTTAAAGTTAGAGAAAGCCAAGAAGTATTCAGGTTCTAAAACTTGTGGGTCAGAATTAGACAGGGGTTCTTAGAACTGCAGAATAACCGACATTCAGATTAACCTCTGAGCTTACAGAGGTTTATAATAAGAGAATGTCGCTTCAACATCCATCGCCACACCTTGGAGATGCAACAAGGCTCTACTAGTAGTGCATTCGCAGGGGCAGAGAACTTTTGATGTTGATATTAGCAGGTTGGTAGGAGAAATGGTGCCTAATACTGTTTTTTATATCTTTTACAATTATTCAAATAACAATTTAAATTAAAATTATCTACAATCTAAAAAATCATCACCTCTCAAAAAAATTTCCTAATATTCCACAATCACAATCATATTCAATTAAAATATACTATATTTTCTATCTACTCAAAATTAATTAAATACATTATCCCTTCATAATTTCAAAAATAAATTAAATAACCCAACAATAAAATCTAAACATTAACCACAATAAAACATATCTCATCCTCCTTCCCTCTAATCTTTAAACTTCCTATACCTCTAATCTACATACCACCATTTTCAATCCTCAATTCCTACCCTTTCAATCAAATCATTATAAACAATTTTTTCTTTTTATAAATCCCAAACCCCCATATTACATAAATTCTATTCTTTAAAAAAACAAAACAAAAAACAAACAAACAAAAAAACAAACAAAAAACAAACAAATTCATATCCCCCCCCCCCAAAAACCCCCCCCTTCCACCCCCCCCCCCCCCATTCCCCTTTTGTTGTGGGCTTTTCTTCCCCCTCTCCCCCCCCTTGCGGTGTGTGTTGGGTGGAGGGTTTCAGATGTGCGTGTGACAAAATTGGGGTACTTTTTTAAATGCAATGAGTTTTCTAACTATTATGCCCTTTCTTTCATAACATTTGTCATGCTTATCTAAATCCAAAAGCATAGCTGAGAAAAGATTGGAAGAGCCTGATATGTAGAACAAGAAAATCAGTATAATTTAGCATGTTAACATATTTCTGGTCATGTTTATATGTATGTATTCACTTTTTGCTCATCTATCAGCTTCTTTCATTTCATTTTTGATAAATGCATTTCAAACATTTAGTACCTGTGCACATGAAGAAAGCTCCCTTCATATAAATAAATCTACTTGCCTAATATTTTAAGTTGCTGTGATCTTCATTTATATATCTCAGAATAATGCCAGGCTGTTAAAATATTAATACAGTTACAGACAATATGGTAATAGTAATGATAATCATAGCTAATGATTATTAGGACTTATTATGTACAAGACAATATATCTATTGTACCTCTTACCATTTAATAATTAAAATAACATCATGATATTATGAGTTAACATGTATTCTTTAAAAAAAAGATCTACTCATGTATTTTAGACAGAGAGAGAGAGAGAGAGCACTCAGGAGTTGGGGATGGGTGGAGGGAGAGGAAGAGAGAGGATCTCAAGCAGACTCCTTGCTGAGTACAGAGCCAGATGTAGGGTTCTGTAGATCCCATGACCTTGAGATCATGACCTGAGCCGAAAGCAAGATTCAGTTGTTCAACCAACTGAGCCTGCTAGGTGCCTCATGTTAAAGTGTTTCCCTATTTCCATTTATAGAAGTACAATTAAAGAAAAAAACTTGCCCGAAGTTACACATATCCAATAGGGTTCAAATCTAGATTCAGAATTGGATTCTAATTAAAACTGTATGTATAAAGATATGTTAGAACAAATAAGCTAACTCCAACTTGATGAAAGGACACTACAAAGAAATTAGAGAATTAGAAGCCATTTCAGGGGGAAGCATGTCTTCAGGGAGAGTCTATAAGAAGGAAGAAGTGTCTTTCCCAAGGAAGACTTCCTTCAGACTTTCTGTGGTGAGGTAACTAGTTATTTTGACTATAGAAGAATTTCATTAGTACCCTCCTGTATTTTGAAGTATTACAAATCAATGATTACTGACATGTATTGTGTTGATAACTACTAAGATATAAGCTCTCGGGAAGGTTTCATTCAAAACCTAGCTTACCAGCTAGTTTCACAAGTCATACTAAAAATGCTCCAAATAGCAATTGAGTTGGCATCTAAGAATTTTAATCAATACTCCAGTTTCTAGGACGCATTCCTGTTAATGAGAGCACAGACCAGAGGATGACTGAGGAACCACCAGTCCACAGCTCAGGCTCTAAGTCCTGAAACAGAATAAGGCTTGAGCCTCAAGAAAAAAGCATTTATACATCTCAATGATAGTTTTGGACTAAGAGACCCCAGTCTTAGTCCCACTAGAAAAGTTTACTATCACTCCCACTAAGTTGCCAGAACTACCTCCTGAGTCACAAAACTCCCTTATGATCTCATAAATGAATTCTTCTTGCACCCAATGGGCCAGAGATTCATTAGTACACACCCACCACCAGCTGTCTCTGCACTGGTTAAATTCCTCTTACACCCAGAAACAAAATTTGGAATTGAACTTGTCCTCAAGTTGAATGTAGGACATGTGAATTGTATTAGCATCCAAGTGAAAGTGAAAAGATCCATGTGCTGGATGAAGAGCAAACAGTAAGCCTGGTGAGATCTCTGTTTGCTCAGAATGAATAATCAGAGGGGAGAAGATAGGAAATTTAAAATGAATAGGAAATTTAAAAACTCCCCAGCCTAAAAGGAGGGGCACTTCATGCAAAAAATTTAAAAAAAAAATAGAAGTTATAGCATGAGACAATGTTAATGATGAGCTGTCAATGAGACTTTTGAAAATATGTTAGGTGTTCCAAGCAGACAGGCTCAAGAGTAAGAATCATAGGAAGACACAATATTCTTCTAGTTTCTGGGGCTTTGTTTTCCTTTTTTCCAAAAATGTGCAATTGTTTGCAGTACCTTTCTATTGATTGGTTAAGTTAACTTATAACTATCTTAATATTCAATCTCCATTATTGATATTCTATGACTGGTCTTACTGATATTGCATTTTCTGGAATTTTGTTAACTCTTTAAAGGCCAAATGTAGTTATGCTTCTAAATTAGAAGTAAGCCGTCCTTGGCACAAATGAAAGAGGGAAAATGTATAATTTAACAAAAACCTAAGAGACTGTGTTGAGATGTTATTCTGTCTCACATTGTAGCAAGAGGCTTATGCTGTCAGGAAATTTTGGGGAGATACATAGGAACCCTTATTTGATTAATTATTAGTATTGAAATTTTTACCTTGACATGGGGTCATCCAAAATGTATCACCACTGAGTTAATCTTATCACATCCGCTTGCTGAAACACCCTCTGTGGCAGATGGCAAAAGACTCAAAGGTCAAAGATGGGATATTAAATGCTGAGCTTCTGAACATCTGGAAGGCTTTTTTTTTTTAAGAAGGAAGAAAAAAAGAAAAGTAAATATATGTAGGTGTCATTTGCTCTCTTTCATATTAACATGACAAAGTATACTTCCTTGCAAGTCAGCCAAGGGGATTTTGATTTTGATAGAATATATCACAAGAGGAGACGTTCCTCCTCTCCCTATTACACCTGCACAGACGATTTATTTGCTGCACCCTCAGGCAATGAGCAGCCTGATGGTGATGGAACTCATCAGCATGCCCACAAGCACCATCTGTGCAGGAGCTAGGCTAATGAGCAAAGTAAGTAGGGGCTGGCGAGAGACTGGCAGTGAGGGGAGAGGGCAAGGTGGCTGGCTTTAACTCCAAGCAATCCAGAGGTGGACTTTCATATAAAACACTAAGTCTCAGCCATGGCTGCTCATTAGGCTTACAAGGGGAACTGTTTCCGACTTTCAATGCTCACACTCTTTAGATCAGATGATTCCAAATATCTAGTGATGGGGTCTGGACGCCATATTTTTTTTTAACTTTCCAGATTATTTTTATGGGCATTCACTTAGGAGAACCATTGACAGAGAGGGTAATGTGCTGAATTCACTCTGCTCCTTACGTACAGGTTTGGATTCAATGCACAAGACGTTGCTACTCAAGTGTATTCCAGGACTGCCAATATCAGCCTCACCCAAGAGTTGTTGGGACTGAAGCAACTTATGCCCCACCCCTACAGTTGCTGTTATTTAACAAGATCCTCAGATGATACACATTCACATTAAATTTAATCGTGGAATTGGAAAAATTGTAAATCAGAGAACTACTTTTCAATTTGTAGAGAATCTTTGGGGACGGATTTAAGACAGAAAGTGTTACATATTTCATTCTATCAATCATTCAATAAAAATATGTAGAATACTATGGACTAGTTGCTCGAGTGGATTCTAGGAACAAAATGGCGAACTTTTACAGGTGGAATCCCATATAAATGTGTGATGAGGAGCTGTGATAAAGGTTAGAAAGAGCATCCCGCCTCCACAAGCCCCCCTCCATCCCAAACTTCTTCAAGGGATTACCAACCTGCTTAGAGCCAAATCATAACACACCTACATCAGGTCTTCATGACCTGTGGTTACTGTCAAGTAATTATTTCTTCTTGTACTTGAGCCACACTACACTTACTAACATTTTCTTAGTCTTGCTCTGATCTTTCTCTATCCATTTTGGGTTCTCTGAAATGCTTCTTCCCCTGTCCTGTCACCCGCAAATTCTTAGCCTTAGTAAATCCTCATCACCTTTTTAGATAGACCAATCTCCTTGGTTATAAGATTATTCCCTTCAAGATTACTGGTCTTGAACTAAATCAAGCATTATTTTTTTTTTTAAATTAAGCATCCTTTTGTTGATGTAAACTCCACCTTCACCAGTAGACCAGTAGATGCAAGCTCCTTGAAAGAATGGGTCACGCCTATTTGTGTTCACACTTCATCTTCAGCGATGAGCACAAATTCTAGCACATGTGACGTGGTCAACAACTAGTTAATAGTCAATACACATTTGGATGAATAAATAAACCAAGACATGGTAGTCAAGGAGGGCAATAGTGTCAAATATCCCCAAACAGTCAAATAAGGTGAAAATGGAAATTATCTGTTGGATTTAGTGATGTAGGTAAAAACAAATATCAAGAATGCAACATATCTGAGCTTCCTTTTGTAACTTCACAGGCCTTACCAGCATACTGAGAGTACAGAAAACACCATGGAAAAGAAACACATTTTAACCATTTTAACACAATGATTTTGGTATTTTATTCGGTCCCAGAACCATTTGCCCAAAGTACAAATTCCTAAAGTTCCAGGGAATTATTATTGTGATGAGCAATATTTGAGTGGTCCTGCATTCCCCAGAGAAGCTATGATCTTCAATGCATGGGAGCATTTGATGTTCCCCTAGCATGTTGGCTCTGAAAGTTTTCACCTTGAAGTACCACTCCCACTCACATTTCACAAGGCTTGAGGTCAACAGAGAAGGGAAGTGCCATCTTGTATAAACCCAGAGGACTAGAGTCAACCAAATAATATAAATATATTACTAAATATAGTAAGTTGCTATAATGATTTCCAAATCTTTTGATCACATCAGACACATTTGCTCATCATTTAAGATATCATTTAAGATGTCACTAATATGTCTTTTTTTTTTTTTACCAGTCCTCATCTTTGCTTCCATATGTGTGCTACTAATATAAATTGTGCTCACCTCTGGACTAGAACTCTTCATACTGTGATGAAGTATTTCTTGCTTGACTGCACACTTCCTAAAAGGCAGAGCCTTTTTATTGTCCCCTCGAGCTAGTCCAATGTTAGCATGAAGGCTCCTTTAAGAATCAATTATTTCCTGAATGGATACAATAATTAACCCTCCATTTACCTCTCTGTCTTTGGGATCACTGCCTCTCCAACACCAAGCCCAGGCCTAACACCAAGAAGAAACTCAAGCAGTGCTCACTAAATCTTTATATAAATGATGGAAAATATTTTACCAAACTAAGCCTCAGTTTCCTTGTCTCAGAAAAAAAAGTATTTCTGAAGATGAAAGCCACCATCTATAGAAGCAACAAGTCCAGGACTTGATACATAAGAAGGCAAAATAGCATTTTTCCTTATCTTTGAAATAATAAAGGTTAATTGGGCCTGACATTAGTATGAAGTGATTAATTTTTTTCAGATAACATAGGAACTTCACTAGTTATTAACCTCCAATAAAAGAAATAAGAGCAGAGTAACCCCCAAATTAAATTTGATCCTTTAGGGGAAATTATGGATAAAAGTTGATAGAACATAGGGATGTCTATGTGGCTCAGCTGGTTAAGCATCCAACTCCTGATTTCAGCTCAGGTCATGATCTCAGGGTCATGAGATCAAGCCCCTACATGCTCTGTGCTGGGCGTAGAGTCTGCTTAAGATTTTCTCTCTCTCCCTATCCCTCTGCCCTTCCCATCCCTCTCTCTCATTCTCTCTCTCAAAAAAATTTTTTGATAGAACATATACTATTATGTAGGATAATTTGATGTTTCATAATTAATAAATAGTACTTAGGCTACACCTTTCAATTACATATATAGAAAACTAGAAGCTAAGAAGAGAGAATTTCAAAAAGGTAAAAGTCTTAAGAAATAATGTCTCTTATTCGAGAAGACTGAGAGGCGTTGTGATGGATATCTAGTAGATCTTTTTCCCACCTACCATCCAATCTCCCCTTTTCTTTGCTTGTCACATTTCTTTTCCTTAGGTGACTGTACTGAATTGACTTAATTGTCCATTTGGCTCAGAGGGAATGGACATATTCTCTTTTAGTCCAGAAGTTGATGGGCAACTCTAGCTTAGTCTTACACAACCAGTAATATTTAGGGTTCATCCTCCTTATTCATGGACTCCATATTTTGAATTACTCTACTTGCTAAAGTGTACTTGTAACACTCAAATAAGCCATCCCGATGTTTCTCCAGTCATTTACAGACATTCACATAACAGCAAAATACTTGTTACCCGATGTATACATCCCCAGCTGAGGTCAAACATGACGAAGCTCTGACTTTTTATTTCTGCTCTCCCACTATAAACAAGTTTCCTTTTCAAGGTCTAGTTAATGCCAAGATTTTCCACATTTTGTGCTTTTGATTTGTGCTTTACTGTTTAAAAATGACCCCAAGCAATAGCTGAAATTCTGTCTAGTGTTCCCAACAGCAAAAAGGCTGTGCGGTGCCTTATGTAAAAATGTGAATGTAAGTCAGTCTTCATTTGAGCATGAGGTACATTGCTGTTGGCTATGAGTTTAATGTTTATGAATCAACACACATATTAAATAAGATGTGTTTAAACAGAACACACATAAAGCGAGGTTATGTATTGATTGGTTTATGAGAATGCCATGACCAGAGGCTCACAAGAATAGAGTCCATGTTCCCGTATCACACCTAAGAGCTATGGTTTAGTATTGGTTCATTCAGTGCTTGTGGCAACTGTATAGAACATAGTTAATGTGGATAAATGAAACTGACTGTATTTCCATGGACTTTTGTTTGAGCTAATTAGGAAGAAGTCTTTGTGCCTCCTTTTGCTGATAGTATTGAATCCTAGAGTTAGTAGCTTCCAAACTTCCTAAAGTCAGAGAAAGCCTGTCTGAGAATAGAAGCAAGAGAAAAGAAACAAAGGTTTAGAGTTAGAACAAGATAAAAGTAGAGGAGAGAGAGACAAGAAAGAGAAGATATGAATGAAAAAGAGGCACTGGGACTTGGTGCATATGAACCCCTGGGTCTCAACAGTGACTAAATTAAACTTACCTCAGATTTTTTTTAGTACCATAAGCCAATAAACTACCTCTTTCTTTTGTCTTTTCCTTTCCTTAGATAACTGAAGCTGGTTTTCTGTTACTTGTAAATCAAGGAGTCCTAAAACAAAAAAATGGATGTCACAAAATATTGACCGCAGGTGATCATGTTTTCTTCTTTCTTAGTTGCAAGAAGGAATTGACAAATAGTTTATTAAGGATTAGAATTTGTTGTCTATAAAATAGATTCTAGTAATTAAAAACCATAAATATTTTGTTAGGGATGTTTCAGAATGCTTTTCCTCTAACATTTTTAGAAAAGAAATACATATCAATGTGCCTGTGATATGGTAAGAATAAATTTGTCATTTTTCTTTGTTTCAGTTAAGAATAGCTCATGTCTAATTAAGTCCTTTAATGAAAAGTTTGAAAGATGGGGATTAAAACATACTCATATTAGAATCTTAGTCTTTCTATTTACTCGCTTTGTGACCTTAATTTTTCTAGGTCTTATTTTCTTTGTATGAAAAAGTAGGCATATAATGTGTACTTATATTTGCACATAGTAGGTGCTCATTTTTTTCTTGAAAGAACAAATAGTTGAAAGGATTAAATGAAGCAATATAAATAATAAGATTGGCATAGAGCCTTGAAGCATAGTACCTTCAATTAAAAGTGTCTATCATTTGTCGTTGGTCCTTTTCTATCATTTGTCTCATACTTAAGAATATATATGCAATTAGTTAATAGAAAATTTAAAAAATCTATCAACTTCTTACTTTGTAACAAATATGTATTTTATCTCATCTCTGTCCTAGGCATTGTAGGATTTACCTGAGATGATATAAGATAAAAATAGCACCGTTTATCTTCTCAAGGAGTTTGTCAACCAAAGAAAGTGTAAATAATGCAGATAAATGTAATTTTAGGTAGACTTATTTATAACATTCATAGTTATAACATTGACATTCATAGTTACAACATATGTTGGGTTCCTAAGGAAGGAGAAGTATTTACATGAAAAATGATGGTGCTTGAAATGAGGGCTAAGAAAGCGGATCAGGATTCACCAGACAAGAATTCAATAGGTGGTCCAAGTGAAACTGTGGACTCTATCAGGGCAACTAAATGTAACCGAATTGGATGGAAAAGCTCCTGAGATAGCAAAGCTGATGAAACTTTCTTGTTGTTCTATTAAGAAATTAGTGGAAGAGTATGAAAACTATAAGTTTCATAGGAGAAGCTGATTTGCAGCATACTCTCCAAAGTCCTACTCAAAGGTATGCGTTATCATCTTCAATTTTTACTAAAAATGGGCATGAAAACATTCCCAAATCTTCTTCTAAGAAAATTCACCTCACTGGATTTCTTTGCTCTGGAAATCAACATGAATTTTTCAATTTTCATTTCTTTATACTTACTTAAAAATATTACAATACATATAAGCATGTATGTTTTGATAAATTCCACTTTTTTCCACATTTTTCTCTCTGCATGTTTTTAAAATTAAAAATCAAAACAACCAATGCTACCTTTTAGTGCTTTCTCAATGGCTGATATTTAAAAAAAAATTCTTTACCATCTACCCCCTACATGTTTCTCACCAGCGTTTTCCTCCCCAAGTTCACATTATCTATTTAAAGACTTCCAATTTTTCTTAAAATGCACTACAGACTTTTCTTTCTACACTCTTCTGTTTGGTAAAGAACTAGAATATCACAAACAAGAAAACACCACTAGGCTCAAGATACTCATTCTAGAGTTTTGCTTTACTTTAACCCCCCCCCCAAACTGTGATACCTAGTAATAGGTTTTACTGAAACATATCAGGCCCTCTATATTGTTCCCCAGTCTCCCTTATTCCACATTACCTTCCCATTCCCTTTCCACATGCATTCTTCAGAACAACAGGATTGCATAAAATGAGCCAAATTTGAAACTGATCAAACAGGCTAGGTATTCATTACAAAACTTGTTGAAGACTGTTTTACCCATTCTCAAATGAAAATATTTGATGGCAGGAGGAAGAGAATTTGGAAAACTGATAGAAGAAACGTGTAAAGGAAACACTAGTTACCGTTGCACTTCTTAGTACCCGATCTCACTCTTGCCAACATGCCAAGTCTCATTATCAGTTTGATGGTGGCTGAAATGCTGTGCATCCACATGTTTTAGTTCTTTGCCCTATGACTTCATTTTTATAGTGAAAACAGTGGAAATATACTGGGAGGGACTAATCCATAAAATGTGTATCTGCTTTAACATCTTCTAGTTGAGCTCCATGAAGGAGGAATTGTTATTATTTTTTGAGGATCCCAAATGAGTTTCAGAAGGATCTCAACAAGAAGTGGAGTAGGAATGACTTCCATGCTTGAAGGCTCTTTGACAAACAACAACCAAGAAACGTGCACTCTCGTGCTCATCAGTAACAGATAAAGACAGCTGTTGGGCTGGCCTCCTCCCTTTCCTTGGAACACAGCTGCCAAGGGAGGCACTCTCCTGCAGATGTTTCCCACTGGTCAGGTGGGAAGTCGAGCTGTGCAGGCATCACAGTAGGCATTGCAGTAAATCAGATAGCATCTCCTCTGGAAGAAGGCCAAGCTGCCCTTAAACATGTTAGGTATAGCTCCTTAGTAGCTTAGGGAAAAGGGATCCATTTCAATCATGTCCAAGAACATCCCTCAAAACCAGTGTTTTTGGCAGGAGGGGGTGGGTGTTGGGTAATTTCTTACTGAAGTTATAGAGAAAAAGTAAAAGCCCTAAAGTCATTCCTCCATACTCCGATGCTGGGAAACAGATTCTGGGCTGTGATTCTTATAGTAAGATCTGTCTTGACTTTCACTTTTTTCTTCCTTCTTCCCTGCCTCCCCTTGCAAAGCAAATAGTTTCAAAATTTATAGTTGGGTGAAGGAAGAAATAAATTAAAGCAAGATTTCAGGATAATCCACTACGAGTGGTGTTCATCCAATGAAAGTAATGGGTTATGGGGCAGAATGGGCTCCTAGGTAACTCATACGTGTGAACAATCTATCTGGTTGACATAGGCAAGAGGGGGAAATCTGGGCCAAATTATTGGTTACATCATCCTGGGGAAAAAATCATGGCTGACAAATCCGGATTGGAGCCGTAGCCCCATTATTAAGTAGCAGTGAGAACTCAAGGGAGCCTCTCTGAGCCTTTGATGTCACTGTAAAATGGAGAAGGTATTCTTCCTTCGTAGTGCTGTGAATCCTTCATAAAATACTGCAAAGACACTACACTAGTTTCCTATTATTGCTGTAACTAATGATCACAAACATAATAGTATAAGACAATACACATTTATTGTCCAACATCTCTGGAGATCAGAAGTCCAAAAATTAGCTTTACAAGGTTAAAATGAAGGGATCAACAGAGAGGGTTTCATCTGAAGGGTCCAGGAAAGAACTCATTCCCCACTTCTTCCAGCTTTTGGAGGCTGTCATCTGCTACCCCTTGGCTTGTGGCCACCTTTCTCCAATCCTTGCTTCCTCATCACATTGTCTTCGACCCTCTCTAACCTCCTACCTTCCTTTCATAAGAACTTTGTGATTACATCACATCCACTACAATAATCCACTTGGAGGTTCCTCAAAGAGTTAAAAATAGATCTGCCCTATGACCCAGGAATGGCACTACTGGGAGTTTACTCCAAAGATACAGATGCAGTGAAACGCCGGGACACCTGCACCCCGATGTTTCTAGCAGCAATGTCCACAATAGCCAAACTGTGGAAGGAGCCTCGGTGCCCATCGAAAGATGAATGGATAAAGAAGATGTGGTTTATGTATACAATGGAATATTCCCCAGCCATTAGAAACGACAAATACCCACCATTTGCTTCAACGTGGATGGAACTGGAGGGTATTATGTGGAGTGAAGTAAGTCAATCGGAGAAGGACAAACATTATATGGTCTCATTCATTTGGGGAATATAAAAAAATAGTGAAAGGGAAAAGGAGAGAAAATGAAAATATCAGTCATGGAGACAAAACATGAGAGACTCCTAACTGGGAAATGAACAAGGGGTAGTGGAAAGGGTGGTGGGCGGGGAGTTGGGGTGACTGGGTGACGGTCACTGAGGGCGGCACTTGGCGGGATGAGCACTGGGTGTTATGCTGTATGTTGCCAAACTGAACTCCAATAAAAAAATAAATAAATAAATAAGGAATCATCCTTCAACTGAAAAAAAAAAGTCCACAAGGTAATCTAGTTACAGTTTCCAAAAATTAGAGTGTCCATCTTTGCAGGGCTATGATGCAGCCCAGCACAGGTATTTAGCACAAGTATTAGCAAAACAGGCATGCAACAAAGTTCAGTTCCTGTCTCCTCTTCCCATCAGAATCAGAGGCAAGATGGATCAATTGCTCATTCCCCCAATTTACCATCACCTTGAACACTCTTCTCAGAGGTCCAAAAAGAAATGCCAAAGGGATCTTCTCAGAGTAAAATGAGAAAAACCTTAAAAACTGTAAGATAGAAGTCTTATGGTGTATATTTGTTTTCTCCTTTGATGAGTGTTTAGGGTCTGGTGTGTTCTACATATCCGAGTTATGTTTGGAAAGCATCTGAAAGAAAACCAGATTATGTAGTTGATTATAAGTGTAAAAAAGTATAAGCAAAATTTTTTCACTCAGTGTGTCCTGAAATGAGTTACAGAACACCATTTGGATTTTGAGGACGAGGGAATCATCTTAGTTTTAGAGTTCAAGAGAATCCAGGTCTTGTGACATAAGGGAGTTGGAACTGCTAGGTATATTCAGCTTCTGATTTAATATTCTTTCAAATTGCACTGACATCATAATCATTTATCTTCAAGGAAAGCAGAGGGAGGCCAAAACAGTTTCAGTTTCACTCTGTTTTAATGGTAAATTCCTATCCTTTTGCTGATGTCCGCTATAAAGTGATCATTCATACTGCCATCACATGAAATGAACCAACTAAATCAAAATATTTTTCATAGGGGAGTAGTCTAGGGAAGTGAAAGCAACAGCATGCCGGACTTCTCATGCTGGGCTATTTTTGGACGGCCTTCTTCAAGGATCAATTTAAAGCTAACTTCTACAACAAAGCTGTCTTCAACAAGGCAGAAAAATATGCCAAACCCACACATACTTAACAAAAGTAGTCAGCTGACTGCACCTGACTTAACTGTACAAAATACAGAGTTTATTCTCCATAGCATAGTAGCTACAAGGAGTAGTAATTATGGGAATAATGTAAAACTCATTAGTTCACTGACTCATTGATTCATTATTTTATTAAGGATCTCTAACAAACCTATTTTTGCATTCATCATTCACGTAATCATTCATTGTTCCATTTTCTCAACAATCAATTTGTATATTTGTTCATTCATTCATTCAACAAAGCTGCACTGAATATCCGACCCCGGATATATTATGTTGGGTACTGGAGAGGCAAAGATGAATCAAATATATGTGTGCTCTAGAAATCCATCTCTTGGCCCATTCTTCAGTTAGAAGATTCTGAGAAAGGAACATAGGCTTCAAAAGTAGGATGTTTTGTTAATAGTCCACTGATGATCACATTAAATATAGGCAGATAAATTATGATATCAAAGAGACTAATTCAAGATTGGACATCTGATTTCAGGCCATTCAAATGTGCAAGGCCACATTTTTAATTATTGCATTTTTTTCCAATACAAGGATTGGTAGAGAGTTTGAATTCAAAATCTGTCCCTTGTGTATTAATCTGTGATTAATGACTAATTGTGTTACTAGTCCCTGAAGAATATGAATTCTTTCCCAGCCTACTTGTTTTTATACTGGTCAACATCGCTGTGGAAGACATTTTATGGTACCATCTCATACTTCGCTGCTACCCAAGTGTGAACACTACATCTGGTTTGAAAATGAGAATCGGTGAATCTCTCTAGACTCCCAAGCAAGGTCAGAATAACTGTCACTAAATTAAAAGCTCTAGCTTTATGTTCTCAAAGTTAGTTTTTGTCATAATTATAATTGGCTAAGAGAGCTTCATCTTTGGATTTTTGACCCTCCATATCAGGACATTTGTATTTTTGAGGCCTGCTTCACTACCATCCCAACTTACTCTCCCTTTCTACCAATGTCTTTCCACTGTTCCTTAATACTCAGATTGGTACATGAAATTTATTCCTTAGATATTTCAGTTTTTCTTTCCTCGATTCTATCTCCAAAAGGCTATATTTTCCTTGCCTCTCATCCTTCTAGTATTCCCTGAGGAGAGTGTAAATAATAACAATTTTTAAGAAGTTGATTTACCATTTTCCATTTTCTCAACAATCCCTGTCCTTCATACATACTCATCTAAATTTATTAGAGTTAAGAGAATTATCTTTTATATTTTTGTTCCTCCTGTTGCACTAACTCTAATGTTGAATTGATAAATCAATGAGTAGAAGCCTGTTTGAAAGTCTTTATGATAACTGGTCAGATACCTCTATGACAGTGAACTATTAATTATAACGGAGTGCCTGGTGTTCTGACAACTCTTGCACATCTAGTGTTCCCTTCCTCTCTCAGATTTGCTCTCTAGTTCTCATTCGCTGGAAATGTTTGTGCTCTCTGAGAAGCTATCAGTGTCTCTTTACAGTGCGTCTGATCAAAGGTATGATCTTAAAAATTAGAGGTTATAATTCTAGTTTTGGAAATAAGAAAGTAGACAGAGATGGGGGTGCCTGGGTGGCTCTGTCTGTTGAATGTCAACTCTTGATCTTGGCTCAGGTCTTGATCTCATGGTCTTGAGTTCAAGCTCCATGCTGGGCTCCATGCTAGGTGTAGAGCCTACTTTACTTTATTATTTATTTATTTATTTATTTATTTATTTATTTATTTATTACTTTATTATTTTTTAAAGATTTTATTTGTTTATTCATGAGAGACACAGAGAGAGGCAGAGACATAGGCAGAGGGAGAAGCAGGCTCTTTGCAAGGAGCCTGATGTGGGACTCGATCCCAGGACCCCGGAATCATGACCTGAGCCAAAGGCAGATGCTCAACCACTGAGCCACCCAGATGTGCCATGGAGCCTACAAGAAGAAGAAGAAAGAAGAAGAAGAAGAAGAAGAAGAAGAAGAAGAAGAAGAAGAAGAAGAAGAAGAAGAAGAAGAAGAAGAAAGAGGAGGAGGAGGAGGGGAGGAGAAAAGGAAGAAATATAGTAAGGGACACTAGGAAAGGAAATGAGACTTTCAAACAAAACAAAACAAAAACTGAATTCCTAGAAATATCGGATTGATTAAATATAAGTGGTATTCCAGGCGCTTCTAAATACATCATATGTTCTAACCAAATTAATTATTCCTAATAACCTTGTAATGTAAGTATCATGTTCCCATTAAAACACTGAGACACAGAGTTTAAGTAACTCTGACCAAGTCACATAGCAAGTATGGAGACAGGATTAGGATCCAAGAATTTGACTATAGACATCATGTTCCGAATGATTGAGCACTATGGCCATAGAAAGAGAAAATGCAGTAACATGATTTTTATGGCTGTTTATACAAAATTGGTATAACAATGGGTGCCTGCATGAGTTACGGAAGGTAAGTTATGGAAGGATGGGTACTTGTATGAATTCTACTTCTATGTTTTTAATAAAGATAGCATAGGAAAAAATAATTTAGATCTAAATATTTAAAACCTCATTCAGAAAAACCAAAAATGGACAACAAACTTCTGATGATCTTGATTTTGAGACTTTGACTCCACCTTTGACTTTGGGGTGAATGTGTTAATGAGATGATCCATTCCATTTGGAAAGTCAGTAATAGATTACAGAAAATAAATTTATCCTGAGACTGAGAATTTCAAGTCTGAAATGTTTATTTTGGTCAATCCTAGCCTTAAAAACCATGACTTTGAAGTCTGGATAAATATATTTATCTAGAAAAAAATAGTTATTTACAGGTAAGTACAAGATAAGAGATAAACTGGAAAAAGCAATTGCTAAGGTGTTTCTCACCAGTCTGCTGTCTGCAAAATAAGTGTCTGTGAGTGTGTGTTTGCACACACGCATGTGTGCACATGGGTTTGTGCCATTCATCTGGAACAATTGTCTCAGTTTTTGGTTCTGCTTTGGAAGCTAAGGAATGTGTTGAGTTTTGGAATTCCTTTCATGTGGAAGGAATCCAGCTCCTGAGGACTGTTGATGATGGACAAACACTGCACAGAAAGACCATAAGGAAGACTTCCATTTTCAGTTTGCTTAAGTAATCTTGATAGAAGCACCCAAATATAGTGTTTTCTACACTAGTATGACAGGAGCTTCTCGGGTCAAGACATAAGCAGTTGACATAAATTCCCTTTTAATTAAAGTGTATTTTCCCAGGCACATAGCTTGCTAACAATCTTCAATGTTTTCTACTTTGAGGTATCAGATACCGTTTTTCCTCCTTTGTGTTACAATACAACTTTCTACAAAAAAAATATACTCTGTGATATTGAAATGCTATGAAAACAGAAACGGTATCATGGTCATTTTTCTGTTATTAGCACTTATTGAAACCTAGTGGTCAATGGAAAGACAGCTGAGCAAATAGATGCCTGAATGAATAATAGACGAATGACATGCTTTTGTCTAGATTTGGAGTGAAAGCAGCATCTTTTTATTAGATTCAGCAGTCCCTAAATATCCTGTCCCCATTTAGATGTCTATTAACTCTGCAAACATCATCTATGCATATTGTTGGGGTAGGAAAGAGATTTGAATGTTCTGTTTCATAAATGATCAGAATACGAGACAAAGTTAATAATTAGGAGCCAGTGTGAAGATACTAGAGGTGGATTGTGGACACGACCAGGAGAAAGTGAAGTAGGACTCCATTCTGTTATTGTTTCTTTTCTTATGTTTCTCTTCTCATCTCTTCTCTTCTCTCTTCTTTTCTTTCCTTTTATTTTATTTAAGATTTTTTTTTTAATTTACGAGGGAGAGAGAGAGAGACAGAGAGAGAGGCAGAGACACAGGCAGAGGGAGAAGCAGGCTCCATGCAGGAAGCCTGACAGGAGTCTAGATCCTGGGTCTCCAGGATCATGCCCTGGGTAGAAGGCGGTGCTAAACCACTAAGCCACTGGGGCTGCCCCATTTCTTTTTATGCTAATATTCTATCATTCTCCAACTCAGAATTTCCCAGTGGTTTTCCATAGTCTTATAAATGACATCCTAACCCTTTAACCTGGCTTAGGGAGCTATACTTACCCTGGTCCCTCTCCACATCAATGGCCTTATCTCATTCCATTATCTCATTGTGCTCCCTGCTCTCTTCTCAAGGCTTTTGTAGGAGCTCTGCCTGGAATCCTTCCCTCTCATCTTCACTTTCTGGGATCCTCTCCATCTTCAGGTGTTAATCTCCCAGTCACTCAGTATTATATCATCCTATTTTAATTCTCTGCGTAAATCTCAACATGTTGGAGATGCCACATGTTTGCAGCCCAGGTAAGGCCGAGTCTCAGGCATCTCAGTCCTGATACCAGGTATGCAGGTGAAGAAGCAATCCTGGAGGCCTCCCTCCAGTCCTAGCTTATATTTCAAGCATTCGTGTTATTCCGTGGAGCAAAGAGCCATCTACGTATTTTCAGAAGTCCTGACTTACAAAATTCCTAGGTTTGTTAAACACAAAAAAGAGCTAAAACACTTATTGATAACAACCTGCAATTTTCTTGTTATCTTAATGTTTTTAAAAGTCTCAGTCTCCCCACAAGATTGTCAGTTCCATGATAGCATTCATTTTGTTTACTGCCATAATCTTTATACCAGTGCTTGGCACATAGTAGGTGTTCCATAAATACCCCCTAAATAAATAAATGACTTACTTTGTTAACTGAGCTGGATATTTTTACATTTTTTAGACTCATCAAACCCATGTGACGATTCTGCATAATATTATCCCCCTTTTACAGGTGAAGGCACTAAATATTAGAAAGATCAAATAGTTTTCCTAGGCTGCAGAGGTAATAAACTATACAAAGAGGATGTGAACTAATTCTACTTTGAACTTTCTCATGATAGTCTCACAAAATAAATTGTTGGGTTAACCTGCTCTCCAGATATACCTACAACTTCAAGTAACAGAATGCTGAGAAGCACAGAGTCTGGAGCTGGACCGCCAGAGTTCAAACCCTAGCTCTTACACATTTATTCTGTAATCTTTTTTCAAGTTTCTAATTTCTAAAATAAGAGTTATAAATTCTAATACCCAGGCTGGTTTGAAGACCGAATGAGTGAATATAACTAAAACCTTTATACTAGGGCTTGGCACATGATAAGAACTCTGTAAACACTACCTTCATTATTACTATTATTGTTGTATTATATGATATTTATGAGTGGCTCGATATATTCCCTAATAACCAGACATTATTAATAAAATATTTGCCGATATTTTCTATGTAAAACGTTTTTCATGACATAGGTCAAGCATATTATGTATCCACGTTATAAATTGAATGAGTGTAACTACAGGTCAGGTATCTCATTTTCTGTTATGTGTGGCCTACCTGAATGGGCAACATGTGAATTTTTGTCATAAGTAGGGAAAAATTTTCTCTGAAATTAAGTGTTGTATGCGTGCCTTAGACTTGGACACTGTCTTGGATGTGATCTCAGTCAGTTCTCTCATTATTTAAGTAAGGACACCGATGTCAACAGAGGGACAAGGTCTCATTTAACGTCACACAGGCGGTTCGTACCTGAGCCACAGCAAGAGCCAGGGTGGCCTGAGTCCCACCCTGGTGCTTTCCAGCCCACTGTGCTGCTGCCCTGCCAACAAGTCATTGTTGCTAGAGAAAAGCTTTTCCAGCTAAGTGGTCACTCAAATGTGTGCAACATCTGCTCTGCACTCGACGTGGGGTGGAAACTCAGCAAGTGCCCATTGAGAGCCGTACATTTACCCTTCATCCGCAAGAACTGTCATAACAACTCCTTAGCAAGTTAGAGAAATACCTGATTCTTCTAGGTTAATCTCAGGTCATGAGGAGCAGTCCATACTTAGAAGAAATTGAGGATATTGAAGGATATGAGATGGATTTAAAAGAGTGTGCCTCTCTCATGCCTCCTGAGACTGTAATTAGTGGCCTGAAGCTACTGGCCACAGCAGTCTGGAACTTCGTACAGCAAACAGCTGTCTTCCTTTTTTAGGAAGAGTTATATAAGGCATGCAAACCACATGGATTTCCTTTGAAGCAGCTAGAACTTTTGTCAATATCATCTTTTATCTCTCTCTTTCCCTTCAAGCCCTCTGAGAAGAGATCTTATCAAAGAGGGAATCAAAGGAAGCTTCTGGTGTTACTATTTCCCAGACTACTTTCTGGAATTCTTAAAACAGGGAACCAGATTTCTGACAGTCACGATGTGGTTTGCACTGGTGTTTGCTCCCCGATGATCTCTCCATAATACCTTCAGGCTGTGTTGGACAAAAGCCAAACAGAGCTTTGACCTATGCCCTGTGTTTTCAGGAGTTGAAGATCCATGTCATCCTTATGAGCATATGAATACTGCTTGTTCTTCTCTCCCAGAGGCGTATTTGTGCACTTACAGGTAAATGCAAATAGGCAAACTACCCCTCTTTCTACTTTCTGCAGAACTTGAAAAATGATTCTACTTTGACATAAGAACTTCAAAAAGTCTCTGTTTCAAAAATCTAGATTGCCTTTTAACGATATCACAGAAAGAAATCAACATGACAATATTGCCAAAATAGCTACTGCTCAACACAGAGTTTTGATGTGATAGCATTGAACAAGTAGAGCACTGTCCAGGGAAACAATTTTTTTCACAAATATCCCACTTTTGAACTTAAAATGAGTCTCTAGTGTCAAAGTGTTTTATTGTTGAAAAATATAAATCAGCTTAGAGGTGGACTTCAGTTAGGATTCTTGGTCGTATTCAGCAGAAAAGTATTCTGGTGAGGCACAGGGTGGCTCAGTCGTGTAAGCACCTCCTTTTGGCTCAGGTCATGATCCCAGGACTCTGGGAGTGGGTCCTGCTTTAGGTTCCCCACTCATTAGGGGGCAGACCCCTTCTCCCTCTCCCTCTCCTTGTGTTCTCTCTCTCTTTCTCTCAAATAAATTTAAAAAAAACTTTAAAAAATAGAAAAGTATTCTGGTTAAGAAAAATAATATTAGAGAACATAGACAAGAAGGGTGAGGAATGTGATTCAGTCTATGTGTACATCCACAGGAAGGTAATAATGTCTCATACAGGTAATGCTAGTGAAGACCCTCCTGTGTGCTAGACACTGTTTGATGTGCATTAACACATTCAACCCTTGAATCAGTATTGTGGGATAGTAACTATTAATATACCTTTTTTTTCTTTTTTCTTTTCTTTTCTTTTTTCTTTTCTTTTCCTTTCCTTTTCTTTTTTTTTTCAGATTAAAAAACTGAAGCAGACTGGTTATTGTTTTTGTCCAAAAACTTTGAACTAGTAAATGGGAGACCTGGGACAACAGTAAAGACCACATCATAGAAACATCCTTCTCAGGATGCCAGTTCCTACTGTCTACCATGAAGCACTTCTCTCACCACCATCTTTACTGCCCCTGGGCACTGGGCTCTTGGCTACCACTTTGCACCTCTTATTCCAGATTCAGTTCTCGGGTATGGCTATCTCATGTCCATGTCTTGTCTTCAGGGGATCGAGAAGCAACCATCCAGCCTCAGATGGTTGCACTCATGCAATAACATATTTCTCAAAACTAGGAAAGAAGTTCACATGCCTAGAAGCCAAAAGAGCACAACAGTCACTGTTCTCGCTTACAGTAACTACTAATAACGTTGGATGAAAAATCAAGACCTACGTAAAGATTACTATACAATTTAGTAAAATTGCAACTGTGGATAACATTAATTGATAACAAATGTAAATGACCTTGTTTCTAAAAGAGACCATTTTGATTTCTATCCCAAACATAAACAATTTACAATCAGTAAAAAGAAAAGCTGAGGAGAATAATTGTATGCCTTGAATAAGTTCTTTAAAACTTGTTGAGAACCAATACTATGGGACTTTAATTCGCAGCAATTTATTCCAATATAAACTCAAATGTTAGATAATGCCAGACGTGAATGGAGGAAAGGGCTGAGAAAAAGAGTGAGCAAGCGAGATTTCTACTGCAAAATGCTTTTGACATGGTCCAGTTACTGCGTCACGACTTCATGTTTCTTAATCTTGGCAATAGAATAAAGTCCTCAGCAGAAGGACTTTTTTCAAGTCCAAAAACATGACACTTCAGAACTCTAACCATAACTCCTCTTTTTATGTCTATGGGATTTACAGTGTTTGCAGATGGAAGTAATTTAATACTGGGGTGATCTTTCATCTAGCCTGTTCTTTCAGTGACCTTATGTTTACTATAAGAAAACACCAACAAGGTGTCTGATTTCTTCATGGAAAAATGGCAACTATTTAAAACAAAAGGATTTTGTCCAGGAGAATCATAAATCTTTCACTGTTTCTGTAATTTAACCAAAAAAAAAAGGGCGGGGGCTCATTTGTTCTGTGAGGAGTGTTTGCCTGCGAGACAAGGCCAATTTGACTTTCTCATAAAACATGCATTTTTTGAGCTGGGGGAAGATAGCAAGAGAATAAAAAGTCACTGTTCCATCTATGGCAGGAGAATCAAGTCTTTTCATTTCCATGGCTTTGCCTCAAACTGTCCGTAAGTTATCATTTTGAAAGAAAACCCCAGAATCCTTCCTGGTATTTCCCAGGATGCTTTAAAAATAATAGCAGGTTCTTTGTGTCCTTCATACTTCTCTGCTTCAGCATGTGTGGCTCCTGCTGATTTTAAAGCCTGCTCTGCACCCCAGAAAGCAGACTCTTCTTGGGATGAGAGAAGCTCCTGGTAACCACAGTAACACACCTTTCCAGGGAATCTTCCCATTGACATTTAATAGGTCGAGTAATAAATAATGGAATGAAATCTTTCAGCAGAAGACCAGAAGCTGCAACTGGAACAGTCAGGAAATGGATAACAGCTGCCTTTAAGGTGATGAGATGCAAGATGCCTTCCTAGATTGGAGACAATTTTTCCAATAAGAAAGAGAGTTTAAATCCAGAATGTCCATTCTGTTTGCACCATGGATCCAGGAGATGAAAATGCCAAATACTCTTACGAGTACGACACTGCATCCAAAAATATGTTATGGACTCTAATCTAGAGTGTAGATTGGGTCATTGTGTGTGAATAACTCATTCAGCAATTACAATGTCTAAATATGTATTTTTATTATATTGAGTGAATCCCTGAACAGGGTTAAATATACTATTTTAAATAGTAATTATGTGTGAGTACCTAATGCATGCCAAAGTGTGCTTATCCTTGGAATAGAATGGGGAACAAAGCACATGGGAGATACAGACAAGGAAGCAGCAATGTAGAAGCAGGTACTTGAAGGTTGAGTAGAAGTTAGGTGAAAAGAGGAGAAAGGAGAGGATCCCAGGTAGAGGAAATAGCTCAGGACAAGGGCTTAGAGCAGAGAAATCACTGTGTATTGGGGAACTGAAATTGCTTCAGCATGTTGGTTGGTCTCTGGCCAAAAAACATATTCATTCAACATTCAAAAATATCCAGTTTTTTGTTCTATGAAGCAGCAGGAAGTGCTCCAGGTGTTAAGGTATGACCATCAGCAAAGTAGAGAAGTTTCCTTGTCCTTGCGGAGCATATGACATAGTCTGTCTTCACAGTCCCCCACTCCCCCTCCTCCCTCCTCTGTCCTCCATCCTCCCTCCTACCACATAGGGAAGAGGAGTTGAAAATTTTGCAACAGCAACCACTGAAAACATATTTTCTTAAGATTTGGGGGAGGTACAAAATTATCAATTTTAATTTGTCTCAGTGGATATTTGGCATCAATAACAATGAATAGTACCCTAAAAAATGTATCAAGGACTGTGTTGGTTTCAGGCAGTATAAAGATAAACTTGATTTTTTTTTATAAACTTGATTTATAGATTCAGTATAATCCCAGTC
Organism: Nyctereutes procyonoides; assembly: GCF_905146905.1. Classification (NCBI taxonomy): domain Eukaryota; kingdom Metazoa; phylum Chordata; class Mammalia; order Carnivora; family Canidae; genus Nyctereutes; species Nyctereutes procyonoides. The sequence goes on along the minus strand of NW_026575047.1, from coordinate 2,069,735 downwards.
AAAATTCTAGCCAGTTATTTTGTAGATATTGATAAACTAATTCTAAAGTTTATACAGAAAGGCAAAAGATCCTAAACTTTAAGTCTTACTATAAAAATAGAATCATCAACACAGTGTGGTATTGGTGAAAGATAGACAAATAGACCAGTGAAACACAAAAGAGAACCCTAAAGTAGACCCACACAAATACAATTCATAGTTGCTCAAACTCGGAAGTAGCCAAGATATCCTTCCATAGGTGAATGGGTAAACTAACTGTGGTATATCCAACAAGGGAATACTATTCAACAATAAAGAGAAATGAGTTATCGAGTCAGAAAACCATGAAGTGGAAACTTAAAAGCATATTTCCAAGTGAAAAAAAAGTCAATCTGGAAAATCATATACTATATCATTCCAACTGTATGACATCGAGGAAAAGGAAAATAATGAAGACAGTGAAAAGATCAGTGCAGCCAGAAGTCAAGGAGGAGGAAGGAAGGAAGGATCCATGGTTGGAGGGGGGGGGGGGTTAGATACTGAAACTATTCTATAAGATGATGTAGTCATAGATACATGTCTCCATATATTTGTCAAGACCCAGAGAGTGTATGACACAAAGAATGAGCCCTGATGTAAACATTGGATTTTCATTGATAATTATGTGTGAAGGTTGGTTCATCAATCGTGACAAATGTTGCACACTACAATGGAACGTGGATGGCAGGGGAGGGAATGTGTAGGAGGGGAAGGTAGGAGTATGTGGAAACTCTACGCCTTCCTCGGTTTTCCTATGAGCATACATGTGCTCTAAAGATGCCAAAGTTTATTAATTTAAAAAGAAAAACATATGAATAAGAAAATATCCTTGATCTTAGAGAGCTCCTGGTGACTTGGGTCATCTATTTATATCTCATCTATCATCTATCTATCTATCTATCTATCTATCTATCTATCTATCTATCATCTATCTATCATCTATCTATCTATCTATCTATCTATCTATCTATCTATCATCTATCTATCATCTATCTTTCTATCATCTATCTATCTATCTATCTATCTATCTATCTATCTATCTATCATCTATCTATCATCTATCTACCATCATCATCATCTATCATCTCTGTGCTCCTATAATTCATGAATCTATCTCTCTGTCTAGAATTATGACTTGTGTGATCATAGAGGAATACAGAAAATTCATTGTGAGTACAGGAAACATAGATCAGGATTAATTCCCCTATACGTTGATGGGTAAATCCAGCAAAGAGCTAAGGAGAAGAACTAACATTGTGTTGGACAGTGAAGTATGAGTAGGAGCCCACTGGTTTAAAACAGTAGAAAACAGAGAAATATTCTTAAGCAAGACAAGAAGTAAAAGTCATCCTGGAGGGTGTAACTAGAGCATATGGTATATGAGAGGAATAAGGAAGAGATAAATAAATTGATTGTTAGTCTGGAGCCAGACTCTAAAGGGCCCTCTAGCTCTTAGGCGTTGAGGGCCTGTTCCATGCAGGCACGGTGCCAGGCACCACCTATGCCTCATTTTGTAAACACTCATAACAACCTTACAAAACAGGTATTGTTAGCTTGATTTTACTAAAGAGGATACATACTCAGGAAGACACACTAATTAGCCTGAGTTCAAGGCTGGTAGATCCTGCCAAGGAGCTCAGTGGGCCTCAGTGAGGCTGGAGAAGGGAAATGACGTGCTTCCCTCTACAGAGAAGATCAACTGGATGCTCTTTTCAGACACCTGAGGCACTGCCTTCCATCCTTATTCCAACAAACCAAGGAGATTCTAGTCCTCTCCTTGAACTGGAATGCCAGCTCTAGAATTCACTGTTAATTAAGCACATTATTCCTCAGATACTGAGGGATTGGAAGGAAACAGAAAACCTCAGTTGTGGAGGCAGAAAGGATATTGCAGAAATTAGACAGTAGTGGTCATATGTATTAACTTAGGTCTTTGAAAAATCACCCCTGGGACACCTGGGTGGCTTAGAGGTTGAGCACCTGCCTTCAGCTCAGGGCATGCCCCAGGGGTCCTGGGATCGAGTCCCACGTGGGGCTCCCTGCGTGGAGCCTGCTTCTCCCTCTGCCTGGGTCTCTGCCTCTCTGTGTGTCTCTCATGAATAAATAAATAAAATCTTAAAAAAAGGAAAAAAGAAGAAAGAAAAATCACTTCTGCTGCGTGTATGTGTGGTTGGGGGGTATAAAGTAGTGAAGTCACTCCACTCCTGGCAGACAGGGGAGGACTTGTGGTAAATAGGTAAGCATAAAGAGTATGGAGAGGCAACAAAGAGGACCCCACCCCCACCCCGTCACATCCCCACACTCCATGGAAGCAAAAAACAAACAAACAAACAAACAAAAAAAACAGACTCAGTAGTTCAAGCGATTCAACTAGGGAGAGTAAGAAGAGAGAAACACAAACGTCCAGACTCCAAAGGCTTAGTGATCCTTAGATACCGATCTGCGATTTCTGATCGGTTTGGAAGTATTTCAGTGGTTGCCTTGCTTTGTTGAATATTCATTCTGGTATTATTTCAGGCTGTTTTGCTGAAATTATTCCAATTATAGGTTTCTTTGGCTGTTTGTGTATGCACGTATACACATACGCACGCACAATCAATAATTTAGAAAACATTTACTTGAATTCAAATAATATTAGATGTTTGTCTCCCCCACTGGGTTATGAGTTTTAGCAGTGCAAACACAATGTATAAATAGCACATTGTATAGTGTCTGGTGTATATTAATGCTTAATAAATATTTGTCGCATAAATTCATCTTTTACAAGACAGTTTCCTAGAAACCATGTTGATGTCAGGCAAGAGCCTGTGCTTATTGTCTTTTTATATCAGAGGAGTTGAAACCACAAAAGGGCCAAGATACAGCAGCTAGACCTCGTCACTCTGTCCGTAGGCCCTGCTTGAATACCTGACTGCGGTCCAATCCCCTTTCCTAACACACAGCCTTTCTCTCATCTGGCTTCTTTCTGTCCCTGTTCCCCTGGTAATTTTTTTAAAAATTTTATTTTATTTTTTCTCATAACTTGATGTTGCATCAGCTACAGCTGCCCTTTACAAATCACCTCTAACCTTCACTTTTTGTCCTCACTTTTGCTTATCCTGCTCTTGGCTCCGTGCATCTGGCCCTCGGAGGCATGTCTTTCTAATCCTCAGGATTTTAGGCCCTTCTCCTGGGGCAACTGGGATTTTTAAAGTTGGTTGGAACATAAAGATGTCCAGACAGCTCTATTTTGTGGGGTTTAATAGTACAAATAGAGTGCTCAAGTGTGTTCATTTGATTTATAAACACACGGCGTTGTCACTGAGACCCCTTGGGAGAAGAATATTTGTACAATTATGTCTAGCTTTTACTAAAGATAGTTTTGTGTCTGTTTAAGGTATGAAGAAGTTCTTTCGGGAAATGTTATCTGATTCTTAGTTTTCAAACACTTTCAGCAAACTTTCTGTTGTTTACGGGGATTGGTGTTTATATTAATATTACAGATAACTTTGTAAATAAAGACACATGGCTCAGATTCTGTGGACATTAAAGTTGCTCATAATTTCCAAAGAAGGCTTAACTTCTTATTTTTCATATAATTATTCAAATAGTCAAGTAAAACATATAGCTATGATTAACGGGACATTTATGAGAGCTGTTACTTTCTGTTAAAATACCAGAAACACAAAGAGTTTAGTCTATTACTGATATAGGAAACATCTTTCAATGTTATGAATTATTTGGATAAGATAACATGCATTATGTGTTTTCTGGTTGTTGTTTTTTTTTTTTTTTTCTTTCTTTCTTTCTTTCTTTCTTTCTTTCTTTCTTTCTTTCTTTCTTTCTTCTTTCTTTCTTTCTCTTTCTTTTCTTTTTTTTTTTTTTCTGGGAAGCCAGGCCACTGTGAGCAGAAAACAGATTCTATGGCCACCGGCCCACAGAAACTCAGTGGGCCTCTCTGGCAGGGCATGAAGGAGTTTGATCCTTGGTCTAATTAGGCATACTCCCTCTGGGACTCTGCTTAGAAGTCAAAATTAAGGCTTGCCTTGTTTCCTTGCAGTGATGGGGAAATCCATTTCAATTCAGCAGCATTCCCTTGACTTGAACACATTTGGGGACTTGGAAGCATAGCAGAGCAAGCTCAAGGGTTACAGACTGGAGCTGCCAGTTAGCAGAATTGGCAGGCACCCCTCCTAAGCTTTTTGGTTTAAAGAGGCTGCTTCCCTCCCACAAGGAAGAAGCCAGAACCATATGGCCCAAACCCCAGGTGGCTCTCCTCCACGGCTTGTGGTTCCCCTGAAACTTATTCTCCAGGCTTGAGGCCTGCCAGAGATTCTCTGATGGCAGATGCGTACAGGCATGGTTCTGTAGCTGGTGGGGAAGATAAACATGCAGTTCAACCCCAAAGACATGGGTGGTGCACCTACTATGTGTCAGACATCTTCCTATGAAGAGGGAGATGAAGATGCTCTTGTCTCCTCCCTGGAGTAGCTTACAGTTGTGTGGCTTATTCACTGCTGCTGTTGATCTATCATACATTGAACAACTAGAAGGGGAGTTAGGAGCAGAGAAACTCTGATACGAGAATATTATGGAAAATTACAAAGAACACCGCACTCGGAGTCCTAGGACTCTGAGCTCTGGTTCTATTACTTAACCATTATGGATTAAATTAATTAACTAATGAAATACTTCTTGACCTGTATACACTCTGCTCACATTGCTAAGATTTTTTTTTTATTTTTATTTTTTATGTTGCTAAGATTTAAGATACTACTATAAGATATGGTCACTGACTTCAAGATGTTTACTCTTATGCCATTTTAGTTTTAGTTTCCTCATTTATTGAATATATCATTACTGCCCTTTTCATCTCACTAAACTTTTTGGAGAAGCAAACTTGATAATATACATGAAAACTCAATTACAAAAAAAACTGTACATGTATACGCAGCAGATTTATACAGCTTATTACATATAAGCGATTTTCAAGGTGTGAAGTATCCAAGCTAGTGCATCCTGGTATTAGAAAACAAAGCAAAAAAAAATCCATTTTTGAACTTTCAGACCACTATTTCTTCCCCTACAGAAGTGGTTCTGGGAGTGTGGTCTTGGACCAGCAACATCACACCACCTGGGAATTTAGTAGAAATGCAGATTGACGGGCATCATTTAGAATTAATGAATTAGAAACTCCGATGATAGAATTCAGAGGTCTGTTTCCACAACCCTCCACATGATACTGTTATAACCCATCAAAGTAGAGGACCATGAATATGGACCGTCCTGTCTTTCCCCAGCTAAACTGTCACGCCTTTTCCATCCTGGCCAGCAGATTGTCAAAGTCTCTTCAGGTTTAGGAGAATTTGAATCTCAGAAGCGAGGGAGACTTAAGGAGCCTAATTTTTGCAAATGATAACTTTATTTTGTTTCATCTTTTATTGATCAACGTATTTGTTCACCATACATTTATTGAACACACGTATGTACCAGGCATCACACTCTGCTCTTCTTCATAGCTTTCTGTTTTCCATGTGGCCTTAACTTATTTAAATGACATGATACATTTTTTAAAAAAATTAAAAAGCATATCCTGACATTGCTCTCAAGCCCTGGAACATAACTTTATCCATTTGCTACTCAAAGATCTGTTTCCTTTTTTCCCCCCTCTACTTTTATTGTCCTTTCCCCTTCAACTAAGATCCAGAGAAGACAATGGGGGCTAATATGTTGATGCATTTTCCTCGTGTACACGAAGACTTTATTGAAAACTCTCCATGGGAAGCTTTCTTTGTTTTACTGCAATTCCACAATAACCTGGTGACCTCGAAGAGGCAATTCTAGCTTGAAAGCTGAAACATCTTACTGCCTGCCAAAAGTGAGAGGGACCTGCACTTTGGGGTTTGTGGAGATTTTATGTATTTGAAGGAATATTCCCTAGGTTATATCCTCTTCAGAGACCAGAACCAAGGCATTCAGAAACAGCTGTGCGGTGGGAAGCTGTCGGGGTGGATTCTTCATGTTCAGCTAATGGGCCCCACACAAGCCTTCTTGAGAGGAAGGAAGCTTACAGACCAGCGGTTAGAACACAGGAGCTGAGCTTCAACTGTTCCTTTGGTTTACAGAGCTTTCTCTTTTCTCCACATGCTCTGATAGAGAGTTAATTTGGGGAAAGTTGAAGGCTTGCTATGTCCAGCTCCCTCTTTCTTTTCCCTATCTCTTTTCTTTTCCCTATCTCTTATGGCTCCTTTCCATCTCTGAAATTCTTGGTACTTTTACAAAGGAGAGCACAACCCAATGAAGCTGTTACATATCCTGATGAACCTGACCTAGTACGTTTCCCTCCTTGGATGTTAGGCTCATATATTGGCAATTTGTTAATATACTTTAATGAAGCCTGTCCATTTCCAAGAGAATCACCCAGAAAGGGTTATGATCAATACAAAAAAGCATAAATATCATCAACATCTTGTATCACCATCAATGAATGCAGATGCCACTTTGCTTATAGGGCAAGTGAATTAGAATTCTCTGCCCTTAAAGTCGTGGAAAAAGGAATGGCAACAGAAAGAAAAATGAAGATTTAAAAGTTTATATGTCTTAGGGATCCCTGGGTGGCGCAGTGGTTTAGCGCCTGCCTTTGGCCCAGGGTGTGATCCTGGAGACCCGGGATCGAATCCCACATCGGGCTCCCGGTGCATGGAGCCTGCTTCTCCCTCTGCCTGTGTCTCTGCCTCTCTCTCTCTCTCTCTCTCTCTCTCTGACTATCATAAATAAATAAAAATTAAAATAAAAAATAAAATAAAAGTTTATATGTTTTGCTAAACAGCAAGTCACTTTACTTCTCTAGAAATTAGTTTCATCCAAAAATGAGAGCAGCGAATTCTCATTATGCATTGTTTTAGGCATTTTCAACTATCGATGAACTGAAATTAATATTTTTAAATGATTAATTAATTAATTTGACAGAGAAAAAGAGAGAGGGTCTGCACAAACAGGGGAAGCAGCAGAGGAAGAGGGAGAAGCAGACTCCCCATGGAGCAGGGAGCTTCACAGAGGGCTTGATCCCAGGACCTTGTGATCATGACCTGAGCTGAAGGCAGACACTTAACCAACTGAGTCATCCAGGTTCCCCCAATGAACTAAATTTATGACACAATCCTGTGATGGTAAATTTTGTGTCAACTAGATTGGGCCACAGAGTGCCCAGGCGTTTGGTCAAACATTATTCTAGGTGCATCTGTCAGGGTGTGTCTGGATGAGATTAACATTTGAATTAGCACATTGAGTAAAGCAATTTGGCCTCCTGAAAGGTGGTGGTGGTGTTGGGAAGTGTTTCTCATCCAATTAGTTGAAGATTTGAATGGAACAAAAGATAGATTAAGGGGGATCCTCCTGCTTCAGTGTTGAGTTGGGTCATTGGCCTTCAGACTCAGACTCAAACATTGTCTCTTCCTGGGTCTTAAGCCTGAAGCTTTCATACTAGACTTTCTCCAATGACTCTCAGACCCTCAGATTTGAACTAGAACAACAACATTGGCTCCTCTGAGTTTACAGCTTGCCATGTACAAGTCCTGTGATTTATTAGCTTCCATAACTGTGTGAGCCAATTCCTGATAATAAACAAAAGTCTCCCTCTCAGTTTCTACTTACACACACTCATCCTATTGGTTCTGTTCTCTGGCTAATACCAAACCTGTGTCGTAGATACTACTGGTATCTCCATTTTACAGACAGGGAAACCCATACTAAAAAAAAAAAAAAAAATAGGTAACTTTCTGTGATGGTTTAAAGGTATGTCCATAGATTCTTTGATACTCCTATCCCAAGAAAGGAAGGATAAGTCTTGTCCCCTTTAGTTTCTTATTTTTTATTAAGTTTTTTTTTTAATTCCAAGATAAATAAACATATAGTACTATATTACTTTCAGGTGCATAATATAATGATTCAACAATTTTATACATTACTTAGTGCTCATCATGATAAGCGTACTCATTAATACCCATCACCTCCCTCCCCCCCACCCCCCAACCACCGACCTTCCTTCTGGTAACCATCAATTTGTTCTTTTATTTAAATAAGAGTCTGTGTCTCTTGCTTTTCCTTTCTTTTGCTCATTTGTGATGTTTCTTAAATTCCACATGAGGGAAATCATATGGTTTTTGTCTTTCTCTGACTGATTTACTTTACTTAGCATAATACTCTCAAACTTTGTGTCTGGTGTAAGAACGTGGTCCAGTTTCATTCTACATGCCGCTGTCTAGTTTTCCCAACACAATTTGTTGAAGAGACAGTCTTTTCCTCATTGGATATTCTTTCCTCCTCCATCAAAACATTAATTGACCATATAATTATGAGTTTATTTCTGGGTTTTCTATTCTGTTTTATTGATCTATGTGTCTGTTTTATGCCAGCACCATACTCTTCTGATTACTACAGTTTTGTAATAAAACTTGAAGTCTGGAATTGTGATACCTCCAGTTTTAATTTTCTTTTTCACGATTGCTCTGGTTATTTGAGGTCTTTTGTGGCTCCATACAAATTCTAGGATTGTTTGTTCTAGTTTTGTGAAAAATTCTGTTTGATATTTTGATAAGGATTAGATTAAATGTGCATATTGCTTTGAGTAGTAGAGACATTTTAACGGTATTTGTTCTTCTAATCCATGAGCACTGGAACATCTTTCAATTTCTTTATGTCATCTTCAATTTTTTTTCGTCAATATATTATATCTATCAGAGTATTTTGTTAAGTTTATTCCTAGATATTTTATTATTTTTGGTTCAATTTCAATGGGATCATTTTCTCAATTTTTCTTTCTACTATTAGTAATTCATTTTTAATGAATAGTATATGGCAGACATGATGGGATGTCCCTCTTAAGACTAAGTTATAAAAAAACTCTGTTTTCTGTCCTGGTCTCTCTGTCTGTCTCTGTCTCTCTATTCCAGGGAAGCCAGTTACTATACTTGTGAGCAGCTCTATGACGTGACCCATATAGTGAGGAATTTAAAGTTCCTGCCAATAGCCACAGAAGCCAACTTGGATTCTTGCACTTGTTCAGATGACTCCAATTCATAAGAGATCCTAAACCAAAACTAGCTAGCTAAGCCTCTCCTGGATTCCTGACCTTTATAAATGGTGTGTGATAAATGTTTGTTATTCTAAGTTTCCACATTTGGGATAGCTTGTTACACAGCAAGATATAACAATTACATTTGCCAAAGGTCACACAATTCATAAAAATCAAGATTCCAACCCAGGCAGTATGTCTCAGGATCAATAGTTTTAAAAGTACCTCCTGTTGCCTATCTTAACCATGCAGTATCACAGACCATAAACCTTTGATTACCATCCCCACCCCAAAATAACTGACAAAAGAGAAGGTCAAAGCCTCCATATTTCACTTCAAATAGTTCCTGCCATGGATCCTCTTTAAAAGAAATAGTAAATCGGAGTAACGGAGTAGATTTTCCTCTAGTTATTAGACCTCAGAGATGTTCTTGCCAAACCTTACCTACCAGGTGAGATTGAGGCCCAGTTATGCCCTAGCCCAAGTGACTGCCTGAAAGAGGGTTGAGCACTTTTTATTCTTTTCTTATTGAAAAAAATAATATTTTGTAAGACACAAGCTAATTGAGGCCACTGTTTAATTGAGATTTGGTTTAATAACTTTTTTTCTTGAGCAAGGAATTTTTATTTTTTATTAGTTTCAGAGGTAAAATTCAGTGATTCATTGGTTGTATATTAAACCCAGTGCTCATTACATCAAGTGCCCTCCTTAATTCCCTTCACTCAATTACCCCATCCCCCACCAACTTCCTCCCCAACCCTCAGTTTGTGTCCTAGAGTTCAGCGTCTCTTATGGTTGATCTCTCTCTCAATTTTCATCTTATTTTATTTTTCCTTCCCTAATAATTTTCTGTTATCATTTTCAAAGAGTGATGGCAATGATAGGGTGACCAAATAGCATCCACTTCCCCAGAGACTCATTTTAGGACAGAATAATAATCCCTATGATGGGTCGTAGGTCCCTAAATGTGCCTTACTTCTCACCTCAAGGCCTTTGCATAGGCTGTTACCCCCGTCTAGAAGGACCTCCCCACCTGGCATCTCCTGATACTCCTGATATGCCTTACATCCAACTGCCTCCCTCATTCCCTGAGACTCAGTTACATATTCAGTGCCTTCTAAGATACCTTCTTGTTGCCATTTTACCCACTGCAACTCCTTGGATTCCAATAGCAATTTAGATAGCATAACACAGACTAAAAGAATTCTTTTGGAAGCAAACAGACAATGATTTCTGTCAAGCTTGTGATATATACTGGCTGGGTGTCCTTGGCTGAGTGTCCCAACCCCACTAAACCTGCTCTTTTATCAGGTAGAGATGTGAGGGTTAAATGACTCCATAATTGAGAATGGCCCTGGCATACAAAAATATCTTTTTTTCCAAAAATATCTTAAATAAATATTAACTATTATTTTCATTGTGTGAAGTACTCATCAAAATGCATGCAACATTTTCAATTATTTTCTCTTTTATAAGAGACGCTATTTTATTGAAATATAGTTGACACACAATGAGAATAAGTGCTTTCTGAATGAATGCATGTTATTTTGGTGTCTTGTCCTTATAGCAGTGCTGGCTGATGCTATGAGAGTGAGAGGAATTCTTGCTCATTTATCCTCACTGTCACTTCCTTTAAATATATCTCCAACTGAATTCCCTAAGTTTGTTTCTAGCCAATCATCTTGCCAAATGTTGAGGTCTTAAACCTTGATTCATAATGACACCCCTCCCTTTTTTCACCCCTTTTGAGCATTTTGTAAATTGTGCATTCTACACCTTTCTCATTTGCTGCCTTTCTTCATGGGCTGACTGAATCCAGCCCTCATTTCCTCTAGTTCTCTTGCTTCAGCCACCTCTGGTGAGTCATAGCTTCTACACTGAGTGTCTCCAGCTCCAACATTCTATTCTCCATGTCGATATATTTATTTCTCCCCAAATGGCTCTTATCATATTACTCCCTGCAAAACATAATGTATTGGCTGTCCATGTCTCAGAAACGAGAAATCTCACATATTTGTTGCAGATTGCAGTGAAGACACATTGCCTACGTTTACCGTATTCACGTTCTCCCCTTTATTGAAACCGTATGGTTTTTGCTTCCATAACACACCCCCGTGCTTTTCCATCTCCAGGCTTTTAACCATTCCTTTTTCTAGAAAGCCCTCTTGCTCCAACTTTGCCTGTGGAAATAAAGTTGTCTTGCAAATACTGCCTCACATGTCACTGTCTCCATGAAATCTTTCTTCATTACCTCACCCTTTTCCCAGGTCCAGCTGCTTCATTTTCTCCTTCCTATCTCCATGGCCCTTTGCCTCTTGTTTACAAGATTTCTCCTACACTTTGTGTAATGAGATTTTGTCTCCTTCTGTTGCAGATTTCAAATTTCTTGTACTTTAACCACCTTGATAATCATCTCCCTTCTGAAGATAAGTGCCGTGCTTTGCATCAAATAAAGTCTCGGATCCTCAATTGAATTGCATTATATAACCAGTTAAAATTCCTGGTGATATAGATATAATTAGAATTATATAAATGCAGTCTAAGATAGAATCATCTCTTTTCCACAGAGTTTTTGAGAGTGGCAAACACTTGCTATTTAGGCAACTCTAGGAAAAACATCTTTACCTAAGTGTCATTATAATGTGGAGAAATTGTATGAATGTTTGGGATTGAAATTTCTGTCTGTCTGCCTTCCAATTACTAGAAAACCCAAACTAGCCAACTCAAGATGGACTTTTAACAAAATACCTCCCTGTAATGATAATTGCTTTTGGGCTTCAAACTGACTTATTTACTAGCTTTTCGATTGAAAGTCATTTCTTTTTAGGACCTGAAGGGTTTTTGCACTGCCTGGGGAATTGGGCAGCCGCCTTTAATTAGAAAAAGGCCAAGATATTCAACATACAGTAGGATTTGTAATATTTGTGATGGGGCTGGGGCGAGGTGAGGAGAAAGTGTAGGTTCAAGAAGGGTGAAATTACTCATTTTTTACCTTTTGTATGTTATTTTCCTGAGTCAGTGAGACAGAGGAAAAACAAAGAATTCTGATTTGTATTCACTCAACACACAACCCTGGACAGACGCAAGGGGTACTCTGCGATGATTGCTGGCCAGCTTAGAAAGTGCTCTCTGCAGAGCTACATGAAACTTAGACCTGTTCACATGAGGAACAAATGGTACTAGGGAAATAAAATAAATATTTTCAAGTATGTATTGTTAATTATATTTTTAAAATTAGGGTTTACATCCACATTTGATCCAATAATTCTTAGCCTTAATAAAAACGGCATGCTGCAGAATTCCCACCAGAAAGTTGAGAAGTATCTGGAACACAGAAGACAGGTTTGGCTCACAACACAAAAGGCTCTTGACTTCCAGAGGCAATATTTTTCTTTGAAAATTATTAAGCCCTTCAAATTTTGTTAATAAATCTGTTTGAAGTAGAGTTGAGGACTCTATGCCAGCTAGCTACAAACAAAATAGGTGTCTAATTTTGTTTATGCATTTTGTATTTTTTATTCTTCTTTAGGTGCTTACCACATTTATACAAAAGGAAACAGAAATTCAACGTCTTGGAAATCTCAAAGTATCTTCAAAATGCAAGTTACTTTTCTTAATAATCGTAAACTTCTGGGATTGTGAAATAAGCAACACAATTTCATTCAGAAAGGAACATTAATCCAAACACAGATTTTTTTTTTTTTTGTGAGGAAATTGGATTTCCCCCCTTCTTTCTCTAGAGACCTGGGAACATTACCAAGGACTAAAATAATTAATTGTCACTAAAGGACACACTTATCAAATATCATTTACATCAAATTTGAGGTTCCTTTTTTTCCATATTTAATAGCCAATTAAGATGTAGAAATGTGCCTGTTAAAGAATATCACAACTATGTTAATAGTGAAGCAACAATTTTATGAAAGCTAATCCAGGAGATCATTCCGAATTTTCTTACAAAGGAAATTAGCATTGATAGTCATCTTTCTGGCAGCAGAAGAAAATGAAATATATCATTTCCAGATGTGTCTATAACACATAAAAATATATTTGAATTTTATGGGCTTAGTAAAATAATAATTTAGCTTTACAAAATTGTCACATTGAGAAATTCGTTTGCCCTAGAAAGTCAGTATTTATTCCATCAAATACTATTCAAAGTCTTTAAACAATACAAACTTTACTGAATTTAATTAAAATTAGATTAAATTAATTTTAAGATAAAACATTATGAAGGCCACCGAGTATATCACTGATGGTCATATAATGAACTTTTTTTTTTAAGTTTTTGTTTGACTGTGGTTGATGTGCAATATTGCTTCAGTTTCAGGTTTACAATATACTGATTCAACATTTCTACATACTATGCTCACCCAAAGCGTAGCCTCTACCTGCCACCATAAAATGCTTTACAATATCATTGACTATATTCCCTATGTTGTACGTCTTATTCCCAGGACTAATTATTTCATAACTGGAAGCCTATATCTCCCACTCTCCTCCACCCATTCTGTCCGTTCCCTCACCACCACCACCACCACCACGACCACCCCCATGGCAACCTCAGCAGTCTCTGTTCTCTGTTGCAGTCATTATTTTTCTGATTTTCAAGATGTCTGCTTCTGTGGGCATTGATTTTTTTTTCAGTTTCTTTTTTTGTTTGTTTTTATTTTAATTCCAGTTAGTTAGCATACAGTATACTATTAATTTCAGATGTACAATATAGTGGTTCCACACTTGCATCCATCACCCGGTGCTCATCATGACAAGTGCCCTCCTGGATCCCACCTCCTATCTCACCCATCCTCTCACCCACCTCCTCCTCTCTGTAACTATCAGCTCATTTTCTATAGTTAAGAGTCTGTCTCTTGGTTTCTCTCTGTCTCTCTATGTCTCTGTCTCTCTTTCTCACTCTCTCTACCCACCCATGCTCATTCATTTTGTGTCTTAAATTCCACATATGAGTGGAATTATACAGCATTTGTCATTTTCCGACTTATTTTGCTCAACATTTTACTCTCCAGCTCCATCCATGTTTTTGCAAATGTCAAGATCTCATTATGTTTATGGCTGCATAGTATGCCATTGCATGCATACCCCGCATCTCCTTTATCCATGCATCTATCCGTGGACACACGCTTGGGCTGCCTCCATGCTTTGGCTACTATAAATAATGCTGCTATAAACATAGGAGTGCGTGTATTCTTTTGAATTAGTGTTTTTCTATTCCTTGGGTAAAGAATAGCAGCATGATTGCTGGGTCATACAGTAGCTCTATTTTAAACATTTGGAGGAACCCCCATACTGTTTTCGACAGGGCCTGCACCAGTTTGCATTCCCACCCACAGTGCATCAGAGTTCCTTTTTCTCCACATCCTCACTGATACCTGTTGTTTCTGGAGCAGTTGATTTGGGCCATTCTGACAGATGTGAGGTGATATCTCATTGCAGCACCAATTTGCATTTCCCTGATGGTAAGTAACAATAAACATCTTTTCAATGTGTTTGTTGGCCATCTGGATGTCTTCTTTGAAGAAATGTCTGCTCACGTCTTCTATCCATTTTTAATTGGATTATTTGGTGTTTGGATGCTGAGTGGTATAAGCTCCTTATATTTTTTCAATCCTAACCCTTTATTAGGTATGTCATTTGCAAATACCTTCTTCAATTCTGTAGGTTTCCTTTATGTTTCGTCAGTTGTTTCCTTCACTGTGCAAAGCTTTTTATTTTTATGTAGTCCTAATAGTTTACTTTTTGCTTTTGTTTCCCTTGCCTCAGGAGACATATCTAGAAACAGTTGTCATAGCCAGTGTCGTAAATGTTACTGCCTGCATTCTCTTCTAGGACTTTTATGGTTTCAGGTCTCAATTTAGGTTTTGATCCATCTTGAGTTTATTTTTAACTTTCGTATTTTGCATGCTATATTATAGTAGTGGACTTTCTAGAAGAATTATGTTCCTATAAAAATCTTTCTTTAGGGAACAGTGATAAATATCTCACTCTTTTTTTTTTTCTGTGAAAATACACACATGGGGCACCTGGGTGGCTCAGTGGTTGAGCATCCACCTTTGGGTCAGGTTGTGATCCTGGGGTCCTGGAATCAAGTCCCTCATCAGGGTCCTCACAGGGAGCCTGTTTCTCCCTCTGCCTGTATCTCTGCCTCTCTCTGTGTGTCTCTCACGAATAAATAATTTTAAAAAAAAGAAAATACACGCACATCTACACAAACACATGTCAGGGTGCCTGGGTGGCTCCGTCAATTAAGTATCTACCTTCGGCTCATGTCTGGTTCCGGGGTCCTGGGATCAAGCCCCAAGTCAGGCTCCCTGCTCAGGGGTGAGTCTGCTTATCCCTCTCCTTCTCTGCCTGCTTGTGCTCTCTCCTTCTCTCTCTCTGTCAAATAAATTAAATATTTAAAAACCACAAACACATATGTTTATACACACATATGTATCATATCATGTGTATAATATGAATAGTATGTACATACAATTTATTGAGGTTTAATACATATCAATCAAATACATTCATTTAAGCATAAAAGTTGGTAAATTTTGAAAAAAAATATTTAGAACATTGCATCCATTACTATACTCGATATACATCATTTCATTATCCCCAAAATTTCCCTGTTCTACTTTATATCCATTTTCATAATCTCATTTCAGATGAAACAAATGAAGATCTTCTTTCTGCCACTAGAAATTAATTTTTCCTGTTCTAGAATTGTAGAGAGATATAATTTTTTGCATATTTCTGCATACACTCATCATAGAGTTTTTGAGAATTTTGCATGTTATTTTCTCTTTTGTTGAATAGTTATTTGGTTGAGTGAATAGCACGGTTTGCTTACCTCCTTACCTACTGGTAGGTAAACAATTTGGTCCTTTTCAATTTGGAGTTATTACGCATAAAGCTTCTAAGGGCATTCTTGAGCAAATATTTATGTGGACATATGTTCTCATTTCTCTTGGTAGATATCTAGGAATAGAATTCTGTCTTTAGAAATTATTTATTTACATTTATAAGAAACACTCAAAGTAGTTCTTAGATACTCGAAAGTGGTTTTCACATTTTATATCCCTTGCAATGCTTAATAATTCCAGTTGTTCCACATCTTTACCAAAACTTGCTATTGCAAGTCTTTTAAGGTTCTTTAGCTGTCTAATGAGTATGTCAATAGTTCCCATGGTTTTAATTTCCTTTTCCCCAATAACTAATGTTATTGAGAACTTTCTCATATGCTTATTAGCTGCTTGTGTATCATCTTTAGTGGACTGTTCAAATTCTTGCCCATTTTAAAAAATTGGGTTGTTTTCTTACCATGAGTTGTTTATCTAAGCTGGATAAAGTCTCTTGTTACAAATATGTTTTGAAAATATTTTCTCCGAATATGTCGCTCTGGGCTTTTTTTTATTATTTTCTTCACAGTGTCTTTCAAAAGTCAGAATTTTTAAAAATGTTTTATTGAATGTAATTCATTATTTTTTTCTTAAAATGATTTCTTTTGGAACTCTGCCTGAAGAACATTATTTGCCACATGGTCACAAAGATTTCCTTTGATATTTTCTTTTAGAGATTTTAGAGTTGTAGATTTTGTGTTTATGTTCATGTTCCATTTCAAATATATATATATGAATATATAAATATATATATGGTTTAAGATTATTATCTTTTCCAAATATCAATATCTAGTGCCAATCACATTTATGGAAAAGATTTTCTTTTCTTCATTAAATTACTTTAATATTTTTGACAAAAATCAATTGTCTTTTAGGTACGCTCTATTTCTGGAATCTATACTGTTCTATCTCTACATACCTAATTTATGTCAATATAACACAAATATTTTTTTCAGACTTACATTTTCTCCTTTTCTTCTAGGACTTTGATCACATGAATGCCATATTTGCTATTTTTCCTGAGATATCTGTGGTCTCAGGGTCTATTTATTTTTTTTCAGTTAATTACTATTTGCTTTCAGATTGGACAATTCATTTGGATAGGTCTTCCAGTTCACTGATAATTTCTCCAGCCATCTCCATCCTGTTATTGAGTTCATCCAGTGATGTTTTGTAGTTGTGGTTGTCATTGCTATATTTTTCTGTTCAAAACTTTCATCTTGTTCTGTTATATCTTCTGCTTCTTTACCGAAGATTTCTATT